>NC_092333.1:22135000-22760000 GCF_046630445.1 Rutidosis leptorrhynchoides | reverse complement strand
TTTTTTATGTGGTTTGCGATGATGTTCATTCATTTGTGTTAATGTTGTGAAACTTGTGCTAACGAAATAATGTCATCGATCTGATGTGCTAATAGTCAATTTCAATGGGGTTGCCTTAAAAACTTGGGTAATGAGTTATGCAAAATTGATCTTGGGTGCTTATCATGCTACATGTTTCTTTATAAAGTTTATTGTTACTTTATTTTTTTCTTTAAGCATTATTTAAGCATAAGTGAGAGTTTAAAAAAGTCAAATAATCTAAATTTGACAAATGGATGGGAAAAATGATTCTTGCTTCTATTTATCCTCTGTTTTTGGCCATAAGCAGCATCAATGGTGAAGACCCATATTGGTTTCAATTGAAAAGTCACTTATGGTGACATTTATCCATTGGTTTTTAAGCAACCGCTTCATTATGTCTTAAATTCATAAAATCACATTTTTTTATTTTTTATTTTGTTATCTTTACTAGATTTGTGTTGCTTTTGCAGTGCATATCAATAAATGGGTAGTTTTCGGGACCTCATATTGATTGTGGTACTACTGATAAGGTAACTTGATTATTAGTGTCTTCACCATTGTTGTTGATTGCAGACGCAGGTCGATGTACTATCACATGGAGGTTTTTCATAAGGTAGACGTTATAATTACTGTGTGTTTTTTTTACATATATTTCTGTTTTATGTAGAGAGTACACTGAAATGCAGGAACTTGAGGGTAGGAAACTTAGGGTTAATTCAGGACCAACTATCTTCATTCAGAGGGCAAAGAGAAGGCAGTAGAGGCAGCTTAGGCAGCTTAGGCGGTGATGGAAGTCGTGGCGGCGAGTACGGCGGTGGGTCAAAGAGTTTTGGTTTCGTTACATATGTCTGCTGTTGGACTCCCTATTGAACCGTCAACTTGAGTAATTGCTACTGATTACAGTTATTTTTTATTATGTGTTATGTGTTGCATTCCAGTTGTGTTATTTTTTGGTTATAGGTTTTTATAATTGTTGGATAATGTTTGTTTATTTATATAAGTATGTTGAGTTGTAGCCTTTATTATGTAGTCCAAGTGTTCGATTATTTGTCTCAAAGAACTGCTTTGATCTTCCTTTTAAGAGTGTTGTTTCCGATAGCATAATGATGACTTTTAAGAGTGTTGTTTCCGATAGTATATGCCCATGTATTATTATCTCAAACTTTTTCTATTTCTTCTAGCACAAACATAGGGCTACTTTATTTGATTAAATTGATGTAATATCATTGTTTTACATATTTATGCATTTTCTTTATGTCCTTGATGCTGCTAGGTTGCTATTGAGTGCTACTACGGATGTTGCTAAATGCTTTTGGGAGTCAAGCAAGTGTTTGCCATGTAAACTGTCAATACTAAACAATCTCTTAGAGTCTAGACGATTAGGTGTTGTAACAGTTTTTAATTTTGCAATATATGCTTAATTTAATTTAGTCAGAGTATTGCTTTTAGACATTTTACGAATTTGTAATCGCTGATTTGGTGTACGCATATTGAATTTGTTTTTGAGAATATGATAAGGATCTATCCTGAGCCATTCCTTATAAGGATCGAACTGTATGATACTTTCACAATCGTTATCTTTAAACAATAGCAATCAATAATTCATAGCCGCGTAGCGCGTACCCCTCAATCTTGTTCTTTTCTATTTATAGGAGTGGACAATTAATTTGAGACATCCCAAAATGGAATAATAGACTATAGATTTGGAACAGAGGTAGTATATATTATACTTATACTTATTGTAGCATATTCCAACATGTTGGGCGCATTATTCTATACTTATTTACATGTTTTGTTGCACTATACGGTTACATGTTTGTATTACATTATATAGCAATTAAATTATACGTACTTACATGTTACATGTTTTTATGCTTACATATTATACTTATTTATCCATGCTTACATAGTATACGTATATATTTTATACTGCATATTATACCTACATGCTTCATACACATATGTTTACATATACTTATTGTACTTACATTGCTTCTTATACTTGCATATTTGACAGTTACATATCTTACTTATATGTTATATTACAATGTATTGTTACATGCTTTATTTATCTATACATATCGTATTGGAGTATACATTATTCATGATAAAGTTTCTATTTTACCTACTTTACTTGTATATATTTACTTCACATATCGGAATTCATGGTTCTTTCTGGCCGGAGGTCATTAATTAGGAAGCAGCCTCTCTGTCCTACACAATAGGGATGGACGACTTCCTCTACCCGGGGACCGATAGGTATCCGTGGGTGGAGAAT
The DNA here is from genome assembly GCF_046630445.1 of Rutidosis leptorrhynchoides. Lineage (NCBI taxonomy): Eukaryota > Viridiplantae > Streptophyta > Magnoliopsida > Asterales > Asteraceae > Rutidosis > Rutidosis leptorrhynchoides. Next base: position 22,757,701 of record NC_092333.1, on the reverse strand, counting down.
GACTTTCCTTTTACTTTAGGGTAGAGGAAAGACTGTCTACATTTAACCTTTCCATACTTCACTTTAGTAGAATGAGGTATTATTGTTGTTGTTGTTTTGTTTCATATTGGTGCATTATGTTTATAACCTGCTTATATGTTGACATGTGACATTACTAAGTGCCCTTAAATTTTGTCATTGGATGATGTTTATATTTTATTTATCTTGAATATTTTCTATGGATGCTATGATGAAAATATATGGGGTATCCCACTAATAAAGTAATAATCACTTTATGAACAATTAGAGTGTCTAATATGTATACGTTAAATATACTTGTTGTACCTTTTAATCCATTGAGATTGATATGTGGAATTAACTGAATTTTGTTACTGTATTTTTTTTAAAAGAAATAAATAAATATAAGAAAATGCAGAGCTTGGGTTGGCTTTGTGAGGACATCATTAGTCCGTTGTTAAAATTACTATATTGTTATAATTCAGTAGGCTTATAACTACCTTTAGTGGCCTAGTTCTTGACTGTAGACTACTAATAAGTATATAGAGAGAATATGAGAGAATATATTTAGTGTGTGTTTTATAAACTCATAACACACATATTTATACTCAAAAAATCTACTATACAATATCTATAATAATAATAAAATTAACATCCAATTTAACTTTTATAACACTCCCCCTTGGATGACAATTTTATTAGAGAATAACTAGTACTGCCTCGTTAAAAACCTTGCTAAAGAAAACCCATTGGGATAAAACTTTAGCTAAGGGAAAAAGAGTGCAGCATAGAGTTGACTCCCCCTCAAGTAGGCAACGCCTGAATTGTTACATCTTCTGAACATGCCTCATGCCAATATTATGAATGTGTGTTCTGAAAATAGCAGTTGGAAGTGCTTTGGTGAAAAGGTCAGCAGAGTTTTTACTTGACTGAACATATCTCATTTCAATCTGGTTGTCCTTAATGAGATTTTGAGTGTATGAGAAGAATCTAGGAGGTATGTGTTTTGTTCGGTCACTTTTGATATACCCTTCTTTCATCTGTGTTATGCAAGCTACATTATCTTCATAGATAGTTGTTGGACTTTTATTGCGTTCTAGTCCACAAGAATCAGTAATGAGTTGTGTCATTGATCTCAACCAAAAACATTCCCGAGTAGCTTCATGTAATGCAATCACTTCGGCATGATTTGATGATGTTGCAACAAGTGTTTGTTTTTGAGAACGCCATGATATTGCGGTACCTCCATTTAGGAATACATATCCATTTTGAGATTTAGCTTTATGTGGATCAGATAAATAACCTGCATCTGCATAACCAACCAAATCTTGTTTCGATTCGTTGGAATAAAATAATCCTAAATCAGTAGTTCCTCGAAGGTATCGAAATATGTGTTTGATCTCATTCCAGTGTCTTTTGGTAGGAGCTGAGCTGAACCTTGCGAACAAATTAACTGCAAAAGAAATGTCAGATCTTGTACAATTTGTAAGATACATAAGAGCTCCAATTGCACTAAGATATGGTACTTCTGGTCCTAGGATATCTTCATGATCTTCACAGGGAAGAAATGGATCAGTGTCAACATTAAGTGATCTAACAACCATAGTAGTACTTAATGGTTTTGCCTTGTCCATATTAAAAAGTTTTAAAATCTTTTCAGTATATGTTGTTTGATGTACAAGTAAACCATTAGGCATATGTTCAATTTGTAAACCAAGGCAATACTTGGTTTTTCCGAGATCTTTCATTTCAAATTCTTTCTTTAGAAGTTGAATGGCTTCATGGATCTCTTTTTTTTGTACCTATGATATTAAGACCATTGACATAAATAACTACGATATATATCTGGTCATTGTTTTCATAATTAAAACACATGTGCAAATAAGTTTATATGTATACACTTTTCTTATCAAGTAATCACTTAATCCGTTATACTATTGTATCAACCCATATAAAAATCTTTGTGATTCAATGGAATACATTTCTTTAGGTTTTGCGTTAGATGTTTCTGATACCTTAAACCCTTCAGGTATATTCATATATATCACTATCAAGTGATCCATATAGATAAGTAGTAACAACATCCATGAGATGCATTTAAGTAACTACCAGGTTGATTAAGTATCTAATAAGTAATTGTATCCATTACATAAGGATAAGTTTTCCTCATAATTCATTTCTGGTCTTTGTGGGAAACCTTGAGTTACAAGTCTAGTTTTGCCTTGTATCTTCATTTGCACATTTCTTTTTCGGATAAAAATTCATTTATATCCCATACGTTTCACATCTTTAAAAGTGATAACGATTGATCCGAAAACTTTTCTTTTATTGAGTGATTCTAATTCAGCTCGTATTGCTCCTTTCTGTTGAGCTCAATCATGTCTATTTTGATATTCAATGACAGATTTTGGTTCCAGATCATCATCTTTATTCATGATGTCATTGTAACATTATATGAAAATATCTCATCAAGATTTTTCATTTCATTTCAGTTTCATAATATTGCATAATTTATTGCAATTTATGTATTTACATTTATCAATATCCTCTGCAGAAGGAGTATTGATTTGTGGTTCTTGTTGAACACTTTCTTTTACCTCATTATCAGCTGATTTTCTTTTTCGAGGATTTTTATCTTTGGAACCAATTGGTCTCCCACGTTTCTGCCGTAGCAAAGACTCATGAGTGACATTATTGCCAGCTTTTGTAATTTCAATTCTAGCTGAAGCATTTACTGCTGGTATATATGATTTAGTCACTTATTTTTTGTATCTTTAAATGCATAAAGTAATTAATTTGCAAGTTCTTGCATATGCATTATATTTGAACTTTCTTTTCGCATTCTTTTGTGCGATGATCAATATTCCTTAATTGATGTTCACACCATGAAACATCATTTTATTTATATTTCATTTCTCCCCCTAATATAGGGAACAATGTTTCATTAAAGTGACAATCGACAAAACTTGCTGTAAAAACATCACCCATCATGGGTTCAATATATCTTATGATTGAAGATGTTTCATATCTAACATATATTTCAATCCTTCTTTGAGGAACCATTTGTTGTGGTTGTTCAATTAAAAATACACTGCACAACCAAATGTTCTAAGATGGAAAATATTTGGTCTCCACTAAAATTAAGTTGGTAATGGAGAATATTTATAACTTGCACTTGATTTAATGCGAATTAATGTCACATCATGTAAATTTACATGTCCCCATATAAATATTGAGAGTTTTGTACTCATTTCTAATTGTCTAGTTATTAGCTGTAAGCGTTTATCTATTGATTCAGTTAAACCAATTTTGTGTATGCACATGAGCAACTGGATGTTCAACAACAATCCTTGTAGACATATAATAATCATTAAAAGCTTGAGATGTTAACTCACCAGCATTATCAAGTCTCATCCTTTTAATGGTGTAATCAGAATAATGTGTTCTTAATTTAATAATTTGTGCAAGAAACTTTGCAAATGCCATATTATGGCTTGATAACACACAAACATGAGACCATGCATTAGATGCGTCTATTAGAAAAATGGTCCACATGATGGATGAATTGGTCCATATATATACCCTTGAATTCTTTCAAGAAACATTGGTGATTATTTCTCAATGTGCTTTTCATTAATCGCCATATGTGATTTTCATTAATCACCATATGTGTTTTTCGTTAATCACTATATGTGCTTTTCATTAATCACTATATGTGCTTTTCATTAATCACCATATGTGATTTTTATTAATCACCATATGTGCTTTTCATCATATATCATTTTCACCATATGCGCTTTTAATCATATGTGCTGCGCTTTTCGTCATATGCACTTTTCATTATATGCGCTTTTAATTATATGCGATGCGCTTTTCATCATATGCGCTTTTTATCATATGCGTTTTTAATCATATGCGCTGCGCTTTTCATCATATGCGCTTTTCATCATATGCGCTTTTAATCCTATGCGCTTTTCGGTGCTACATAGATATTTCTCATTTTCGATTATCATTGACTGATAATCATATCCATTATGATATATATCAGAGAAACTTAACAAATTTCTCTTTGATTTGGGAGAAAACAAGACATTTTTTACCAAAAAATTCGTACCATTTGGTAATATGAAATTTTGCCTTTTTCGTTTCTTATATCAAGTTTGCAAGAGCTGATATAGTATTTATAATTCCTTCATTTGATTTAAATCAATGAAATATTTCTTTGATTTGATCATAGTGTGTATGTTACTACTATCTGCAATACATAGGTCTTTACCATTTAATTGATGTTGTATTTCTGCAGGATTCATACTAAACTTCAAATAAGATATGCAAATAATGAGTTATATTTCAGCAAGATAATCAAATTATATTACCTGCAAACAAGTTATAATCTGAAGTACATAAAAGATAACACTTAATAAAACATATGCGTTATGGTCTAAAACCATTTATTTATGAGTGATACATAAAAAAACTAGGCATCTTAGAAAATTCAAACCATTCAAGTCTCAAGGTAGCTCAGGGTTAATTTAATCAAGATTTGTCAACAGATTCACTCTCGTTTTCTTTTCTTTTGGGACTTATTTGTAGAGCTAAACAAGATGTTCATGTATTCAAGAAATACTAGACTGATGATCCACGTTACCAGATCATTAATAAGAATCTCCGGAATTCTTATAAGAGCGTCTACTAATATCTTTAATTTTATTCTTTCATGGATCACTGTTATTATTTTTTATTTTTTATTTTATTTTTTAATTATTTTTTTTTTTTTTTTTTTATATAATTAATATCGTATCTATCTTTGAGTATTTTCCATAATACACTTGGATTTTCGATCATATAATATGTAGATTCTAAGGACTCGTCAATATGTTTGCTAAGAAAAATACTTACTATTGCTTTCTCTTGTTCGGAATAATTGTTATTTTCATTCAGGGTTTCTAAAATACAGTTTGATTCGAGATGTTTTTCTACATTCATAACCCATGTTAAGTAGTTGTTCCCACTTGTTCTAAATGATCAAATTTAAGCCTTTTCAAATTCGACATTTTCTATTATCATAAAGATGAATAACATAAATCATAATCATAATCAACTTCTATTCATAGACAAATAATAAAATGAAATTAGAATCATTTTAAATTCATAAGCAGCAAACAACAGAATAATGGTATGATTACAAATAATAAAACCACAAGGGCAGGATAGAATATAGGTTCACCCGGTGGTATATTAGCAACAATGATGATAGTTAATATGACCAATACAATAGGAAAAATCATCCTTGTGTGAATCATTTTTACAAAAACTTTTTGAGAGTAGTAATCTGAAAAATGAATATTGATTTGTGAAAATGTGAAAACGGAGATGTTTATTTTATATTTGAAAAATATAGTTGTTGTAACGTCGTCAGTTGACGTTAACAACCGTTATGTATATATGACCGTTGTAACGTCGTTAGTTGACATTAACGAATAAAGTCACTATATCAAAACGCGTATGAGTAATATAAAGGACAAGATTTTTTTTCTTATTTTAACTTTTAAGATTTACTTTTAATAAAAATACAAACTACTTTTTCTTATTTTAACTTTTAAGATTTACTTTTAATAAAAATACAAACTACTTTTTCTTATTTTAACTTTTAAGATTTACTTTTAATAAAAATACAAACTACTTTTTTCTTATTTTAACTTTTAAGATTTACTTTTAATAAAAATATAAACTACTTTTTCTTATTTTAACTTTTAAGATTTACTTTTAATAAAAATACAAACTACTTTTTCTTATTTTAACTTTTAAGATTTACTTTTAATAAAAATACAAACTATTTTTTCTTATTTTAATTTTTAAGATTTACTTTTAAGAATAAACATTAGTATGCATGAAATAAATAATGATTAATTGCATAAGTAATCATAAATGTTAGATAACATATAAAGACCCCATCGTATTCGTATTGATCGAAATTAATCTCGACCCATGGTACCGTGTTGTCAAATGACGTGTTGCGTACATAAAGTACCGTGTTATCAAATGACGTGTTGCGTACAATCATGAGGTCTTATTAACATAAATATAAATGTTAGTGAAGTTAATAAGAGTTAGATTACAGAATATATAATTCAGACGGTATAACCGACCATATATAACATAAATATAAATGTTAGTGAAGTTAATAATAGTTAGATTACAGAAATATAATTCAGGTGGTATAACCGACCATATATAACTTAAATAACATAAATATAAATGTTAGTGAAGTTAATAAAAGTTAGATTACATAAATATAATTCAGGTGGTATAACCGACCATATATAACATAAATATAAATGTTAGTGAAGTTAATAATAGTTAGATTACAGAAATATAATTCAGGTGGTATAACCGACCATATATAACTTAAATAACATAAATATAAATGTTAGTGAAGTTAATAAAAGTTAGATTACATAAATATAATTCAGGTGGTATAACCGACCATATATAACATAAATATAAATGTTAGTGAAGTTAATAATAGTTAGATTACAGAAATATAATTCAGGTGGTATAACCGACCATATATATAACTTAAATAACATAAATATAAATGTTAGTGAAGTTAATAAAAGTTAGTAAACATAAATGATAGTTAGGTGACAGTGTCGACCATATATAATTTAGGTGGCAGAGCCAACCATATAATAAGAACAATACAAATGCACTAAGAACTTAATAAAAATTAGTAGTTCAAAATATTAGTAGTCCAAAATTTGATATGTCCGAGTCTGAAAATTATTAATAATTTCATACCTTGATTAGTGACTCGTAATCGTTTGAGATATCCTTTGATTACACTAAACTCTTCGTGCTGATAACGTGTTATAATTCAGTAGGCTTATAACTACCTTTAGTGGCCTAGTTCTTGACTGTAGACTACTAATAAGTATATAGAGAGAATATGAGAGAATATGAGAGAATATATTTAGTGTGTGTTTTATAAACTCATAACACACATATTTATACTCAAAAAATCTACTATACAATATCTATAATAATAATAAAATTAACATCCAATTTAACTTTTATAACATATATTATCTATTGGACAAAAAAAATGAATAGTACATGAGTACAATCGTCATTTCACTAAAAAGGGTAAAATTGTCTTTTCACACTACACGAAACCCAACACCACTCTCCACCTCACATTTACTTCTTCCACCTCCCACCAAAATCTTCTAGGGGCTTCCAGCGGCTCCACCGCCGCCGCCTTCTCCGGCGTCACCTCCGCCACCATCGCCACCATGTCCACCGTGTCCACCTCCGGTATTACCTTCTCAACACCAAGGGTATTTTTGTTTTTTTACAATGACTTTTCAAGGTATCTTAGTTACCTTGATCCCTTCGGCTACTGTTCCCAACTCTCATGTTTTTTCCTTCTTTCCATTTCAAAAAAAAAAAAAAAAAAAAAGTCCTTGAAAACAATCCTCACCCACCATCTACACATGATTCTTATTTTCCTAAAAAGAAAAAATTCATCGTGTCGGCTGAGCTTTATCGATGCTATCACCAGTAACAGCCTTCTGCCACCATATCAAACCACATCCGACAACCGCTGTTTGCTACCGTCGACCGTCGTGAACTCCGGGCACTACCACCGTCGACTTAGGGCCAACAACACGTCGTCTTCCGTCATCACCACCACTACGAATGTTCGTCCACAACCAAGAACGACTTCCTGCAACCACCACGACCTCCGTAAATTATCACTGTCAACCTCCTGCCACCACTACCACCACCATCATCTGCTACGAATAACTCAGATTTGACTCACGTTGATGTTGTATGTGATGTTTTATAAACTTTCGAGTGATGGTTGTTTAAGATTTATTAGTGATAAAGTGTGAACTAGGTTTTAAAAATGAAAAAGAATGGAAAGATAAGTGGTGACTTGAAAGTTATAAGTGGGGTTAGAAATAAAAAGAAGGAAGGGTAAAGGAACGTATGGACCCTAAATGCCTAAATCTTTTATTTTTTATTTATTTTAGCGAAAAAACAAGAATTAATATACGGAGTAGTAAATTACACCAAGTCATCGAGGGAAATAGTACAGGTAAGGCCCACATATGAAATAGTACAGATGAGACACATATGTAGGCCTAAAAACTCGAAGGGGTATATGTATTTTTAAAAACTTACATAATACAAACAGATTTTATTTAATGGGTATCTTATCACATTGTTAACTTCGAATGTACCTTACTTTGTTATAACCTAACGAAACAATGTCTAAAGTATTGATCAAAAATATATTATGCAGCAACGTGTATTTTAACAAAAAAAATATTTTCCTAACTTTGCATTTACTAAAACGTTAATTTCAACCACCGTTGATGTACGTACTGGTAATTATAAGATTTTAAGGTATAAAGCAAAATATTTTCCCATAGCAACATCCGGACGCAACGCGAGGGCATTAAAACTAGTTGTTAACAAAAATAAAAATAAAATCATTTGCTTGTTTCTCCTCCTTCATTAAACAACTTCACAATAACCCTCGGTACCATTGTTATCGTAGGCCCCTCGACTTTTTCGACAATGACTTCCTACTTTGCAACCGAACCTTTGGTTGAGTGGTAAATATGCTCTGTTGGTTCAAGGCCAGTATCCGTAAAAAATCGGTGTGAGTTCGAATCCTGGGGGAGGTTTTCTCCAAGTTTGTGCCTCTGGCATCCTTCACTATGTGCAGGCTAAACAGTTAACCTAAAGCATTCCGGGTTCTCTTTGGGCGATGGTTGCGAAGAGTTACTTTCTAACATGTGTGTGAGTGATAAATGAGAGTAATCGATGTTAACAATTGTTGTTCTAAAAAAATGTTGTTTTGTTTCTAAAACAAGAAACTCGATCGATATGATTTGTACTCACGGTTTGGTTTGCGAGTTTGGATTTTGACGGATATGCACGCCCAATCTATTACGGAGTAAATCATATCGAGTGGGGTTGAATACGTCAACGTTTTTATATTGGAATGTTAGGTGAGATTATGTATGTCCGCTTTTTAGTGTGTATTTTGTTTAAAAAAACAAGCAAATAACTTCAAATGGTCATCGATGAACAATTTCTGTTTCTATATATACAATTTCATATATGAACAACTAGTCCGGACCGGCCCGTACGTTGCGGCGGGGGCTTTCGGCCTACGTATTCATATTTAATGCAGTGTTGTGTATTTATAGAGGAGAAAACGGGCCATGTGTTAAGCGCCGTTGTAGGTGTTGCCGTCTTCAGTGTTTTTTAAAAAGTATCCGTTTCGAACTTAGTTAGTTTCGTTTTGTTGATAAAATTATTTCGAGTATAACGGTGTTGTCGGAAAAATTTAACTCGCGTCGAGGAGGAAGATACGGGCTGTCGTTGTGTTTAGCGTTTTTTAAAAAGTGTCCGTTTCTAACGTGATTAGTTTCGTTTTGTTCATAAAATTAGTTCGAGTCTGGCGCTGCCGTCCAAAAAATTTAACTCGTGCCGAGCGGGAAGATAAGGGTTGTCGTTGTGTTTAGCGTTTTTTTTAGAAGTGTTCGTTTCGCGTATAGTTAGTCCCGTTGGGTTGGTAAGATTTTTTCGAGTTGAACGGTGGTCTCTGAAAAATTTAACTCGCACCCAGCGAGAAGATAGGGCCCGTTATAAATTCGGGTGGATTTAGTTTTTTATATTTTAATTAAATTATATAATTTACACTTTTCACCCCTAAAAAGTGTAAATTTGAGGGACCGATGTGGAAATATAGGCAAAAAAAGTGTAAGCTTGAGGGACCGATGTGAAAATATAGGCAAAGTTGAGGGACCGTTTGTAATGTAAACGCAAACTCAAAGCTACAACAAAATATAGCTAAAACTACATCACTTTCCACTACTTTAGTATATAAGGTTAATAATTAATTAATAATAATAATTAAGGTTAATAATTAATAATAATAATTTCATATACAAAATTAGTACAGTATTGAAAGTTTGAGTTGACTTTAATGAAAATCGTAGATAATAAATTTCAAAAAACTTTTTGTTATCTTAAGTAACTTATCTTTTATATTTATATATTTATATAAACCTCTAAAATGATAATATTATCATTTCACTAATCACTATATATATATATATATATATATATATATATATATATATATATAAAGACAGTCTCGATTAGCTGATAAATGTTTTCAAAACCTCCTTAATTACCATTAGATTAGAAAATTACATTATAATACCCCTTGATCCAACGGTCCTTAATCATCAACTAAAAATATTAGCTAATAAATCAATTGTTAAAACACTCATCCCTAAAATACCCTTTTCTAATCTAATAATTAAAAAAAAAACGAGAGAAAAATAACAGAGAAGGGGTTACGTTCATTCAACAAACCCTAACTTCCTCTCTCAACCAAATCATCCAAATCATCCACGCCGATCAATCAAGAAACGATTTGGTTTTTACAGGTTACTATCCCATCTTCGACAGATTGGATTGAAACTAACGATGAGGTCGGAATGATGAATTATAACCCTAATGGAGAACTATATGGTAGATTGATTGCAGAAGTCCTTTAAGTCACAAATATAAATTACATGTATAATTGCTGCGTGATTCTGCAGTTTAATCAGCTTCAGTTGTTCGGAAGAGCATTATCAACGGAACCAGATGAGTATCCTAAGATTTATATTATGAAGCCTTGGGCTACCAATGAGCAAGTGCCAACAGCATATTTTGGTGTATTACATTCATATTTATTTTTATTCTTGTGTTGTTTTGTTTTTGTATTTGTAATTGTTTGAAAATTAATATGCAGATTTTGGTTGCGGTTAATAAAGTTGGGTACTTACTGAGGAAGTATCATGGTTAGATGCTTCTCATCTTTGAGGTAGTCCTCTTCTTTTTATTTGATGTTATTGCCTCTTTGTTTATCTAATTAATTAGGTTTGTTATTGGAATTTGTCATACAAATTAGTGTTCTTACATTCACATTTGGGATTCATAGCTTATTTGTAATTTCCATTGTAGTTACCTAATTAGTTTAATTATCTTATATTTAGTTGGGTATTGTTAAAACAAGAGCTGGTGATTGACATGCTATTTAATTAGTTTACTCATTTGGTGTTTTTTAATATTGAGATATGGTATGTTACGTTGCAGTTTCCACATAATTCATGTTTCAACGTACTGTCACTATAACAAGCTTCTGTTTTGGTACATGTATTGAAAGGAAATATAAGAGTTTTTTGCAGGGTTCGACCTTTATTGGTTGATGACTGAAACACAGGATGTTCATTTTCCTACGTCAATCGAAAATATTTTAACGACCCGTCCTAATCCATTTGGACGAATACATTACATTTGGTTACATCGCGAGGTTCTGACCTCTATATGATACATTTTACAAACATTGCATTCATTTTTTAAAAGATAAACTTTCATCACATCGAAAGTTGACGGCATACCTACCATTTCATAATATATCCAACTATAATTGACTTAATAATAATCTTGATGAACTCAACGACTCGAATGCAACGTCTTTTGAAATATGTCATGAATGACTCCAAGTAATATCTCTAAAATGAGCAAATGCACAGCGGAAGATTTCTTTCATACCTGAGAATAAACATGCTTTCAAGTGTCAACCAAAAGGTTGGTGAGTTCATTAGTTTATTAGTTTATCATAATCATTCATTTTCATCATTTTAATAGACCATAAGATTTCAGATATTTAATTGTACACGTAACCCGACTACATAATAACACGCGTAACCCGCGAATTTAAAAATCATTCATATGGTGAACGCTTGATAACCAACTTAACTTTAATACATAGAATATCCTCAAACAGAACCTCTCGTCTGTATAATAATAATAATCTCGAAGTACTAAAGCATCCGTACCCCGGATGGGACTTGTCGAGGTCCATAGATCTATCTTTAGCATTCGCGACAATTAGGAGCCATACCCATTTCCTAATTATTAGGTTACCAAGCTAAAAAGGGGTGATATTCAATATTCATAATCCAGCCATAGAATGTAGTTTTTGATCACTTGTGTCTATTTCGTAAAACATTAATAAAATCAGTGCATGTATTCTCAGTCCCAAAAATATATATAAAAAGGGAGTAATGAAACTCACAATACGATATGTTGTAGTAAAAATATGCATACGACGATACTGAACAATGCAGGGTTGGCCTTGGATTCACGAACCTATATCATTTATATATATATTAACACCTATAATTGAAATCGAACAATTTTATATATTATTAGTGATATAAATGTTATCTTAATAACTTTTATGTTTTGTTAATAACTTAATTAATATATTTATTTTATATACTTTTAAATAAATAAATAATATGTATTATAAGAATATTGATATAGTTTTTATATAACTAATTATTATTGTAATAATAATAATAATATTAATAGTAATATTGATGACAATAATAATAATATAGTTGTAATAATAATAATAATAATGATACTAGTAGTAAAAATGATAATAATAATAATATTGTTAAAAATAATAAGATTATTTTTAAAATAATAATAATTAGATAATAATAATACTAATAATTTTAATAAAAATGATATCTTTAATAAAAATGATAATTTTTAATAATACTAATACTCATGATAATTCTTATATATAATAATAATAATAATAATAATAATAATAATAATAATAATAATAATAATAATAATAATAATAATACTAATGATAAAAATAATAATAATTCTAATAATAATAATACTAAAAAATAATAATACTTATAATACTAATAATAATGATAATACTATTAATACTAATAATAATAATAATAATAATAATAATAATCATAATAATAATGATAATATTATTAATACTAATAATAATAATAATCAAAATAATAATGATAATATTATTAATAATAACAATAATTTTAATAATAATTATAAAATGATAATAATATTAGTAATAACAATAATAATGATAATAATCATAATTATAACTATAATCATAATAATAAATGATAGTTATTACTTATATTAGTAATAATAATAATAATTATTATAATAATAATAATAAGGATTAGAATAATATAATAATAATAATAATAATAATAATAATAATAATAATAATAATAATAATAATAATAATAATAATAATAATAAGGATTAGAATAATATAATAATAATAATAATAATATTAATATTAATTATAATTATACCTAAATAAGGATAAACGTGTTTGATGGTGGCTCCCAAATCAGATCGAGCATAGCAGCAGGAGCAAAACGCAGAGAAAGAAAAATCATCATCATACAATCAATCAACCACCGTCTTTATCATCAACAGATCCATCAAACAGCAATCACAGATCCATCAAACAGCAATCACCGATGAATAGCCGGTCCTCGATTCGAAATCATCCTCGTTCAACATCATCATTAGTCTTCGTCATCATCGTTGATCATCATCCTTCATCAATCGATTCAGTAGTAGGTTCATTAATTTATGAAATAGGTAATTGGTTCAATTTGTTCTCTTAATTCTTCATCTCTCTACATATATTTATATATTCTGTAATTTTATTTATTATTTTTATTATTTTTATTTTTATTTTTTATTATTTTTTTTATATATGGGTCGAACAAACAAATGGTTTTGCAGATGGTTGTTACCTTCGAGCAGAAAACAGAAACAACGATGTAGCAGTAGCTTCGGTTTGAACGGAAACATAGGTAATAATCTTGTAGCAAGTTCTATAGTTTTAGTGGGGAATGTTTGTGGCTGCAACAGATGGTAATAACAGCGAAAAAAATATAGCAGCTGCAGTAGTTATTTTGGGGTTGTGGTTTATAACTTGAAACAGATAAATGGAGTTCGATGGTGGTGTATTGGGCTGACCAAACAGAAAGAACATGAGCAGACATGGTGTCCGAGAGGTGGTCTTGTTGTGTGTTTGGATTGAACCGAAATAGGAACAAAACAGAAGATGATAGGTTGCAGCAATATCACGAACAACAGCCCAACCCTTGTGTAGTAGCAGCTAGTTGTTTTGGTGTAGAGCTTCGACAGTAGCATATAACGAACCCCAACAGTAGCCTGGATATTATTAAGTGCTTAATTATGTGAAGGTTACTTGATGGTTTTCGATCATGTTTAAACATGTAACAATAATTGAAGTTGTAAGTAGGCGGTTAGCTTGATGATTACGAAGAGAGTGATGGCTTGATTAGAAACAGAAAACCGAAACAGAAGAAAGAAGGGAGAGATATGGTGTTAAGTGGTGGAGTTTTTGGTGTTTGGCGATTGAGACGGTTTGCGAAAACAGGGAACACAAAGTGGCTCGTGGAGTGTAAACAGAACTCGTAGCAGATGCATTGTATGGTTTTAATCGAAAGAAAAGAGAGATGGTGGAGATGGGTTTCTTGTATGCAGTGTATGTATATGATATATCTTTAGTCCGTGTATAGACCTTTATGTCAACTTTCATCCTAAAAGTTTAATTATTGAGCTGTATTATTTGTTATTATTATGAGTTATAAGATTCGTTATAATCACAATTTGTTTGTCTGTATTTCCCATTTAGCCAAGTTTTGTTTTATTTTCAAAGTTGGATATTTTTACATGTTAGAGTTATATTAATTAGTACTTCAAATCCATAACCTATTTTCAAGTTAATGTTACGACTTTTAAGCTATTCTTAATATCACCATCTACTTAATAATGGTAATTATATAATCATCATTTTTGAAATTTCTATCTTCCACTACAACTCAATCTAATGGCGTTGTAGAAGGTTTTTAAATTTCTAAAAGTAGTTATTCATTTCAAGTTTTCCTTTGAAACTGCCTCTTGGGTGACAACAACATGAATGATAAAGAAAGACGTTTAATCTGAGAGCAATTGTATTGTTGGACTGTTTTAACAAGTGAATACAATAGGATTAGTTTGATTAACTTCATTACATTTTCTTTATTAGTTTGATAAATTCTAAATGGATAATTAATATTATCTTGCTTTTAATAAAATGTCACATATATATATATATATATATATATATATATATATATATATATATATATATATATATATATATATATATATATATATATATATATATATATATATATATATATATATTTACATATAATGGTTCGTGAATCGTCGGGAATAGTCGAAGGGTAATTGATTACATGAACACAGTTCAAAATTTTTGAAACATCAACATTACAGACTTTGCTTATCGTGTCGGAAACTTTAAATCATATAAAGATTAAGTTTAAATTTGGTCGAAAATTTCCGGGTCGTCATAAATATTAGCCGAGACGTTGAACTAATGCAACAAGGTACTATAAAAATGTATCCTTTTGGGCTGAGTTGACTTTCTTGACCATGTTTAGTACTCTTATCTGTAACTTTTTATTTTGAACACAGATATGTTTAAGTTAATCTTGATTTAGGGTTTAAATTCGTTCTATTCACATCAATTGATTACCGACGGTTGACTGACTGATCGGTCACACATGATTCATCTTCTTTGTGTGAATATTTACAGATAGAAAAAGTGTATAGATAGTTGTGGAATCGAATCGGATAATGGCTGGACAGAAGGTGTTTAAAACGAAGATATGCGTTCAGTATAGAAAAGGCCTATGCAATTGTCACAACTGATTCTTCTTCCTCATCATTCAATGGTACAAATACTATTCACACACTTTAATTTCTTATTTATGTTTCCCTTTATATATCATAGATCATTGATATATCATATCTCATCATGAAGATCGTGAACACAGGTTTATGGTGAGATTAGGATGTAGAACATCATTTCGATAGCGAATTTATATCGTAATTTCTATTGATGTAGGATAACTGACAATGCTAACGACTATCAATTGAGATGTTATCGAATCATACTTCAATTAGATATTGGTATTTAATCGACCATTATTTCCATAGTTGTTCATGTGATGAAATTGGTTTTTTAATTTGAATATCATACTTTTGTTTGCTGATGTTAATCGACTCTTTCACTAGATCAAGGATGATGGTTGCCAATGCTAATGCTTTTGAATTCAAGTAATCACATGTTATAACAATCGCGGGTCTTTAACTAGTTACTTTTTATTTTTCTTAATGATAATGTCATTATTATTTTATATATTAATATAATTAATTAAAAATACAGCAATACAAAAAATAAATATCGAGAATATATAAATACCCACATGACCATATGTACAAACTTTTTAATAAATTGTACAATCTTTTACATGAAATGTCCCGTTTTTATTGATTAAAAACGTTCCATATTAATTGATTTCGTTGCGAGGTTTTGACCTCTATATGAGATGTTTTTCAAAGACTGCATTCATTTTAAAACAAACCATAACCTTTATTTCATCAATAAAGGTTTAAAAAGCTTTACGTAGATTATCAAATAATGATAATCTAAAATATCCTGTTTACACATGACTATTACATAATGGTTTACAATACAAATATGTTACAACGAAATAAGTTTCTTGAATGCAGTTTTTACACAATATCATACAAGCATGGACTCCAAATCTTGTCCTTATTTAAGTATGCGACAGCGGAAGCTCTTAATAATCACCTGAGAATAAACATGCTTAAAACGTCAACAAAAAATGTTGGTGAGTTATAGGTTTAACCTATATATATCAAATCGTAACAATAGACCACAAGATTTCATATTTCAATATACATCTCATACATAGAGATAAAAATCATTCATATGGTGAACACCTGGTAACCGACATTAACAAGATGCATATTTAAGAATATCCCCATCATTCCGGGATCCTCCTTTGGACATGATATAAATTTCGAAGTACTAAAGCATCTGGTACTTTGGATGGGGCTTGTTGGGCCCGATAGATCTATCTTTAGGATTCGCGTCAATTAGGGTGTCTGTTCCCTAATTCTTAGATTACCAGACTTAATAAAAAGGGGCATATTCGATTTCGATAATTTAACCATAGAATGTAGTTTCACGTACTTGTGTCTATTTTGTAAATCATTTATAAAACCTGCATGTATTCTCATCCCAAAAATATTAGATTTTAAAAGTGGGACTATAACTCACTTTCACAGATTTTTACTTCGCCGGGAAGTAACACTTGGCCACTGGTCGATTCACGAACCTATAACAAATATGTACATATATATCAAAGTATGTTCAAAATATATTTACAACACTTTTAATATATTTTGATGTTTTAAGTTCATTAAGTCAGCTGTCCTCGTTAGTAACCTACAACTAGTTGTCCAAAGTTAGATGTACAGAAAAAAATTGATATATATTATCTTGAATCAATCCACGACCCAGTGTATACACGTCTCAGGCTAGATCACAACTCAAAGTATATATATTTTTGGAATCAACCTCAACCATGTATAGCTAACTCCCACATTACTGCATATAGAGTGTCTATGGTTGTTCCAAATAATATATACACATGGGTCGATATGATATGTTAAAACATTTGCATACGTGCCTATGGTATCCCAAGATTACATAATATATTAGAATACATGTATAATATGAAATATCCCGTTCTTATTGATTAAAAACCTTCCATATTAATTGATTTCGTTGCGAGGTTTTGACCTCTATATGAGACGTTTTTCAAAGACTGCATTCATTTTTAAAACAAACCATAACCTTTATTTCATAAATAAAGGTTTAAAAAGCTTTACGTAGATTATCAAATAATGATAATCTAAATATCCTGTTTACACACGACCATTACATAATGATTTACAATACAAATATGTTACATCGAAATCAGTTTCTTGAATGCGGTTTTTACACAATATCATACAAATATGGACTCCAAATCTTGTCCTTATTTTAGTATGCAATAGCGGAAGCTCTTAGTATTCACCTGAGAATAAACATGCTTTAAACGTCAACAAAAATGTTGGTGAGTTATAGGTTTAACCTATATATATCAAATCGTAACAATAGACCACAAGATTTTATATTTCAATACACATCCCATACATAGAGATAAAAATCATTCATATGGTGAACACCTGGTAACCGACATTAACAAGATGCATATATAAGAATATCCCCATCATTCCGGGACACCCTTCGGATATGATATAAATTTCGAAGTACTAAAGCATCCGGTACTTTGGATGGGGTTTGTTAGGCCCAATAGATCTATCTTTAGGATTCGCGTCAATTAGGGTGTCTGTTCCCTAATTCTTAGATTACCAGACTTAATAAAAAGGGGCATATTCAATTTCGATAATTCAACCATAGAATGTAGTTTCACGTACTTGTGTCTATTTTGTAAATCATTTATAAAACCTGCATGTATTCTCATCCCAAAAATATTAGATTTTAAAAGTGGGACTATAACTCACTTTCACAGATTTTTACTTCGTCGGGAAGTAAGACTTGGCCACTGGTTGATTCACGAACCTATAACAATATATACATATATATCAAAGTATGTTCAAAATATATTTACAACACTTTTAATACATTTTGATGTTTTAAGTTTATTAAGTCAGCTGTCCTCGTTAGTAACCTACAACTAGTTATCCACAGTTAGATGTACAGAAATAAATCGATAAATATTATCTTGAATCAATCCACGACCCAGTGTATACGTATCTCAGTATTGATCACAACTCAATCTATATATATTTTGGAATCAACCTCAACCCTGTATAGCTAACTCCAACATTCACATATAGAGTGTCTATGGTTGTTCCGAAATATATATAGATGTGTCGACATGATAGGTCGAAACATTGTATACGTGTCTATGGTATCTCAAGATTACATAATATACAATACAAGTTGATTAAGTTATGGTTGGAATAGATTTGTTACCAATTTTCACGTAGCTAAAATGAGAAAAATTATCCAATCTTGTTTTACCCATAACTTCTTCATTTTAAATCCGTTTTGAGTGAACCAAATTGCTATGGTTTCATATTGAACTCTATTTTATGAATCTAAACAGAAAAAGTATAGGTTTATAGTCGGAAAAATAAGTTACAAGTCGTTTTTGTAAAGGTAGTCATTTCAGTCGAAAGAACGACGTCTAGATTACCATTTTAGAAAACATACTTCCACTTTGAGTTTAACCATAATTTTTGGATATAGTTTCATGTTCATAATAAAAATAATTTTCCCAGAATAACAAATTTTAAATCAAAGTTTATCATAGTTTTTAATTAACTAACCCAAAACAGCCCGCGGTGTTACTACGACGGCGTAAATCCGGTTTTACGGTGTTTTTCGTGTTTCCAGGTTTTAAATCATTAAGTTAGCATATAATATAGATATAGAACATGTGTTTAGTTGATTTTAAAAGTCAAGTTAGAAGGATTAACTTTTATTTGCGAACAAGTTTAGAATTAACTAAACTATGTTCTAGTGATTACAAGTTTAAACCTTCGAATAAGATAGCTTTATATGTATGAATCGAATGATGTTATGAACATCATTACTACCTCAAGTTCCTTGGATAAACCTACTAGAAATTAGAAAAATAGATCTAACTTCAAAGGATCCTTGGATGGCTTGAAAGTTCTTGAAGCAGAATCATGACACGAAAACAATTTCAAGTAAGATTTCCACTCGAAATAACATTGTTATAGTTATAGAAATTGAATTAAAGTTTGAATATGATTATTACCTTGTATTATAAATATAACCTACTGTAAGTAACAAAGGTTTCTTGATCTTGGATGATTACTTGGAATGGATTTAGAAAACTTGGAAGTAAACTTGCAATCTTAGAAGTATTCTTGATTTTATGAAACTGGAACTTTTGGAATTTATGAAGAACACTTAGAACTTGAAGATAGAACTTGAGAGAGATCAATTAGATGAAGAAAATTGAAGAATGAAAGTGTTTTTAGGTGTTTTTGGTCGTTGGTGTATGGATTAGATATAAAGGATATGTAATTTTGTTTTCATGTAAATAAGTCATGAATGATTACTCATATTTTTGTAATTTTATGAGATATTTTATGCTAGTTGCCAAATGATGGTTCCCAAATATGTTAGGTAACTCACATGGGCTACTAAGAGCTGATCATTGGAGTGTATATACCAATAGTACATACATCTAAAAGCTGTGTATTGTACGAGTACGAATACGAGTGCATACGAGTAGAATTGTTGATGAAACTGAACGAGGATGTAATTGTAAGCATTTTTGTTAAGTAGAAGTATTTTGATAAGTGTCTTGAAGTCTTTCAAAAGTGTATGAATACATATTAAAACACTACATGTATATACATTTTAACTGAGTCGTTAAGTCATCGTTAGTCGTTACATGTAAATGTTGTTTTGAAACCTTTAGGTTAACGATCTTGTTGAATGTTTTTAACCCATTGTTTATTATAACAAATGAGATGTTAAATTGTTATATTATCATGATATTATGATATATAATATATCTTAGTATGATATATATACAGTTAAATTCCGTTACAACGATAATCGTTACATATATGTCTCGTTTCGAAATCATTAAGTTAGTAGTCTTATTTTTACATATGTATTTCATTGTTAATACACTTAATAATATATTTACTTATCATTTAACATAATTAACCAAGTGTATCAATATCTTAATATGATTCATATGTACCTAGTAAGACGTTGTTATAACGATAATCGTTATATATATCGTTTTCGAGTTTCTTAAATTAATAGTCTCATTTTTATGTATATAACTCATTGTTAAAATACCTAATGAGATACATACTTATAATAAAATCATGTTAACTATATATATAACCATATATATGTCATCGTATAGTTTTTACAAGTTTTAACGTTCGTGAATCACCGGTCAACTTGGGTGGTCAATTGTCTATATGAAACCTATTTCATTAATCAAGTCTTAACAAGTTTGATTGCTTAACATGTTGGAAACACTTAATCATGTAAATAACAATTTTATTTAATATATATATAAACATGGAAAAGTTCGGGTCACTACAGTACCTACCCGTTAAATAAATTTCGTCCCGAAATTTTAAGCAGTTGGAGGTGTTGACGTATCTTCTGGAAATAAATGCGGGTATTTCTTCTTCATCTGATCTTCACGCTCCCAGGTGAACTCGGGTCCTCTACGAGCATTCCATCGAACCTTAACAATCGGTATCTTGTTTTGTTTAAGTCTCTTAACCTCACGATCCATTATTTCGACGGGTTCTT
The DNA here is from genome assembly GCF_046630445.1 of Rutidosis leptorrhynchoides. NCBI lineage: Eukaryota > Viridiplantae > Streptophyta > Magnoliopsida > Asterales > Asteraceae > Rutidosis > Rutidosis leptorrhynchoides. The sequence goes on along the minus strand of NC_092333.1, from coordinate 22,736,466 downwards.
CAATGAATTGAAGTTTTTCATTGATTTGGATTTCGTCCAACGGAATAGTGAGATCTTCTTTAGCAAAACATTTCTTCAAATTTGAGACGTGGAAAGTGTTATGTACATCCGCGAGTTGTTGAGGTAGCTCCAGTTGGTAAGCTACTGGTCCGACACGATCTATAATCTTGAATGGTCCAATGTACCTTGGATTTAGTTTTCCCCGTTTACCAAATCGAACAACGCCTTTCCAAGGTGAAACCTTAAGCATGACCATTTCTCCAATTTCAAACTCTATATCTTTTCTTTTACTGTTCGCGTAGCTCTTTTGTCGACTCTGGGCGGTTTTCAATCTTTGTTGAATTTGGATGATTTTCTCAGTAGTTTCTTGTATTATCTCCGGACCGGTAATCTGTCTATCAACCACTTCACTCCAAAAAATCGGAGACCTGCACTTTCTACCATAAAGTGCTTCAAACGGCGCCATCTCAATGCTTGAATGGTAGCTGTTGTTGTAGGAAAATTCTGCTAACGGTAGATGTCGATCCCAACTGTTTCCGAAATCAATAACACATGCTCGTAGCATGTCTTCAAGTGTTTGTATCGTCCTTTCGCTCTGTCCATCAGTTTGTAGATGATAGGCAGTACTCATGTCTAGACAAGTTCCTAATGCTTGCTGTAATGTCTGCCAGAATCTTGAAATAAATCTGCCATCCCTATCAGAGATAATAGAGATTGGTATTCCATGTCTGGAGACGATTTCCTTCAAATACAGTCGTGCTAACTTTTCCATCTTGTCATCTTCTCTTATTGGCAAGAAGTGTGCTGATTTGGTGCGACGATCAACTATTACCCAAATAGTATCAAAACCACTTGCAGTCCTTGGCAATTTAGTGATGAAATCCATGGTAATATTTTCCCATTTCCATTCCGGGATTTCGGGTTGTTGAAGTAGACCTGATGGTTTCTGATGCTCAGCTTTGACCTTAGAACACGTCAAACATTCTCCTACGTATTTAGCAACATCGGCTTTCATACCTGCCACCAAAAATGTTTCTTAAGATCCTTGTACATCTTCCCCGTTCCAGGATGTATTGAGTATCTGGTTTTATGATCTTCTCTAAGTACCATTTCTCTCATATCTCCAAATTTTGGTACCCAAATTCTTTCAGCCCTATACCGGGTTCCATCTTCCCTAATATTAAAATGCTTCTCCGATCCTTTGGGTATTTCATCCTTTAAATTTCCCTCTTTTAAAACTCTTTGTTGCGCCTCCTTTATTTAAGTAGTAAGGTTAGTGTGAATCATTATATTCATAGATTTTACTCGAATGGGTTCTCTGTCCTTTCTGCTCAAGGCGTCGGCTACCACATTTGCCTTCCCCGGGTGGTAACGAATCTCAAAGTCGTAATCATTCAACAATTCAATCCACCTACGCTGCCTCATATTCAGTTGTTTCTGATTAAATATGTGTTGAAGACTTTTGTGGTCGGTATATATAATACTTTTGACCCCATATAAGTAGTGCCTCCAAGTCTTTAATGCAAAAACAACTGCACCTAATTCCAAATCATGCGTCGTATAATTTTGCTCGTGAATCTTCAATTGTCTAGACGCATAAGCAATCACCTTCGTCCGTTGCATTAATACACAACCGAGACCTTGCTTTGATGCGTCACAGTAGATCACAAAATCATCATTCCCTTCAGGCAATGACAATATAGGTGCCGTAGTTAGCTTTTTCTTCAATAATTGAAACGCCTTCTCTTGTTCATCCTTCCATTCAAATTTCTTCCCTTTATGCGTTAATGCAGTCAAGGGTTTTGCTATTTTGGAGAAATCTTGGATGAATCTTCTGTAGTAACCAGCCAATCCTAAAAATTGACGTATATGCTTCGGAGTTTTTGGGGTTTCCCACTTTTCAACGATTTCAATCTTTGCCGGGTTCACCTGGATACCTTCTTTGTTCACTATGTGACCGAGGAATTGAACTTCTTCCAACCAAAATGCACACTTTGAAAACTTAGCGTACAGTTTTTCTTTCCTCAATACTTCTAGCACTTTTCTCAAATGTTCTTCGTGCTATTGATCATTCTTTGAGTAAATAAGTATGTCATCGATGAAAACAATGACAAACTTGTCAAGATATGGCCCACACACTCGGTTCATAAGGTCCATGAACACAGCTGGTACATTAGTCAATCGAAACGGCATAACCATAAACTCGTAATGACCATAACGCGTCCTAAAAGCAGTTTTTGGAATATCATCCTCCTTTACTCGCATTTGATGATATCCAGAACGTAAATCGATCTTCGAATAAACCGACGAGCCTTGCAGTTGATCAAATAAGTCGTCAATTCTCGGTAGTGGATAACGGTTTTTGATGGTAAGTTTGTTCAACTCTCTGTAGTCAATACACAACCTAAATGTACCATCCTTCTTCTTAACAAACAAAACAGGAGCTCCCCATGGTGATGTGCTTGGTTATATGAAACGACATTCTAATAGTTCTTGCAGTTGGCTTTGCATTTCTTTCATCTCGCTGGGTGCGAGTCTATAAGTAGCACGAGCTATTGGTGCAGCTCCTGGTACAAGATCTATTTGAAATTCAACAGATCGATGTGGAGGTAGTCCCGGTAATTCTTTCGGAAATACATCGGGAAATTCTTTTGCGACGGGAACATCATTGATGCTCTTTTCTTCAGTTTGTACTTTCTCGACGTGTGCTAGAACAGCATAGCAACCTTTTCTTATTAGTTTTTGTGCCTTCAAATTACTAATAAGATGTAGCTTCATGTTGCCCTTTTCTCCGTACACCATTAAGGGTTCTTCTTCTTCTCGTACAAAGCGAATTGCATTTTTATAACATACGATCTCTGCTTTCACCTTCTTCAGCCAGTCCATGCCAACTATTACATCAAAACTCCCTAACTCTACTGGTATCAAATCAATCTTAAATATTTCGCTACCCAGTTTAATTTCTCGATTCCAGCATATATTATCTGCTGAAATTAATTTACCGTTTGCTAATTCGAGTAAAAATTTACTATCCAACGGCGTCAATGGACAACTTAATTTAGCACAAAAATCTCTACTCATATAGCTTCTATCCGCACCCGAATCAAATAAAACGTAAGCAGATTTATTGTCAATAAGAAACGTACCCGTAACAAGCTCCGGGTCTTCCTGTGCCTCTGCCGCATTAATATTGAAAACTCTTCCGCGGCCTTGTCCATTCGTGTTCTCCTGGTTCGGGCAATTTCTAATAATGTGGCCCGGTTTTCCACATTTATAACAAACTACATTGGCATAACTTGCTCCGACACTACTTGCTCCGCCATTACTCGTTCCGACACCATTTGTTCCTTTCGTTCTGTTAACCCCTGGTCCGTAGACCTCACACTTCGCCGCGCTATGACCATTTCTTTTACTCTTGTTGCAAAATTTGGTGCAGAACTCCGAGTGATACTTTTCACACCTTTGGCATAGCTGCTTCTGATTGTTGTTGTTGTTGCGGTTGTTATTATTGTTGGGATGATTGTTGTAGTTGCTGTTGTTGTTGTTGTTGTTGTTGTTGTTGTTGTTGTTGTTGTTGGGCCGTTTGTTGTAGTTGCGATTGATGTTGCGATTGTTGGGATAATTGTTACGATTATTATTGTAATTGTTGTTGTTGTTGTATTGGTGATTCTTATCACCGTTTTTCTCCCACTTTCTTTTGACTTGCTTCACATTGGCATCTTCAGCCGTCTGTTCTTTAATTCTTTCCTCAATCTGGTTCACTAGTTTGTGAGCCATTCTACATGCCTGTTGTATGGAGGCGGGCTCGTGTGAACTTATATCTTCTTGGATTCTTTCCGGTAATCCTTTAACAAACGCGTCGATCTTCTCTTCCTCATCTTCGAACGCTCCCGGACACAATAGGCATAATTCTGTGAATCGTCTTTCGTACGTGGTAATATCAAATCCTTGGGTTCGTAACCCTCTAAGTTCTGTCTTGAGCTTATTGACCTCGGTTCTGGGACGGTACTTCTCGTTCATCAAGTGCTTGAATGCTGACCACGGTAGTGCGTAAGCATCATCTTGTCCCACTTGCTCTAGATAGGTATTCCACCATGTTAACGCAGTACCTGTGAAGGTATGCGTAGCGTACTTCACTTTGTCCTCTTCAGTACACTTACTTATGGCAAACACCGATTCGACCTTCTCGGTCCACCGTTTCAATCCGATCGGTCCTTCGGTTCCATCAAATTCCAAAGGTTTGCAGGCAGTGAATTCTTTGCAGGTGCATCCTACACGATTTCCTGCACTGCTAGATCCAAGGTTATTGTTGGTATGTAGCGCAGCCTGTACTGCGGCTATGTTTGAAGCTAGAAAAGTACGGAATTCCTCTTCATTCATATTCACGGTGTGTCGAGTAGTCGGTGCCATTTCCTTCAAAATAGTTAAATGGAACAAGTTAATCATACAGAATATTAAGAGTAGTTAATAGTATTTCGTAGCATAATATGAACTCATTTATAAAAGCTTTTTCTTCATATTAGTGTTTTATAAGTTTAAATTCGGGTAGTACCTATCCGTTAAGTTCATACTTAATAGCTAACATACCATTTCAACTACTACAATTCTATATGAAAAAATAATCACAAAACAATATATATCATATTCAAACCTTTATACAATAACTTGCAAACATACAATACCACTATTTTACATATAGCATGAAATATAGCACATAAAACTTTGATACGAAGTAGTTGCGAAGATAATTCTAGTTAATAAATAAGGCGTTCAGCAAAGGCAACAAAGACACGTAATTCATACGTCCAGAAACAAGTCATGCATTCTGGTTTTACTAATACCACTTCCCATCCTTGGTCTTGTGGAACGTAACCATTGTGACCGATAGTATGACAACGTGTTGTAACGTCGTTGAAAGGGCGAAGGTTACGTAATGACCAACAGTCTCGTAATAACCTAAAAACCTCATTTCTTACCCCAATTACCGACTCCGTCACTTGTGGGAACGTTTTGTTTAATAGTTGTAGCCCGATGTTCTTTTTCTCACTTTGGTGAGAAGCGAACATTACTAACCCGTAAGCATAGCATGCTTCTTTATGTTGCATGTTAGCCGCTTTTTCTAAATCATGAAGTCCTATATACGGATACATTGAGTCAAAATAATTTCTTAACCCGTTGCGTAAAATAGCATTTGGGTTCCCCGCAATATATGCGTCAAAGTAAACACATCGTAACTTATGGGTTTCCCAATGTGATATCCCCCATCTTTCAAACGAAAGTCTCTTATAAACCAAGACATTATTGGAACGTTCTTCGAATGTCTTACAAACTGATTTCGCCGTAAATAGTTGTGCCGAAGAAATCTGACCGACTCTAGACAAGATTTCATCAATCATGACTCCGGGTAGGTCTCTTAAAATATTGGGTTGTCTATCCATTTTGTGTTTTTATACTGTAAAATAGTCAAGAGTTAGATTCATAAAAAAAAATACTTATTAATACAAGCAATTTTTACATATATCATAAAGCATAAGCACACTATATTACATATATTACACCACACGAATACAACTATCTTATTCCGACTCGCTCATTTCTTCTTCTTCGGTTTTGGTTCGTTTTGCCAAGTTTCTAGGGATATATGATGTTCCCCTAATACGAGATGTCTTTTTCCACAACAGTTTAGAAAAACCTGGTGGTTTAGAGGTTCCCGGGTCATTGTTACAACTTAAGGGCTTGGGGGTTGACGATACATATAAAGTTCATCGGGGTTGGAATTAGATTTCTCTATTTTTATGCCCTTTCCCTTATTATTTTCTTCTGCCTTTTTAAATTCAGTTGGGGTAATTTCTATAACATCATCGGAATTCTCATCGAAATCCGATTCATCGGAGAATTGGTAATCCTCCCAATATTTTGCTTCCTTGGCGAAAACACCATTGACCATAATTAACCTTGGTCGGTTGGTTGAGGATTTTCTTTTACTTAACCGTTTTATTATTTCCCCCACTGGTTCTATTTCCTCCTCCGGTTCCTCCTCTTCCGGTTCTGATTCTTCTTCCGGTTCCGAATCTTCTTCCGGTTCCTCTTCGGGAACTTGTGAATCAGTCCACGAATCATTCCAATTTACATTTGACTCTTCATTATTATTAGGTGAGTCAATGGGACTTGTTCTAGAGGTAGACATCTATCACATAATATCAAACGCATTAAGAGATTAATATATCACATAATATTCACATGTTAAAAATATATAGTTTCCAACAAAATTTGTTAAGCAATCATTTTTCAAGTAAACACGGTCGAAGTCCAGACTCACTAATGCATCCTAACAAACTCGATAAGACACACTAATGCAAAATTCTGGTTCTCTAAGACCAACGCTCGGATACCAAATGAAATGTCCCGTTCTTATTGATTAAAAACGTTCCATATTAATTGATTTCGTTGCGGGGTTTTGACCTCTATATGAGACGTTTTTCAAAGACTGCATTCATTTTTAAAACAAACCATAACCTTTATTTCATAAATAAAGGTTTAAAAAGCTTTACGTAGATTATCAAATAATGATAATCTAAAATATCCTGTTTACACATGACCATTACATAATGATTTACAATACAAATATGTTACATCGAAATCAGTTTCTTGAATGCAGTTTTTACACAATATCATACAAACATGGACTCCAAATCTTGTCCTTATTTTAGTATGCAACAGCGGAAGCTCTTAGTATTCACCTGAGAATAAACATGCTTTAAACGTCAACAAAAATGTTGGTGAGTTATAGGTTTAACCTATATATATCAAATCGTAACAATAGACCACAAGATTTCATATTTCAATACACATCCCATACATAGAGATAAAAATCATTCATATGGTGAACACCTGGTAACCGACATTAACAAGATGCATATATAAGAATATCCCCATCATTCCGAGACACCCTTCGGATATGATATAAATTTCGAAGTACTAAAGCATCCGGTACTTTGGATGGGGTTTGTTAGGCCCAATAGATCTATCTTTAGGATTCGCGTCAATTAGGGTGTCTGTTCCCTAATTCTTAGATTACCAGACTTAATAAAAAGGGGCATATTCGATTTCGATAATTCAATCATAGAATGTAGTTTTACATAATTGTGTCTATTTTGTAAATTATTTATAAAACCTGCATGTATTCTCATCCCAAAAATATTAGATTTTAAAAGTGGGACTATAACTGACTTTCACAGATTTTTACTTCGTCGGGAAGTAAGACTTGGCCACTGATTGATTCACGAACCTATAAGAATATATACATATATATCAAAGTATGTTCAAAATATATTTACAACACTTTTAATACATTTTGATGTTTTAAGTTTATTAAGTCAGTTGTCCTCGTTAGTAACCTACAACTAGTTGTCCACAGTTAGATGTACAGAAATAAATCGATAAATATTATCTTGAATCAATCCACGACCCAGTGTATACGTATCTCAGTATTGATCACAACTCAAACTATATATATTTTGGAATCAACCTCTACCCTGTATAGCTAACTCCAACATTCACATATAGAGTGTCTATGGTTGTTCCGAAATATATATAGATGTGTCGACATGATAGGTCGAAACATTGTATACGTGTCTATGGTATCTCAAGATTACATAATATACAATACAAGTTGATTAAGTTATGGTTGGAATAGATTTTTTACCAATTTTCACGTAGCTAAAATGAGAAAAATTATCCAATCTTGTTTTACCCATAACTTCTTCATTTTAAATCCGTTTTGAGTGAACCAAATTGCTATGGTTTCATATTGAACTCTATTTTATGAATGTAAACAGAAAAATTATAGGTTTATAGTCGGAAAAATAAGTTACAAGTCGTTTTTGTAAAGGTAGTCATTTCAGTCGAAAGAACGACGTCTAGATGATCATTTTAGAAAACATACTTCCACTTTGAGTTTAACCATAATTTTTGGATATAGTTTCATGTTCATAATAAAAATCATTTTCCCAGATTAACAAATTTTAAATCAAAGTTTATCATAGTTTTTAATTAACTAACCCAAAACAGCCCGCGGTGTTACTACGACGGCGTAAATCCGGTTTTACGGTATTTTTCGTGTTTCCAGGTTTTAAATCATTAATTTAGCATATCATATAGATATAGAACACGTGTTTAGTTGATTTTAAAAGTCAAGTTAGAAGGATTAACTTTTATTTGCGAACAAGTTTAGAATTAACTAAACTATGTTCTAGTGATTACAAGTTTAAACCTTCGAATAAGATAGCTTTATATGTATGAATCGAATGATGTTATGAACATAATTATTACCTCAAGTTCCTTGGATAAACCTACTGGAAATGAGAAAAATAGATCTAACTTCAAAGGATCCTTGGATGGCTTGAAAGTTCTTGAAGCAGAATCATGACACGAAAACAATTTCAAGTAAGATTTCCACTCGAAATAAGATTGTTATAGTTATAGAAATTGAATTAAAGTTTGAATATGATTATTACCTTGTATTAGAAAGATAACCTACTATAAGTAACAAAGGTTTCTTGATCTTGGATGATTACTTGGAATGGATTTAGAAAACTTGGAAGTAAACTTGCAATCTTGGAAGTATTCTTGATTTTATGAAACTAGAACTTTTGGAATTTATGAAGAACACTTAGAACTTGAAGATAGAACTTGAGAGAGATCAATTAGATGAAGAAAATTGAAGAATGAAAGTGTTTGTAGGTATTTTTGGTCGTTGGTGTATGGATTAGATATAAAGGATATGTAATTTTGTTTTCATGTAAATAAGTCATGAAAGATTACTCATATTTTTGTAATTTTATGAGATATTTCATGCTAGTTGCCAAATGATGGTTCCCACATGTGTTAGGTGACTCACATGGGCTACTAAGAGCTGATCATTGGAGTGTATATACCAATAGTACATACATCTAAAAGTTGTGTATTGTACGAGTACGAATACGGGTGCATACGAGTAGAATTGTTGATGAAACTGAACGAGGATGTAATTGTAATCATTTTTGTTAAGTATAAGTATTTTGATAAGTGTCTTGAAGTCTTTCAAAAGTGTATGAATACATATTAAAACACTACATGTATATACATTTTAACTGAGTCGTTAAGTCATCGTTAGTCGTTACATGTAAATGTTGTTTTGAAACCTTTAGGTTAACGATCTTGTTGAATGTTGTTAACCCATTGTTTATTATAACAAATGATATGTTAAATTGTTATATTATCATGATATTATGATATATAATATATCTTAGTATGATATATATACAGTTAAATGCCGTTACAACGATAATCGTTACATATATGTCTCGTTTCGAAATCATTAAGTTAGTAGTCTTATTTTTACATATGTATTTCATTGTTAATACACTTAATAATATATTTACTTATCATTTAACATAATTAACCAAGTGTATCAATATCTTAATATGATTCATATGTACCTAGTAAGACGTTGTTATAACGATAATCGTTATATATATCGTTTTCGAGTTTCTTAAATTAATAGTCTCATTTTTATGTATATAACTCATTGTTAAAATACCTAATGAGATACATACTTATAATAAAATCATGTTAACTATATATATAACCATATATATGTCATCGTATAGTTTTTATAAGTTTTAACGTTCGTGAATCACCGGTCAACTTGGGTGGTCAATTGTCTATATGAAACCTATTTCAATTAATCAAGTCTTAAAAAGTTTGATTGCTTAACATGTTGGAAACACTTAATCATGTAAATAACAATTTCATTTAATATATATATATATATATATATATATATATATATATATATATATAAACATGGAAAAGTTCGGGTCACTACATAATACAATATAAGTTAGCTAGGATATGATTAATATAGATTTGTTACCAATTTTCACATAGCTACAACAAGAAAAATTATCCAATCTTGTTTTACCCATAACTTCTTCGTTTTAAATCCGTTTTGAGTGAATCAAATTGCTATGGTTTCATATTGAACTCTATTTTATGAATCTAAACAGAAAAAGTATAGGTTTATAGTCGGAAATATAAGTTACAAGTCATTTTTGTAAGAGGTAGTCATTTCAGTCGAAAGAACGACGTCTTGATGACCATTTTTAAAAAAAACATACTTCCACTTTGAGTTTAACCATGATTTTTGGATATAGTTTCATGTTCATAAGAAAAATCATTTTTCCAGAAGAACAACTTTTAAATCAAAGTTTATCATAGTTTTTAATTAACTAACCCAAAACAGCACGCGGTGTTACTACGACGACGTAAATCCGGTTTTACGGTATTTTTCGTGTTTCCAGGTTTTAAATCATTAAGTTAGCATATCATATAGATATAGAACATGTGTTTAGTTGATTTTAAAAGTCAAGTTAGAAGGATTAACTTTTGTTTGTGAACAAGTTTAGAATTAACTAAACTATGTTCTAGTGATTACAAGTTTAAACCTTCGAATAAGATAGCTTTATATGTATGAATCGAATGAAGTTATGAACATCATTACTACCTCAAGTTTTCTGGATAAAGCTACTGGAAATGAGAAAAATGGATCTAGCTTTAAAGGATCCTTGGATGGCTTGAAAGTTCTTGAAGCAGAATCATGACACGAAAACAGTTCAAGTAAGATTTTCACTCGAAATAAGATTGTTATAGTTATAGAAATTGAATCAAACTTTGAATATAAGTATTACCTTGTATTAGAAAGATATCTTACTGTAAATAAGAAAGATTTCTTGAGGTTGGATGATCACTCTACAAGATTGGAAGTAAGCTAGCAAACTTGGAAGTATTCTTGATTTTATGAAACTAGAACTTGTAAAATTTATGAAGAACACTTAGAACTTGAAGATAGAACTTGAGAGAGATCAATTAGATGAAGAAAATTGAAGAATGAAAGTGTTTGTAGGTGTTTTTGGTCGTTGGTGTATGGATTAGATATAAAGGATATGTAATTTTGTTTTCATGTAAATAAGTCATGAATGATTACTCATATTTTTGTAATTTTATGAGATATTTCATGCTAGTTGCCAAATGATAGTTCCTACATGTGTTAGGTGACTCACATGGGCTGCTAAGAGTTGATCATTGGAGTGTATATACCAATAGTACATACAACTAAAAGCTGTGTATTGTACGAGTACGAATACGGGTGCATACGAGTAGAATTGTTGATGAAACTGAACGAGGATGTAATTGTAAGCATTTTTGTTAAGTAGAAGTATTTTGATAAGTGTCTTGAAGTCTTTAAAAAGTGTATGAATACATATTAAAACACTACATGTATATACATTTTAACTGAGGCGTTAAGTCATAGTTAGTCGTTACATGTAAGTGTTGTTTTGAAACCTTTAGGTTAACGATCTTGTTAAATGTTGTTAACCCAATGTTTATAATATCAAATGAGATTTTAAATTATTATATTATCATGATATTATGATGTACGAATATCTCTTAATATGATATATATACATTAAATGTCGTTACAACGATAATCGTTACATATATGTCTCGTTTCAAAATCATTAAGTTAGTAGTCTTGTTTTTACATATGTATTTCATTATTAATATACTTAATGATATGTTTACTTATCATAATATCATGTTAACTATATATATAACCATATATATGTCATCATATAGTTTTTACAAGTTTTAACGTTCGTGAATCACCGGTCAACTTGGGTGGTCAATTGTCTATATGAAACCTATTTCAATTAATCAAGTCTTAACAAGTTTGATTGCTTAACATGTTGAAAATACTTAATTATGTAAATAACAATTTCATTTAATATATATATAAACATGAAAAAGTTCGGGTCACTACATTACAAAACAACTCATGAACACATGTACAAACTTTGAAACAAAATATAAATCCTCAATTTTTAAACAAACTTTATTATTATTATTTTTTATTATGATTATTATTATTATTGTTATTATTATATTATTATTATTAGTCAAATATGAGTTCAATTAATTACGTTACATATGTGTCCGAACTACACGTCTCAATAAAATGTTGTGATGTAAGTTTTTATGACAAGGAAAACAGTCATTGTGATGAAAATTGGAAAATGGTGGTGAGAAAATGAATGTAGTTCATTTATTCTGACCAAGCTAAGTACATCAATATGTTTGTAAAAACAGCGACAAGTTTCTTAGTCGGAATCCGTGGTTCCACGGGTCAGTAAACTAAATGACTTTAACATTTACATTCACTTAATACCTAAAACATATCATTAAACCGTTTCGTTTAAAAAAAAAACACATGGTTTCACGAGTCATTTCAGTGGTAAACTGGTAAGTAGATTTACGCCTAACTTAAGCAAAACACCATTAAGCCCTAAGCAATATCACCAAAAACTAAATAATAAAACCCAAAATTTATTTATAGTATAGATTTTTTTTTTGAACGACAAGCTTTGCATCAGTGTATCATCTATTTCAACGACACTCATCATTTGCACACATACACGTTCGGGAGGAAACCCGAATCGCATTACAAGAACCCGATCTTTTAACCATCCCGAGATGCAGGCGGACCGAGTTTTGAATCCTGCATGGATCCGGGAGAAAAGTCCCCCGAGATCAATCTGGATATCCATATTTATAGTATAGATTTTTTAAGTCTACAAATTTATGTATGATGATATACTAATGAAATATTGGCACTTTATTGGTTTTCTTCAAGTGGTGACTAGCATATACTTCTATTAAGATAAGAATATCCCATTTCATTGAGTATATGTGTACAATTGAAACATAGAAAACTAAGACCAGATCAACAACTTGAAACTTCAACATGTATCTTTTCTTTCAAACACAAGCTAAACTTAATCGGATCATCATATATCCATTTTCCGCACCAAAAACTTCGAATAGCAATGAAGATTATCTTGAAATATCCACGCGAATGAAGTAAGTAAATGTGAAAAATAAAAAAATAAAATAAAAAAAAAGATCTAAGATCTCGCATTGGAGAAGGGAGTATGAGGACAAGAAAGATTGACGAATCGATCATATGATCAAGTCGAAATAAATGGCATGTTGATGGGATCCTAAATTGAGATAAGGCCATGAACGACCATCCACAAACCATAGTTCACATATTTGTTGAATATTAACCTTATTCGTAAGTCGTAACCACATACATGTAACACTCTTTCTTTGATTTTTCTGTTTGTTGTTTCCTCTTAGGACGCTTGTACTTATTCATAAATGTAATATTTATAGTATAGATTTTTTAAGTCTACAAATTTATGTATGATGATATTACATAATCTAAGAATCGTTTATCAAGATGCCTTTGTAGTTGTTAGGCTATTCAATATACTCTGTCATCTTCTATAAATTATTAAAAGAGTTGTTGGTAGCTAATAAATTATTAGTAATAATGCAAAATCACGAATATCACAAATATAATTATATTTAACAGGTTTGTTCTGAAGATTTGCTTATAACAATTTGCTTTTGTGTTATATTGGATTGGATTGTACAATGATGTTAATAAACTAGTAAAAATCATTTAGATGGTGTTATTAAGATAACATCAATTAATTTAATGCTAGCCACTCGATTTTGAATGCATTATAGGAATATGATCTCTTATCTTTCTTTTTAGATAATAAAAAAGAAATATATTACATTGTCCGTTCTTTTAAATAATAAAAAAGAAATATGATCTCTTATCATTCTTTTTAGATAATTATTTTCTTTCGTTTTATTTAGTTCATGACCTGAACAAGTTGCACATGCACCCTATCACATGTTTCTTGACATACTGACTTACACCCTATTACATGTTTTCTGTACGCATTTGCCAACGAGGTTCAGGTTGATTCTTACGATACAATTTTTTAATGCATTACAATAAACACATTTTAAACCATTTTCTTTTTTAAGTTGTTAAAGTTAAATGATATTAAAAAAAATATTTTTATGATTTATGTCAAAATTTTAGTGGGTAAAGATCACATCCTATTTGCGAAATGCGGAAAGCCATATTTACACTTTTTATTTGGATATATTATTTTCTGATAAAACTCTTTTTTAGAAAAAAGAGGTCACTGTTGCACATGCTTTGAAAAGCCAAAAGAAGATTTTAGTGGTAGGTAAAAGATAAAGAATTGTCTATTTTCCACATCTACGAAAAGCCAAAGGATTTCGAATCGGCCAATTAAAACAATAATTGCAAACTGACAAATAACGATGAGTCATCACTTGATTTGAAAATCATTACTCAATAGAGTTGTCGCTTACATAATTTTTTTATTCAAAATCTGTAGCATCTAATTAAAGTATTTAAGGACCTCACAAATGACAAATTTGTTGGATCCCAACAAATTACTCCATAATTGAAAATGATTCGATAGCAATGGACTTGATATCTTAACATTTTTTTTTTTTTTTTTTTTTTTTTTGAAAAGCAAGCCAATATATTGATACTAACCAAAAGTTACAAGATGATACAGACTTTGTGACCATACATTTGATCACAACACACGAAACATTACAGTGTAAAGCGAAATATAAAATGGGGTTTGCGAGTTGGCAAACAACCCATGAAACACGAAACAAAATTTACTACTTTTATGCTAAATCAAAGTAGACGTTTGGAGTGCTTAACCACGTGAGCCAATCAATTTTCTTACCCCTAATTCTTTGAGAGATCCACTCAAATGACTTAGTTTGAATTTCGTTTAAAGTCATCGGAGCGGTCCGCGATTTTCCTTGAAAGACCTTGATGTTACGATTCTTCCAAATGAAATACACACTAACCCAACCTATTGCTTGCCAAACTTTAGCGCCAAGTGGAGACATGTGACCCGAAGCCTTGCCCGATAAGATTTCTTCGATGCTAAAGTTTGTGAAGTTGCCGAGCCCCCACCATCCAAAAACCCGATTCCAAACCTCGATTGCATGAGAACAAAAGATTAAAGAGTGGTCCACCGATTCCACGTCATCGTCACACAAGGGGCATCTAACGGAGTGCAAATCGATACCCCTCTTGTCTAACTCTGTACGAACCGGAATCCTTTTTTTACTAACTCGCCATGCAAAGATTTCCACTTTTTTTTTATGAGATTATTTCTTAAAGTTTCATGCGAAGAGAAGTAACTTCCTAACAAGTGTTCATCGATAATTACCGAAAGCTTCTTGACTGTAAACCTTCCGTTTGATGCGAGTGTCCACCTCCATTTATCCCTGCGGTTGCTGTCGAACTTGTACCCCTCTAACAGCTCCACGAGTGACTCAAGTTCTGATTTCGTACGCCCACTTGGTGTCCTGACCCAATCAAACGTTGCTGTGGTTGAACACGAGTTGTTGTCTATCCGCACACGATCACAAACACGTACATCAGGTTGCCTTTCGAGCTTAAATAGCCTAGGATATTTCTGACTTAAGTTGAAGTCTCCTAACCATGTTTCTGTCCAGAAAGCCGTATCCGTTCCATCCTGCACAAATTTACACATCGACTCCTAGAAGGAAATGCCCATGTCATCAATACATCTTCCTGCTAATACAATATTAGTCCAGGTACCAGAATAGAGTCCAAACCCCCGTTCGGACCGTATATACTTCGAATGATTTTTACCCAAAGTGCGTTGGCTTCGGTATTAAACCTCCACCACCACTTCCCCAACAACGCCAAATTTTTACTTTTCAAAGACCCAAAATTTAAACCCCCGTACCCATATGGAGATATAACACCCTCCCATTTAACCCAAGGAATTTTACAACCCGATTCACCCCCGCCCCAAAAAAAGAACGCCTCACACTCTCAAGTAAATTAAGCACACACCGGGGAGCACGAAATAGCGAGAAGTAATACAAGGGTAGACTATTTAAGATCGATTTAATAAGAGTTACTCTTCCCCCAAATGACAACGTTCGCGTCTTCCAATCCGATAATCTAGATTTGATTTTATTGATCACGACCTCCCAATCCTTTAGTTTTTTCATCTTTGAACCGGTGGGAATCCCGAGATAAGTAAAAGGAAATTTTCCAACTTTACACCCGATTATGGTAGCAACAGAATGTAGTTCAATCTCGTTAACACCAATGCCATAAAGAAAGCTCTTGTGAAAGTTTACTTTCAATCCGGATGCAAGTTCAAAACAAGTAAGAAGCTTATGTAGATTACATACATTTTCCTTGCTCCATTCCCCGATAAAAATCGTATCATCCGCATATTGGAGATGCGATACTAAAATCTTATCGGAACCGACCTCGACACCTTTGAAACACCCCTTCTCCGTAGCCGCTTTAGTCATAATGTTCAACCCTTCCGCTGCTAGAATAAAAAGGAAAGGAGATAGTGGATCTCCTTGGCGGATTCCCCTTTCTAACGAAAATTCCTTCGTCGGAGAGCCGTTGACCAACACCGAGATTGAAGCCGATTTGAGACAAGCCATAATCCATTTCCTCCATTTTTCCTTGAATCCCATACTTTTCATTACTTCAAGCAAAAAATCCCAATTAATACTATCGAACGCCTTTTCAAAGTCGGCTTTAAAAACGAGCCCATTAACTTTTTTAGCTTTCATGAAATCAATCGTCTCGTTAACAATAAGAGCACCATCCAAAATGAACCTTCCTTTTAGGAAGGCACTTTGTTCGTGTCTAACAAGAGATGGGATAACCCTCCTAAGTCTATTCGAAAGAAGTTTGGCGATTATCTTATAAAGACTCCCGATAAGGCTAATCGGCCGAAAGTCACCGAGATTCATCGTGACATTCTTCTTAGGGATTAACGTGACAAAGGATGCACTACATCCTTTTGAGAATTCCGCCTTCTCCCAAAATCACTTAATGGCATCGATAAGTTCCACTTTAATGAGATCCCAATATCTTTTGAAAAATAACAAATTAAAACCGTCCGGCCCCGGAGCCTTCGTACTACCACAGTCAAGGATTGCCTCATGGATTTCCTTTTCCTCAAAAGGTAACTCAAGTGCATTTGCATCATCCGTCGAAAGACATGGATAGCTTAAGTCTTCTAGGCTTGGTCTCTCCACCTTAGGCTCCCCAAAAACGCGTTTAAAGTGGTTGAAGATTTCATTCTTGACATCATTTGGATTTTCGTTCCATATACCCCCTATGTTTAATCCCCTAATGTTACTTTTGTTGTTCTTTCTACGAATGATCGAGTGGAAATATTTCGTATTTTCATCCCCTTCAAGTGCCCATCTAACCCTTGCTTTTTGCTTTAACATTTTAGATTTAATTGCCTCCTTTTCTAATCACAAATTTCGGCATTTGAACCAAGTAAGTTTCTCATTGTCACTTAAACCACCACATTCTGCTTTACATTCAAAACCATTCGCCGCTTGCTTTAACATCTCAATTTCCCCGTCAATTTGCCCAAATTTCTTCCTACTCCAAACTCTTAGTGCATCTTTGACCTTCTTTAGTTTGTTCCTAAAGAAGCAATCCTTTCTCCAGTTGTTCGGAACAGCCTCCATCCACGCGTTTGACACCACCTGATCAACGTCATCCTCATCGAACCATACATCGAATATTTTGAAGGGCTTCGGACCATAGTTTTTTTCAACCTCACACAACATAATAGGGCAATGATCGAAATGTTTTCTATCAAGAGCGACAGCTGAGAGGTCCCGCCATTTATCGAGAAGAGGACCCGACACAAGGAATCTGTCCAGTTTACTGAATTTCAATCCGTCATCACTTACACGAGTGAATAACCGACCCCCTAATGGAACTTCCAGCAAGCCACTTTCCGAAATAAACTCATTAAATCTTTTCGACCTTGCTATGTTGAATTCACAGTTTAGTCTCTCGTCGATTGATCTCACCTCGTTATAATCACCACAAAACAAACAAGCTTCATTAGTAAACTTATTAGCACAACACAATAGTCTATCACACAGTTGATGCTTTTTAGAGTCATCATGTGGACCATAAATGTTAAAAACAACCAAAAATGAACAATCCATCCTCCATTTACCCCGAACCCCAACCACCGAGTCAAAATTAAAAACATCTAGAGCCTCAAATTTATTGGTGTCCCAAATCAAGAGTTGACCGCCCGAGAGGCCGACCTTCTCCTTTTGCACAAAATTACAGTCACTTGAACCCCATAACGAAAACACCCAACTAGCGTTAACCGAGTTCAGTTTAGTCTCCTGAATTGCCAAAAAACTTGGCTTTTCTTTGGATACTAAACCCCTAACCCACCCGAATTTGGATTTCCCGTTCGCAAGCCTAAACCCCCTAATATTTAAAGAAATTGCCTTCATTAAAACCCTGTGAAAAAACGAAAAGGAAAGAGGATCTTACAGATTGGAGGGGTGTTTCTCCTTCCACTTAAGCCCAATTTTTTTTCCATAAACACGCACATCATCAGATTGAGACAGCTGAATTGGATTTCCGGCAGATTTACTTGAAACTGAAGTATAGCAATTGGAGCATCTGGATCGAAGGGGCTGCTCCTCATGGTTTCCTCTTCTTGCAGTGCACTTAACACTCATCATTCTCGATGATGCCTTCCACTTTCGAATACTGTACCAACAACAATGTTTATCCGCAAATTGTTGTAGTGATTTGGCAAGTAACCACTATCACTCTATCAGTGTAGCTTAATATGATACGTAGACTTAAATTTTAATCTTGAAAGATCATAAAACTTGACTGGTTTATTATGATATATAAATGATAGGTGAAAAATAAGAGAAAAATGCACAGTGATGTAACAGACGACGAATAAATTGTAGTACATGTTTTCATGTACTCCGTATATAATATCAAAAATCCTTACCCGCATGTGGGTGATGGATGTAATCTTGTACCTGCTGACAGGTCGTGGGTGAGTGATTGATGTAATAGATCCGTTGCGGATAAATCCGATCCGAAAATCCGTAATACCCGTTTGAATAATCCACATATATACGTGTTCTAAATGGGTGAAAATCTTCAACTTGAATAAATGGCCAATAAGTAATAATTTACTCCGTATAAGTTTCTACATTCCTCATATAAATTATTTTGATATCGAACTTTTTAGTACCTAGAGCATTTCACAACTACACATTACATGTATTAGATAATCAAAGCATGTTGTTGTTTGTTTCGTCTATTAGACCATCTTAATAAATTTAATTTTTACACCTATCACTTAAGTAATTCATCAACCTACTGTATGATTAGGTTTAGCAACTAAATTTTGATTGTTAATTTTAAACATTGTAGCCTCACATATATTAGCAAAAAAAGTATAATTAATATGTGTTTTCTCATTTTATTATATCAGAAACACGGGTATATGATTGAATAATGTTTTTTATGTCACTTTGAATTATGTAATGATATTTATTTTTGATTTTTAAATACTTTAATTTGCATATACTTCATGAATAAGATCCGCCGGTAAACCCGTGACCCGTGAATATCCGTGGGTACGGGTATGGATCTAAAAATAAATCTGTTAACCAAGATCTGCGGGCTAATGGATCTTCAAAAAATCCGCGGATGCGGGTGATGGATGTAGTGGATTCGCGCCCACAACCCGCGGGTGCCATCCCTACTCTTGGGCTTTACATGTATTGTGCCTCGGGTCTTCAAATGAACCCGGAGAAAACTGTCTTATATGGCATTCATGTGTTCCAGGCTGACATGCACGAGTATGCTACTGTTTTCAATTGCAAAGTGGGAGGTTTCTGTAGTGACCCGAACTTTTCCATGTTTATATATATATATATATATATATATATATATATATATATATATATATATATATATATATATATATATATATATATATATATATATATTAAATGAAATTGTTATTTACATGATTAAGTGTTTTCAACATGTTAAGCAATCAAACTTTTTAAGACTTGATTAATTGAAATAGGTTTCATATAGACAATTGACCACCCAAGTTGACCGGTGATTCGCGAACGTTAAAACTTGTAAAAACTATACGATGACATATATATGGTTATATATATAGTTAACATGATTTTATTATAAGTATGTATCTCATTAGGTATTTTAACAATGAGTTATATACATAAAAATGAGACTATTAATTTAAGAAACTCGAAAACGATATATATAACGATTATCGTTATAACAACGTCTTACTAGGTACATATGAATCATATTAAGATATTGATACACTTGGTTAATTATGTTAAATGATAAGTAAATATATTATTAAGTGTATTAACAATGAAATACATATGTAAAAATAAGACTACTAACTTAATGATTTCGAAACGAGACATATATGTAACGATTATCGTTGTAACGACATTTAACTGTATATATATCATACTAAGATATATTATATATCATAATATCATGATAATATAACAATTTAACATCTCATTTGTTATAATAAACAATGGGTTAACAACATTCAACAAGATCGTTAACCTAAAGGTTTCAAAACAACATTTACATGTAACGACTAACGATGACTTAACGACTCAGTTAAAATGTATATACATGTAGTGTTTTAATATGTATTCATACACTTTTAAAGACTTCAAGACACTTATCAAAATACTTCTACTTAACAAAAATGCTTACAATTACATCCTCGTTCAGTTTCATCAACAATTCTACTCGTATGCACCCGTATTCGTACTCGTACAATACACAACTTTTAGATGTATGTACTATTGGTATATACACTCCAATGATCAGCTCTTAGTAGACCATGTGAGTCATCTAACACATGTGGGAACCATCATTTGGCAACTAGCATGAAATATCTCATAAAATTACAAAAATATGAGTAATCATTCATGACTTATTTACATGAAAACAAAATTACATATCCTTTTGTTTTAATCCATACACCAACGACCAAAAACACCTACAAACACTTTCATTCTTCAATTTTCTTCATCTAATTGATCTCTCTCAAGTTCTATCTTCAAGTTCTAAGTGTTCTTCATAAATTCCAAAAGTTCTAGTTTCATAAAATCAAGAATACTTCCAAGATTGCAAGTTTACTTCCAAGTTTTCTAAATCCATTCCAAGTAATCATCCAAGATCAAGAAACCTTTGTTACTTATAGTAGGTTATCTTTCTAATACAAGGTAATAATCATATTCAAACTTTAATTCAATTTCTATAACTATAACAATCTTATTTCGAGTGAAAATCTTACTTGAAATTGTTTTCGTGTCATGATTCTGCTTCAAGAACTTTCAAGCCATCCAAGGATCCTTTGAAGCTAGATCTATTTTTCTCATTTCCAGTAGGTTTATCCAAGGAACTTTAGGTAGTAATGATGTTCATAACATCATTCGATTCATACATATAAAGCTATCTTATTCGAAGGTTTAAACTTGTAATCACTAAAACATAGTTTAGTTAATTCTAAACTTGTTCGCAAATAAAAGTTAATCCTTCTAACTTGACTTTTAAAATCAACTAAACACATGTTCTATATCTATATGATATGCTAACTTAATGATTTAAAACCTGGAAACACGAAAAACACCGTAAAAATCGGATTTACGCCGTCGTAGTAACACCGCAGGCTGTTTTGGGTTAGTTAATTAAAAACTATGATAAACTTTGATTTAAAAGTTGTTATTCTGGGAAAATGATTTTTATTATGAACATGAAACTATATCCAAAAATTATGGTTAAACTCAAAGTGGAAGTATGTTTTCTAAAATGGTCATCTAGACGTCGTTCATTCGACTGAAATGACTACCTTTACAAAAACGACTTGTAACTTATTTTTCCGACTATAAACCTATACTTTTTCTTTTTAGATTCATAAAATAGAGTTCAATATGAAACCATAGCAATTTGATTCACTCAAAACGGATTTAAAATGAAGAAGTTATGGGTAAAACAAGATTGAATAATTTTTCTCATTTTAGCTACGTGAAAATTGGTAACAAATCTATTCCAACCATAACTTAATCAACTTGTATTGTATATTATGTAATCTTGAGATACCATAGACACGTATACAATGTTTCGACCTATCATGTCGGCACATCTATATATATTTCGGAACAACCATAGACACTCTATATGTGAATGTTGGAGTTAGCTATACATGGTTGAGGTTGATTCCAAAATATATATAGTTTGAGTTGTGATCAATACTGAGATACATATACACTGGGTCGTGGATTGATTCAAGATAATATTTATCGATTTATTTCTGTACATCTAACTGTGGACAACTAGTTGTAGGTTACTGACGAGGACATCTGACTTAATAAACTTAAAACATCAAAATATATTAAAAGTGTTGTAAATATATTTTGAACATACTTTGATATATATGTATATATTGTTATAGGTTCGTGAATCAACCAGTGGCCAAGTCTTACTTCCCGACGAAGTAAAAATCTGTGAAAGTGAGTTATAGTCCCACTTTTAAAATCTAATATTTTTAGGATGAGAATACATGCAGGTTTTATAAATGATTTACAAAATAGACACAAGTACGTGAAACTACATTCTATGGTTGAATTATCGAAATCGAATATGCCCCTTTTTATTAAGTCTGGTAATCTAAGAATTAGGGAACAGACACCCTAATTGACGCGAATCCTAAAGATAGATCTATTGGGCCTAACAAACCCCATCCAAAGTACCGGATGCTTTAGTACTTCGAAATTTATATCATATCCGAAGGGTGTCCCGGAATGATGGGGATATTCTTATATATGCATCTTGTTAATGTCGATTACCAGGTGTTCACCATATGAATGATTTTTATCTCTAGGTATGGGATGTGTATTGAAATATGAAATCTTGTGGTCTATTGTTACGATGTGATATATATAGGTTAAACCTATAACTCACCAACATTTTTGTTGACGTTTAAAGCATGTTTATTCTCAGGTGAATACTAAGAGCTTCCGCTGTTGCATACTAAAATAAGGACAAGATTTGGAGTCCATGTTTGTATGATATTGTGTAAAAATTGCATTCAAGAAACTGATTTCGATGTAACATATTTGTATTGTAAACCATTATATAATGGTCGTGTGTAAACAGGATATTTTAGATTATCATTATTTGATAATCTATGTAAAGCTTTTTAAACCTTTATTTATGAAATAAAGGTTATGGTTTGTTTTAAAAATGAATGCAGTCTTTGAAAAACGTCTCATATAGAGGTCAAAACCTCGCAACGAAATCAATTAATATGGAACGTTTTTAATCAATAAGAACGGGACATTTCAGTTGGTATCAGAGCGTTGGTCTTAGAGAACCAGAAAATTTGCATTAGTGTGTCTTATCGAGTTTGTTAGGATGCATTAGTGAGTCTGGACTTCGACCGTGTTTTCTTTAAAAATGATTGCTTAACATTTTTGTTGGAAACTATATATTATTAACATGTATATATTATGTGATATATTAATCTCTTAACATGTTTGATATTGTGTGATAGATGTCTACCTCTAGCACAAATCCCATTGACTCACCTAATAATAATGAAGAGTCGAATATATATTGGACTGATTCACAAGTTCCCGAAGAAGAACCGGAAGAAGAATCAGAACCCGAAGAGGAGGAACCGGAGGAGGAAATAGAACCGGTGGGGGAAATAATAAAACGGTTAAGTAAAAGAAAATCCTTAATCAACCGACCAAGGTTAATTATGGTCAATGGTGTTTTCGCCAAGGAAGCAAAATATTGGGAGGATTACCAATTCTCCGATGAATCAGATTCCAACGAGAATTCCGATGATGTTATAGAAATTACCCCAACTGAATTTAAAAAGGCAAAAGAAAATAATAAGGGAAAGGGCATAAAAATAGAGAAATCTAATTCCAACCCCGATGAACTTTATATGTATCGTCAACCCCCGAAGCCCTTAAGTTGTAACAATGACCCGGGAACCTCTAAACCACCAGGTTTTTCTAAACCGTTGTGGAAAACGACAGCTCGTATTAGAGGAACATCATATATCCCTAGAAACTTGGCAAAACGAACCAAAACCGAAGAAGAAGAAACGAGCGAGTCAGAATAAGATAGTTGTATTCGTGTGGTGTAATATATGTAATATAGTGTGCTTATGCTTTATGATATATGTAAAAATTGCTTGTATTAATAAGTATTTTTTTTTATGAATCTAACTCTTGTCTATTTTACAGTATAAAAACACAAAATGGACAGACAACCCAATATTTTAAGAGACCAACCCGGAGACATGATTGATGAAATCTTGTCTAGAGTCGGTCAGAATTCTTCGGCACAACTATTTACGGCGAAATCAGTTTGTAAGACATTCGAAGAACGTTCCAAGAATGTCTTGGTTTATAAGAGACTTTCGTTTGAAAGATGGGGGATATCACATTGGGAAACCCATAATTTACGATGTGTTTACTTTGACGCATATATTGCGGGGAACCCAAATGCTATTTTACGCAACGGGTTAAGAAATTATTTTGACTCAATGTATCCGAATATAGGACTTCATGATTTAGAAAAAGTGGCTAACATGCAACATAAAGAAGCATGCTATGCTTACGGGTTAGTAATGTTCGCTTCTCACTAAAGTGAGAAAAAGAACATCGGACTACAACTATTAAACAAAACGTTCCCACAAGTGACGGAGTCGGTAATTGGGGTAAGAAATGAGGTTTTAGGTTATTACGAGACTGTTGGTCATTACGTAACCCTCGTCCCTTTGACGACGTTACAACATGCTGTCTTATCAACGGCCATAACGGTTATGTTCCACAAGACCAAGGATGGGAAGTAGTCCTAGTAAAACCAGAATGCATGACTTGTTTCTGGACGTATGAATTACGTGTCTTTATTGCCTTTGCTGAACGACTTGTGTACTAGCTAGAATTATCTTGACAACTATCTTGTATCAAAGTAATTTGTGTGCTATATTTCATACTTTATGTAAAATAAGCGGTATTGTAAGTTTGTAAAATATTGTATAAAAGTTTTAACACGAAATATTATTATAATCAGTTTTTCATATAGAATTGTACTAGTTGAATTGTATATTAGCTACTAAGTATGAACTTAACGGGTAGGTACTACCCGAATTTAAACTTATAAAACGCTAATATGAAGAAAAAGCTTTTATAAATGAGTTCATATTATGCTATGAAATACTATTAACTACTCTTAATATTCTGTATGATTAACTTGTTCCATTTGACTATTTTGAAGGAAATGGCACCGACTACTTGACACACCGTGAATATGAATGAAGAGGAATTCCGTACTTTTCTAGCTTCAAACATAGCCGCAGTACAGGCTGCGCTACATACCAACAATAACCTTGGATCTAGCAGTACAGGAAATCGTGTAGGATGCACCTACAAAGAATTCACTGCCTGCAAACCTTTGGAATTTGATGGAACCGAAGGACATATCGGATTGAAACGGTGGACCGAGAAGGTTGAATCGGTGTTTGCCATAAGTAAGTGTACTGAAGAGGATAAAGTGAAGTACGCTACGCATACCTTCACAGGTTCTGCGTTAACATGGTAGAATACCTATCTAGAGCAAGTGGGACAAGATGATGCGTACGCACTACCGTGGTCAGCATTCAAGCACTTGATGAACGAGAAGTACCGTCCCAGAACCGAGGTCAATAAGCTCAAGACAGAACTTAGAGGGTTACGAACCCAAGGATTTGATATTACCACGTACGAAAGACTATTCACAGAATTGTGCCTATTGTGTTCGGGAGCGTTCGAAGATGAGGAAGAGAAGATCGACGCGTTTGTGAAAGGATTACCGGAAAGAATCCAAGAAGATATAAGTTCACACGAGCCCGCCTCCATACAACAGGCATGTAGAATGGCTCACAAACTAGTGAACCAGATTGAGGAAAGAATTAAAGAACAGACGGCTGAAGAGGCCAATGTGAAGCAAGTCAAAAGAAAGTGGGAGGAAAACGGTGATAAGAATCACCAATACAACAACAACAGCAATTACAATAATAATCGCAACAATTATCCCAACAATCGCAACATCAATCGCAACTACAACAAACGGCCCAACAACAACAACAACAACAACAACAACAACAACAAGAACTGCAACTACAACAATCATCCCAACAACAATAACAACCGCAACAACAACAACAATCAGAAGCAGCTATGCCAAAGGTGTGAAAAGTATCACTCGGGGTTCTGCACCAAATTTTGCAACAAGAGTAAAAGAAATGGTCATAGCGCGGTGAAGTGTGAGGTCTACGGACCAGGGGTTAACAGAACGAAAGGAACAAATGGTGTCGGAACGAGTAATGGCGGAGCAAGTAGTGTCGGAGCAAGTTATGCCAATGTAGTTTGTTATAAATGTGGAAAACCGGGCCACATTATTAGAAATTGCCCGAACCAGGAGAACACGAATGGACAAGGCCGCGGAAGAGTTTTCAATATTAATGCGGCAGAGGCACAGGAAGACCCGGAGCTTGTTACGGGTACGTTTCTTATTGACAATAAATCTGCTTACGTTTTATTTGATTCGGGTGCGGATAGAAGCTATATGAGTAGAGATTTTTGTGCTAAATTAAGTTGTCCATTGACGCCGTTGGATAGTAAATTTTTACTCGAATTAGCAAACGGTAAATTAATTTCAGCAGATAATATATGCCGGAATCGAGAAATTAAACTGGGTAGCGAAATATTTAAGATTGATTTGATACCAGTAGAGTTAGGGAGTTTTGATGTAATAGTTGGCATGGACTGGCTGAAGAAGGTGAAAGCAGAGATCGTATGTTATAAAAATGCAATTCGCATTGTACGAGAAGAAGGAGAACCCTTAATGGTGTACGGAGAAAAGGGCAACATGAAGCTATATCTTATTAGTAATTTGAAGGCACAAAAACTAATAAGAAAAGGTTACTATGCTGTTCTAGCACACGTCGAGAAAGTACAAACTGCAGAAAAGAGCATCAATGATGTTCCCGTCGCAAAAGAATTTCCCGATGTATTTCTGAAAGAATTACCGGGACTACCTCCACATCGATCTGTTGAATTTCAAATAGATCTTGTACCAGGAGCTGCACCAATAGCTCGTGCTCCTTATAGACTCGCACCCAGCGAGATGAAAGAACTGCAAAGCCAACTGCAAGAACTATTAGAACGTGGTTTCATTCGACCAAGCACATCACCATGGGGAGCTCCTGTTTTGTTTATCAAGAAGAAGGATGGTACATTTAGGTTGTGTATTGACTACGGAGAGTTGAACAAACTTACCATCAAAAACCGTTATCCACTGCCGAGAATTGACGACTTATTTGATCAACTACAAGGCTCATCGGTTTATTCGAAGATCGATTTACGTTCTGGATATCATCAAATGCGAGTAAAGGAGGATGATATTCTAAAAACTGCTTTTAGGACGCGTTATGGTCATTACGAGTTTATGGTTATGCCATTTGGATTGACTAACGCACCAGCTGTGTTCATGGACCGTATGAACCGAGTGTGTGGGCCATATCTTGACAAGTTTGTCATTGTTTTCATCGATGACATACTTATTTACTCAAAGAATGATCAAGAGCACGAAGAACATTTGAAAAAAGTGCTAGAAGTATTGAGGAAAGAAAAACTGTACGCTAAGTTTTCAAAGTGTGCATTTTGGTTGGAAGAAGTTCAATTCCTCGGTCACATAGTGAGCAAAGAAGGTATCCAGGTGGACCCAGCAAAGATCGAAACCGTTGAAAAGTGGGAAACCCCAAAAACTCCGAAGCATATACGTCAATTTTTAGGATTGGCTGGTTACTACAGAAGATTCATCCAAGATTTCTCCAAAATAGCAAAACCCTTGACTGCATTAACGCATAAAGGGAAGAAATTTGAATGGAAGGATGAACAAGAGGAGGCGTTTCAATTATTAAAGAAAAAGCTAACTACGGCACCTATATTGTCATTGCCTGAAGGGAATGATGATTTTGTGATTTATTGTGACGCATCAAAGCAAGGTCTCGGTTGTGTATTAATGCAACGAACGAAGGTGATTGCTTATGCGTCTAGACAATTGAAGATTCACGAGCAAAATTATACGACGCATGATTTGGAATTAGGCGCGGTTGTTTTTGCATTAAAGACTTGGAGGCACTACTTATATGGGGTCAAAAGTATTATATATACCGACCACAAAAGTCTTCAACACATATTTAATCAGAAACAACTGAATATGAGGCAGCGCAGGTGGATTGAATTGTTGAATGATTACGACTTTGAGATTCGTTACCACCCGGGGAAGGCAAAGGTGGTAGCTGACGCCTTGAGCAGAAAGGAAAGAGAACCCATTCGAGTAAAATCTATGAATATAATGATTCACACTAACCTTACTACTCAAATAAAGGAGGCGCAACAAGGAGTTTTAAAAGAGGGAAATTTAAAGGATGAAATACCCAAAGGATCAGAGAAGCATCTTAATATTCGGGAAGACGGAACCCGGTATAGGGCTGAAAGAATTTGGCTACCAAAATTTGGAGATATGAGAGAAATGGTACTTAGAGAAGCTCATAAAACCAGATACTCAATACATCCTGGAACGGAGAAGATGTACAAGGATCTTAAGAAACATTTTTGGTGGCCAGGTATGAAAGCCGATATTGCGAAATATGTTGGAGAATGTTTGACGTGTTCTATGGTCAAAGCTGAACATCAGAAACCAACAGGTCTACTACAACAACCTGAAATCCCGGAATGGAAATGGGAAAACATTACCGTGGATTTCATTACTAAATTGCCAAGGACTGCAAGTGGTTATTGTAGTGACTCGAACTTTTCCATGTTTATATATATTAATTGAGATTGATATTTACATGATTAAATGTTTCCAACATGTTAAGCAATCAAACTTGTTAAGACTTGATTAATTGAAATATGTTTCATATAGACAATTGACCACCCAAGTTGACCGGTGATTCACGAATGTTAAAACTTGTAAAAACTATATGATGACATATATATTGATATATATAGTTAACATGATACTATGATAAATAAATATATCATTAAGTATATTAACAATGAACTGCATATGTAAAAACAAGACTACTAACTTAATGATTTTTAAACGAGACATATATGTAACGATTATCGTTGTAAAGACATTTAATGTATATATATATATCATATTAAGAGATATTCATACATGATAATATCATGATAATATAATAATTCAAAATCTCATTTGATATTATAAACATTGGGTTAACAACATTTAACAAGATCGTTAACCTAAAGGTTTCAAAACAACACTTACATGTAACGACTAACGATGACTTAACGACTCAGTTAAAATGTATATACATGTAGTGTTATAATATGTATTTATACACTTTTGAAAGACTTCAATACACTTATAAAAATACTTCTACTTAACAAAAATTCTTACAATTACATCCTCGTTCAGTTTCATCAACAATTCTACTCGTATGCACCCGTATTCGTACTCGTACAATACACAGCTTTTAGATGTATGTACTATTGGTATATACACTCCAATGATTAGCTCTTAGTAGCCCATGTAAGTCACCTAACTCATGTGGGAACCATAATTTGGCAACTAGCATGAAATATCTCATAAAATTACAAAAATATGAGTGATCATTCATGACTTATTTACATGAAAACAAAATTACATATCCTTTATATCTAATCCATACACCAACAACCAAAAACACCTACAAACACTTTCATTCTTCAATTTTATTCATCTAATTGATCTCTCTCAAGTTCTATCTTCAAGTTCTAAGTGTTCTTCATATATTCTACAAGTTCTAGTTACATAAAATCAAGAATACTTTCAAGTTTGCTAGCTCACTTCCAATCTTGTAAGGTGATCATCCAACCTCAAGAAATCTTTGTTTCTTACAGTAGGTTATCATTCTAATACAAGGTAATAATCATATTCAAACTTTGGTTCAATTTCTATAACTATAACAATCTTATTTCAAGTGATGATCTTACTTGAACTTGTTTTCGTGTCATGATTCTGCTTCAAGAACTTCGAGCCATCCAAGGATCCGTTGAAGCTAGATCCATTTTTCTCTTTTCCAGTAGGTTTATCCAAGGAACTTAAGGTAGTAATGATGTTCATAACATCATTCGATTCATACATATAAAGCTATCTTATTCGAAGGTTTAAACTTGTAATCACTAGAACATAGTTTAGTTAATTCTAAACTTGTTCGCAAACAAAAGTTAATCCTTCTAACTTGACTTTTAAAATCAATTAAACACATGTTCTATATCTATATGATATGCTAACTTAATGATTTAAAACCTGGAAAAACGAAAAACACCGTAAAACCGGATTTACGCCGTCGTAGTAACACCGCGGGCTGTTTTGGGTTAGTTAATTAAAAACTATGATAAACTTTGATTTAAAAGTTGTTATTCTGGGAAAATGATTTTTATTATGAACATGAAACTATATCCAAAAATTATGGTTAAACTCAAAGTGGAAGTATGTTTTCTAAAATGGTCATCTAGACGTCGTTCTTTCGACTGAAATGACTACCTTTACAAAAACGACTTGTAACTTATTTTTCCGACTATAAACCTATAATTTTTCTATTTAAATTCATAAAATAGAGTTCAATATGAAACCATAGCAATTTGATTCACTCAAAACGGATTTAAAATGAAGAAGTTATGGGTAAAACAAGATTGAATAATTTTTCTCATTTTAGCTACGTGAAAATTGGTAACAAATCTATTCCAACCATAACTTAATCAACTTGTATTGTATATTATGTAATCTTGAGATACCATAGACACGTATACAATGTTTCGACCTATCATGTCGGCACATCTATATATATTTCGGAACAACCATAGACACTCTATATGTGAATGTTGGAGTTAGCTATACATGGTTGAGGTTGATTCCAAAATATATATAGTTTGAGTTGTGATCAATACTGAGATACATATACACTGGGTCGTGGATTGATTCAAGATAATATTTATCAATTTATTTCTGTACATCTAACTGTGGACAACTAGTTGTAGGTTACTGACGAGGACATCTGACTTAATAAACTTAAAACATCAAAATATATTAAAAGTGTTGTAAATATATTTTGAACATACTTTGATATATATGTATATATTGTTATAGGTTCGTGAATCAACCAGTGGCCAAGTCTTACTTCCCGATGAAGTAAAAATCTGTGAAAGTGAGTTATAGTCCCACTTTTAAAATCTAATATTTTTGGGATGAGAATACATGCAGGTTTTATAAATGATTTACAAAATAGACACAAGTACGTGAAACTACATTCTATGGTTGAATTATCGAAATCGAATATGCCCCTTTTTATTAAGTCTGGTAATCTAAGAATTAGGGAACAGACACCCTAATTGACGCGAATCCTAAAGATAGATCTATTGGGCCTAACAAACCCCATCCAAAGTACCGGATGCTTTAGTACTTCGAAATTTATATCATATCCGAAGGGTGTCCCGGAATGATGGGGATATTCTTATATATGCATCTTGTTAATGTCGGTTACCAGGTGTTCACCATATGAATGATTTTTATCTCTATGTATGGGATGTGTATTGAAATATGAAATCTTGTGGTCTATTATTATGATTTGATATATATAGGTTAAACCTATAACTCACCAACATTTTTGTTGACGTTTTAAGCATGTTTATTCTCAGGTGATTATTAAGAGCTTCCGCTGTCACATACTTAAATAAGGACGAGATTTGGAGTCCATGCTTGTATGATATTGTGTAAAAACTGCATTCAAGAAACTTATTTTGTTGTAACATATTTGTATTGTAAACCATTATGTATGTGTGTAAACAGGATATTTTAGATTATCATTATTTGATAATCTACGTAAAGCTTTTTAAACCTTTATTGATAAAATAAAGGTTATGGTTTGTTTTAAAATGAATGCAGTCTTTGAAAAACGTCTCATATAGAGGTCAAAACCTCGCAACGAAATCAATTAATATGGAACGTTTTTAATCAATAAGAACGGAACATTTCAGTTGGTATCCGAGCGTTGGTCTTAGAGAACCAGAATTTTGCATTAGTGTGTCTTATCGAGTTTGTTAGGATGCATTAGTAAGTCTGGACTTCGACCGTGTTTACTTGAAAAATGATTGCTTAACAAATTTTGTTGGAAACTATATATTTTTAACATGTGAATATTATGTGATATATTAATCTCTTAACGCGTTTGATATTATGTGATAGATGTCTACCTCTAGAACAAGTCCCATTGACTCACCTAATAATAATGAAGAGTCAAATGTAAATTGGAATGATTCATGGACTGATTCACAAGTTCCCGAAGAGGAACTGGAAGAAGAGTCAGAACCGGAAGAAGAATCGGAACCGGAAGAAGAATCGGAACCGGAAGAAGAATCGGAACCGGATGAAGAAATAGAACAGGTGGGGGAAATAATAAAACGGTTAAGTAAAAGAAAATCCTCAACCAACCGACCAAGGTTAATTATGGTCAATGGTGTTTCCGCCAAGAAAGCAAAATATTGGGAGGATTACCAATTCTCCGATGAATCCTATTCCAACGAGAATTCCGATGATGTTATAGAAATTACCCCAACTGAATTTAGAAAGGCAAAAGAAAATAATAAGGGAAAGGGCATAAAAATAGAGAAATCTAATTCCAACCCCGATGAACTTTATAAGTATCGTCAACCCCCGAAGTCCTTAAGTTGTAAAAATGACCCGGGAACCTCTAAACCACCAGGTTTTTCTAAACCAATGTGGAAAGCGACGGCTCGTATTAGGGGAACATCATATATCCCTAGAAACTTGGCAAAATGAACCAAAACCGAAGAAGAAGAAACGAGTGAGTCGGAATAAGATAGTTGTATTCGTGTGGTGTAATATATGTAATATAGTGTGCTTATGCTTTATGATATATGTAAAAAAATTGCTTGTATTAATAAGTATTTTTTTTTCTAACTCTTGTCTATTTTACAGTATAAAAACACAAAATGGATAGACAACCCAATATTTTAAGAGACCTACCCGGAGACATGATTGATGAAATCTTGTCTAGAGTCGGTCAGAATTCTTCGGCACAACTATTTAAGGCGAGATCAGTTTGTAAGACATTCGAAGAACGTTCCAAGAATGCCTTGGTTTATAAAAGGCTTTCGTTCGAAAGATGTGGGATATCACATTGGGAAATCCATAAGTTACGATGTGTTTATTTTGACGCATATATTGCGGGGAACCCAAATGCTATTTTACGCAATGGGTTAAGAAATTATTTTGACTCAATATATCCGAATATTGGACTTCATGATTTAGAAAAAGCAGCTAACATGCAACATAAAGAAGCATGTTATGCTTACGGATTAGTAATGTTCGCTTCTCACCAAAGTGAGAACAAGAACATCGGGCTACAACTATTAAACAAAACGTTCCCACAAGTGACGGAGTCGGTAATTGGGGTAAGAAATGAGGTTTTTAGATTGTTACGGGCCTGTTGGACATTACGTAACCCTCGTCCCTTTGACGATGTTACAACACGCTGTCTTATCAACGGCCATAACGGTTATGTTCCACAAGACCAAGGATGGGAAGTAGTCCTAGTAAAACCAGAATGCATGACTTGTTTCTGGACGTATGAATTACGTGTCTTTATTGCATTTGCTGAACGACTTGTGTACTAGCTAGAATTATCTTCACAACCATCTTGTATCAAATTTATTGTGTGCTATATTTCATGCTATATGTAAAATAAGCGGTATTGTAAGTTTATAAAATATTGTGTAAAAGTTTGAACGCGAAATATTATTATAATCAGTTTTTCATATAGAATTGTAGTAGTTGAATTGTATATTAGCTACTAAGTATGAACTTAACGGGTAGGTACTACCCGAATTTAAACTTATAAAACGCTAATATGAAGAAAAAGCTTTTATAAATGAGTTCATATTATGCTACGAAATACTATTAACTACTCTTAATATTCTGTATGATTAACTTGTTCCATTTGACTATTTTGAAGGAAATGGCACTGACTACTCGACACACCGTGAATATGAATGAAGAGGAATTCCGTACTTTTCTAGCTTCAAACATAGCCGCAGTACAGGCTGCGCTACATACCAACAATAACCTTGGATCTAGCAGTACATGAAATTGTGTAGGATGCACCTACAAAGAATTCACTGCCTGCAAAACTTTGGAATTTGATGGAACCGAAGGACCGATCGGATTGAAACGGTGGACCGAGAAGGTCGAATCGGTGTTTGCCATAAGTAAGTTTACTGAAGAGGACAAAGTGAAGTACGCTACGCATACCTTCACAGGTTCTGCATTAACATGGTGGAATACCTATCTAGAGCAAGTGGGACAAGACGATGCGTACGCACTACCGTGGTCAGTATTCAAGCACTTGATGAACGAGAAGTACCGTCCCAGATCCGAGGTCAATAAGCTCAAGACAGAACTTAGAGGGTTACGAACCCAAGGATTTGATATTACCACGTACGAAAGACGATTCACAGAATTGTGCCTATTGTGTCCGGGAGCGTTCGAAGATGAGGAAGAGAAGATCGACGCGTTTGTGAAAGGATTACCGGAAAGAATCCAAGAAGATATAAGTTCACACGAGCCCGCCTCCATACAACAGGCATGTAGAATGGCTCACAAACTAGTGAACCAGATTGAAGAAAGAATTAAAGAACAGACTGCTGAAGAGGCCAATGTGAAGCAAGTCAAAAGAAAGTGGGAGGAAAACGGTGATAAGAATCACCAATACAACAACAACAGCCATTACAACAATAATCGCAACAATTATCCCAACAATCGCAACATCAATCGCAACTACAACAAACGGCCCAACAACAACAACAACAACAACAACAGCAACTACAACAATCATCCCAACAACAATAATAACCGCAACAACAACAACAATCAGAAGCAGCTATGCCAAAGGTGTGAAAAGTATCACTCGGGGTTCTGCACCAAATTTTGCAACAAGTGTAAAAGAAATGGTCATAGCGCGGCGAAGTGTGAGGTCTACGGATGTAACAACCCGTCCTTATCCCCCTGGACGAAATCATCAACATCTGGTCCCATTGCGTTGATCGACTCCAAGTAATGTCCTTATAATGAGCAAATGCACAGCGGAAGACTTAATTCGTACCTGAGAATAAACATGCTTAAAAGTGTCAACCAAAAGGTTGGTGAGTTCATAGGTTTATCATAACAATCTTTTTAATATATTAATAGACCACAAGATTTCCGTTATCATAAACATAATACACTCGCAAGTGTATGAAAAAGTCGTTGAGCACTTGGTAACCATACTTAACATTTAAATCACAGCAGCATATTCTTAAATAAACCCTACACCGTACCAAGTGTAGTAACGAAACGAAGTACTGTGCAACCGTTTAAAACTGGTCGTCCAGCCCGGTTGGGGTTGTCAGGCCCGATAGATCTATCAACAGGATTCGCGTTTACGCTCCTCACGTAAATATTAGCTACCAAGTATAAAGAAATATGCCATGGTACAACTCAACGTAGAATGTAATTTTAAGTACTTGTGTCTATTTCGTAAAACATTTGTAAAAGCAGCGCATGTATTCTCAGTCCCAAAAATATATATCGCAAAAGCAATTTAAAAGGGGAGCAAATGAAACTCACCTACTGTATTTTGTAGTAAAAATACATAGAACGACATTGAACAAGTGTAAGGTTGGCCTCGGATTCACGAACCTAAATCAGTTATATATATATTAAAACATATAATAACACTTAAGCAAATTGATATTATTAATATACTAGTTTTATTAATGATTTACATGTTACTCTAAATAACTATGTTAATTATATTTATTTTATATATTTTAATTACATAGTTAATATTTATATATACATATATCGGACTCTTATTTAAGTATTTTAATTAAAACATATATGATATGTTAAAATTTATATATAAGGTTATATTAAAATATATTTATATCGTATATGTAATTTAATTAATAATAAATAATAATATTTTATTTTGGAAACAAAATAGTTTGTAAGATTAACGTAGGTATTATATATGTGTTAGATACATTTTGATGTAAGTAATATATGTTGTAATAATAGTAATGAAAATAATAAATAACTAACAATGATAATACTAATAATAATACTTTTACCAAATGATATTTATAAAAATGATATTTTTAACACTAATGATAACATTAATAATATCAATGATGTTAATAATAATAATAATTGTAATAATAATAATAACAATAATAATAATAATTATAATAATTAATAATAATAATAAAAATAAATAAATAAAAATTGTGTATACCCTTTAAAGCTTTGTATAAAAAGATTTGCCCTCAACAAGGCTCGAACCCGCGACCTCTGAAAACCGACTAACACCCCTAACCAATACACCATCCTTGTTTTTCTGAATTTATTGTAATCTGTTTAAATATAACTCGATTCTAGACCCAACTCGTTTCCAGGCCCAACTATCTTATGGAAATCTCGGCCCAATAGTAGCACAAGCCCACTAAGTAATACAAGGAATTTATGGCCCAACAGAAAACCCATTTATGTAAGTCCAATTTGATTTAAGTTATTTGTATGGCTCGTGAGCTTTTAAAACAACTGGAAAGGAATCATCTTTCATCATCTTTATGTATTAACTTCCATCATCAACATCTATCATGTCCTCTTTGTCGTTATTACTTGAATGAAAACGTAAACTATACGCAGCTACAGTAGCACGATACAGTGACTAACAACCTTAATAAAAGAGGCGGTTTGGTGGTTTTTGGACCAGAACATGATAAAGGTAGTACAGTAGCAACGGTACAGAAATAAACAGAAATGAAGCAGGTGCAACAATCTATGGGTATGGTTTAATGGTGCCGGTTGTGTGGAGTTTTGTACGCAAACAGGAAAAAAAAATATAACACGGTGTTGGTGATAGCGGTTGTGACGGTGGATGGTGGTTATCATGGTCATAAGTAAACGAAACAGTGGTGGTGAATGGCGAAGATGGCGATTGTTCGTAATGGTTGTTGTATGGTGGTGTCGGGTTGTTAGCGGTGGCAACCGGTGAAGAAGGTGATGAGTCAAGGTGGTGATTTAAACGAAAATGGTTAGAAGGAGGTGATCAACAATGGCTTGTGGTTTCAACGAAGAAGAAGAAGAAGGTGGTGCGAGATGATGGTGGCCGGTGACAGTGGCGACGGTGAATGGTGGCGGCGGGTTGTCCGGTGAGAAGGGGATCATGAGGATTCATGGTGGAGTGGAGATGGATCTTGTTTCTCATCTTAGTGTAGTAACATTTGTTACTTCGTGTGATTTTGGCTTTAATGAAAAATAATTACGTCATAACACTTAATGACACAATAATAATAATTGTTTGGATCTCAGTTTTCCCAAAAATCAATAGGAAGAAGTATTATAATTAAGAAAAGAGGAAAGGAAATATAATCTTTAAATAATAAAGAGAAAACGTGTTCATTGACTAAAAATTCTCATCTTTGTAATATTGTGCCGACATTATATTATATCGTGCCCGTTATCCACTCAGTGGCGAATAAAAAGTACTCAGATAAATCCCAAATTTTCACAGTCATTATCTTTATTTATTTTGGTTATTATGGTATAAAATTCGAACATTAACTATTAAATAAAAATTAAATTAATTATTCACTTCCATCCCCAAGTAAAATATGCTAAGTGTAAAACTTAACAAATAGCTCTTAAGTATATATCTAATAGGCCTATAATTTATATAACTCATTTTTGGGTCACCTTTTATCTTAAAATAATATAAGTTTGAATTTAATTTTGCTTAATATCAGTCGAAACATCAAACGAGTATTACAATCATTTAATATTTATTTTTAATATACTTTATTTATATATAGATATGTTTTATATAATAATTATTATAATAATATTTTTATTTTATTTTACATAATTAATTTTTAACAACATATAATATCTCAAATTATATTTCCAGTTATTATTTTTATATATATACACACACATCTATCTATTTACAAATAGTGGTTCGTGAATCGTCGGAAATGGTCGAAGGTCATTTGAATATATGAAATAGTTCAAAATTTTTGAGACTCAACCTAACAAACTTGGTTTATAGTGTCAAAAATATTAGATCGTGTCGAGAGTTTGGTTTAAAATTGGTCGAAATTTTCTGGGTCGTTACAGTATCCACCCGTTAAAAAAATTTCGTCCCCGAAATTTGAGTGAGGTCGTCATGTCTAACAATAAAATTGTTTTTATGACGAATATGAGTTGATAAATAGAGTTTTATCATTATTGATTAATATAAATAAAACAATTCGATCATGTGAAGCGTACGAGTGAAGCTATCACAAAAGAGTGAAAGAAGAAATAAACATTCGTCTTGACTTTTGACGTAGTCACGGTTGAATTCCGGAATTCAAGGAATTTAAAGAAATCTTCTAAGCGGAAAGGAAATGTAATAGTACGATTAATTAGCAAACTGTTGGAATTACGGAAGAACAGAAATATCAAGGAAATATTTTCGTGATATGCTTAGAAATTAAGTAGAATGAAAGAGTCGTGTAACATGGCACATGATGAGGATAAGGTCTGTGAATCATCATCACGTTACATTTAGAAATTTACCATGAATTACTGTAATATAACCACGTTGGCCCGGCGTCATTATATTATACTAACTCATGCTTTAATTCCCTACACTTCTCTAGAAAATCATTCATAATTTAAACTCGATTGTTACAGAATATAGAAACTAAAACAGTTTCTTTTATGATGTAACATAGATAGCACGAGGAGATAGATAATTTCGGACAAGAATATTTATGAAAATATCTTCAGAAATATCGAAGATATTTATGATGATATTTTGAAATTTCTAGATCGAAGGATGATGTAGAAAACGTTTCCGCAAGGATTTTAACATGACTTCGGAGCAAGATTTTCTCTAAAGATTTCGGCGGATCCGGAATTTCCTGGATTCTTTGAATATAGGGTTTGGTCCTTGTATTTTCCCTTGGTCTCCTTCATGATTAGCTCAATCCGTTTTTTTTTCTCTACCAAATTTTTCTATCGAGCATTCCTAACACTTCCTTCTTTATCATCAACTTTTGGCCATTAAGACCATCTACAACATGCTGCTTCGTCAGCATTTTCAAAGTTAGCGGATCTGGGTCATCGGTTATCAAACCGAGGTGGTTTCAAAAGAATTGCGTTTTGAGGTGATTAAATGCTGATGGTAGTATGGTGGAATATGAAAGGTTCTCCAGTAACGATAAAAGAGTACGAATATATATATAAAGGTTATAATAAGGGTTTTTTTTCCGGATGAAATGTCGGAGTTGACTTGTTGGAGCTGTGACAAAATTTGGCAAATTGGGAGTGGGATTGTAAGGTTATTTTCGGAAATAACAACGCCAAAGGAGCTAGCACAAATACGTGTTAAACGTTTACTCAGGTTTTGAGTGTTTTCAGGTGCATAACTATATGCATCATCTTTTCTTCCGTAGATGAAATGCAGCTGGTTCATCCTCTCAGTCGAGGCGTTTTCAAGAATCATGAAAGATTTGAACATGGATTGGAATCGTCAAGATGCAAATGAGGTTTAAGATGAAATCAAGTGGCAAACTTGAAGAATTGTTTAGTTTCATATGTTATAATCAATATTTTAATTCATTTTAATTGTCCAAAGTTAGCAGTCCAATAGTCCGATTGTCCAATGGTCCAATAAATTCATATATAAATTAAATATATAATATTCGAATTAATTAATACGTATCGTGACCCGTGTACCGGTCTCAGTATTGGTCACAACTCAAACCATATATATATTTTGGAATCAACTCCAACCCTGTATAGCCAACTCCCACCTTCACATATAGAGTGTCTATGGTCGTTCCGAAATATATATATATATAGATGGGTCGATATGATAGGTCGAAACCTTGTATACGTGTCCGTTATTTAAAGTGCGTAAAATAAATAAATATATATCATGACCCATTATACAACGTGTTGTCTCAGATTTAATCCGACGTATTGTTGTACTTGTGTCCCGACAGTATGTAAAGTGCAGAAATAAAATTGCGAGAATGTAAATTGCGATAAATTAAATGTTAGCCGGGAACAGTTAGCTAGGAACAGTTAGCGTGGATTCCTAACAGAATTTCTCACAATTAATTTGTTTGTTCCTAACATATTTTATCATGTCCAATGTTTTCTTCATTATGCCACTTGTTGAATTTTGATAGGTCAAAATCCAAATATGAAATTGAATTTGAATGAAAATAGTTGTTCTCTGGTGAACGGATACGTATATGTGCGGACTTGAGCAGTATTGTTAATGACTGCTGAATTAGAACTGAAGGGTGTACAGTGTAACTTATTAATGTGAAATCTAAATATTTCTCGGGTATTACCCACCCGTTATAATATTTTCACCATTAACAGTTTGTACAAAAGAATTTTTAATTACAATCTTTATGAAAATATACTTGCATATATATTTCCTTCGGATGTAATCATGGATCTAATGAGTTAATATGATATTAAACTCATTTGTTTTATCGTTAGAACTAGATTACATAATTTCTAAAACTTTAGAAATTACATAATCGCCATGTTGAGCGAAGATAATCGATGTAGAACGATATGTAGAACGAAGATAAAGTAGATAGAACGATACGTAGAACGATGATTATGTTCGAGGTACAGAATGAGATATTGAGGCATGTGATGTTGTTGGTGGTACTGTTGGTGTCGGTGATGCTGCTGGTGCTGGTAAGTTTTGCACCATATTCTCCAATGCCACGACTCGAACGCGAAGCTCGTTGACTTCTTCTGTTATTCCGGGATGATTGGCGGTCGGAACGTGCGAATGAATAAGGTTTAGAATTGTAGATATTGTGTAATCGTTGCGAGCTATTCTGGAAATGAGGGTGGAAAATGGTGTTTCGGATAGATTCGTCAGTAAGTGCTTCGGGTTCTTCGCCGAGGGTGAATAAGGTTAATGAAAAGGATCGCATTCTTCGTGCCTCCATTAGCTAAGTCGACTACGATCCCATCAGATGAAATGGGGATGGCTGATTGATTGATTCATTCTGGTGACGCTGCTTCTGGAGCTGGAGTGGGACTCCATGTCGGAATCCGTAGGACACGAACTAGTGGTGAGTTCCATTGCGTACGATTGAATAAAGGATTTTTCGATATGAAATGATTTTCGGATATCGGATGATATTCTAATTACATAGAATACCTATACATAGTACAGAAGATCCCGTAGATGACGAAGAGATTTAAGAAAACGTGTCAGATAAAGTCTACAGTAACAGATACACTAGGATATGAATTTATCTATACACTATCTATCAAATAAGTGCAGGAAGTCGTGTCTAGACTTAGGAATAATAAGCAGGAAATTTTCCACTAGGAGATAAACAATACTTATAATATGCAGCTAAGGTCGAAGTCCAGACTCGCTAATGCATCCTAACAACTATCAGTTAGACACACTAATGCAAGACCTAGTTCACTAAGACCAACGCTCTGATACCACATGTAACAACCCGTCCTTATCCCCCTGGACGAAATCATCAACATCTGGTCCCATTGCGTTGATCGACTCCAAGTAATGTCCTTATAATGAGCAAATGCACAGCGGAAGACTTAATTCGTACCTGAGAATAAACATGCTTAAAAGTGTCAACCAAAAGGTTGGTGAGTTCATAGGTTTATCATAACAATCTTTTTAATATATTAATAGACCACAAGATTTCCGTTATCATAAACATAATACACTCGCAAGTGTATGAAAAAGTCGTTGAGCACTTGGTAACCATACTTAACATTTAAATCACAGCAGCATATTCTTAAATAAACCCTACACCGTACCAAGTGTAGTAACGAAACGAAGTACTGTGCAACCGTTTAAAACTGGTCGTCCAGCCCGGTTGGGGTTGTCAGGCCCGATAGATCTATCAACAGGATTCGCGTTTACGCTCCTCACGTAAATATTAGCTACCAAGTATAAAGAAATATGCCATGGTACAACTCAACGTAGAATGTAATTTTAAGTACTTGTGTCTATTTCGTAAAACATTTGTAAAAGCAGCGCATGTATTCTCAGTCCCAAAAATATATATCGCAAAAGCAATTTAAAAGGGGAGCAAATGAAACTCACCTACTGTATTTTGTAGTAAAAATACATAGAACGACATTGAACAAGTGTAAGGTTGGCCTCGGATTCACGAACCTAAATCAGTTATATATATATTAAAACATATAATAACACTTAAGCAAATTGATATTATTAATATACTAGTTTTATTAATGATTTACATGTTACTCTAAATAACTATGTTAATTATATTTATTTTATATATTTTAATTACATAGTTAATATTTATATATACATATATCGGACTCTTATTTAAGTATTTTAATTAAAACATATATGATATGTTAAAATTTATATATAAGGTTATATTAAAATATATTTATATCGTATATGTAATTTAATTAATAATAAATAATAATATTTTATTTTGGAAACAAAATAGTTTGTAAGATTAACGTAGGTATTATATATGTGTTAGATACATTTTGATGTAAGTAATATATGTTGTAATAATAGTAATGAAAATAATAAATAACTAACAATGATAATACTAATAATAATACTTTTACCAAATGATATTTATAAAAATGATATTTTTAACACTAATGATAACATTAATAATATCAATGATGTTAATAATAATAATAATTGTAATAATAATAATAACAATAATAATAATAATTATAATAATTAATAATAATAATAAAAATAAATAAATAAAAATTGTGTATACCCTTTAAAGCTTTGTATAAAAAGATTTGCCCTCAACAAGGCTCGAACCCGCGACCTCTGAAAACCGACTAACACCCCTAACCAATACACCATCCTTGTTTTTCTGAATTTATTGTAATCTGTTTAAATATAACTCGATTCTAGACCCAACTCGTTTCCAGGCTCAACTATCTTATGGAAATCTCGGCCCAATAGTAGCACAAGCCCACTAAGTAATACAAGGAATTTATGGCCCAACAGAAAACCCATTTATGTAAGTCCAATTTGATTTAAGTTATTTGTATGGCTCGTGAGCTTTTAAAACAACTGGAAAGGAATCATCTTTCATCATCTTTATGTATTAACTTCCATCATCAACATCTATCATGTCCTCTTTGTCGTTATTACTTGAATGAAAACGTAAACTATACGCAGCTACAGTAGCACGATACAGTGACTAACAACCTTAATAAAAGAGGCGGTTTGGTGGTTTTTGGACCGGAACATGATAAAGGTAGTACAGTAGCAACGGTACAGAAATAAACAGAAATGAAGCAGGTGCAACAATCTATGGGTATGGTTTAATGGTGCCGGTTGTGTGGAGTTTTGTACGCA
Source organism: Rutidosis leptorrhynchoides (assembly GCF_046630445.1). NCBI lineage: Eukaryota > Viridiplantae > Streptophyta > Magnoliopsida > Asterales > Asteraceae > Rutidosis > Rutidosis leptorrhynchoides. Next base: position 22,693,009 of record NC_092333.1, on the reverse strand, counting down.
AACAGGAAAAAAAAATATAACACGGTGTTGGTGATAGCGGTTGTGACGGTGGATGGTGGTTATCATGGTCATAAGTAAACGAAACAGTGGTGGTGAATGGCGAAGATGGCGATTGTTCGTAATGGTTGTTGTATGGTGGTGTCGGGTTGTTAGCGGTGGCAACCGGTGAAGAAGGTGATGAGTCAAGGTGGTGATTTAAACGAAAATGGTTAGAAGGAGGTGATCAACAATGGCTTGTGGTTTCAACGAAGAAGAAGAAGAAGGTGGTGCGAGATGATGGTGGCCGGTGACAGTGGCGACGGTGAATGGTGGCGGCGGGTTGTCCGGTGAGAAGGGGATCATGAGGATTCATGGTGGAGTGGAGATGGATCTTGTTTCTCATCTTAGTGTAGTAACATTTGTTACTTCGTGTGATTTTGGCTTTAATGAAAAATAATTACGTCATAACACTTAATGACACAATAATAATAATTGTTTGGATCTCAGTTTTCCCAAAAATCAATAGGAAGAAGTATTATAATTAAGAAAAGAGGAAAGGAAATATAATCTTTAAATAATAAAGAGAAAACGTGTTCATTGACTAAAAATTCTCATCTTTGTAATATTGTGCCGACATTATATTATATCGTGCCCGTTATCCACTCAGTGGCGAATAAAAAGTACTCAGATAAATCCCAAATTTTCACAGTCATTATCTTTATTTATTTTGGTTATTATGGTATAAAATCCGAACATTAACTATTAAATAAAAATTAAATTAATTATTCACTTCCATCCCCAAGTAAAATATGCTAAGTGTAAAACTTAACAAATAGCTCTTAAGTATATATCTAATAGGCCTATAATTTATATAACTCATTTTTGGGTCACCTTTTATCTTAAAATAATATAAGTTTGAATTTAATTTTGCTTAATATCAGTCGAAACATCAAACGAGTATTACAATCATTTAATATTTATTTTTAATATACTTTATTTATATATAGATATGTTTTATATAATAATTATTATAATAATATTTTTATTTTATTTTACATAATTAATTTTTAACAACATATAATATCTCAAATTATATTTCCAGTTATTATTTTTATATATATACACACACATCTATCTATTTACAAATAGTGGTTCGTGAATCGTCGGAAATGGTCGAAGGTCATTTGAATATATGAAATAGTTCAAAATTTTTGAGACTCAACCTAACAAACTTGGTTTATCGTGTCAAAAATATTAGATCGTGTCGAGAGTTTGGTTTAAAATTGGTCGAAATTTTCTGGGTCGTTACAACGGACCAGGGGTTAATAGAACGAAAGGAACAAATGGTGTCGGAACGAGTAATGGCGGAGCAAGTAGTGTCGGAGCAAGTTATGCCAATGTAGTTTGTTATAAATGTGGAAAACCGGGCCACATTATTAGAAATTGCCCGAACCAGGAGAACACGAATGGACAAGGCCACGGAAGAGTTTTCAATATTAATGCGGCAGAGGCACAGGAAGACCCGGAGCTTGTTACAGGTACGTTTCTTATTGACAATAAATCTGCTTACGTTTTATTTGATTCGGGTGCGGATAGAGGCTATATGAGTAGAGATTTTTGTGCTAAATTAAGTTGTCCATTGACGCCTTTGGATAGTAAATTTTTACTCGAATTAGCAAATGGTAAATTAATTTCAGCAGATAATATATGTCGTAATCGAGAAATTAAACTGGTTAGCGAAACATTTAAGATTGATTTGATACCAGTAGAGTTAGGGAGTTTTGATGTGATAATCGGTATGGACTGGTTGAAAGAAGTGAAAGCAGAGATCGTTTGTTACAAAAATGCAATTCGCATTATACGAGAAAAAGAAAAACCCTTAATGGTGTATGGAGAAAAGGGCAACACGAAGCTACATCTTATTAGTAATTTGAAGGCACAAAAACTAATAAGAAAAGGTTGCTATGCTGTTCTAGCACACGTCGAGAAAGTACAAACTGAAGAAAAGAGCATCAGTGATGTTCCCATTGCAAAAGAATTTCCCGATGTATTTCCGAAAGAATTACCGGGATTACCCCCACATCGATCCGTTGAATTTTAAATAGATCTTGTACCAGGAGCTGCACCAATAGCTCGTGCTCCTTACAGACTCGCACCCAGCGAGATGAAAGAACAGCAAAGCCAATTACAAGAACTTTTAGAGTGTGGTTTTATTCGACCAAGCACATCACCGTGGGGAGCTCCTGTTTTGTTTGTCAAGAAGAAAGATGGTACATTCAGGTTGTGTATCGACTACCGAGAGTTGAACAAACTTACCATCAAGAACCGCTACCCACTACCGAGAATCGACGACTTATTTGATCAACTACAAGGCTCGTATGTTTATTCAAAGATTGACTTACGTTCCGGGTATCATCAAATGCGGGTGAAAGAAGATGATATTCCAAAGACTGCTTTCAGAACACGTTACGGTCATTACGAGTTTATGGTCATGCCGTTTGGTTTAACTAATGCACCAGCTGTGTTCATGGACCTTATGAACCGAGTGTGTGGACCATACCTTGACAAGTTTGTCATTGTTTTCATTGATGACATACTTATTTACTCAAAGAATGACCAAGAACACGGTGAACATTTGAGAAAGGTGTTAGAAGTATTGAGGAAGGAAGAATTGTACGCTAAGTTTTCAAAGTGTGCATTTTGGTTGGAAGAAGTTCAATTCCTCGGTCACATAGTGAACAAAGAAGGTATTAAGGTGGATCCGGCAAAGATAGAAACTGTTGAAAAGTGGGAAACCCCGAAAACTCCGAAACACATACGCCAGTTTTTAGGACTAGCTGGTTACTACAGAAGGTTCATCCAAGACTTTTCCAGAATAGCAAAACCCTTGACTGCATTAACGCATAAAGGGAAGAAATTTGAACGGAATGATGAACAAGAGAAAGCGTTTCAGTTATTGAAGAAAAAGCAAACTAAGGCACCTATATTGTCATTGCCTGAAGGGAATGATGATTTTGTGATTTATTGTGACGCATCAAAGCAAGGTCTCGGTTGTGTATTAATGCAACGAACGAAGGTGATTGCTTATGCGTCTAGACAATTGAAGATTCATGAACAAAATTATACGACGCATGATTTGGAATTAAGCGCAGTTGTTTTTGCATTAAAGACTTGGAGGCACTACTTATATGGGGTCAAAAGTATTATATATACTGACCACAAAAGTCTTCAACACATATTTAATCAGAAACAACTGAATATGAGGCAGCGTAGGTGGATTGAATTATTGAATGATTACGACTTTGAGATTCGTTACCACCCGGGGAAGGCAAATGTGGTAGCCGATGCCTTGAGCAGGAAGGACAGAGAACCCATTCGAGTAAAATCTATGAATATAATGATTCATAATAACCTTACTACTCAAATAAAGGAGGCGCAATAAGGAGTTTTAAAAAAGGGAAATTTAAAGGATGAAATACCCAAAGGATCAGAGAAGCATCTTAATATTCGGGAAGACGGAACCCGGTATAGGGCTGAAAGAATTTGGGTACCAAAATTTGGAGATATGAGAGAAATGGTACTTAGAGAAACTCATAAAACCAGATACTCAATACATCCTGGAACGGAGAAGATGTACAAGGATCTCAAGAAACATTTTTGGTGGCCGGGTATGAAAGCCGATGTTGCTAAATACGTAGGAGAATGTTTGACGTGTTCTAAGGTCAAAGCTGAGCATTAGAAACCATCAAGACTACTTCAACAACCCGAAATCCCGGAATGGAAATGGGAAAACATTACCATGGATTTCATCACTAAATTGCCAAGGACTGCAAGTGGTTTTGATACTATTTGGGTAATAGTTGATCGTCTCACCAAATCAGCACACTTCTTGCCAATAAGAGAAGATGACAAGATGGAGAAGTTAGCACGACTGTATTTGAAGGAAGTCGTCTCCAGACATGGAATACCAATCTCTATTATCTCTGATAGGGATGGCAGATTTATTTCAAGATTCTGGCAGACATTACAGCAAGCATTAGGAACTCGTCTAGACATGAGTACTGCCTATCATCCACAAACTGATGGGCAGAGCGAAAGGACGATACAAACGCTTGAAGACATGCTACGAGCATGTGTTATTGATTTCGGAAACAGTTGGGATCGACATCTACCGTTAGCAGAATTTTCCTACAACAACAGCTACCATTCAAGCATTGAGATGGCGCCGTTTGAAGCACTTTATGGTAGAAAGTGCAGGTCTCCAATTTGTTAGAGTGAAGTGAGGGATAGACAGATTACGGGTCCGGAGATTATACAAGAAACTACCGAGAAGATCATCCAAATTCAACAACGGTTGAAAACCGCCCAAAGTCGACAAAAGAGCTACGCTGACATTAAAAGAAAAGATATAGAATTTGAAATTGGAGAGATGGTCATGCTTAAAGTTGCACCTTGGAAAGGCGTTGTTCGATTTGGTAAATGAGGGAAATTAAATCCAAGGTATATTGGACCATTCAAGATTATTGATCGTGTCGGACCAGTAGCTTACCGACTTGAGTTATCTCAACAACTCGCGGCTGTACATACCACTTTCCACGTCTCGAATTTGAAGAAATGTTTTGCTAAAGAAGATCTCACTATTCCGTTAGATGAAATCCAAATCAACGAAAAACTCCAATTCATCGAAGAACCCGTCGAAATAATGGATCGTGAGGTTAAAAGACTTAAGCAAAACAAGATACCAATTGTTAAGGTTCGATGGAATGCTCGTAGAGGACCTGAGTTCACCTGGGAGCGTGAAGATCAGATGAAGAAGAAATACCCGCATCTATTTCCAGAAGATTCGTCAACACCTTCAACAGCTTAAAATTTCGGGACGAAATTTATTTAACGGGTAGGTACTGTAGTGACCCGAACTTTTCCATGTTTATATATATTAATCGAGATTGATATTTACATGATTAAATGTTTCCAACATGTTAAGCAATCAAACTTGTTAAGACTTGATTAATTGAAATATGTTTCATATAGACAATTGACCACCCAAGTTGACCGGTGATTCACGAACGTCAAAACTTGTAAAAACTATATGATATATATATATATATATATATATATATATATATATATATATATATATATATATATATGTATATATATATAGTTAACATGATACTATGATAAGTAAACATATCATTAAGTATATTCACAATGAACTGCATATGTAAAAACAAGACTACTAACTTAATGATTTTTAAACGAGACATATATGTAACGATTATCGTTGTAAAGACATTTAATGTATATATATCATATTAAGAGATATTCATACATGATAATATCATGATAATATAATAATTTAAAATCTCATTTGATATTATAAATATTGGGTTAACAACATTTAACAAGATCGTTAACCTAAAGGTTTCAAAACAACACTTACATGTAACGACTAACGATGACTTAACGACTCAGTTAAAATGTATATACATGTAGTGTTTTAATATGTATTTATACACTTTTGAAAGACTTCAATACACTTATCAAAATACTTTTACTTAACAAAAATGCTTACAATTACATCCTCGTTCAGTTTCATCAACAATTCTACTCGTATGCACCCGTATTCGTACTCGTACAATACACAGCTTTTAGATGTATGTACTATTGGTACATACACTCCAATGATCAGCTCTTAGCAGCCCATGTGAGTCACCTAACATATGTAGGAACCATCATTTGGCAACTAGCATGAAATATCTCATAAAATTACAAAAATATGAGTAATCATTCATGACTTATTTACATGAAAACAAAATTACATATCCTTTATATCTAATCCATACACCAACGACTAAAAACACCTACAAAAACTTTCATTCTTCAATTTTCTTCATCTAATTGATCTCTCTCAAGTTCTATCTTCAAGTTCTAAGTGTTCTTCATATATTCTACAAGTTCTAGTTACATAAAATTAAGAATACTTTCAAGTTTGCTAGCTCACTTCCAATCTTGTAAGGTGATCATCCAACCTCAAGAAATCTTTGTTTCTTACAGTAGGTTATCATTCTAATACAAGTTAATAATCATATTCAAACTTTGGTTCAATTTCTATAACTATAACAATCTTATTTCAAGTGATGATCTTACTTGAACTTATTTTCGTGTCTTGATTCTGCTTCAAGAACTTCGAGCCATCCAAGGATCCGTTGAAGCTAGATCCATTTTTCTCTTTTCCAGTAGGTTTATCCAAGGAACTTAAGGTAGTAATGATGTTCATAACATCATTCGATTCATACATATAAAGCTATCTTATTCGAATGTTTAAACTTGTAATCACTAGAACATAGTATAGTTAATTTTAAACTTGTTCGCAAACAAAAGTTAATCCTTCTAACTTGACTTTTAAAATCAACTAAACACATGTTCTATATCTATATGATATGCTAACTTAATGATTTAAAACCTGGAAAAATGAAAAACACCGTAAAACCGGATTTACGCCGTCGTAGTAACACCGCGGGCTGTTTTGGGTTAGTTAATTAAAAACTATGATAAACTTTGATTTAAAAGTTGTTATTCTGAGAAAATGATTTTTATTATGAACATGAAACTATATCCGAAAATTATGGTTAAACTCAAAGTGGAAGTATGTTTTCTAAAATGGTCATCTACACGTCGTTCTTTCGACTGAAATGACTACCTTTACAAAAACGACTTGTAACTTATTTTTTCGACTATAAACCTATACTTTTTCTGTTTAGATTCATAAAATAGAGTTCAATATGAAACCATAGCAATTTGATTCACTCAAAACGGATTTAAAATGAAGAAGTTATGGATAAAACAAGATTGGATAATTTTTCTCATTTTAGCTACGTGAAAATTGGTAACAAATCTATTCCAACCATAACTTAATCAACTTGTATTGTATATTATGTAATCTTGAGATACCATAGACACGTATTCAATGTTTCGACCTATCATGTCGACACATCTATATATATTTCGGAACAACCATAGACACTCTATATGTGAATGTTGGAGTTAGCTATGCAGAGTTGAGGTTGATTCCAAAATATATATAGTTTGAGTTGTGATCAATACTGAGATACGTATACACTGGGTCGTGGATTGATTCAAGATAATATTTATCGATTTATTTCTGTACATCTAACTGTGGACAACTAGTTGTAGGTTACTAACGAGGACAACTGACTTAATAAACTTAAAACATCAAAATATATTAAAAGTGTTGTAAATATATTTTGAACATACTTTGATATATATGTATATATTGTTATAGGTTCGTGAATCAACCAGTGGCCAAGTCTTACTTCCCGACGAAGTAAAAATCTGTGAAAGTGAGTTATAGTCCCACTTTTAAAATCTAATATTTTTGGGATGAGAATACATGCAGGTTTTATAAATGATTTACAAAATAGACACAAGTACGTGAAACTACATTCTATGGTTGAATTATCGAAATCGAATATGCCCCTTTTTATTAAGTCTGGCAATCTAAGAATTAGGGAACAGACACCCTAATTGACGCGAATCCTAAAGATAGATCTATTGGGCCTAACAAACCCCATCCAAAGTACCGGATGCTTTAGTACTTCGAAATTTATATCATATCCGAAGGGTGTCCCGGAATGATGGGGATATTCTTATATATGCATCTTGTTAATGTCGGTTACCAGGTGTTCACCATATGAATGATTTTTATCTCTATGTATGGGATGTGTATTGAAATATGAAATCTTGTGGTCTATTATTATGATTTGATATATATAGGTTAAACCTATAACTAACCAACATTTTTGTTGATGTTTTAAGCATGTTTATTCTCAGGTGATTATTAAGAGCTTCCGCTGTCACATACTTAAATAAGGACGAGATTTAGAGTCCATGCTTGTATGATATTGTGTAAAAACTGCATTCAAGAAACTTATTTTGTTGTAACATATTTGTGTTGTAAACCATTATGTAATGGTCGTGTGTAAACAGGATATTTTAGATTATCATTATTTGATAATCTACGTAAAGCTTTTTAAACCTTTATTGATGAAATAAAGGTTATGGTTTGTTTTAAAATGAATGCAGTCTTTGAAAAACGTCTCATATAGAGGTCAAAACCTCGCAACAAAATCAATTAATATGGAACGTTTTTAATCAATAAGAACGGGACATTTCAGTTATGATACTATTTGGGTAATAGTTGATCGTCTCACCAAGTCAGCACACTTCCTGCCAATAAGAGAAGATGACAAGATGGAGAAGTTAGCACGAATGTATTTGAAGGAAGTCGTCTCCAAACATGGAATACCAATCTCTATTATCTCTGATAGGGATGACAGATTTATTTCAAGATTCTGGCAGACATTACAGCAAGCATTGGGAACTCGTCTAGACATGAGTACTGCCTATCATCCACAAACTGATGGGCAGAGCGAAAGGACGATATAAACGCTTGAAGACATGCTACGAGCTTGTGTTATTGATTTCGAAAATAGTTGGGATCGACATCTACCGTTAGCAGAATTTTCCTACAACAACAGCTACCATTCAAGCATTGAGATGGCGCCGTTTGAAGCACTTTATGGTAGAAAGTGCAGGTCTCTGATTTGTTGGAGTGAAGTGGGGGATAGACAGATTACGGGTCCGGAGATAATACAAGAAACTACCGAGAAAATCATCCAAATTCAACAAAGATTGAAAACCGCCCAGAGTCGACAAAAGAGCTACGCGGACAGTAAAAGAAAAGATATAGAGTTTGAAATTGGAGAAATGGTCATGCTTAAGGTTTCACCTTGGAAAGGCGTTGTTCGATTTGGTAAACGGGGGAAACTAAATCCAAGGTACATTGGACCATTCAAGATTATAGATCGTGTCGGACCAGTAGCTTACCAAATGGAGCTACCTCAACAACTCGCGGCTGTACATAACACTTTCCACATCTCAAATTTGAAGAAATGTTTTGCTAAAGAAGATCTCACTATTCCGTTGGACGAAATTCAAATCAATGAAAAACTTCAATTCATTGAAGAACCCGTCGAAATAATTGATCGTGAGATTAAGAGACTTAAACAAAACAAGATACCGATTGTTAAGGTTCGATGGAATGCTCGTAGAGGACCCGAGTTCACCTGGGAGCGTGAAGATCAAATGAAAAAGAAATACCCGCATTTATTTCCAGAAGATACGTCAACACCTCCAACTGCTTAAAATTTCGGGACGAAATTTATTTAACGGGTAGGTACTGTATTGACCCGAACTTTTCCATGTTTATATATATATTAAATGAAATTGTTATTTACATGATTAAGTGTTTCCAACATGTTAAGCAATCAAACTTTTTAAGACTTTATTAATTGAAATAGGTTTCATATAGACAATTGACCACCCAAGTTGACCGGTGATTCACGAACGTTAAAACTTGTAAAAACTATACGATGACATATATATGGTTATATATATAGTTAACATGATTTTATTATAAGTATGTATCTTATTAGGTATTTTAACAATGAGTTATATACATAAAAATGAGACTATTAATTTAAGAAACTCGAAAACGATATATATAACGATTATCGTTATAACAACGTCTTACTAGGTACATATGAATCATATTAAGATATTGATACACTTGGTTAATTATGTTAAATGATAAGTAAATATATTATTAAGTGTATTAACAATGAAATACATATGTAAAAATAAGACTACTAACTTAATGATTTCGAAACGAGACATATATGTAACGATTATCGTTGTAACGACATTTAACTGTATATATATCATACTAAGATATATTATATATCATAATATCATGATAATATAACAATTTAACATCTCATTTGTTATAATAAACAATGGGTTAACAACATTCAACAAGATCGTTAACCTAAAGGTTTCAAAACAACATTTACATGTAACGACTAACGATGACTTAACGACTCAGTTAAAATGTATATACATGTAGTGTTTTAATATGTATTCATACACTTTTAAAGACTTCAAGACACTTATCAAAATACTTCTACTTAACAAAAATGCTTACAATTACATCCTCGTTCAGTTTCATCAACAATTCTACTCGTATGCACCCGTATTCGTACTCGTACAATACACAGCTTTTAGATGTATGTACTATTGGTATATACACTCCAATGATCAGCTCTTAGTAGCCCATGTGAGTCACCTAACACATGTAGGAACCATCATTTGGCAACTAGCATGAAATATCTCATAAAATTACAAAAATATGAGTAATCATTCATGACTTATTTACATGAAAACAAAATTACATATCCTTTATATCTAATCCATACACCAACGACCAAAAACACCTACAAACACTTTCATTCTTCAATTTTATTCATCTAATTGATCTCTCTCAAGTTCTATCTTCAAGTTCTAAGTGTTCTTCATAAATTCCAAAAGTTCTAGTTTCATAAAATCAAGAATACTTCCAAGATTGCAAGTTTACTTCCAGGTTTTCTAAATCCATTCCAAGTAATCATCCAAGATCAATAAGCCTTTGTTACTTATAGTAGGTTATCTTTCTAATACAAGGTAATAATCATATTCAAACTTTAATTCAATTTCTATAACTATAACAATCTTATTTCGAGTGGAAATCTTACTTGAAATTGTTTTCGTGTCATGATTCTGCTTCAAGAACTTTCAAGCCATCCAAGGATCCTTTGAAGCTAGATCTATTTTTCTCATTTCCATTAGGTTTATCCAAGGAACTTGAGGTAGTAATGATGTTCATAACATCATTCGATTCATACATATAAAGCTATCTTATTCGAAGGTTTAAACTTGTAATCACTAGAACATAGTTTAGTTAATTCTAAACTTGTTCGTAAATAAAAGTTAATCCTTCTAACTTGAATTTTAAAATCAATTAAACACATGTTCTATATCTATATGATATGCTAACATAATGATTTAAAACCTGAAAACACGAAAAACACCGTAAAAATCAGATTTACGCCATCGTAGTAACACCGCGGGCTGTTTTGGGTTAGTTAATTAAAAACTATGATAAACTTTGATTTAAAAGTTTTTATTCTGGGAAAATGATTTTTATTATGAACATGAAACTATATCCAAAAATTATGGTTAAACTCAAAGTGGAAGTATGTTTTCTAAAATGGTCATCTAGACGTCGTTCTTTCGACTGAAATGACTACCTTTACAAAAATGACTTGTAACTTATTTTTCGGACTATAAACCTATATTTTTTATGTTTAGATTCATAAAATAGAGTTCAATATGAAACCATAGCAATTTGATTCACTCAAAACGGATTTAAAATGAAGAAGTTATGGGTAAAACAAGATTGGATAATTTTTCTCATTTTAGCTACGTGAAAATTGGTAACAAATCTATTCCAACCATAACTTAATCAACTTGTATTGTATATTATGTAATCTTGAGATACCATAGACACGTATACAATGTTTCGACCTATCATGTCGGCACATCTATATATATTTCGGTACAACCATAGACACTCTATATGTGAATGTTGGAGTTAGCTATACAGGGTTGAGGTTGATTCCAAAATATATATAGTTTGAGTTGTGATCAATACTGAGATACGTATACACTGGGTCGTGGATTGATTCAAGATAATATTTATCGATTTATTTCTGGACATCTAACTGTGGACAACTAGTTGTAGGTTACTAACGAGGACAGCTGACTTAATAAACTTAAAACATCAAAATATATTAAAAGTGTTGTAAATATATTTTGAACATACTTTGATATATATGTATATATTGTTATAGGTTCGTGAATCAACCAGTGGCCAAGTCTTACTTCCCGACGAAGTAAAAATCTGTGAAAGTGAGTTATAGTCCCACTTTTAAAATCTAATATTTTTGGGATGAGAATACATGCAGGTTTTATAAATGATTTACAAAATAGACACAAGTACGTGAAACTACATTCTATGGTTGAATTATCGAAATCGAATATGCCCCTTTTTATTAAGTCTGGTAATCTAAGAATTAGGGAACAGACACCCTAATTGACGCGAATCCTAAAGATAGATCTATTGGGCCTAACAAACCCCATCCAAAGTACCGGATGCTTTAGTACTTCGAAATTTATATCATATCCGAAGGGTGTCCCGGAATGATGGGGATATTCTTATATATGCATCTTGTTAATGTCGATTACCAGGTGTTCACCATATGAATGATTTTTATCTCTATGTATGGGATGTGTATTGAAATATGAAATCTTGTGGTCTATTGTTACGATTTGATATATATAGGTTAAACCTATAACTCGCCAACATTTTTGTTGACGTTTAAAGCACGTTTATTCTCAGGTGAATACTAAGAGCTTCCGCTGTTGCATACTAAAATAAGGACAAGATTTGGAGTCCATGTTTGTATGATATTGTGTAAAAACTGCATTCAAGAAACTGATTTCGATGTAACATATTTGTATTGTAAACTATTATATAATGGTCGTGTGTAAACAGGATATTTTAGATTATCATTATTTGATAATCTACGTAAAGCTTTTTAAACCTTTATTTATGAAATAAAGGTTATGGTTTATTTTAAAAATGAATGCAGTCTTTGAAAAACGTCTCATATAGAGGTCAAAACCTCGCAACGAAATCAATTAATATGGAACGTTTTTAATCAATAAGAACGGGACATTTCAGTTTCCTTCTTTTTTTTTATTGAACAACGATTGGGATCACCTGAGGGGGACTAAACCACCCGTTGCGATCATCTCCCGTTTCGACTATGCCGATGCAGCGATAATAACCCCGCCCCCATCGCTACCCGGGAGGAAGCCTTGAAACTGTTCTAAGGGCACGGCCAAGTAAAACCCCCTCCCCTTTACCCCCCAAACGATATGGGAAAGGTGTCATAAGTGGATACTTCATGGCAGGGATGAAATTGTGTTTTAAATATGTAGCCAACGGGGGTCGAACTCCTGACCTCCCATAAAGAAGGCATGCCACCAACTGCTGGATCACATCACAACTTCATTCCCTTTTGACTATCCCTGTTGGTTTTCCAAGCAACCATATAGCTATATGGGAGCCTATAATCAAGAAGTTTAAACTTAAGTTAGCATGTTGGAAAGGGAGATGTTTATCTTTTGATTATGGTTAACGTGGTCCTTTCTAATCTCCCGATACACTATATGGCTATGTACAAAGCCCCCGCATTTATCATATCTCAACTCGAAAGATACAGTAGAAATTATCTGAAGGTATTTCGTATGCCCGAGAGACATATTAAATTAATGTGGCTAATGTGTTATGATCCAAGTCGAGTCATACCCAATAACAAACTTACCGACACCTTATACGTATTTAATCTTAACGATTGGATCATTGATTAAATACGCGACACTTGAACTTTAAGAAAAATGGTTTTATGAAATATTACTTGATATGTGTATATATATGATTATGGTATAATTATATAACAAGTATTTAATTATTTATAGGTTAAATAATTAATTAAGTTATGATACATTTATAAACATGGTTTTATAAAATATGCATAACATATAAAATGAAGTTTATAAAATGTTTTATAAAATCTAGTTTTATAAAAACTGATTTTATAAAATTAGTTTTATATATATCATTTTATATTATAAGTGGCATGGGAGTTTATAATGAGCATGCAATTGTTTATTTGTTAATGCCCATGCTTAAGCATTAACCAAGACATTGTGTTCTACAACTTACATGCATTAAAACACTTATCATTTGACTAAAACACACACATATTATCAGCTTCATTTGGAGAGCTGATGTTCGTGAATATAGGGCTGAAACAAAGGGTTGTTAAAGCCAATTTACAAGTCATATTCAAGTGTAATCAAATCCTAACCAAAGTACTAGGTGTTGGTGTTAAGTTTGGGGTATAATCTCTTGAGGTTTCATGCTTTTGGAACTCCATTCATCATCATCTTTTATGGTTACTGCTGTCCAAAATCAGTGAGCATATTAAAGAGGTCTTCAAGCTTGGTTGGAAGGTGATTAAGTGTCTAAAGTCTATTTAACTCAAAAGGTGGTGTCGGTGCATCAAAGGCTTGGAGTTCTTTACACTTGTTCATCATCTTCATCATCAATTAACCTCCTAACTTGGAGTAGGTACATCCCTTGAACTAGCTCTTTTACATTTGAGCATATTTTCTAGACTTGATCTATTTTGGAATTCATATCAAAATGGTTTAAATATATTGAAAGTTTTTCATGCATAATTGCTTCCGCTTAAATCTTGTTACATGCATGTTTATGAAACTTGTTTATATGATGAATTCCTACAATGGTATCTAGAGCCAAAGTCTTAGAAATATGCTTCTTGTATTTGGCTTTAAAACCCATTTATCTTACATTCTTGTAACATGCATGAAATGAGAATGTAAAAAAAATAAAAATTTTGGGTTTTGGTGGGGATGGTTTTTTGGCCGAAAATATGGGGTCTCCAAAGTGGGTTTGGAACTTCATTTTGGCCAAAAAATATTTGTTGTTTGTTGTTGTTCACAATCGAGCCTAGACCATATGTTTGAATGATTTGGTTGTTATTCATGGTTGTAATATTCATTCATTTGGTTTGTATTAATTTGTAATTATTTTGTAATTTGGTATTGTAATTTATTCTATTTTGGTATGTAAAAATAGAGTAGGATGTAATTTCTTTTTCCTAGAAAAATGTACTAGGTTACATATTTTTTGTAAAAAGAGATGAAGATGCATGAAGATGAAGGATGAACACAAGATGGTGCTTTTGAAGATGCAAGATTAAGTGGGAGATTTTGTAAAATCTCTTACTTTGTGTTTAACCCTTTTCCGGTGACATTTGTTTTTTGGCTAAACAAATGTCCACCACATTGGCTCTTGATTGTGAACATTTTATTATGCTTGCATGTTTGTTTATTATGTGTGTATGTTTGGTTACTACAAGATAATTCACATGTTAACAACTTGCAAAAACAACATTATAATTGGTTATAATAAAACAACAAAAGGACACTAATAAATGGTTATTAAGGACATGATGTTAATGTACATAAAATGGTTTATATCATGTAATTGGCTTTACTAATATGACATGAAAATTAGTTTTTCATAATGTACTATACATCAAATGCATGTTGGTGTATGGCAAATGTTTTCTTAAACTAGAATTTATGAAAACTTAAAATCCCTTAACTAAAACAAGGTAAACAAGTTAAACGCAATTCTTTTGTGGGAACACTTGAACATAGTAGGGAACTCATAATGGGATAAAGGTCACCTAACCATTATGAACTAACTAATATGGTTAAGGTAAAATTCGCATGCTTGTGGGATAAAGATCACCTAACCACTTGTATGTTGATTTTACATGTTTACACAAGTAGGACAACTTGATTTGGGAATCATGAACTTAGGGTCACCGAAGCATGAGGAACAAATAGGCGTTGATGGGATAAATATGCCATGCAAAAGGATTGCATGATCCCATAATTTAGAAGTTGCAAAAGGATTGCAATTGTCATATAAATGACTACCTAGCTAAATCAAATAACGGGATAAAGGTCACCTAACCGGAATTTGATTTACCGTTGGATTCTAATATTTATTAAGATAATTAATTATAAAAGGGTGTTGTTTATTAAATTTAAAATCGATATTTAAATGAACTTTGTTAATTTTGTAGATGGCCGCAAATAACAACAACATGCAAAATGCACCACTTAACCTAAACAACCTATCATTAAGGTCTCTCCTCGAGAAAGACAAACTCAACCATACGAACTTTATGGATTGGTTCCGTAATCTTAGGATTGTCCTCAAACTTGAGGATAAAGCGTATGTGTTGGAGGACCCTATTCCCGACCAACCGGATGAGGAAGATCTAGAGGGCATGGCTTATTATGACAAGTATTGCGCCGATTCGGTGCAAGTCGCTTGCCTAATGCTTGGGACTATGATACCCGAACTCTAAAAGGATTTCGAACATCATAGTGCATATGACATGATTACGCAATTGAAGGAGATGTTCCTTCAACAAGCACGTGTCGAGCGCTTCGAAATGGTTCGAGCGCTACATGCATGTCGTATGGATGACACCCAATCCGTATCCTCTTATGTCCTCAAAATGAAAAGCCTTATTGATCGCGCAAACCGTCTTAATCTCAACATATCTAATGAGCTAGCCACCGATCTTATCCTAAACTCCTTGTCAAAGAGGTTTGACCAATTTGTAATTAATTACAATATGAATGGGATGGATAAGACCATTGGTGAACTTCATGGCATGTTAAGGACGGCCGAAACTAGCATGGGTAAAAGGGCTTCACCCGTGCTAATGATCAATGATGGTGGGTCCAAAGGTAACAACACCTCTAAGCCTAAGGCGGCTAAGAGGAAAGGACCCGCTCATCAAGGCAAGGGAAAGGGGAAGATGGTTACCCCAACCAAAAATAAGAACAAGAAGCAAAAGGTTGCCGGACAAGCAAACCTCAAGGAAGACCCATGTTTCGGTTGCGGTGAAATGGGTCACTGGAAACGAAACTGCCCGGTCTACCTTATGGAGTTGAAGAAAAAGAGGGATGCGGGGCAATCCTCAGGTAATATATATATGGTATATATAGAGCTTAGTATTACTTCTTCTAATACATGGGTATTAGACACTGGATGTGGAACTCACATTTGCAATTCATTGCAGGGGTTCAAAAGAAGTAGCAAGCAAGCGGGAACATCAAGTCTCTTTATGGGTAATGGAGCCAAAGTGCAAGTGAAGGCTCAAGGAGACTTTGTGTTAAAGCTTTCAAGTGGTTTGGAACTTATTTTGAATGATGTTTTGTATGCACCCGATTTATGTCGAAACATTATTTCCGTTTCCCGTTTGAAACAATGTGGTTTTTATCTTAATTTTGTTAATGACGATATCCACATTTATTTAGATAATGTATTCTATTTTAAGGCTTCGCCTTCTAATGGAATTTATTAATTGGTTCATGATGACACATCATCTAGTAGCTCAATATACCATACTAGCACCAAGAAACTCAAAAGGGATTTGAGTGATTCCTACTTATGGCATTGTCGCCTTAGTCACATAAACAAAAATCTAATGCATACACTTCAAAAGAATGGCCTTTTGAAATCAAATGAACTAGACTCGTTTGATGTATGTGAATCTTGTTTACAAGGCAAAATGACTAAAGCACCTTTCAAAGGGACCTATGAAAGGGCTAAGGACTTATTGGGATTAATACATTCGGATGTATGTGGACCCTTTAAGCCCATAACTAGGAATGGTGAAAGATACTGTGTTACTTTCATTGATGACTTCAGTCGTTTCGGATATGTCTACTTGTTAAGACATAAGGACGAAACTTTTGAAGCATTCAAAGAGTATCAAAGCGAAGTACAAAATCAACTCAATAAGACAATCATGGTACTTCGTACCGATAGAGGAGGTGGATACCTAAGCGATGCTTTCCAAGATCATCTTAGAAGTTGTGGGATTATCTCGCAACTCACTCCTCCTGGAACACCCCAACTGAATAGAGTTTCCGAAAGGAGGAACCGAACCCTAATGGATATGGTTCGATCTATGATGGCTAGAAGCTCGTTACCTCTATCATTTTGGGGTTATTGTCTATGCTCCACGGCTCGTATTTTAAATATGGCCCCAACCAAGAAAGTGGAACGAACACCTCATGAGATGTGGTTTGGAAAACCTCCATCTCTATCATACTTAAAGGTATGGGGATGTGAAGCTTATCCTAAGCGTTACGTCCCTAATAAGTTGAATGCTCGATCCATGAAGTGTATCTTCATAGGATATCCCAAGGATAATATGGGATATTATTTCTATGATCCATCCGAGCAGAATGTATTTGTTGCTCGGAAGGCGGAATTCCTTGAAACTAAGTTCCTAATGGAAGGAAGTAGTGAAAGGAAGATAGATCTTGAAGAGGTTCAAGATCAAGTAGATGATACACAATTGGTTGACACTAGCACTCAACATGAAAATGTTGAGAGTGATCAAATGGATGATCAAAATATACAAGACGTTCGCAGATCTGGTAGGATTAGTAATCCTCCTGAGAGATATGGGTTTCTCATGGATGGTTGCTATGTGGTTGATTTGGATGAACCAATAAACTACCAAGATGCTTTATCAAGGATTGATAAAGATAAATGGCAGGAAGCCATGAACGCTGAGATGCAATCCATGTATGACAACCAAGTTTGGGAACTTGTTACACAACCTGCTGGCTCAAGGCTAGTTGATTGTAAATGGCTTTTCAAAATGAAAACCGACATACATGGAAACTTGGATACATATAAAGCTAGACTTGTAGCAAAAGGTTTCACTCAAACTCAAGGGGTTGACTATGATGAAACTTTTTCGCCTGTGGCAATGCTAAAGTCTATTAGGATATTACTTGCCATTGCTGCTCATTATGATTATGAAATATGGCAAATGGATGTCAAGACCGCTTTTCTAAATGGATATCTTGTGGAAGATGTCTATATGGTTCAGCCTGAAGGTTTTGTTGATCCGAAATATCCTAAAAAGGTATGCAAGTTAAAGAAGTCAATCTACGGATTGAAACAAGCATCTAGAATGTAGAATCATCATTTTAATGAGGAAGCCGTGAAATTTGGCTTCATTAAAAATGGTGATGAAGCTTGTGTATATAAGAAAGCTAGTGGGAGCACTATCATGTTCCTTGTACTATATGTGGATGATATATTGTTATTTGGAAATGATATTCCGGCAATGCAAAGAGTTAAAACTTGGCTAAGTAAATGCTTCTCCATTAAGGATCTTGGAGAAGCACAATACGTTTTGGGGATTGGGATCTACAGGGATAGATCCAAGAAACTGATAGGTTTGAATCAAAGTGCATACATTGAAAAGATCTTGAAAAGGTTCAAGATGGAGAACTCTAAGAAAGGTTTGGTACCTATTCAAAGAGGAACACTCCTTAGTTCATCTCAGTGCCCCACCACGAAAGATGAACAAGAGAGAATGAAGAAAGTCCCATATGCGTCTGCCATTGGGTCAATCATGTATACAATGATATGCACTAGACCGGATGTATCATGCGCTCTTAGCCTGACAAGCAGATACCAGAATAACCCAGGAAACAGTCATTGGATTGCTGTTAAAAGTATATTGAAATACCTTAGGAGGACTAAGGATATGTTTCTAATATATGGGTCTGGTGAGGAGGAACTCACTGTAAAAGGTTACGTGGACGCAAGTTTCCAAACTGATCGAGATGATTCTCGATCACAATCCGGTTATGTATTCACGTTAAATGGAGGTGCGGTCTCTTGGAAGAGTTCAAAACAGGATGTTGTTGCGTTATCCACTACAGAGTCGAAGTACATTGCCGCATCATTGGCAGCTCAGGAAGCTGCATGGATGAAGAAATTCATCGACGACTTAGGAGTAGTCCCTTCCATTCAGGACCCTCTTGAGATCTTTTGTGACAACGAGGGTGCGATTGCTCAAATCAAAGAACCTCGTGCTCACCAAAAGACCCGTCACATTGAGCGGAGATTCAACTACATAAGGGATGAAGTTGAAAATGGAAAGATATGTATTCGCAAAGTTCACACAGATCTTAATATAGCGGATCCTCTCACGAAGCTCTTACATGGATCAAAACATACTGGACATGTTTGTGCATTAGGGCTTCGATATTCTAGTGATTGGTCATGATCTGTTTTAAGTATTGTAACGGAACGAAATTGTTCAAACTCATTAATATAATTATGGTATTAATTTATTTTGAGTTATGTTCCTATTTTGCCTATTTTATCCATGAATAAGTAATTATTCTAAATTCCGTAGTCGATCACAGTTGTGGGAACAAGTGTGAGGTTTAGACTATTATGAACTTGGATTGGTATACATTCACGGGATGAATGTGGGGCAAGGTTGCAACCAAGGTTCATAGATATTTGTGGGACACAAATATTGGAAGACCCGCTCTCAAGACTTACTAAATAGAGCCTTTGTGGTTGATCACTTGTAATCTTGAGTAAAGGCAAATATCATTGTATCCTCTGACCTGAGATACATATTGGGTTCGGATATTTACCAAGTATTGTGCCTTGATTCTTTCCTTCGCTATTCTGAAATATGGTAGTTCACAAGGAAGAGCTCAGGTATAATGCAAGGTACATATTTAGGACGTATGTAGTCAAGATGGAATTTGTCCCTCTTATTCGTTGAGAGTCAGATGTCTAAGGCCTGATAAAGTTAAATCTAAAAGAGAGTGATCACTCTGTATCTCTTGGATTTAACATGACATCTAGGACGAAAGGATATAATGAAAGATTCACCTATTCATATTCGAGGTGGGAACTCGAAAGGGATGATGTTATTGAATGGCACAAAGTCATAGCATATTGGGGGTGATGGACGGTCGTTAGGTGGTATCCATCACTTGCATTAATTTCTTATGTTTCTCGTGCAAGTGGGAGATTGAAGGTATTTCGTATGCCCGAGAGACATATTAAATTAATGTGGCTAATGTGTTATGATCCAAGTCGGGTCATACCCAATAACAAACTTACCGACACCTTATACGTATTTAATCTTAACGATTGGATCATTGATTAAATACGCGACACTTGAACTTTAAGAAAAATAGTTTTCTGAAATATTACTTGATATGTGTATATATATGATTATGGTATAATTATATAACAAGTATTTAATTATTTATAGGTTAAATAATTAATTAAGTTATGATACATTTATAAACATGGTTTTATAAAATATGCATAACATATAAAATGAAGTTTATAAAATGTTTTATAAAATCTAGTTTTATAAAAACTGATTTTATAAAATCAGTTTTATATATATCATTTTATATTATAAGTGGCATGGGAGTTTATAATGAGCATGCAATTGTTTATTTGTTAATGCCCATGCTTAAGCATTAACCAAGACATTGTGTTCTACAACTTACATGCATTAAAACACTTATCATTTGACTAAAACACACACATATTATCAGCTTCATTTGGAGAGCTGATGTTCGTGAATATAGGGCTGAAACAAAGGGTTGTTAAAGCCAATTTACAAGTCATATTCAAGTGTAATCAAATCCTAACCAAAGTACTAGGTGTTGGTGTTAAGTTTGGGGTATAATCTCTTGAGGTTTCATGCTTTTGAAACTCCATTCATCATCATCTTTTATGGTTACTGCTGTCCAAAATCAGTGAGCATATTAAAGAGGTCTTCAAGCTTGGTTGGAAGGTGATTAAGTGTCTAAAGTCTATTTAACTCAAAAGGTGGTGTCGGTGCATCAAAGGCTTGGAGTTCTTTACACTTGTTCATCATCTTCATCATCAATTAACCTCCTAACTTGGAGTAGGTACATCCCTTGAACTAGCTCTTTTACATTTGAGCATATTTTCTAGACTTGATCTATTTTGGAATTCATATCAAAATGGTTTAAATATATTGAAATTTTTCATGCATAATTGCTTCCGCTTAAATCTTGTTACATGCATGTTTATGAAACTTGTTTATATGATGAATTCCTACATTATCTTGGTGGTGGTGGGGGGGATTGTTTAAAAAAGAAAACTTGTCTCGACAAATGGGAGGCGGTTTGTATGCGAAAGGCGTTGGTCGTTTTTTCTTTTGAATCTTCCTTTAGAGGTAAATTGTTATCTAACATCTCTTCTATAAAGACAGCAAAATGATCTCCATTATGGATTGATTTTATCAATTTGAAAAACATACAAGACCTTTTTCATGTTGTGGGTAACAATGTATGGAAGTGGAAATTGGGGTCAGGTTTCATTAATTCTGTAACACACTGAATTTTTAATGCATCAGAAAATGTTCCTGAAAGTGTCAGTAAATGTGTGCACCAGAAAGCGCCACTAAAAGTCATCCTAACACTTATGCATTTTCAGAATTTACATCAGAATCAGAATCGGTCAATTTCAGTCCCCGAACTTCTAAAAGCTGGTATTATCGCGTTTCAAGCAAGTATATCGCGTTTCGGGTGGTCGCGATTGTGACAACCCGGAAATTTTCGACCAAATTTAAACTTGATCTTTATTTGATATCGAGACGATAAGCAAAGTCTGTAATATTGAGTCATAAAAATTTTGAACTGTTTAGATGAATTCATTTAAACCTTGACTATTCCCGACGATTCACGAACAATTGTATATAAGTATAAATGTAAATATATTTATATAAATATAAGAGTATATATAATATTTTGAATAAATGAGATACACTTCATTTAACTAGAATTAAAAATGTAAAATAATAAAAAAAAGAATAATTATGTACAAGTAAAAAGGAATATGTCTGAATATATATATATATATATATATATATATATATATATATATATATATATATATATATATATATATATATATATATATATATATATATATATATATATATATATATATATATATATATATATATATGATATTATTATGAATCTATATGTATATATATATACAAAATGAAAAAATTAGAATATTTCTGTCTATGTAAATATTTGTAAGCATATATATATTAAATATCAAAAATATGTTACAGAACATGTTTAATAAATTGAAACATCAATAAATTAAATGTAGTCGAAAGTTAAAATATAATTATTATATTAATATCATTATTATTTTCATTATAAATATTGATATCAGTATTTATATTATTAATTTAATATATATAAATATAAGATCTGTTAAGCATAATTTATTATATCAATATTATTATTATTATTATTATTATTATTATTATTATTATTATTATTATTATTATTATTAACATATTAGAATTATTATCATTATTATTAACACATGTATAATTATTAATTATTAATATTAAAATGAAATAAGATATAAAGGTAGAAAATTACGCGTAATTTATTTATCCATATCAGTGTTTTTCTTTTCTTTTATTATTTATTTCTGTCTTCCTATTAGGCTCGTGATACAGATAGAGACCCTACAAGCCATCGATCCACTAGTGTATTGAGTAAATTATTCAGTGTTTGTATTATAGATTCTCATCTGTTTTGATAAAGAAAACGAGAAAGAAAAAGAAACCAAAAAGAAAAACAGATTTTTTTTCTCTCCTTCACCCTGTACGCGGTATTTTTTTTATAATATTGATTTCGAATCGTTTATCAAAATCTAAAATTGCAGAGTTGTTAGGAATCCTTTATGCAATGTATCTACAAATTTTCAAAATCCAATTAGTTCTATCGAGCCCGAATTTAAGAGCCAAAGTTCTTGAAATAAAAGTCAACTTTTTGTTCTTCATTAAAATTCGATCTCCAGTTGATGTTTTGGCTTCAATTGAGGATATGTATAGATTCTAGGAGTAATTTTAAACTTATTTCGTGTTATAACAATTGTCTAAAACAAGCTCGAATTCAAAATCAATTTTTTTTTTCTTATAAACCACGACGAGCAGGCTGCTGTTGCTCCTTTCTTTTTTTTTTTTATGTTAATTGATATCGCATTTATACATCATTTAGGTGTTACAGCAGATAATCAGTGATATTAGGAAATTAGAGGTTAATCGAATGGAATAAAAGATTTGAGGAAGAAGAAGATGATAGGAATCATTTTATACGGGTTATATGTATTCGGATGGTGTTATAAAATAGAAAAAAGGGCGACAGCCCAACGGTTAAGGGTGTTTGTGTATTAGCGAGAGGTCGCGGGTTCGAGTCCGGGCAATGCCATTCTATTCTTTTTTTGAAGATTAGTTTTATGTGAGGTAGTAATCTTGTTATCTTATTATTATTATTATTATTATTATTATTATTATTATTATTATTATTATTATTATTATTATTATTATTATTATTATTATTATTATTATTATTATTATTCTTATTATTATTATTATTATTATTATTATTATTATTGTTAATTTGTTATTGTTATTATTATTATTGTTATTGTTATTGTTATTGTTAGTACTAATTATTATTGTTATAATTGTTATTATTACTAAAGTAGTTATAATTACTTAGTATTATTATTATTGTTAAGTAGTAGGATTATTATTATTATTATTATTATTATTATTATTATTATTATTATTATTATTATTATTATTATTATTATCATTTTTAGGAACATATAAAATTATCATTATAAATATTATAATTAGTGACAAAATAATGCAACTTATTATTATTTTTGTAAATATCAGTAATTGTACCATTTTTAGTACTATTATTATTATTATGAATATGTTTAGGATTATTATTATTGTTATTATAAAACAATACAAGTTATTATTACTCTCATTAATATTAGTATAAATAGCATTTTCGTAATCATTAGTTTTACTATTATTATTATTAACATAAGTATCAATTTTAACAATATCGTTATTAATATTAGTATTATCAATATTAAGAAATATATTATTATTAGTAATTCATTATTATCAAAACTATCATTTTCGTTACAAATAAATAATTTGTACCTAACATATACTTAATACATATATTATAATCATATTAATAGTTTATATATCACATATCAAATATAATAACATTATTTATATAAATACTTATATATAACGAATTAAGAATATTTTTATATAATACAAACCATGTATATATAGAGATATATTAATATAACCAAATATATATAGATATTAAACATTTTAAATATATACACAAACTAAATAAGTATAATATATAATTCAAGTTATAATATATAAATTTGTTCGAATACGATTATACGTTTTAATATATATATACAAATGATATAGGTTCGTGAATCGAAGACCAACCCTACACTTGTTCAATGTCGTCATATGTATTTTTACTACAAAATACAGTATTGTGAGTTTCATTTGCCTTTTTACCCTTTATATTTTTGGAACTGAGAATACATGCGCTGCTTTTATAAATGTTTTACGAAATAGACACAAGTACATAAAATTACATTCTATGGTTGGATTATTAACCGAATATCGCCCTTCAAGTCTGGTAACCTAAGAATTTAGGGAAATGGCCCCTGATTGACGCGAATCCTAAAGATAGATCTATGGACCTTGAGAAGTTCCATTCTGGGTACGAATGCTTTAGTACTTCGAGATTATTATTATACAGACGAGAGGTTCTGTTTAGGGATATTCTATGCATTTAAGTTAACGTCAGTTACCAGGTGTTCAATCCATATGAATGATATTTTTGTCTCTATGCATGGGACGTAAGTTTATGAGAAATGGAAATGAAAATCTTGCGGTCTATTAAAATGATGGAAATGATTATTTATGTTAAACTAATGGACTCACCAACCTTTTGGTTGACACTTTAAAGCATGTTTATTCTCAGGTATGAAAGAAATCTTCCGCTGTGCATTTTCTCGTGTTAGAGATATTACTTGGAGTCATTCATGACATATTTCAAAAGACGTTGCATTCGAGTCGTCGAGTTCATCAAGATTATTACTAAGTCAATTATAGTTGGATATATTATGAGATGGTGTGCATGCCGTAAATTTTCAATGTAAAGCAAGTTTGTCTTTTAAAAACGAATGCAATGTTTGTAAAATGTATCATATAGAGGTCAAGTACCTCGCGTTGTAATCAACTATTATGAATCGTTTGTAATCGATATGGACTTCGTCCAGATGGATTAGGACGGGTTATGAAAGTTGGTATCAGAGAGGTGGTCTTAGCGAACCAGGTCTGCATTAGTGTGTATAACTGATAAATCGTTAGGATGCATTAGTGAGTCTGGACTTCGACCGTGTCTGCATGTCAAAAATTTTGCTTATCATTTTTGTCGGAAATCATCAGTTTATCATCCTTAGGAAATTACCTGCTTATCATTTTTAGTCTAGACACATCTTACTGCAATGATTGCATAAATAGTGTACAGACAAAATTCATATCTTAGCATATCTACTAATCCATATCTTAGCGTATCTGTCACTGTAGACTTTATCTGACACGTTTTCTTAATTTTCTCCGTAATTCACGGGATCTTTGGAAGTATGTATAGATATTCTATATATAATTAGAATATCATTCGATATTCGAAAATCATTTCATATCAAAACCCTTTAACTGATCATGAGAGATGGATCCTACACCTAGCTTGGATTCCATTAGTTCCGGAAGCGATTTCGAGATGTATATTGAAGCAAACTCCGAAGTCAATGAACCAGAAGTGCCTCAACCATTTAGTTATTTTTCTTTCTGGAGGAGATGGGGGTGGGTCCGAGACTTACTCACTCGATGGAGAAATGAAGAAGGCGAGCCCTACCGCGAACCAAACTTACCTCCTAACATCGAAGAAAACGATGTACTCACCGGTGAACCTATGCGCAACACTGTATTCACCCTTCTTGCTAAAATTTTCCACCTCGAAGGTCACGTTACTGCAATCTCAGAAAATATTCAACCTCTACTTCCGAATACCAATCGAAGGGGAATATTAGAAGAAGTTAGGGAACTTCGAATTGATAATCAAGATCTATCGAATCAGATGAGTGGATGGATAGAAATGATAGAGGGTAGGATAGAAACCCTGACAAGAATGGTGAGTGATTTACAAGCTATACTTACTACACCAACATCATCATCAACCTCAGCACCAACAACACTTGTAGCACCGACAGCAACAGTACCACCATCAGCAGCACCAGCAGCATAACCAATACCAACAACAACAACATCATCACACGTCTCAACCTTGCAATCTATACCTCAAGCATAATCATCGTTCTACGAATCGTTCTACATAAACTATCTTCGTCCTTCATGGAGATTATGTAATATCTAATGTTTTAGAGATTATGTACTCTAGTTCTAGCCGTAAATCTGATGAGTTTAATATCACATTGACTCATTAAATCCATGATTACGTCTGAAGAAAATATATATGTATATATGTTTTCATAGAGATTGTAATTAAAAATTTTATTGTACAAACTGTTAATGGTGAAAATATTTTAACGGGTAGGTAATACCCGAGGAATATTTAGATTTCACATTAATAAGTTACACTGTACATTCTTCGAATCTGATTCAACAGTCATTTACTATCCTACTTACATCCACCGATATACAAATTGGTTCACCACAGAATAACCATATTCATCCAATTTCATATTGGGATTTTGATTTATCAGAATCCAACAATTGGCATAATGAAGAAAACATTTGATAAAATAAAATTTGTTAGAAACAAACAAATTAATTATGAGAAATTTTGTTAAGAATCCACGCTAACTGTTCCTAGCTAAATGTTCCTAGCTAACTGGTTACATTTTATTTATTGCAATTTACATTCTCGCAATTTTATTTATCGTCATTTAATTTCTGTTATTTACTTTACGTACTTTATTTATCGTCATTTAATTTCTGTATTTATTTTACGCACTTTAAATATCGGGACACGTATACAAGGTTTTGACATATCATATCGACGCATATATATATATATATATATATATATATATATATATATATATATATATATATATATATATATATATATATATATATATATATATATATATATTATTTGGAATAACCATAGACACTCTATATGCAGTAATGAACGAGTTCGCTATACAGGGTTGAGGTTGATTCTATAATAATATATATACTTTGAGTTGTGATCGAGTCTGAGACATGTACACGGGTCACGATATGTATTAATTAATTCGAATATTATATATTGAATTATATATGAATTATTGAATTGCTAACTGTGGACTATCAACTGTGGACTACCAACATTGGACAATTAAAATGAATTAAAATATTGACTATAACATATGAAACTAAACAATTCTTCAAGTTTGCCACTTGATTTCATCCTAAACCTCATTTGTATTTTGACGATTACAATCTGCGTTCAAACCTTTCTTGATTCTTGAAAACACCTCAATGGAGAGGATGAACCAACCGCACTTCATCTATGGAAGAAAAGATCGATGCAAATAGTTATGCACCTGAAAACATTAGGAACTTGAGTAAACGTTTAACACGTATCTGTGCTAACTTCTTTGGCGATGTTATTACCGAAAATAACTTTCCAACTCTCTTTCACAATAGTCAGTTTTGTCACAGCTCCAGCAAGTCAACTTCGACTTTTCGTTCGAAACAACCTTATTATAACCTTGATATATACATTATCTTTTCGCCTTCGTTACCGGGGAACTGTTTAAATCCCACCACATTAACAGTAATCGTACCAGCAACTTCACTACTCTTTGGCGAAAGTCACTTCGATAAATCACTATATTTATTCATTAATACCCTATCATATACTCATCCACATTCTGTAATGATAATTGCCATACCAATTACCGGAAATCAGCAATCAGTATTTCGAATCTCGCAACGTTTCTACATCAACAGTTATATGTATACATATAACCTTTATCTCTTAGAATTATGATCTTTCATTCTGAAATTCTGAAAAGCACCCAGTCTGCGAATTAATGCTCTAAATTTTGAAAAGTTGAATGAAGCAACAAAAACTATAAACGAAATCAACAGGCAAAAGTTGATGATAAAGAATGGTATGTTGGCAAAGCTCAGAAAAAGTTTGAAACTGAAAAACTGATTGAGCAAACTATAAAGGAGTCTCTGAACAAATCACAAGGACTAAACTTATACATTAAGAATCCTGATGATTCTATTTCTGATGAAACCTTTAGCGAATACCTTGCTTCCGACTCCAAACTCTTGCGGAAAAATTTTCTTCACCATCCTTCGATATTAGAAATTCCAAGATATCATCGTATCTTTCATTATAAATATCCTCCATATTTCTGAAGATATTTTCATAACTATTCTTATCTGAAATCATTAATCTCTTCGTGCTATCAGTGTTACATCATATAGAAACTGTTAGTTTTTATATTCTGTAAACTTTCGAGCTTAAAATATGAATGTTATTGAAGTAATGTTGGGAACTGATGCATGAGTTAGCATAATATAATGACACTTGATCAACGTGATTATATTACAGTAAGTCATGCTGAGTTTCTAAATGGGACATGATGATTCATAGATTATAACGTCATCATGTGCCATGTTACACGACTCTTACATTTTATCTGATATATAAACATATCAAGAACATATTTTCTTGATAATTCTATCTTTCCCGGATATTCTGGTAATTTGACGAATCAAGATCGTGCTATTACCATTTCTTTCTTAGAACATTAACTATGTTCATTTCAAAATTCATATCTATGAATTCTGGACCGTTGCTCGCTTTACTAGAGGTCGAGAGGATAATAAAAAGGCAAAGAGATCCAAAATATAAGAGAAAATATAAAGCCTAATGACAACACCGAAATTACAAATCGTGGATATCAGTACGTATAGCAATATAAAGACATGGGAGGATTATAAATACAATAATCCCTAGAGCATAATAGAAATAAACAGATTCTTCAGGTGGGAGTTGGAAAAGAAGAACGATCATTGCGATAGTTAGAATAAGAACAAGGATCAGAACAGGGT
This sequence comes from Rutidosis leptorrhynchoides, assembly GCF_046630445.1. Taxonomy (NCBI): domain Eukaryota; kingdom Viridiplantae; phylum Streptophyta; class Magnoliopsida; order Asterales; family Asteraceae; genus Rutidosis; species Rutidosis leptorrhynchoides. The sequence continues at coordinate 22,663,490 of NC_092333.1, read as the reverse complement.
TAAGAATTTTCATAAATCTTTTGAATTTGGGAATTGAGTATAGAAGTGGTGAAAACTAATGGAACGAAAAAGGTAAATTTATAAAGGAAATATCATACGTAGTAATCGGGACAGATCATCGCATTTAATTAAGGAGATCCTAATTTCCTTAAATCTCGAAGAATCAAATCTTTTAAGATTTCGAAGATTTTCTTTAAATCCCTTGAATTCCGGAATTCAACCAAGACAACGTCAAAAGTTAAGACGCAACTTATTTTCTAAATTCAATCGTGACTACGTCACCGGTTAAGTCGAATCTTCATTTACTCATTTCACTCTTTTGTGATAGCTTCACTCATACTCTTCGAATATTCGAATTGTTTTATCCATACTACTTAATGATGATAAAACTCTATTTATCAACTCATATTCGTCATGAAAACATTTTTATTGTTAGCCATGACCACCTCACTCAAATTTCGGGACGAAATTTCTTTAACGGGTAGGTACTGTGACAACCCGGAAATTTTCGACCAAATTTAAACTTGTTCTTTATTTAATATCGAGACGATAAGCAAAGTCTGTAATATTGAGTCATAAAAATTTTAAACTGTTTAGATGAATTCATTTAAACCTTGACTATTCCCGACGATTCACGAACAATTGTATATAAGTATAAATGTAAATATATTTATATAAATATAAGAGTATATATAATATTTTGAATAAATGAGATACACTTCATTTAACTAGAATTAAAAATGTAAAATAATAATAAAAAAAGAATAATTGTGTACAAGTAAAAAGGAATATGTCTGAATATATATATGATATTATTATGAATCTATATGTATATATATATATACAAAATGAAGAAATTAGAATATTTCTGTCTATGTAAATATTTGTAAGCATATATATATATATATATATATATATATATATATATATATATATATATATATATATATATATATATATATTAAATATCAAAAATATGTTATAGAACATGTTTAATAAATTGAAATATCAATAAATTAAATGTAGTTGAAAGTTAAAATATAATTATTATATTAATATAATTATTATTTTCATTATAAATATTGATATCAATATTTATATTATTAACTTAATATATATAAATATAAGATCTGTTAAGCATAATTTATTATATCAATATTATTATTATTATTATTATTATTATTATTATTATTATTATTATTATTATTATTATTATTATTATTATTATTAATAACATATTAGAATTATTATCATTATTATTATTAATAACAATATTATTATTAACACATGTATAATTATTAATTATTAATATTAAAATGAAATAAGATGTAAAGGTAGAAAATTACGCGTAATTTATTTATCCATATCAGTGTTTTTCTTTTCTTTTATTATTTATTTCTGTCTTCCTATTAGGCTCGTGATACATATAGAGACCCTACAAGCCATCGATCCACTAGTGTATTGAGTAAATTATTCAGTGTTTGTATTATAGATTCTCATCTGTTTTGATAAAGAAAACGAGAAAGAAAAAGAAACCAAAAAGAAAAACAAATTTTTTTTCTCTCCTTCACCCTGTACGCGGTATTTTTTTTATAATATTGATTTCGAATCGTTTATCAAAATTTAAAATTGCAGAGTTGTTAGGAATCCTTTATGCAATCTATCTACAAATTTTTAAAATCCAATTCGTTCTATCGAGCCCGAATTTAAGAGTCAAAGTTCTTGAAATAAAAGTCAACTTTTTGTTCTTCGTTAAAATTCGATCTCCAGTTGATGTTTTGGCTTCAATTGAGGATACGTATAGATTCTAGGAGCAATTTTAAACTTATTTCGTGTTATAATAATTGTCCAAAACAAGCTCGAATTCAAAATCAATTTTTTTTCCTTATAAACCATGACGAGCAGGCTGCTGTTGCTCCTTTCTTTTATTTTTTTTCTGTTAATTGATATCGCATTTATACATCGTTTAGGTGTTACAGAAGATAATCAGTGATATTAGGAAATTAGAGGTTAATCGAATGGAATAAAAGATTTGAGGAAGAAGAAGATGTAGGAATCATTTTATACGGGTTATATGTATTCGGATGGTGTTATAAAACAGAAAAAAGGGCGACAGCCCAACGGTTAAGGGTATTTGTGTATTAGCGAGAGGTCGCGAGTTTGAGTCCGGGCAATGCCATTCTATTCTTTTTTTGAAGATTAGTTTTATGTGAGGTAGTAATCTTGTTATCTTATTATTATTATTATTATTATTATTATTATTATTATTATTATTATTATTATTATTATTATTATTATTATTATTATTATTATTATTATTATTGTTGTTAATTTGTTATTGTTATTATTATTATTATTGTTATTGTTATTGTTAGTACTAATTATTATTGTTATAATTGTTATTATTACTAAAGTAGTTATAATTACTTAGTATTATTATTATTGTTAAGTAGTAGGATTATTATTATTATTATTATTATCATCATTTTTAGGAACATAATAAAATTATCATTATAAACATTATAATTAGTGACAAAATAATGCAACTTATTATTATTTTTGTAAATATTAGTAATTGTACCATTTTAGTACTATTATTATTATTATTAATATGAATATGTTTAGGATTATTATTATTGTTATTATAAAACAATTCAAGTTATTATTACTCTCATTAATATTAGTATAAATAGCATTTTCGTAATCATTAGTTTTACTATTATTATTATTATTAACATAAGTATCAATTTTAACAATATCGTTATTAATATTAGTATTATCAATATTAAGAAAGTTATTATTATTAGTAACTCATTATTATCAAAACTATCATTTTCGTTACAAATAAATAATTTGTACCTAACATATACTTAATACATATATTATAATCATATTAATAGTTTATATATCACATATCAAATATAATAACATTATTTATATAAATACTTATATATAACGAATTAAGAATATTTTCATATAATACAAACCATGTATATATAGAGATATATTAATATAACCAAATATATATAGATATTAAACATTTTAAATATATACACAAACTAAATAAGTATAATATATAATTCAAGTTCTAATATATAAATTTGTTCGAATACGATTATACTTTTTAATATATATATATACAAATAATATAGGTTCGTGAATCGAAGACCAACTCTACAGTTGTTCAATGTCGTCATATGTATTTTTACTACAAAATACAGTATTGTGAGTTTCATTTGCCTTTTTACCCTTTATATTTTTGGGACTGAGAATACATGCGCTGCTTTTATAAATATTTTACGAAATAGACACAAGTACATAAAATTACATTCTATGGTTGGATTATTAACCGAATATCGCCCTTCAAGTCTGGTAACCTAAGAATTTAGGAAAATGGCCCCTGATTGACGCGAATCCTAAAGATAGATATATGGACCTTGACAAGTCCCATTTGGGGTACGAATGCTTTAGTACTTCGAGATTATTATTATACAGACTAGAGGTTCTGTTTGGGGATATTCTATGCATTTAAGCTAACGCCGGTTACTAGGTGTTCAATCCATATGAATGATATTTTTGTCTCTATGCATGGGACGTAAGTTTATGAGAAATGGAAATGAAAATCTTGTGGTCTATTAAAATGATGGAAATGATTATTTATGTTAAACTAATGGACTCACCAACCTTTTGGTTGACACTTTAAAGCATGTTTATTCTCAGGTATGAAAGAAATCTTCCGCTGTGCATTTGCTCGTGTTAGAGATATTACTTGGAGTCATTCATGACATATTTCAAAAGACGTTGCATTCGAGTCGTCGAGTTCATCAAGATTATTACTAAGTCAATTATAGTTGGATATATTATGAGATGGTATGCATGCCGTAAATTTTCAATGTAAAGCAAGTTTGTCTTTTAAAAACGAATGCAATGTTTGTAAAATGTATCATATAGAGGTCAAGTACCTCGCGATGTAATCAACTATTGTGAATCTTTTGTAATCGATATGGACTTCATCCAGATGGATTAGGACGGGTTATGAAAGTGATCCGCGACAAACATGATCAAAACGCTACGGGTAATTTATTCAAGATCTGATCACTATATCGCGATCTAGTAGGTTTTGTCGCGTCCTGGTGTCGCAAAACGCGACATGGTGTCGCGAAACGTGACAATTGTCGCTGTATTGTCATTTTTAACCCATTTTAATGGAATCTTTTAGGGGTGTTTTAGTAATTTCACCTATGGACGATTTTAGAGCCATAAGACTGATTCAAGGCTTATCGTATCCCCATCTTCACCCACCAACACTCTCACCTTGGAACCCTAGAGAGAGGAGAGAGTTTAGAGAGAGAGAGCTCCATTTGGAGAAGAAGAATGGTATTTCGGGTCAAACCTCAAGTGTTAAAGTTGTTTCACTCATCAACGGCATCATTTTGGCGGTATTGGTAAGTTCTAACTAAGAGTTTCATTGTTTGATTTGAGATTCAATGTTAGGGTTTTGAGCTTGTTAGTTGTAAAACTCGTTTAAATGATGAAGAGGGTTTATGAAAACTTGTTATTTTTGATACTTGGCGGGTTTTGGGTTAGTTGTTGATATAACCATGATTAAGGCTTGTAATTTGTGTATAATCACTAGTTTTAGTGATTATGGAAGTATTGGAAACCATTTGGGTGTATTTGGGTTGACTAATTTTAAAATGGGTTAAAAATAGGGTTTATGTGTCATTTTGGGCGAGATAGGTGTTTAACACTTATAATTGGGTTTGATTGGTGTATTATGACCATTCTCACTTGTGTTAGTGATTATTGGTTAGTTTGGGCGTGGTTTGAGCTTGAAAGTGCATTTGGGTCGACTTTGCACTAGTTGTCAATATGGGTTGATTTGTAATCCACCCTAATTGTGTTATTTGTTATGTGATAATGGAATAGGTACATTCCATTGGCGTTGCGGATTTTGGTTGTGCATCCATCAAGACTTCAAGGTGAGTGTTAATATACTATGTGCATATGTATGTATAGGATGGGTGCAGGTCGAGTGAAGTGATTCTCAGCTATAGAGCTCACTTCACATATAGGTGGATTTGATGGACTTGTGTATAGGTCCAATGGGCACGGTTGGTTGACCACCTTTGGCGAGGTGCACACTTCGTGTGTACGCTATCACATGGACTTGTGATGTGGAGTTATATAATCCCGATGTAGTGAGATTGGTATTGAGTTGCGGTTGAGTAACCCCAATGATGTGGGTTTTGATTTGGGAAGTGAATCACGTGTAGATGCGGATTCACGATGACGCGTGTAGTTTGTGATGACCCAGGAATTTCTGACTAAATTTAAACTTAATCTGTAAATGTTTCCGGCACGATAAGCGAAGTCTGTAATGTTGGGTCACCAAAATTTTGAACTGTTTCATACATTCATGTAACCTCGACCATTTCTGATGATTCACGAACTATTATTTATAAATAAATACATACGTGTTTATAAATGTATGTATATATAATAATTGGAATTGGATGTAAGTAAAAATACAAAATAATTAAGTGTAATTTAAAATGAAACCATATATAAATATGTATAGTTATTATAATTTTTATATTTTTTAAAATGTAAAATTATGGATATTTAAATAAAAATTATTATATAACTTATTGTATGATTAATAAATGTTACATAAGTAATATATATATATATATATATATATATATATATATATATATATATATATATATAACAAATTAAAATATAGTTGTTATAATAATATCATAACTGTCATTATTAAGATATATATTAGTATTAATAATATTATGATTATGAAATTTGGTGTAACTAAGTTGTTATATTGTTATTAATATTATTATTATCATTAATATTAATATTAATATTATTATAGTTAGTAGTATTAATATTACCTTAAATATATATAACATCTGTAAATATGAGTTTGATATATATATATATATATATATATATATATATATATATATATATATATATATATATATATATATATATATATATATATATATATATATATATATATATATATATATATATATATATATATAATTGGCTATAGTATTGTTATTACTAATATTATTATTATCATTAATAATATTAGTATCATTATAATTAGTATTATTATTAGTTAATATTAATATCAGTATTATAAGTATTTATTAGTATAAAACTATTAATAATTCTATTACCATTATTAATAATATCTGTATTGTTATTAGTATTATAAATAATATTATTATTATTAGCATTTTTTTATTTATTGATTATTATCAAATTTATCAAAATTATCATTACTTATTATAAATAGTGATATTATAATTATAATTATTTTTATTATTATTAGTATTAGTAATATTATTAATATGATTATTATTTTCTGTTATTATAAAATTATCAGTATTTTTATTTCCAATAATACTAATAATATTATTATTAGTAATATATTTAATTTTATTCATTAATTATATTAATAAATATAAACAAAATCATACATAATCTTTTCTTGATGTGTCACGGTCGAACTGTATTACTCTCTTGTTTTTTGTCCCAAGGTTGTTACAAGTCATAATTCTTTACAGTATATAAAATTCGATTTCAAGCAGATGAAGTTAAAATCTATTACTTTTTTATATATTTTATTTAATTATTCTACTTTTTGATTAAATGGAAGATCGATATAATTAGGCTATAAAATTAATCAGCTTATGAGTGATATTAGTTAACTCACTCCATTCTTTCACCACCTATATCAATTACCATTTCAATCCGTCTTTATCTAATCAAAAATTGATGAACACTTTTAAGAAAAACAGACGGCACCCGTCGTTATATTTTTTTTTTTCAAAAGCTGTAAATCGAATTCCTTTTAAAAAAAGTAATAATACAGTTTTATTAGGAATATAATTAGTAATTTTTTTGCAAAGTTTCAATACCTAATTTAATTTATCGAGCCTCAATTTGGAGGTCAAACTTTTATTTTCAAAAGTCAATTATTTTGTTCATCACAAAATTCGAAGGCATTTTGACGTTATTGGAGCAAGTAATGATTCAGGTAGTTTATAAAGGAAATTTCCAACCTTTTTCATTTAGAAATCATGATCTGAAACATCTCCAAAATCGAGATTGAGGTTTGAGTTATTATCGTGATTTTTTTTTTTTTTAGCTGCTTCAGCTATATTTTTTTTTTCTGTTTTCTATTTTGATTAATCCCAGTCATCATTTATAAACATTTATGATACGTATAGAAATCCTAAATCAAAATATATTATAGCTGTAACTCTGGTTTTGGTTCCTGGTCGAATTAATAGACACAAGAAGGAGAAGATAGAAAGGGATAAATATTATGGTTTAAATATAAACGAGTTCCATGTTATTTCGGAAATTGGGCAACAGCTCAACTGGTTAAGTGTGGTGTCGGGTTTCAAGAGGTCGCGGGTTCGATCCCCGGCATTGGCTATTCTTTTTGGAAAAGTTTAAAAAGGGGTATACACTTTTATATCTTCATTTTCATTATCATTATCATTATTATTAGTATTATTGTTATTATTATTATTTATTATTATTATTCTTATTCTTATTATTATTATTATTATTATTAGTTATGGTTATCATGTTGATTATTATTATGGATATTATGATTTATATTAATATAGTTTACATTATTATCAATTATATAGGTAGTATAATTATTATTATTATCATTAATCTGATTAATAATATTATCATTATTGTGGTTACTTATATTATCATTAAGTATTGTGGTTATTATTATTATTACTATAAAAGGTATTAGTTATCAATTATTATCATTATCATGTGTTATGATTATTATTTTTATTATTGTTATTACTAATATTATTATTATTATCAAAACTACACCAGCAGTAAAATTATTACTTTTGTTATTATTATCATTATTAGTAATATACTACAAATAAATATTTTTACATAAAAATACATTACAAAAATATTAATATTACATATCATCATATTGTTAATGTTAAAATGATATTAACTAAGCTATATATCGAATATAACAACTAATATATAAAGATATATCTTATCATATATAAACTTTAATATAAATTATTATTATTAATATGTATAATGAATGATAAATATTAGTTATATAAATATATATAAATCAAAATATATTAAATTTATATATATATATATATATATATATATATATATATATATATATATATATATATATATATATATATATAACATATAAAATAACAAGCATACTACTAATAATAAGATATATAGATTTGTTCGATTACAACTATACGTTTTAATACATATACAAATGATATAGGTTCGTGAATCCGAGGCCAACCCTGCGTTGTTCAATATAGTCATATGTATTTTTACTACAAAATACATTAGGTGAGTTTCATTTGATCCCTTTTACTCTTTACATTTTTGGACTGAGAATACATGCAAATGCTTTATTAACTGTTTTACAATATTTATATGCGTGAGTTTTCATTATTCCCTTTTTAAATGCTTTTGCAATATATATTTTTGGGACTGAGAATACATGCGCTGTTTTTATAACTGTTTTACGAAATAGACACAAGTAATTGAAACTACATTATATGGTTGAATTATCGAAATCAAATATGCCCCTTTTTATTAAGTCTGGTAATCTAAGAATTAGGGAACAGACACCCTAATTGATGCGAACTCTAAAGATAGATCTATCGGGCCCAACAAGCCCCATCCAAAGTACCGGATGCTTTAGTACTTCGAAATTTATATCATGTCCGAAGGAGGATCCCGGAATGATGGGGATATTCTTATATGCATATTGTGAATGTCGGTTACCAGGTGTTCAATCCATATGAATGATATTTTTTTGTCCCTATGTATGGGACGTATGTTTATGAGAAATGGAAATATGAAATCTTGTGGTCTATTAAAATTATGAAATGATTATTTATGCTAAACTAATGAACTCACCAACCTTTTGGTTGACACTTGAAAGCATGTTTATTCTCAGGTATGAAAGAAATCTTCCGCTGTGCATTTGATCATTTTAAAGATATTACTTGGAGTCATTAATGACATATTTCAAAAGACGTTGCATTCGAGTCGTTGAGTTTATCAAGATCATTATTAAGTCAATTATAGTTGGATATATTATGAAATGGTATGCATGTCTGTCAACTTCAGATGTAATGAAAGATTGTCTTTTCAAAATGAATGCAATGTTTGTAAAATGTATCATATAGAGGTCAAGTACCTCGCGATGTAATCAACTGTTGTGAATCGTTTATAATCGATATGGACTTCGTCCGGATGGATTAGGACGGGTCCTTTCAGTTGGTATCAGAGCGGTGGTCTTAGTGAACCATGTCTTGCATTAGTGTGTCTAACTGATAGTTGTTAGGATGCATTAGTGAGTCTGGACTTCGACCGTGTCTGCATGTCAAAAGTTTTGCTTATCATTTGTGTCGGAAATCATCTGCTTATCATCCTTAGGAAATTATCTGCTCATTTTTCTTAGTCTAGACACATCTTATTGCATTGACTGCATGAATAATGTATAGACAAAATTCATATCTTAGCGTACCTGCTAATTCATATCTCAGCGTATCTGCTAATTCATATCTTAGAGTATCTGCTAATTCATACCTTAGCGTATCTGTTATTGTTATCCTTGCCTAACAGCTTCTGTAGATTCCTCCGTAACTTATGAGATTTTAGTATTATATATGCATATGTAAATTATGTAATTGCAGGATACTAATCTACATTCTATAATCTATTCCTTATCGAAAATCCTTCATCTGATCATACGAGATGAATCCCTCAACTAGTTCGAGTCCCTCGGATTCCGACAACTATTCCGATAGTTATCCCGACAGTTATTCCGAATGGATAGTCATCTAAACTCCGGAAGCAACGTCATCAGAATGAATCAACCAATCATCCACCCCTAATTCATCTGATGGGTTCGTAGTCGACTTAATCGATGGAAACGCGCAGAAGACAATCCCCTCCACTAACCGAATTTATCTCTTGGCAATGAACCTGAAGCACTTACCGGCGAACCAGTCCGAAACACCATTTCCACCCTCATTTCCCGAATATCTCGCCATGATTATATTCTATCTAAAATTCTAAACCTCATTCATCCGCTCGTTCGAACCGACAATCATCCCGGCGTAATAGAAGAAGTTAATGAGTTTTGCGCTCGAGTAGTGGCTCTGGAGAATATGGTACAAAATGTACCAGCTTCAGCAACATCACCGGCACCAACAGTACCACCGGTAACAGCACCAGTACCATCAACAATCCATGCCTCAACATCTCATCTTATATCACGAGCATAATCATCGTTCTACATGACGTCTATATCATATATCTTCGTTCTATATGACGATTAGGTAATCTCTAATGTTTTAGAAATTATATATTCTTATTCTAACGGTAAATCAAATGAGTCTAATATCATATTGACTCATTAAATCCCTGACCACATCTGAAGAAAATATATATGTATATATGTTTTCATAAGAATTGTAATTAAAAATTCTTTCGTACAAACTGTTAATGGTGAAAATATTTTAACGGGTAGGTAATACCCGAGGAATATTTAGATTTCACATTAATAAGTACACTGTACATTCTTTCAAATCTGATTCAACAGTCATTTACTATCCTAGTTACAACCACAGCTATACGAATCCGTTCATCACAGAATAACCATTTTCATTCAATTTCACATTTGGATTTTGACCTATCAGAATCCGACAAGTGGCATAATGAAGAAAACATTAAACGAAATAAAATTTGTTAGAAACAAATAAATTAACTAGTAGAAATTTTGTTAGGAATCCACGCTAACAAAATCCTAGCTAACTGTTCCTAGCTAACTGATTACATTTTATTTATCGCAATTTATATTATCGCAAATTTACATTCTCGCAATTTTATGTATCGTCATTTAATTTCTGTTATTTACTTTACGCACTTTACTTATCGTTATTTAAATTCTGTTATTTATTTTACGCACTTTAAATATCGGGACACGTATACAAGGTTTTGACATATCATATCGACGCATCTATATATATTATTTGGAATCACCATAAACACTCTATATGCAGTAATGATCGAGTTCTCTATACAGGGTTGAAGTTGATTCTACAATAATATGTATACTTTTAGTTGTGATTGAGTCTGAGACATGTACACGGGTCACGATACATATTAATCAATTCGAATATTATATATTAAACTATATATGAATTATTGGACTGTCAACTGTGGACTATCAACTGTAGACTGCCGACATTGAACAATTAAAATGAATTAAAATATTGATTATAACATAGGAAACTAAACAATTCTTCAAGTTTGCCACTTGATTTCATCTTAAACCTCATTGTATCTTGACAAGTAAAATCTGCATTCAAACCTTTCATGATTCTTGAAAACACCTCAATCGAGAGGATGAACCAACCACACTTCATCTACGGAAGGAAAGATTTATGTATATAGTATTGCACCTGAGAAACTCTCGGCAACTGTGTAAAAGTTTAAAACGTAGCTGCGTCAGATCCTTTGGCATTTATTAGCGAAAACAACTTTGCGATCCCTTTTCAAAGTAGCCAATTTTGTCACAGCTCCAGCAAGTCAACTTCGACTTTTCATTCGAAGTAGCCGTACTATAATCCTGATATATACAATTACCCTTTTGATACCGGAGAATTCTTTTATATTCCACCACATTACCAGCAAATGTACCAGCAACCTTGTCGCTCCTTAGTTTAAATCTCTCCGACAAATCACTATATTTATCTATTGAAGTCTCGTCATGTACTCATCCGTCTCTTGTAACGAGAACTGCCATAACAATTACCGGGAATCAGTAATCAGTACTTTGAATACTCACAGCATATCAACATCAACAGTTATATGTATGACATTTATCTCTTAGAATTATGATCTCTCATTCTGAAATTCTGAAAAGCACTCAGTCACAAATCAATACTCTGAATGTTGAAAAAGCTGAATGAAGCAGCAGAAACCATAGACAACCGTAAACGACCTTAATCATCGGGAGTTTGATAATAAAGAATAGTATGTTGGAAAAGCTCAGAAAAGTTGGAATTGGAAAACGGATTGAGCTAACCACGAAGGAGACCAAGGATAAATACAAGGACCATACCCTATATTCAAAGAATCCAGATAATTCTGGATCCGTTGAAATTTTTAGAGAATATCTTGCTCCGAAGTCATGTTAAAATCTTGCGGAAAATCTTTCTCCATCAACCATCGAACTTAGAAAATTCCAAAATATCATCATCAATATCTTCGATATTTCTGAGGATATCTTCATAAATATTCTCGTCCGAAATTATAACCTCTTCGTACTTCCTGTGTATCATTATATTGAGAACATTCAATAGAAAATTTAGTACCGAAAAGCAGATTATGCGAAACTATGAAGAAATCCGTGGACAAATCACAAAGAATAAGTTTGACTTCAAAGAATCCAAATGATTCTATGTCTGCTAAAGTCTTTAGTGAATATCTTGCTCCTTACTCTAAACCCTTGCAGACAATAGTTTCTATCATCCTCTGATCTTAGATATTCCGAGATATTATCGTATCTTTCATTATAAATATCCTCCATATTTCTGGAGATATTTTTATAACTATTCTTATCTGAAATCATTAATCTCTTCGTGCTATCAGTATTACATCATATAGAAACTGTTAGTTTCTATATTCTGTAAACTTTCGAGCTTAAAATATGAATATTATTGAAGTAATGTTGGGAACAGATGCATGAGTTAGTATAATATAATGACACTTGATCAACGTGATTATATTACAATAACTCATGCCGAGTTTCTAATGAAACTTGATGATTCACAGACCATAACTTTATCAGGTGCCATGTTACATAACTTCTTCATTCTGCTTAACTTCTGAATATATCAAGAAAATATATTCTTGATAGTTCTATTCTCAGTTATTCAAGTAATTTGACAAATCAAATTGTGCGGTAACGTTCTTTCTTGTTTATAAGATTAAGTTCATTCGAAACTCCATGCTTATGAATTCTGAACCATTACTCGCTTTATTAGAGGTCGAGAGGATAATAAAAAGGCAAAGGGCTCCAAAATATAAGAGAAAATATAAAGTCCAATAACAACACGGAGGTTACAAACCATGGATGTTAATAGGAATATCAAAATAAAGACACGACATAATTAAGAATAGTATTCCCCCAAGGCAATATTAGAAGTAAACAGATTTTCGGGTGGAAGATTGAAAAGAAGGATGATATATACATAGATAGGAAAATATCAAGAATCAGAACTGGATGGAGCATTTCCACAATATTTTAGAAGTAGGAATAGAGGAAGAAAGTATATGAATGGTGAAAGTAATGGAATGGAAGTAGTTCATTTATAGTGAAAATACCAGACAAAGAAATCAAGGCAGATTTTCGCATTAATTATAGAGATCTTAATTTACTTACTCGCTGAAGAATCAAATCTTTTAGATTTCAAAGATTTTCTTCAATTTCCTTGAATTCCGGAATTCAACCAAGACAACGTCAAAAGTTAAGACGCATCCTGTTTTAAAAATTCAATCGTAACTACGTCAAAAGTTAAGATGAACCTTACTTTCAAAATTCAACCAAGACAACGTCAAAAGTTAAAACGAAACTTCATTTACTCATTTCACTATTTAGTGATAGCTTCATTCGTACTCTTCGAGTAATCAATATATTAATCAAAATGATAAAACTCTATTTATCAACTCATATTCGCCATGAAAACATTCTAATTGTTAGCCATGACGACCTCGATCAAATTTCGGGACGAAATTTCTTTTAACGGGTAGGTACTGTGATGACCCGGGAATTTCCGACTAAATTTAAACTTAATCTGTAAATGTTTCCGGCACGATAAGCGAAGTCTGTAATGTTGGGTCACCAAAATTTTGAACTGTTTCATACATTCATGTAACCTCGACCATTGCCGATGATTCACGAACTATTATTTATAAATAAATACATACGTGTTTATAAATGTATGTATATATAATAATTGGAATTGGATGTAAGTAAAAATACAGAATAATTAAGTGTAATTTAAAATGAAACCATATATAAATATGTATAGTTATTATAATTTTTGTATTTTTTAAAATGTAAAATTATGGATATTTAAATAAAAATTATTATATAACTTATTGTATGATTAATAAATGTTACATAAGTAATATATATATATATATATATATATATATATATATATATATATATATATATATATATATATATATATATATAACAAATTAAAATATAGTTGTTATAATAATATCATAACTGTCATTATTAAGATATATATTAGTATTAATAATATTATGATTATGAAATTTGGTGTAACTAAGTTGTTATATTGTTATTAATATTATTATTATCATTAATATTAATATTATTATAGTTAGTAGTATTAATATTACCTTAAATATATATAACATCTGTAAATATGAGTTTGATATACATATATATATATATATAATTGGCTATAGTATTGTTATTACTAATATTATTATTATCATTAATAATATTAGTATCATTATAATTAGTATTATTATTAGTTAATATTAATATCAGTATTATAAGTATTTATTAGTATAAAACTATTAATAATTCTATTACCATTATTAATAATATCTGTATTGTTATTAGTATTATAAATAATATTATTATTATTAGCATTTTTTTTATTTATTGATTATTATCAAATTTATCAAAATTATCATTACTTATTATAAATAGTGATATTATAATTATAATTATTTTTATTATTATTATTAGTATTAGTAATATTATTAATATGATTATTATTTTCTGTTATTATAAAATTATCAGTATTTTTATTTCCAATAATACTAATAATATTATTATTAGTAATATATTTAATTTTATTCATTAATTATATTAATAAATATAAACAAAATCATACATAATCTTTTCTTGATGTGTCACGGTCGAACTGTATTACTCTCTTGTTTTTTGTCCCAAGGTTGTTACAAGTCATAATCCTTTACAGTATATAAAATTCGATTTCAAGCAGATGAAGTTAAAATCTATTACTTTTTTATTTATTTTATTTAATTATTCTGCTTTTTGATTAAATGGAAGATCGATATAATTAGGCTATAAAATTAATCAGCTTATGAGTGATATTAGTTAACTCACTCCATTCTTTCACCACCTATATCAATTACCATTTCAATCCGTCTTTATCTAATCAAAAATTGATGAACACTTTTAAGAAAAACAGACGGCACCCGTCGTTATATTTTTTTTTTCAAAAGCTGTAAATCGAATTCCATTTAAAAAAAGTAATAATACAGTTTTATTAGGAATATAATTAGTAATTTTTTTGCAAAGTTTCAATACCTAATTTAATTTATCGAGCCTCAATTTGGAGGTCAAACTTTTATTTTCAAAAGTCAATTATTTTGTTCATCACAAAATTCGAAGGCATTTTGATGTTATTGGAGCAAGTAATGATTCAGGTAGTTTATAAAGGAAATTTCCAACCTTTTTCATTTAGAAATCATGATCTGAAACATCTCCAAAATCGAGATTGAGGTTTGAGTTATTATCGTGATTATTTTTTTTTTTTTAGCTGCTTCAGCTATATTTTTTTTTTCTGTTTTCTATTTTGATTAATCCCAGTCATCATTTATAAACATTTATGATACGTATAGAAATCCTAAATCAAAATATATTATAGCTGTAACTCTGGTTTTGGTTCCTGGTCGAATTAATAGACACAAGAAGGAGAAGATAGAAAGGGATAAATATTACGGTTTAAATATAAACGAGTTCCATGTTATTTCGGAAATTGGGCAACAGCTCAACTGGTTAAGTGTGGTGTCGGGTTTCAAGAGGTCGCGGGTTCGATCCCCGGCATTGGCTATTCTTTTTGGAAAAGTTTAAAAAGGGGTATACACTTTTATATCTTCATTTTCATTATCATTATCATTATTATTAGTATTATTGTTATTATTATTATTTATTATTATTATTCTTATTCTTATTATTATTATTATTATTAGTTATGGTTATCATGTTGATTATTATTATGGATATTATTGAAAGGATCCGAAACTAATCATCCGGACGTTGTCCATATTGATTACAAACGAATTACAATAGTTGATAACATTGCGAGGTACTTGCCCTCTATATGATACATCTTACAAACGTTGCATTTATTCTTAAAAGGCAATCTATAGTTACATCCATAATTGACATATTCGCCTGACATTTCATAATATTCAAATGACCTAAACCGCCATTTACTTAATAATAGTCTCTATGAACTTCAATGACTCGAATGCAACGCCTTATGATATAAGTCCTTAATGGCCTCAAATAGTATCCTTAGTACGAGATAATGCACAGCGGAAGACTTAATTCATACCTGAGAATAACATGCTTTAAAATGTCAACATAAAGTTGGTGAGATATAGGTTTAATGTCGACAGCGATATAAATATAGACCACAAGATTTCATATATAAACATTTTAATAAAAATATTCTAAGTGGTTGAGCACTTGGTAACCATACTTAACAATTAATCACGTCGCATATTCCCTTTAATATGAAATCTTACTACACTGTACCAAGTGTAGTCACGAAACGAAGTACTGTGCAACCGTTGAATACTGGTCGTCCAGTCCGGTTGGGGTTGTCAGGCCCGATAGATCTATCAACAGGATTCGCGTTTACAATACCGCTGTAAATATTAGTTACCAAGCTACAGGGAAGTATGCCAGTGGTACAACTCAACGTAGAATATATTTTTCAGTTACTTGTGTCCATAACGTAAAACATAAAATACATGTATTCTCATCCCGAAATATTTAGAGTTTAAAAGTGGGACTATATACTCACTTTCGTCTTGAAGATATATATAATTTGACTTGGTCTCCGGTTGATATCACGAACCTATCCATATATTATATCAATACCTTTTCTTTTTAAACAAACGTCACATATATATACTTGTTATACTTTTAATACTTTGAATAATTCCTTAGTCCGTAGTTAGCAGCTCGTTGTTAGTAATTCAATTTTAATGGTTCATTTTTAGATGTTTAATATACCCGCAATGAAATAAATAAAACCCCCAACGAAATAAATAAAACCCCATCGTATATGTATTGGTCGAGATTAATCTTGACCCACGGTACCGGTGTTGTCAAATGACGTGTTGCGTACATAAAGTACTGGTGTTGTCAAATGACGTGTTGCGTACAAACATGGGATCTTATGATTAATCTTCTCGTGTTGTTTACGGGTGATCCTGAACCATATAAAATTGAATTATAAGTACATATATATAAAATATCATGTTATCTTAGAAATATGTGATTTATTTAATTTTTCCCAATTAATCCCGAAGTTAAACAAGTCTAGGATAACCAATTTTGTTTCGGTCATAGTTTCTTCGTTACAAATCCGTTTTCGTTGATTCAACTTGCCATCTCCTTGGATCGAGTCCCTCTTTAAGACTATGAACTGAAAATACCTTGGTTTGTATTCAAAATCACACGGCATAGGTGAAACTTTAGTGAAACTTATGAAGTTAAACATTTTTGTTACAAAAAAATAACACTTAATGACCATTTTTCTAAAAATACTTATACTTTGAATTAAATCATGAAATTTTTATGTGTTAACATATTTATAGTAAAAATCATTTTTCCAGAACATAAACCTCCAATTCAAAGTTTAAGATAGTTTTTAATTATCCAACCCAAAACAGTCCCCGGTTACACTCCGACGTCGTAAAAACAGTTTTTAAGATATTCTTTGAAAAACCAAGTTATACCTTGTTAAGTTAGCATATATTTAAGTTATATTACAGGTCTTGAAGTATTTTAAAAGTTAAGTTAGAAGGATCTATTTAGTTTGCAAACAAGTTTGAAAACTTTCAAACTATGTTCTTGTTGTTAAAATTGTATACCACAAAATATGATAGCTATATATATATGAATCGAATAAGGTTATGAACATAGATACTACCTCAAGTTCCTTGGACAAGGTTGCTGTAAAATAGGAGTAAAAAGCTAGAACCAAAAGGGTGATGGAATTGGATGAAAGATTGGAAGTAAGTTTGTGTTCTTGGAAGGATTTCTTGAAGTGTTTTTGTATGGTTTTCTTATGGTGTTTAAGTAAGGTTTTTGAAGCTAAATGATGGGGAAAATGCTTGGAGATGATCAAGTATGAAGTTAATAGTATTTTGAGAGAGAAATGGAAGTGTAAGTATGAGAAAATGGGGTGAAGAAATGGTGTGCATGCATAAAAACGTTTTTAGGTTATAAAGGAAAAAAAAGATACCTAACTTTGTTTTCTTGCTAAATAATTCATGCTACTTGACAAATGGTTGGTTCCACATGTTTCTTAATCATTTAAGGCTGCTAAGGAGCAGATTTTTATTGGTATATACCAATAGTAAATACATCTAGAAGCTGCGTATGATACGGGTACATATACCCTAGGTATACGTATAGAAATCTTTGAGAAAACGGAACGAGGATTCAAATATAGCTATCTTTTGTAAATATACTTATATTGTTTTATGTATTTAAGTCTTTAAAAGTGATTAAATACATTACTTATACGATATATGTATAAACATTATAGGCCATAAGTATTTAAGTCAAATAACGTTACGTATGGTTATCGTTTTGAAAACTTAAGTTAGTAGTTTCAAAATATACTTATAACTTATTGTTATTAATACAAAATGAGATATTAAAACATTCTTAGATCATGTTAAATATGTATATATACATATATATACACAAACGTATAATTATCATATATTGTATAGTTCGTGATATCATCGGTCAAACTAGACGGTCAAACGTTGTGTAAAACTCTTTTCGAAAACATAAGTCTCAACAATTTGGATTGCTTATCATGTTGGTAAGGTTTAATTTATGTAAATATTAATCTTATAAGTATAGAACGATCGAAAAAGTGCGGGTCAACTTTAGGGTTTTTGCTTATCGTGTCGGAACCATATAGAGATTAGAGTTTAAATTTGGTCGGAAATTTCCGGGTCGTTACAGTACCCACCCGTTAAAGAAATTTCGTCCTCGAAATTTGGTAGAGGTTGTCATAAATAACAATAGGAATGTTTTCATGACGAATATGAGGTAATAATGAAATTTTATCATTATTGAAAGATTTAGATAAAACGATTCGGTTATGTGAGACGCACGAGCGAAGCTATCACAAAAGAGTGAAATGAGTAAATATAGAATTGTTGTAACCGATGACGTGATTATGATCGATTTCCGGGATTTAAGGGTTTTAAAGAAAATCTTTTGTAATAAGATTTAGTTTTGCGGCGATCAGGATCTTCTTTGATTTAACGCGGCAATCTGTTTTGATTTCTTTGTCGAATATTTCACTATAAATTTACCTCCTTCCCTTTCTTTCTTCCCACATCTTCTATTCTTTCTCTTTAGTTCCTACTTTAAGACATTCGCTAATATGCTCCATCCCATTCTAATCCTTGTTATATTTCTAACTTTCATATCTTTCATTCTTCTTTTTCATCTATCACCAGAAGAATCTATTCTCTTTTATCCTTTCCTTGGAATTATAATGTTTTTAATTCTCCCGTGCCTTTACGTTGCAATACGTATTGATATGCACGGTTTGTAGTTTCGGGGTTGTTGTTAGGTTTTATACCTTCCCTTATATTTCGATGTTCCTACTCCCGTCCCTTAAAATCATTGTCATCCACAGTTAATGCTCTCTCTTATTTGCTGTGGTTTATGTTCCTATTTCTATTCTGAGGTTTTGTCCCTTCGTTTCTTCTTCCTGTCCTCGAGCCAAGCGAACAATGGTCCGAAATTCGTAGGTAGGAAATTTGGAATGAACCTAGCTATTGGTTTTAGAATGAAATTGTAATGGCACGATCTTGATTCGTTAAATTACTCGAATATTCCGGAAAAATAGAACTTTCAAGGTGATACGTTCTAATATGTTTGGAGACTTGATAGAATGTAAGAGCCGTGTAACATGGCACATGATGACGGTACTGTGAATCATCACATTCCATTAGAAACTTAACATGACTTACTGTAATATAATGAAGTTGATCAAGTTTCATTATATTATACTAATTCATGCATCAGTTCCCAACACTACTTCAAATCATTTATATTTTAATCTCGGAGGTTTCAGAATTTAGAAATTAACACAGTTTCTTTTATATTGTAACGCAGATGTTACGGAGAGATAAATGATCGCAGATAGGAATAGTTGTAAAAATATCTCCAGAAATATGAAAAATATGTATAACGAATGATATGAAGATATCTTATAATATCTAAGATAAGATGATGATGAAAAATATCATCCGGGCAAGGTTTTGAATAAAGAGTAGGGTTCTTACTGACGGTTTCAGCAGGTACGGAATCGTTTGTATTCTTTGAGAGCAGGTTCAGTCCCTGTGATTTATCCACAGCCTCTTTCATACTTTGCTTCATCCGTTTTCTAGTTCCAAACTTTTTTTTTTTTTTTTTTTTCAGCTTTACCACCTTACTATTCTTTGTCATCAAACTTTTGACCGTTAAAGTCGTTTACAGTTTTTGCTGCTTCGTTAGCATTTCAAGAACTATTTCATAGTCCCGGGTGTTTTTCAGAAACTTCACGTTCAGATTATGAAATTCTTAGGGATAGACATTATAGATATGATGGAAGAAGTTCCGCGAGATTTTCAAAATACTGATTGTTGATTTCGCCAAAAGGATAACGATCTGCTGGTGCACCTGTTGATGTTGTCGAGGGATATAAAAGGTTTTCCGGTAATGACGGCGAAAGGATAAGGTATAAATATCATGATTATAATAGAAATAATCTCACTGAAAAGTCGAAGTGGAGCTGTGACAAAATTAGCTTCTTGAAAAGGAATTGTAGGGTTGTTCTTGCTAATAAATGGCAAAGGATTCAATACATTATGTGTTAAATTATGAATTTGGGTTCGAGAGTTCTTCAGGTGTATAACTGTATGTATAAATCTTCATTCCGTAGGCGAGGTGCGGCGGGTTCAACTTCTCGGTCGAGGTGTTTTCAGGAATCATGAAAGGATTTGAATGCGAATTGTAATCGTCAAGTTACGAATGAGGTTTAAGATAAAATCAAGTGGCAAGCTTGAAGAATTGTTTAGCTTCATATGTTACAATCAACATTTTAATTCATTTTAATTGTCTAGAGTTAGCCGGAACAGTTAGCGTGGAATCCTTAATAGATTTTTAATTAGTTAAATCGTGTGTTTCTAACAATTTTTTTTTTTATTTTGTCCAATGTTTTCTTCTTTATGCCACTTGTTGGATTCTGGTAGGTCAAAATCCGAATATGAAATTTGATTGAAAATGGTTATTCTGGGGTGAGCGGATACGAATATCGGTGGTTGTAAGTAAGATAATAGATAACCGTTGAATCAGATTCAAGAATGTACAATATAACTTATTAATGTGAATTCTAAATATTCCTCGGGTACTACCCACCCGTTAAAATATTTTCATCATTAATAGTTTGTACGAAGGAATTTTTAATTACTATCTTTATGAAAATATACTTGCATATATATTTTCTTCAGAGATAATCATAGATTTAATGAGTCAATAAGATATTAAACTCATTTGATTTATCATTAATTCTAGGTTACATAATCTCTAAGACTTTAGAAATTACATAATCGTCATACGATACGTAAAGCGAAGATAATCGATGTAGAACGATATATAGAACGAAGATCATACTCGAAGTACAGATATTGAGTCGTGTGATGTTGATATTCGAGATACAGATTGTGATGTTGAGATTTAAGGCGCGGTTGTGATTGGGGTGATAAAGGTACTGTCGGCATTGACGATGGTAGTACGGATTATGCTGCTGGTGCTGCTGTTGGTGTTTGTAACCTTCGCACCATATTCTCCAAAACCACTACCCGAGCACGGAGTTCGTTGACTTCTTCTATTATACCGGGATGATTGACGGTTGGAACGAGCGAATGAACAAGATTTGAAATATGGGATAGTATGTAATCATGATGAGATACTCTAGAAATGAGCGAGAAAATGGTGTTTCGAATAGGTTCGCCGGTAAGTGCTTCAGGTTCATCGTTAAGAGGACAATTTGGTGGATGGAATGGATCACCTTCTTCTTGCCTCCAGAAATTTAGTATATTACGAACCCATCCCCAATTCATCCAGAATAGATGATGGGAAATTGGTTGATCCATTCCAGTAACGCTGTTCTCGGAGCTCGAATGGAAATCCATATCGGCGAAGCTATCGAAGTCGGAGGAATTTGAGCTGGATGAAGAATCCATCTTGTATGGTCGGAGAAATGAATTTTTGGTTTGGAATAGATTATAGGAGTTGGGTTTGGTACTCTTCAATACATAATTTACATATGTATATATAATATCAAAATCCCATGAATTACGGAGAATCTTTGAAATACGTCAGGCAATGTCTATAGTAACAGATACGCTAGGATATGAATTTTGTCTATACACTATCGATGCACTAAATGCAGTAAGACGTGTCTAGACTTAAGAATGATAAGCAGGAAGTTCCCTAAGAATGATAAGCAGATGATTTCCGACTAGGATTGATAAGCAAAACTTTTGACAGGCAGACACGGTCAAAGTCCAGACTCACTTAATGTATCCTAACAACTACTAGTTAGACACACTAATGCAAGGCCTGGTTCGCTAAAACCTGGCTCTGATACCAACTGAAAGGATCCGAAACTAATCATCCGGACGTTGTCCATATTGATTACAAACGAATTACAATAGTTGATAACATTGCGAGGTACTTGCCCTCTATATGATACATCTTACAAACGTTGCATTTATTCTTAAAAGGCAATCTATAGTTACATCCATAATTGACATATTCGCCTGACATTTCATAATATTCAAATGACCTAAACCGCCATTTACTTAATAATAGTCTCTATGAACTTCAATGACTCGAATGCAACGCCTTATGATATAAGTCCTTAATGGCCTCAAATAGTATCCTTAGTACGAGATAATGCACAGCGGAAGACTTAATTCATACCTGAGAATAACATGCTTTAAAATGTCAACATAAAGTTGGTGAGATATAGGTTTAATGTCGACAGCGATATAAATATAGACCACAAGATTTCATATATAAACATTTTAATAAAAATATTCTAAGTGGTTGAGCACTTGGTAACCATACTTAACAATTAATCACGTCGCATATTCCCTTTAATATGAAATCTTACTACACTGTACCAAGTGTAGTCACGAAACGAAGTACTGTGCAACCGTTGAATACTGGTCGTCCAGTCCGGTTGGGGTTGTCAGGCCCGATAGATCTATCAACAGGATTCGCGTTTACAATACCGCTGTAAATATTAGTTACCAAGCTACGGGGAAGTATGCCAGTGGTACAACTCAACGTAGAATATATTTTTCAGTTACTTGTGTCCATAACGTAAAACATAAAATACATGTATTCTCATCCCGAAATATTTAGAGTTTAAAAGTGGGACTATATACTCACTTTCGTCTTGAAGATATATATAATTTGACTTGGTCTCCGGTTGATATCACGAACCTATCCATATATTATATCAATACCTTTTCTTTTTAAACAAACGTCACATATATATACTTGTTATACTTTTAATACTTTGAATAATTCCTTAGTCCGTAGTTAGCAGCTCGTTGTTAGTAATTCAATTTTAATGGTTCATTTTTAGATGTTTAATATACCCGCAATGAAATAAATAAAACCCCCAACGAAATAAATAAAACCCCATCGTATATGTATTGGTCGAGATTAATCTTGACCCACGGTACCGGTGTTGTCAAATGACGTGTTGCGTACATAAAGTACCGGTGTTGTCAAATGACGTGTTGCGTACAAACATGGGATCTTATGATTAATCTTCTCGTGTTGTTTACGGGTGATCCTGAACCATATAAAATTGAATTATAAGTACATATATATAAAATATCATGTTATCTTAGAAATATGTGATTTATTTAATTTTTCCCAATTAATCCCGAAGTTAAACAAGTCTAGGATAACCAATTTTGTTTCGGTCATAGTTTCTTCGTTACAAATCCGTTTTCGTTGATTCAACTTGCCATCTCCTTGGATCGAGTCCCTCTTTAAGACTATGAACTGAAAATACCTTGGTTTATATTCAAAATCACACGGCATAGGTGAAACTTTAGTGAAACTTATGAAGTTAAACATTTTTGTTACAAAAAAATAACACTTAATGACCATTTTTCTAAAAATACTTATACTTTGAATTAAATCATGAAATTTTTATGTGTTAACATATTTATAGTAAAAATCATTTTTCCAGAACATAAACCTCCAATTCAAAGTTTAAGATAGTTTTTAATTATCCAACCCAAAACAGTCCCCGGTTACACTCCGACGTCGTAAAAACAGTTTTTAAGATATTCTTTGAAAAACCAAGTTATACCTTGTTAAGTTAGCATATATTTAAGTTATATTACAGGTCTTGAAGTATTTTAAAAGTTAAGTTAGAAGGATCTATTTAGTTTGCAAACAAGTTTGAAAACTTTCAAACTATGTTCTTGTTGTTAAAATTGTATACCACAAAATATGATAGCTATATATATATGAATCGAATAAGGTTATGAACATAGATACTACCTCAAGTTCCTTGGACAAGGTTGCTATAAAAGAGGAGTAAAAAGCTAGAACCAAAAGGGTGATGGAATTGGATGAAAGATTGGAAGTAAGTTTGTGTTCTTGGAAGGATTTCTTGAAGTGTTTTTGTATGGTTTTCTTATGGTGTTTAAGTAAGGTTTTTGAAGCTAAATGATGGGGAAAATGCTTGGAGATGATCAAGTATGAAGTTAATAGTATTTTGAGAGAGAAATGGAAGTGTAAGTATGAGAAAATGGGGTGAAGAAATGGTGTGCATGCATAAAAACGTTTTTAGGTTATAAAGGAAAAAAAAGATACCTAACTTTGTTTTCTTGCTAAATAATTTATGCTACTTGACAAATGGTTGGTTCCACATGTTTCTTAATCATTTAAGGCTGCTAAGGAGCAGATTTTTATTGGTATATACCAATAGTAAATACATCTAGAAGCTGCGTATGATACGGGTACATATACCCTAGGTATACGTATAGAAATCTTTGAGAAAACGGAACGAGGATTCAAATATAGCTATCTTTTGTAAATATACTTATATTGTTTTATGTATTTAAGTCTTTAAAAGTGATTAAATACATTACTTATACGATATATGTATAAACATTATAGGCCATAAGTATTTAAGTCAAATAACGTTACGTATGGTTATCGTTTTGAAAACTTAAGTTAGTAGTTTCAAAATATACTTATAACTTATTGTTATTAATACAAAATGAGATATTAAAACATTCTTAGATCATGTTAAATATGTATATATACATATATATACACAAACGTATAATTATCATATATTGTATAGTTCGTGATATCATCGGTCAAACTAGACGGTCAAACGTTGTGTAAAACTCTTTTCGAAAACATAAGTCTCAACAATTTGGATTGCTTATCATGTTGGTAAGGTTTAATTTATGTAAATATTAATCTTATAAGTATAGAACGATCGAAAAAGTGCGGGTCAACTTTAGGGTTTTTGCTTATCGTGTCGGAACCATATAGAGATTAGAGTTTAAATTTGGTCGGAAATTTCCGGGTCGTTACAATTATGATTTATATTAATATAGTTTACATTATTATCAATTATATAGGTAGTATAATTATTATTATTATCATTAATCTGATTAATAATATTATCATTATTGTGGTTACTTATATTATCATTAAGTATTGTGGTTATTATTATTATTACTATAAAAGGTATTAGTTATCAATTATTATCATTATCATGTGTTATGATTATTATTTTTATTATTGTTATTACTAATATTATTATTATTATCAAAACTACACCAGCAGTAAAATTATTATTTTTGTTATTATTATCATTATTAGTAATATATTACAAATAAATATTTTTACATAAAAATACATTAAAAAAATATTAATATTACATATCATCATATTGTTAATGTTAAAATGATATTAACTAAGCTATATATCGAATATAACAACTAATATAAAAAGATATATCTTATCATATATAAACTTTAATATAAATTATTATTATTAATATGTATAATGAATGATAAATATTAGTTATATAAATATATATAAATCAAAATATATTAAATTTATATATATATATATATATATATATATATATATATATATATATATATATATATATATAAAACATATAAAATAACAAGCATACTACTAATAATAAGATATATAGATTTGTTCGATTACAACTATACGTTTTAATACATATACAAATGATATAGGTTCGTGAATCCGAGGCCAACCCTGCGTTGTTCAATATAGTCATATGTATTTTTACTACAAAATACATTAGGTGAGTTTCATTTGATCCCTTTTACTCTTTACATTTTTGGGCTGAGAATACATGCAAATGCTTTATTAACTGTTTTACAATATTTATATGCGTGAGTTTTCATTATTCCCTTTTTAAATGCTTTTGCAATATATATTTTTGGGACTGAGAATACATGCGCTGTTTTTATAACTGTTTTACGAAATAGACACAAGTAATTGAAACTACATTATATGGTTGAATTATCGAAATCGAATATGCCCCTTTTTATTAAGTCTGGTAATCTAAGAATTAGGGAACAGACACCCTAATTGACGTGAACTCTAAAGATAGATCTATCGGGCCCAACAAGCCCCATCCAAAGTACCGGATGCTTTAGTACTTCGAAATTTATATCATGTCCGAAGGAGGATCCCGGAATGATGGGGATATTCTTATATGCATATTGTGAATGTCGGTTACCAGGTGTTCAATCCATATGAATGATATTTTTTTGTCTCTATGTATGGGACGTATGTTTATGAGAAATGGAAATATGAAATCTTGTGGTCTATTAAAATTATGAAATGATTATTTATGCTAAACTAATGAACTCACCAACCTTTTGGTTGACACTTGAAAGCATGTTTATTCTCAGGTATGAAAGAAATCTTCCGCTGTGCATTTGATCATTTTAAAGATATTACTTGGAGTCATTAATGACATATTTTAAAAGACGTTGCATTCGAGTCATTGAGTTTATCAAGATCATTATTAAGTCAATTATAGTTGGATATATTATGAAATGGTATGCATGTTTGTCAACTTCAGATGTAATGAAAGATTGTCTTTTCAAAATGAATGCAATGTTTGTAAAATGTATCATATAGAGGTCAAGTACCTCGCGATGTAATCAACTGTTGTGAATCATTTATAATTGATATGGACTTCGTCCGGATGGATTAGGACGGGTCCTTTCATAGTTTCGGTCATCTTATTGAGGTAGTGGTCTCGTGTAGTGCGGATTCACTAAGGCTCGTGTAGTTCGGCCAACCTCGATGTTGTGGTGGTAATGAAGATAGTAGTCTCGTGTGGTGCGGATTTACTAAGGCTTGTGTAGTTCGGCCAATCTTTATTTGGTATTGGGTTAAGTGGTTAACCTTGGGCGGTTTACGCTTTGTTATATATATGTATTGAAAGGACCCGTTCATATCGATTATAAACGATTCACAATAGTTGATTACATCGTGAGATACTTGACCTCTATATGAAACATTTTACAAACATTGCATTCATTTTTAAAAGACAAACTTTCATTTCATCGTAAATTGACAGACATGCATACCATTTCATAATATATCTAAACTATAAATGACTTGATAATAATCTTGATGAACTCGACGACTCGAATGCAACGTCTTTTGAAATATGTCATGAATGACTCCAAGTAATATCTCTAAAATGAGCAAATGCACAGTGGAAGATTTCTTTCGTACCTGAGAATAAACATGCTTTAAAGTGTCAACCAAAAGGTTGGCGAGTTCATTAGTTTAGCATAAATAATCATTTCCATCATTTTAATAGACCACAAGAATTTCATTTCCAGTTCTCATAAATATACGTCCCATGCATAGAGACAAAAATCATTCATATGGTGAACACCTGGTAACCGACATTAACAAGATGCATATAAGAATATCCCCTATCATTCCGGGAAATCCTTCGGACATGATAAAACAACATCGAAGTACTAAAGCATCCGCTACAACGGATGGGGTTTGTTAGGCCCAGTAGATCTATCTTTAAGATTCGCGTCAATTAGTAGATCGGTTTACTAATTCTTAGGCTACCAAGCAAAAGGGGTATATTCGGCTTCGATCATTCACCCATATAATGTAGTTTCAATTACTCGTGTCTATTTCGTAAAACATTTATAAAAATTGCGCATGTATTCTCAGCCCAAAAATATAAAGGGTAAAAAGGCAAATGAAACTCACCATACTGTATTTTGTAGAAAAAATACATATAACGACATTGAACAAATGTAGGGTTGGCCTTTGATTCACGAACCTATATCATTCGTATATATATTAAAACATATACTCGTAATCGAATAATTATAACTTTATGTAATTAATTTGAATATATATTAAAAATACTTAATTTATTATATATGGATATTTATATAAAGGTTGTTAATCTAATTAATTTACACATATATGTAATGTACTTTTAAGTATATTTTTACATAGATAATAATGTTTGGTATATATAAAAAGTTGTATTTAATTATATTGATAATAACATTACTACTAATGTTATTCATATTAATAATTTTTTTGTTAATAATAATACTAGTAATGCTAAAAATGGTACTAATGCTAATATTAATGAAAATAATAATAAATTGTGTTATTTTCATAATAACACTAATAATAATAGTCATAATCATAATCATAATAATAATACTTGTATCAATTTTAATCATATTAATAATACAAATACTACCTAATAATATTACTAGTAATGATAATAATTTTTAGTAATAATCAATAATAATATCATCATTATAATTATAATTACGATAATAATCATAAATGGTAATTATTACTTTTATTAGTAAAAATAATAATACTAATAACTATAACACTAGTAACAATAATAATAACAATAATAATAATATTAATAATGAAAATGAAATATAAAAGTGTATACCCTTTTTCTAAAGCTTTTCCAAAAATAATTACCCACGACAGGGCTCGAACCCATGACCTCTCGTTCAATAACACGTCCCTTAACCGTTCCTCCGTTTGTTACATTTGTAATATCTCGCATTTTTAATTACTTAACTTATACTAACCGGTTATCATCTTCTTCATTAATCACTCTCTTCATTCATCATCTTTATCATTATCAAAACCATACGTATCATAATCTTAATCATCATCTAATCAACTTCATAACCGTAATCATCTTTTATGATCAAAACACCATAGCAACTCATTATCGTTATTACCCTAATATTTACGTATCATCATACTCCTATATCATTATCATCCTTCATCATCAATTTATGCCATCGTCAATCAAACTTATCGCCAAACTCACATTAATCAGTCTCATTCGTTTCGTGGCTACTCAAACAAGGCTTAAAACCAAATGCAGCAGCAACAACAACGTTGTCAATAAAAAAATAGTTTAAGTAAACCTTGGGCCGAGTTATAATCAAAGTTTAAATTAATATCCTAATGGGCTTCGACCCATACTGCAGTAAAACCCCATATAGGCTGATCCATGCAAAACGTGGGGTTTCTTGGTTTGTATCGCAATTTTGTCGAATGGCAGCTATACAGATGTAAACGCTTGCATTCATCATGATTCCATCATGATCACTTCAGCATCCATTATCTCTTAACATAATTGTATTAGACAGGTTCATCCAAATTGCTACTACTTTATTAATATCATCGCCTTTACAGCTTGTAACCATGCTAACAACTGTATTCACTATATAATATTGGAAGCAGAATTTTGTAGTAAAACTTAATCTAATCAAAAGGGATTAAAAAAGAAAAAAAACTATATACAGCATGAGAGTATTTGTAGTCGCCCAATATTAAATTCACAAGTGGAAACTATGTAGGCCAATCAAGGGGAAAAGGAAAAGAGAGCGTGCAAGGTTACAATTAATTGTAGTGCGTAAAGTAAAACATGCGGTCTATATCTAATGGCAGTAGTATTCGATAAAATTTTAATTTGTAGGTGATGGGTTGGGAATGTTAAAAAACAGAAATAGGTACGATAGTAGCTGCAACTGCAGTCTTAAAGTGTTTCGCAACAGAGAAAAAAAAAAAATATATATATATATATATATATATATATATATATATATATATATATATATATATATATATATATATATATATATATAAAGGGTTTCATGATGGTTCGATGGTAGTTGTGTTTGAAGTTGAAGCTGAAAACGTACACAGAGTAGCAGCAGACGGGAACAGTTTTAGTTGCAAAAGTACTATGATTTCTGTTGAAGGTTTAGTTGTGTGAACGAGTTGAACAGATAGAGATATATACAATTGCAGCTCACATGTGGGTTTTCTTGATTACATCGAATCTACACAGGATCAAGCAAACGGCTGCCTTGGTGTGGTGATGGTTGAAGGTGGTGGTTTATGGGTTTAAGATGGTTGTGGTTCAACGAAAGAGATGGTTATAGCGTTTTAATGGTGATATGATTGCAATAGAAAGACAAAGAGAGAAGAGAGAAATAGGCGGTGTTCGTGAATTTAACTGAAACAAAATTTGTTAGCAGTGGCGGTTCAAGTGGTAAAGGTGGATAATTGAATGACTTTCTGAATTATATTGAGTAATTTAATTGGTTTATAGTGAATACAGGATTTATAAAATCATCCGAGCTGACAAAAACAAAACAAATAATAAAGCTAGAAAATGACTGATAACAAATTCGCATGGTATATGTGGAATTTAGTTAATCGAATTGCATCAGATGTGATTGGAATAAAGCTTGATAGAGATTTATGACAAACTAACGCGTAATTAGTAGTACATAGATTCTTCATATAATTAATATAAATATATTAATAATATTCATAATTCTAATTAATAATAATAATAATAATAATATTAGAAATTCTAATATTAAAAATGATAAAAAACAATAGATTGTATTATTTTCCAATAATCACAATTACAATAATGATAATAGTAAAATTTATAATAATAATAATAATTCTTTATAAAATTGGTAATAGTAATATTTAATAATATTACTAATATTAATCATATAACTAAAATTATAACTTTACTACTAAATATAATAATACTGATATTAACCAATCAAATGTAATAATTTTAGTATTATAATTTTAATAATATTGATATTAATAACAATAATGAATGTAATAATAATAATCATATAATAATTATAATTAAACTTGTAATTACATTTAATATATTTATATTACAATTTATATCATATATAATATGAATACATCTATTGAATTTTTAATATTTCAATATAATAATTATTAATAGAAATCTTTTATAGCTATAATTATATAGGTTTATATCATATATCTATTTATATATATATTTATAACAATTTAATTATTTTTTTATTATTATAAACTTTTAATTCCAATTGATAAAAGGGTATTTTATTTATTCAAAAATATTGCATATACATATATTTATATTTATATATTTACATTTTTATTTACACACAATTGTTCATGAATCGTCGGGAATAGTCAAAGGTTAATTGAATATATGATCATCATTTCAAAATTTTCTAGACTCAACATTACAAACTTTGCTTATCGTGTCGGAAACATATAAAGATTAAGTTTAAATTTGGTCGGAAATTCTCGGGTCGTCACATGTATATATTGATGTATTGTGGTGATGTAGCTAACCCTCCGGGTGTAGCTTATTGGCGTTGTACACGTCGTCGTTGGTGTACTTATATTGTTGATGTTATTAGCTTGTTGAATAACGATCATACGGTATGCTTAGATTAGCTTGCCCTTATGCTTGGATGCTCCGGTATGTGCTATTTGTTTATTATCGTGTGGCATGTCCATTTTATGCATATATATATATATATATATATATATATATATATATATATATATATATATATATATATATATATATATATATATATATATATATATGTAGTATACTTTCACTCACTAAGCATTAGTTTACCCTCTCGTTGTTTACATTTTTATAGATTTGCAAGGCGGGCGTGGCAAGGGTAAGCGTGGGGACTAGTGAGCTAGCTTGTGATGCTTAGAAGACTTGGCTTTTGAGTTATATAGGATTGGGTAGTTCGTTCATAATCACCATGCTCGGTCTTTTGTCGGAAATTGATTAGTGTCTTTTGGATAAGTCAAACGGGTCTTGGGTGTATACCCGTTTTGTATCGAAACTTATGTAATGTATGTTTTAAAGTTTATTAAACTACTATTGTATTAAAGATGTTTTTGGAAACATAATTGGGACCTAATGTTAATGATATTAATGTATTAAAAAAAATCTGGGCCGGTTTAAATACGGGTTAGGTTGTTTCAAGTGGTATCAGAGCATGGTCTAAGGGATTTAGGCGACTTGAGATAGGTGCCTAGACTTAGACTTTTGTGTGTGCTTATTTGTTGCGGGACTTGTAGGTGAACAGGTCGGACGGGGACTTGGTTAGTGCCTTAGCATGTAGGTGAACTAACTAGGATTGTGACGTGTGTTATGATGTTACTTCTTGCGTGTATTTTATCGCGTAGAAATTTTGTTTGTGTTGGTTATATCATCGAGCAAGATGGTTCTTGTACTAATGAGTTGGTACGAAGTGCGTGCGTACTAAGGACTTGCAAACCTTATTACGGGTGCAAATCATGTCTACAAGTGATGTACGGTGAGTGTTTAGCAAGATGGGGCGGTGTTGTGCGTGTGGTTTTATTTGATGACCTGTCCTAATCCATCTGGACGAATACCTTAAATTTGGTTACATCGCGAGGTACTTGACCTCTATATTATACATTTTACAAACATTGCATTCGTTTTTAAAAGACAAACTTTCATCACATCGAAAGTTGACAGGCATTCATTCCATTTCAGAATATATCCAATCTATAATTGACTTAATAATAATCTTGATGAACTCAACGACTCGAATGCAACGTCTTTTGAAATATGTCATGAATGACTCCAAGTAATATCTCTAAAATGAGCAAATGCACAGCGGAAGATTTCTTTCATACCTGAGAATAAACATGCTTTAAAGTGTCAACCAAAAGGTTGGTGAGTTCATTAGTTTATCATAACAATCATTTCCATTAATTTAATAGACCACAATATTTTCATTTTTCCATAAATATACATCTCATATCAGGCATTTCGCAAACTGCATAGAGATAAAAATCATTCATATGGATTGGACACCTGGTAACCGACGTTAACTTTAATGCATAGAATATCCCCACAAACATCTCCTCTGTATAATAATAATCTCGAAGTACTAAAGCATTCGTACCCCGAATGAGACTTGTCAAGGTCCATAGATCTATCTTTAGGATTCGCGTCAACTAGGGGTCATTTCCCTAAATTCTTAGGTTACCAGACTTGAAGGGCGATATTCGATTTAGATAATCCAACCATATAATGTAGTTTCAATTACTTGTGTCTATTTCGTCAAACATTTATAAAAGCGCATGTATTCTCAGTCCCAAAAATATATATTGCAAAAGCATTTAAAAAGGGAGTAATGAAACTCACAATACGATATTTTGTAGTAAAAATATGCATACGACGGAACTGAACAGTGCAGGGTTGGCCTTGGATTCACGAACCTATATCATTTATATATATTAACACATATACTTGTAATCGAACAACTAAATTTACATATTATTAGTAATATAATTGTCATATTATATATTTTATCAATAAGTAATTTAAATATTTCTATTTTATGTACTTTAACTAAATAATTAGTATTTATTATAAAACGTTAATATAGATATGTTATATGTTTTAACTATAGTGTTATGTAACTAAAAATCATTTGATAAAATAATATTATTAATAATAAATAAAAGGTTGTATTCTTTTATAATAATAATATTAGTAATTATACTTAATAATGATAATAATAATAATTATGATTTTAAAAATAATAATACTTATAATGATAATAATAATAATAATCATATTTATCATAACTTTGCGTTAGATTTCAAAACTTATAAATACAGTTCCTTTAACTTAATTTCTTAGTCATATTCATAACTGTATATGTATTCATATAATTTATAATTATTTTCTATAATTTTTACCATAACAACTTTTATTATTAATTTTATAATATAGACGTTTATTAGCATGTTCATAATCATAATAATAATAATAGTAACAATAATACTACCTTAATAACAATACTAATACTAATATTGTGACGTCCCAGAAATTTTCGATCAAATTTAAACTTAATCTTTATATGGATTCGACATAATAAGCAAAGTCTGTAAAGTTGAGTCTCAAAATTTTGGAATAGTTTACATTAATGCATTTGTCCTTTGACCATCTCCGACGATTCACGAACAATTGTTTATAAATAAAATATATAGATATGAATATAAATACAAGTATACATAGATATTATTTTGAATTAATAAAATGCACTCTAATCAATTGGAATTAACAATGTAAAAATAAAATACGGAATAAATAAGTTGCTATTAAAATATATATATATTTATATATATGAATTCTGAACATAAATAATATTATATGTATTGTAAATTATAAATATTAAATATTTAATATAAGTTATTATATAATATATACTATATAATTAGTAACTAGGATAAAATTTATAAATTGTAATATACAAGTTTGAATATAATTGATATATTAATATTGTTATCATTACTTTCAATATTATTGTTATTGTGATATTAATATTAATATTTTTATTAGTAATATTATTATTTATAATATAAACCATATAGGTATAAAATCTGATATGTATAAGTTGTTATATTATCAATATTAGTATTATTATTATCATTAATAATATTATAACTAGTAATACCATTAGTATCATTAATATGATTATTATTTTCATTAGTAATAATTAAATTATGAAAATTATCATTTATCATAATATTTATAGTCTTTTATTAGTAATATTATTATAGGTGATATTAGTAATAGTATTACTAATAATACTAATATAATTATTAGGAATACAAATTTATGAATTATATATACATAAATATATATAAAAATGCATTAACAGATATAGGAAATCAGATATATATAAATACCTATATATAAAATTCAGTTGTATATTTATAAAAACAGATATAACAGATAAATATATATGTATAAGATTATATATAATTATTATCATTAATAAATTTAATTTGTTATTAATACTAATGTATACAGAAGGTAAATACAGATATATGATATGCCTTTTGATTCCCATCGCGATCTAGCTGTTGATAATCTTGGATTCTGTATCTAATTTGTTAACTGTCCTAATCCAATCCAATACATGACTGTATCAATCGTACGATTAGTTGAAATTGGAAATCTGTTTATTTATTTTATTGTCTGATTAAATTATTATGTCTCAATTACGTTACCAGTCCAAATCAAAGAGCATTGCAGATAAAACTGATCAAATCATCTTTATTAAGTTTTAATTATTTGATATCTATCAATACATAAAGCTCCACTCTGCTGCAAATCGAGATTAAAAGCCAAAAACCCAGAAAGAAATAGAACGTATTCCCTGTTCTTGCTCATTTTATTCAGTCCTCTTAATTCTTAATAATTTTTGAAAATTTTAAATACAGTTTTGTTATAAATCCACCATTCAAATGATCTGGAAAGTAACACATTCCAATTTCTAATAACGAACTTGAATTTTCGAAGTCAAAGTTCTGAAACAAAAGTCAAACAAATTGTTAGTAGTGAAATTCAGATTTGTATTGATGATTCCAGTAGAAGTGATGATTTATAAAGTTTATAATGGTGATTTGAAACATAATTTGTGTTGTATTCTTCGTCTAAAACATCCTCAATCTCAAAATCAAGGTTTGAGTTCAATTTCTTCAAAACGGGTCTGGTGAAGCTTTTATTTTATTTTTTTCGTTACAACAATTCAAATGTTCCTCAATCAAATTGTTTCTGGTTGGTTTAGGAATCCAAAACTCAAGTCATTTGATTATTTTTATGGTTAATTAAATCTCTGGTCGATTAAAGTGTGAAGAAGAAGAAGAATGGAACACAGTTTACTTGGGTTAAGTAAATGTCTGTTGGATTTTAATTCAGAAAAAAGGAAACGGATCAGACTGTTTGGGTGTTGGGTCAGGAACGAAAGGTCAGAGGTTCGAGCCTTGTCTAAAGCATTTTTTTTAGAAAAAGTTCTCAAAGGGTATACACTTTATTTTTTTTATTTCAATTATTATTATTATTATTATTATTATTATTATTATTATTATTATTATTATTATTAACTATTATTATTATTATTATTATTATTATTATTATTATTATTATTATTATTATTATTATTATTATTATTATTGTTAGTATAAATCATCTTGTTATAATATTATGTTACTTGTAATATTAAGAAATAGAATTATTATTATTATCAATAAGATTAGTATTACTATTATTATTATTATTAGTAATATCTTTATTATTAGTATTATATTAACACAAGTAGTAAGTATTATTTTATTAGAATTATAACTACAAAAATGAATATTATTATTATTAATGATAAGTTAAGTCATACTATAACTATCATATTACAATTTATTATTATTAGTATTATCATTAATTATTAATATTATCATTATTACTATTAATATTAAAAATAAGTATTGATATGATTATAATTATTATTATTACTATTATTATTAAAATAATACAAGTTATTGTTATAAATATTAGTATTGGCATCATTTTGTAAATACTAAATTTATTATTATCAACATAAGCATAATTATTAATGGGAATATCATTATATAATTATCAAAATCATTATCAAAACTATCATTAACATTAAAATTAATATTTTTACAATTATAATCATTATTATTATCATTAATTGAATTATTAACATTATTATCTTATTAGTAATGTTAAGCATTATAATATTCATCATTTTTACCACTATTAAAATTATTTTGGTATTATTATAACTACTATTACTAATATACAAATGATATATATATATATATATATATATATATATATATATATATTAAAGATATAATTAATACATATAACATAACGAAAATTAATATCTTTATATACAAAATGAATATATGAAACATATACATTATTAATATAAAAGGAATATAACTAATAAATTTATATATATATTTGTCCGATCTCCATTATGTATATTAATAAATATACAAATGATATAGGTTCGTGAATCCGAGGCCAACCCTACATTTGTTCAATGTTGACATATGTATTTTTACTACAAAATACATTATGGTGAGTTCATTTGATTCCCTTTTACTCTTTACATTTTTGGGACTGAGAATACATGCGCTACTTTTACAACTGCTTTATTAAATGCTTTTGAAATACATTTTTGAACTGCGAATACATGAAATGTTTTTATAAATGTTTGACGAGATAGACACAAGCAAAACATTCCTCGAATGAATTATGTGGACGTGATAATTGCCACCATTGAATAATGTGGACGTGATAATTGCCACAATTGATATGAATATTTTTCCCCTGATTATTATTGCTTGGTAACCTAAGAATTAGGGAACATCACTAATTTTGAGAATTAGTTCACGCCTAATTGACGCGAATCCTAAAGGTAGCTACCGGCTTTAACACCCCCACCCAGAATGTTCACTAGACAGAAGAGCTAGTGGGCGTGGTGTTTAGTACTTCGAGGTTTATATATTATACAGACGAGATGTTCTGTTTTTGGGGATATTATTTATGCGCATTATATGTTAAGGTCGGTTACCAAGCCAAACAATGAATGAAAAGTGAATGTTATGTATCGAGAGAATGATTTTATACACAGGTTATGTGTATGATATTTTTTGTACACGAGATAGGTGTACGGTTACTAAGATTTATGAAAGATGATTTCATACATGAGAAAGGTGTACTGTATTTAAAAGATATCGCATGTACATTACAGGTGGGTATAGGATTCGGGCCCATTTGTACCATGCAGCATTTAAATCTTGTGGTCTATCAAAATGATGAATTTTATTGTTTTATGATAAACTTATGAACTCACCAACCTTTTGGTTGACACTTGAAAGCATGTTTATTCTCAAGTATGAAAGAAATCTTCCACTGTGCATTAGCTCATATTAGAGACATTACTTGGAGTCAATCATGACATATTTCAAAAGACGTTGCATTCGAGTCGTCGAGTTCATCAAGATTATTATTAAGTCAATTATAGATGGATATATTATGAAAGGTATGCATGCCGTCAACTTTCGATGTAAATGAAAGTTTGTCTTTTAAAAATGAATGCAATGTTTGTAAAATGTATCATATAGAGGTCAAGTACCTCGCAATCAAATCAACTGTTGTGAATCGTTTATAATGTATGTGAACGGGTCCTTTCAGTTGGTATCAGAGCTAGTATAACCTCGTCCATGTGTGGCGGGTTAGTTGTAAAGGAGGTTCTCACAGTGTGACCTGTGGCGAAGCATTCGCTCTTACTCCTTGTGATCCCTTACGAGGGTTGACAGAAGCCGAGAGGCGGGCCCTAAAATCAGTATCTGAGGTACACTCAGTGGTCGCCGAATTGTTAAGGCACTGGGTGGGACGGTGATTGTCCCCAACTGTCTTTCAGTTGGTATCAGAGCGGTGATCTTAGCGAACCAGGTCTGCGTTAGTGTGTCTAACTGATAAGTCGTTAGGATGCATTAGTGAGTCTGGACTTCGACCGTGTCTGCATGTCAAAAGTTTTGCTTATCATTTCGTGTCGAAAATTACCTGTTTATCATTCTTAGAGAATCAATTGCTTATCATTCTTTGTCTAGACACGTCTTACTGCATTTAGTGCATCGATAGTGTATAGAACAAAATTCATATCTTAGCGTATCTGATAATTCATATCTTAGCGTATCTGTTACTGTAGACTTTGCCTGACAGCTTCCGTAGATTCCTCCATAACTTATGAGATTTTAGTATTATATATGCATATGTAAATTATGTATTGCAGGATACTAATCTACATCCTATAATTTAATTCATATTGAAAATCCTCCATCTGATCGTACAAGATGGATACCTCAACCAGTTCGAATTCCTCGGATTCCGACAGCTATTCTGATATGGATTTTCACTTGAACTCCGAAAGCAGTGTAACCAGAATGGATCAACCAATCAACCATCATCAATTCTGGATGAATTGAAGATGGGTTCGTAGTCTACTTAATCAATGGAGACGCGAAGAAGGTGATCCCTTCCATCCCGCACATTCCCCTCTTGGCGAAGAACCTGAAGCAATTACCGGCGAACCTGTTCGAGACACCATTTTCTCTCTCATTTCCAGAGTAGCTCGACACGATTATATTCTATTCACAATTCTAAACCTTATTCATCCGCTCGTTCCGACCGACAATCATCCCGAAATAATAGAAGAAGTCAACGAACTTCGTGCTCGAGTAATCAATTTGGAAAATATGGTGCAAAACGTATCAGCTTCAGCAACATCACCGGCACCAACCGTACCATCAATAACAGCACCAGTACCATCAACAATCCATGCCTCAACATCTCATTCTGTACCTCGAGTATAATCACCGTTCTACGTATCGATCTACATCAATTATCTTCCTTCTTCATGGAGCTTATGTAATCTCTAAAGTCTTAGAGATTATTTATTCTAGCTCAAACCGAAAATCAAATGAGTTTAATATCATATTGACTCATTAAATCCATGATTACATCTGAAGAAAATATATATGTATATATATTTTCATAAAGATTGTAATTAAAAATTCTTTCGTACAAACTGTTAATGGTGAAAATATTTTAACGGGTAGGTAATACCCGAGGAATATTTAGATTTCACATTAATAAGTTACATTGTACATTCTTCGAATCTGATTCAACAGTCATCGACCATTCTACTTACATCAACCGATATACGTATCCGTTCACCGTAGAATAACCATTTTCATCCAATTTCATATTTCGATTTTAGTTTACCAGAATCCAACAAGTGGCATAATGAAGAAAACATTGGACAAAATAAAATTTGTTAGAAACAAACAAATTAACTATGAGAAATTTTGTTAAGAATCCACGCTAACTGTTCCTAGCTAACTGATTACAATTTATTTATCGCAATTTATTTATCGCAATTTTAATTCTCGCAATTTTATTTATCGTCATTTAATTTCTGTTATTTATTTTACGCACTTTAAATATCGGGACACGTATACAAGGTTTTGACATATCATATCAACGCATCTATATATATTATTTAGAATAACCATAGACACTCTATATGCAGTAATGCTGGAGTTAGCTATACAGGGTTGAGGTTGATTCTACAATAATATATATACTTTGAGTTGTGATCGAGTCTGAGACATGTACACGAGTCCTTTCAATGTTAGTGACACAAATTATATTAATGTTAATAATAATAATAATTTTCTTAATAATAATAATAATAACAATGATAATAATAATGACAATGATAATAATAATAAATAATAGTGAGAAAAACTACCTCACAAATATTTCCCAAAAAAAAAGAATGAGACTGCCCACTCCCGGGCTCGAACCCGCGACCCCTCGTTCACACACAGCACTCCTTAACCACGGCTCCATAACTGTTATTCTGATTTAAACCCCAACCCAATTAGTATAACCTGTTTTTCATTTGCACCATCTTCACCTCCTTCTTCTAAAAATCAAACGACCCAAGACCCAATAACCATAACAGAGATTTTACGACTTGAATTAAGACTTTCCACAAAATATAATCGATCTATATTTGTCTTGGAACTGCTTTAGAAAAAAAAATATATAAAAAATTGCTGCTACTGCAGCTCATCGAGCATGAAGAGAGAAAAAAAATTCAATTTTTAGAATGTTTTGGAAAATCTTTACAATATGAAATATTTTACATATCATTCGTATAAGCTTACCAAATCATTAATTTAACAAAAAAACATTGAAACGAGATCGAATTTATTCAAGAACAATTTAGTTGACTTTTATTTCAAAAACCTTTGACTTCGAAATTCGACTTTGATATTGCGAATTAAGAATTGAAACTTTGCAGATAGGATCATGACCTGAATTAGATCACTTCTGTATTTCTACTTTTCTTCAATTTGCTTCGAATCAGATCAAAGATTTAATGGGTTTGAAAGAAGAAAAAAGAAAGAAAAAAATAATAATAAATCGGTTGTGTATATTTTAT
Source organism: Rutidosis leptorrhynchoides (assembly GCF_046630445.1). Taxonomy (NCBI): domain Eukaryota; kingdom Viridiplantae; phylum Streptophyta; class Magnoliopsida; order Asterales; family Asteraceae; genus Rutidosis; species Rutidosis leptorrhynchoides. The sequence goes on along the minus strand of NC_092333.1, from coordinate 22,621,943 downwards.
GGTTCTGTTTTAAATGTCGATTTATAACCCATTTAGTGATAATTATAAGTGCTTAATACAGCTTTGGTAGGAGACAGAGGATCACGAGCAAAAATAAGAAAAGGGAAACAAGATAGTGACTTAAAACATAATACATAATTATTTGTATTAATATTTATATGTATTGGTATTTATATATATGTTATATTAAATCCTATAACATAAATTAATGATATAAATTTATTAAGAGTTAATTACACTGATGGTCTCTGTGGTCTTAGTTAAATTACGTCGCTAGTCCCTAACTCTTAAAAATTATATGCTTCGTCCTTGTGGTTTTAAATCTAAACGGCGGTGGTCCCTGTGGTCTTGGTTAAATTACGTCGCTAGTCCCTAACTTTTGAAAATTATATGCTTCGTCCCTGTGGTATTAAGTCCAAACGGCGGTGGTCCCTGTGGTCTTGGTTAAATTACGTCGCTAGTCTCCAATTCTTAAAAATTATATGCTTCGTCTTTATGGTTTTAAGTCCAAACGGCAAATTAACTCAATTATTAATTATCATTATGATTACAAAATGTTCGTATTCAACACTAAATGTATTTGTGTATTGCGAGCATTAGTCGTCTTATAGTTTAAAATAGGTAATTAAAAAACTCTTTAGTTGACTCTAAGTTTAAAGAATTGCATGCGCACCCAATTTGCATTCATCGTATTGACCTCCTGTTTTGTTTTCAACTTCGCCTTTCCCTACGTCGAACATATCTCATGAACAACAAAGACATTTGATGGAAGTTTAAAAAAAGACCACCGCCGTTTGGACTTAAAACCACAGGGACACGGCATATAATTTTTAAGAGTTAGTGACTAGTGACGTAATTTAACCAAGACCACAGGGACCACCGTCGTTTGGACTTAAAACCACAAGGACGAACCATATAATTTTTGAGAGTTAGGGACCAGCGACGTAATTTGATCAAGATCACAGGGACCATAAGTGTAATTAACTCATTTATTAATAACATCATTAATATTATTAATTTTAATAAGAATACTAATAATAATTATAGAATTAATAATAATAATAATAATAATAATAATAATAATAATAATAATATTAATATTAATATTAATTATCAACATTATACTAATAAGCATAAAAGTAATGATAATAATAATATTATTAATGATAACCATAGTAAACTGTATTATTTTTATTATCATAAAAATATTGATAACTATGATGATTTTTAAAAGTAATAGTAAAAATGATAATAATATTATTAATGATACTAACAATAATACTAGTTACAATAATATTAGTAATAATAACAATATATATATATATATATATATATATACACATATATACATATATTATATATATATAAATACATATATATATACATATATATATATATATATATATATATATATATATATATATATATATATCCATTTTCATAATAATATTTAATAATACTGTTATAGATGTTAACATTGAAAGTAATAATAATATTACTACAACAACTATAATTTAATCTTATGATTAAATTTATTATATTAGGTATTAATTTTACGTATTGTTAATTTTATGATGTATATAATAACATACATTGTATATTCAATATTCAAACACTACAATATGTAGAAATCACATTTTAATAACAACTTAATTATTCTATATATTATGTATTAAGGTAATAATAATAATACTGATATTAATATTGAAAGTAATAATAATATTACTATAACAAATATGTTTTTAACTTATAATTACATTTATTATCTTAATATTATTTATTATTAATTATGTAATATGATATATTACATAATAACATATATTAAATATTTAATATTTACACATATATCTCTATATATATACACACATTTATTTACAAACAATTGTTCGTGAATCGTCGGAAATAGTTGGAGGTTACTTGAGTCCATGTAAACAGTTCAAAAATTTTGAGATTCAACAATACAGACTTTGCTCGTTGTGTCGAAATCAAACTAGAATTAAGTTTAAATTTGGTCAGAAATTCCCGGGTCGTCACATTTTATACGTTCATGGACTAATCGTTTTACATTATTTAGAATAACAACGAGAAACGGGATCAAGGCGAGTGACGATGAGTTTAACACTAGAGTTGCGGCCGCCGTGGCGGAGCAAATGGGTGCGTTTCGAGAAGAAATGGATAGGAAGTATTCCGAATTTTGGAGTAGTGGTGAAATGGAGCGTTGTCTTAAGAGCTTCATGAGGACTAACCTCCGATGTATGATGGGAAACCGGATCCTTTAATAAGCACAACATGGATCTCGGATGATGAATGGTGTTTTCGCACTATTGAATGCCCTCCCGAGAAGAGGACAAGACTCGCTACTAGCTTGTTGCGGGGTAGGGCGAAGGATTGGTTGGATGGTAAAATTGATATTGTTGGTGGTGAATCATTTATGGGGTTATTGTGGGACGATTTTAAGAAGGAATTCTTCGAGGAGTTCCGGACGCAAGCCGATTTGGCGAAATTGCGTGATGAGTTGCGAAATTTGCGACAAGGATCTACGGACTTGAATACTCTCAAGACGACCTTTATGGCGAAGGCTCGTTTTTGCCCGGAGTATACTGGAAATGATCAGGCGTTGATGGGGGATTTCTATCGAACTCTGAATGACGACTTGCAGAATAAAATTAGCCGGGGTCAAGCGAAGTCGTTTGCGGAGTTATTCGTGGTGACTAGGAGTTTTGAATCATATTCGCGATCAAAGATTGGTGAACCTTCAAGTAAGAGAAGGGTTGTTTCGTATGGTGCTCCAAGTAAGAGAATTAAGGGTTCAGGTGTGAGCACGGGTGATATACGGATGAGTATATTGGATTCTAGTGCGTCTAGATGTTACAATTTTGGCGTGAGGGGTCACAAGTCTTGGAAATGTTCGATGCCAAAGGGCGATGGCACGGTGTGCTTCAATTGCCAAGAAAAAGGACATCGTAAGTTGGAGTGTCCCGAGTTAGCGGGGACGAGTATGACGAGAAGACGTTAAGGTACTTTTTGTTTTAATAAATATGTCCTTTGATTATTTATTATGTGCTGATGAATTCGGGTTTGGTAAAATGCATTGTGTTGTGCATATTTTGTTATGGGTGACGTTCCTAATAGAATTACCCTATGGTGAAATTTTGGATTGACGGACGAAGGACGTAAGACTTGGTGCAACCAAGCATTCCTTAGTATTTGGGAAATGTTTCTACCAAGCCATGAGAATGGGCTTTGGTGTTCGGTTGTTAAGTGCATGTCCGCTTTTGTGTTGAGGATGGTGAACCATGAGGTTTATCGGGTGGATGGGACCCGAGAGATTGAATGTTTGATCTCGACGTATGTTGGTAATGGAGTCTATGTGACGCGATGTTAGGTGCCTCTTCCATACCTACTATCGTGGTATTCAACTCTGATGGTATTGCGGTTACATTGAACTTAGGGTACCGGCAAGAAACCCTTAGGTGCTTGAGTGGATAGTGGTTTCGCGAGATACTTTTATCTCGATGATGTGGTTATGGAACGGAGTTCTAAGTGGGGGAGTTTGAACTCTCGCACGAAGATGTTCTAGTGTATTGATATTGGACGATGCTCGTATGGATTCGGAGCTAGAGTTGAGACCTACGTTGGTCGATTGTGGTAAAAGTAGGATGTGGAATAAATTGTACATATGGTTTTGGATTTGAATTATCACCGAGGTGGTAATGAGGTGAATCTCGTTGAGAGATAACGGACGTGTTTGACGAGCAAGATGAGATCCCTCGATTAAGGGATGTGCGTGTTGGATTCTCTTCTAGAGAGTTATTGTTTTGTGCCTATGTGCGATATAGGTGGTTCTTGCCCGATTGTGTTGTCGTTGTGTACGCGTATGTATGATGCGCTTGCAGAGATTCCAGGTGAGTGGAATGTTTCTAAGTATGAGTATATACTTACTGTTTGGGGTGGATGGTTAGTGTATTCCGTTAGGATTCACTATGGTGTAGCAGTGCGCGATGTTACACTACTCGTTGTGATCGAGCCAAAAGAGCGTGTGTTGATGGTCAGTTTATTCCGTTAGGATTCACTATGGTGTAGCAGTGCGTGATGTTACACTACTCATCGATTGAGGCCAAAAGAGCGTGCGTGATTGGTGGGTTATGGCCATCGACTCGGTCCGCTAACTTCACCATGGGAGTAGTGTTATATCGGTATGGTATAACGTTATCGGGAAATGCGAGTACCGATGGGAATGGGAGTACCATTCCCGAGATTTCATTTCGTAGGTGAATCACGTGTGGATGCGGATTCACGATGACACGTGTAGTTCGGTCATCTTATTGAGGAAGTGAGTCTCGTGTAGTCTGGATTCACAATGACACGTGTGGATGTGGTCATTCTATTGGGATAGTGACTCTCGTGTAGTTCGGATTCACTAGGGCGCATGTAGTTCGGCCAATCCCGATTGTTGTTACGGTAAAGGTAGTGAGTCGCGAGTGGTGCGGATTCACTAAGGCACGTGTAGTTTCGATCAGCCTTCATGTTGTTGGATTTGAGAACTATTGGTTGTTTTATACGCCGGTGGTAGGGTCATGAGGACCATGTTGCGTGATTAGTGATGCGATAGCCGTGTTTCGCTCACATGATTGTTGAGGGTGTGACAATAGCAGTTTTTGTACACCTTGAGATTTGCGTTGCCATAGTCATTTGGGGCGCTAGCGGATTTAGTCGTTTTCTTACGATTTTATGATAGTTGCGTATTGTTCGTGTTGCGCACTACAAGGGATGTTAAGTGGTAAGTGTTATCCGTAAGGATTCGCTTTGATTCGGTCTTCATCGGTTTGGTAGTTGACCTTGTTTTGGTATGTGGTTGTTACTAGCGATGTACTTGGTATGGGTACGCTAGGAGTTGATATCTCGGTACGAGATTGGTTGAGTTTTCCCGATGTAAGGAATTGAGCAAGTTTTAGTGCTCGGATTTACGAATTCGATAAATCGCGGGTGACGATTTAGTTGTTAAAGGTGACTCTTTAAGAAGAATTGCCTAGAGTAGTTGGAAGAATACGTGGCGATTCCGCGTATTCTAAGTGATCGTTATAGACTTCGGATGTTGTGTGTATTGCACGCTTCGGAATGCGTGCAAGTGTGTATTTAGTCAATGGAATAATCTTCGAGTTAATGTGTAATGTGGTGGAAGTCGGATTGTAACGTTTGTTTGAGGACCATAGAGTGCGGGTCCGATCGGTTAAGTGACTGGGATCACGAGGACGTGATCGAATCTAAGTGGGGGAGAGTTGTAACACCCTGAATTTTTAATGCATCAGAAAATGTTCCTGAAAGTGTCAGTAAATGTGTACACCAGAAAGCGCCACTAAAAGTCATCGTAACACTTATGCATTTTTAGAATTTACATCAGAATCAGAATCTATCAATTTCATTCCCCGAACTTCTAAAAGCTGGTATTATCGCGTTTCAAGCAAGTATATCGCGTTTCGGGTGGTCGCGATCCGCAACAAACATGATCAAAACGCGACAGCTAATTTATTCGAGATCTGATCACTATATAGCGTTCTTGTAGGTCATGTCGCATCCTGGTGTTGTGACGACCCGGAAATTTCTGACCAAATTTAAACTTAATCGTATAATGATTCCGACACGATAATCAAAGTCTATTAAACCGAGTCTCAATATGTTAGAACTATTTTTCATGAATGCATTTGACCTTTGACTATTCCCGACGATTCACGAACAATGTGTATAAATAAATATGTATATATATATATAAACATAAGTGTATATATATATATATATATATATATATATATTAATATTTATTAAAGTAATGATATTAATATAACAAATATATTTTAATTTGTATTATATATTATTAATTATGTAGTATATATACACTTAATATTTAATATTCAAACATGGAATTTATATATATACTCATTTTGATAACCACTTAATAATTCTATATATTATTTACATTTTTATTTCAAATATTTTAATTTAAAATATTATATATATATATATATATATATATATATATATATATATATATATATACATATTTATTTATACACATTGTTCGTGAATCGTCGGGAATAGTCAAAGGTCAAATGCATTCATGAAAAATAGTTCTAACATATTGAGACTCGGTTTAATAGACTTTGATTATCGTGTCGGAATCATTATACGATTAAGTTTAAATTTGGTCAGAAATTTCCGGGTCGTCACAACACCAGGATACGACATGACCTACAAGAACGCTATATAGTGATCAGATCTCGAATAAATTAGCTGTCGCGTTTTGATCATGTTTGTTGCGGATCGCGACCACCCGAAACGCGATATATATATATATATATATATATATATATATATATATATATATATATATATATATATATATATATATATATATATATATATATATATATATATATATATATATATATATATATATATATATATATATATATATATACATATTTATATATTATTAATATATATACATTTGAATTGTTATATTATTATTATTAATCTTATTGTTATCATTATCATTAGTAATATTATTATTACTATTATATCATTATAAATTTGTATTATTATTATGTATAATATTAAGAGTATTATTATTATAGATAACATTTATATCAGTATTAATAATATTATTTGATACATTTGAATTGTTATATTATTATTATTAATCTTATTGTTATCATTATCATTAGTAATATTATTATTACTATTATATCATTATAAATTTGTATTATTATTATGTATAATATTAAGAGTATTATTATTATAGATGTATTTATTAATAATATTAATTATATTCTATAAAAAAATATATATATAAATATAATAAATATACATATATAGAGAGGGATATATACAGATATATATAAAATATAAATACGCTGTTATATACAGATATATATTCTAGGAAATCAGTATTAATTTTTCTTTTTAATATTATTAATATAATTATAATTATTAATATTAATTATGAATATTTATATATAAAAAAATCGTAAAACTCGAATTGAAATCAGAATTTGTTTCATGTTCCTTTCAACTTTTAAATAATTTTGGATTCTTGTTAAAAATCAACCACAATCAATAGAGTTAAAAGGTATTATTTCTGTTAGCCATCGGTATCAATTTTATTTTTTTATTAGTTTCTGTCCTTGAGAAATAAAAGCTGTCGATCTTCTATCTTTATTTATCAAACGAATTGTTAAATGATATGAGGAAAATCATTCAGCTCCATTATCATCTTTATCAAATAGCAATTACAAGAAACCCAATTTGTTGATTTTAAAACAGAAAAACAAATAAGATAGTTCGTTGTACTCTGTTCTTGAGGATTATTCCAACAGCTCGAATTCAAATTCCATTTTTAAAAGTAAGAATGCAGTTTTGTTAGAATTATATTACTCAAACTTTCTTCAAAACATCAGGTTCCAATCTTTCTTATCAAGTAAGAATTTTCGAGTCAAAGTTCCCATTCTAAAAAGTCAACCCGTCAGTTCATCGAGAAATTTGAATCGATTTTGATATTTCAAGTTAAATTAACAATCTAGAAAGTTTCTAGTAGAGATTTAGAACCGATTTCGTGTAGGAGTCGTGATCTATAATAGTTTAAATTTCAAAATTTAGGTTGGAGTTCTTGAACTCATGGAACGAACACGCTGCTGCTATATTTGTTTTTTTCTTATTTCTGTTTTAATTTAATTCAAACATTTTTTATAGGTCGTGTTTGTTTTCTTGTAGTTTTCATAAAACAAACAATTAATTTGAGGTTAGAAAAGTTTTTAAATCGAAATTGATTGTGAAGAAGATGAAGGTTTTACAGTACGGGTTAAATAGATTTAGGAGGGGAGATATAACAGAAAAATGGGGCAGCTTGGATGGTTTGATGAGTGTGTCGGGTTTCGAGAGGTCTCGAGTTAAATCCTTGTTTGGTGCATATTTTTTTTAAAGGAAGTTCTAAGGTAGTATTTCCTTTGTAATTTCATAATTTCCTTATTATTATTATTATTATTATTCCTAATTATTATTATTGTTATTATTATTATTATCATTATTATTATTATTAGTATTAGTATTATTATCATTAATATTAGTATTATAATTATTATTGTTACTAATATTACTAATATAAGTAGTAATTAACAGTTATTACTATTATTAGGTATTAGTAATATTATGATTATTATGATTATCATTTTACTATTATGTAACATCATTAAGTACTACAAATGTTGTTATTAGTATTATTAATCTCAATATAAGTATTATTATGACTAAGGTTATTATTATTATTGTTATTATGAAAACAATACAAACTATATTTACTATGATTAATATTAGTATCGTAGTAGAATTATTATTATTATTATTAAAATTATTATTTTCATTATTTGTAAACTTTTCATTTCATTAAAAACTAATGTTATTATCATTACTATCATTGTTGTTAATGTAAATGTTATTATAAATATTACAATTATTATTACTAAAATGATTATCAATATCAATGCGGTTATTATTATTATTATTGTTAAGTTAATTATTAGTACAACTATAAAATGAAAATATATATTATTATCATTAAAATGAGTATTACTATTTATATTATCATGTTTATTATTATTATGTAATTATTAAAATCATTATCATAACTATCATTAATAGAAAAATTAATATTTTCTTATTTAATATCATTATTATTATCACTAATAAGAATTATTAACATTATTACCGTTATTAGAAATACTAAATATTATAATCATTTTACCATACTTAATATTATTTTATTATTATTACAATTACTAGTTTCAACAAACAAATGATATTTATAAAAATATATTTAACATACATAACTTAACTATATTAATACTTTTATATATAAATGAATACGTTTAATTAAATAATGAAAAACATATAAGTTAATAATATAAAAATTATATCATTAATAATAATATATATTTACTCGATTACAAGAATATGTTTTAATATATATACACAAATGATATAGGTTCGTGAATCCAAGGCCAACCCTGCATTGTTCAATGTCGTCATATGTATTTTTACTACAAAATACAATATGTGAGTTTCATTTGCTCCCTTTTTAAATGCTTTTGTAATATATATTTTTGGGACTGAGAATAATGCGATGCTTTTATAAATGCTTTACGAAATAGACACAAGTGATCGAAACTACATTCTATGGTTGAATTATCAAATCGAATATGCCCCTTTTAGCTTGGTAGCCTAAGAATTGGTGTTTATGATAATTGCCACCAATTGACGCGAATCCTAAAGATAGATATATGGGCACTAACAAGCCCCAGTCAGAGAATTTGAACTGCTTTAGTACTTCGATTTGTCATGCCCGATGTGAGTCCCGGAATGATGGGGATATTCTATATGCATCCTGTTAAGGTCGGTTACCAGGTGTTCACCATATGAATGAAATTTAATTCGCGAGTTACGCGTGTCAATATATGAAATCTTGTGGTCTATTAAAATGATGGAAATGAATGATTATGATAAACTAATGAACTCACCAACCTTTTGGTTGACACTTTAAAGCATGTTTATTCTCAGGTATGAAAGAAATCTTCCGCTGTGCATTTGCTCAAATTAGAGATATTACTTGGAGTCATTCATGACATATTTTAAAAGACGTTGCATTCGAGTCATCGAGTTCATCAATATTATTACTAAGTCAATTATAGTTGAATATATTATGAAATGGTATGCATGCCGTCAACTTTTGATGTAATGAAAGTTTGTCTTTTAAAAACGAATGCAATGTTTGTAAAATGTATCATATAGAGGTCAAGTACCTCGTGACGTAACCAAATGTAATGTATTCGTCCAGATGAATTAGGACGGGTCGTCTCATGTGGTATCAGAGCGGTGGTCTTAGCGAACCAGGTCTGTATTAGTGTGTCTAACTGATAATCGTTAGGATGCATTAGTAAGTCTGACTTCGACCGTGTCTGCATGTCAAAAGTTTTGCATATCATTTTTGTCAGAAATTACCTGCTTATCATTCTTAGTCTAGAGTCTAGACACATATTATTACATTGATTGCATGAATAGTGTATAGACAAAATTCATATCTTAGCGTATCTGCTAATTCATATCTTAGCGTATCTGTTACTGTAAACTTTGCCTGGCATATTCCGTAAATTCCTCCGTAATCTACGAAATCTTTTGCTATATATATATATATATATATATATATATATATATATATAGATATCCTATGTAATTAGAATACCACCCGATAGCCGAAAAATCATTTCATATCGAAAAATCATTTATTCAATCGTACGAAATGGAATTCGTCATTAGTTCAAGTCCCTCGAATTCCAAAATGGAATCCCACTCAAGCTCCGAAAGCAGTGTGACCGGAATGGATCAACCAATCAGCCATCATCTATTCTGGATGAATTGGGGATAAGTTCGTAGCCTTCTCAATCATTGGAGACAAGAAGAAGGTGATCCCTTCCACCCACCTTACTGCCCTCTCAACGAGGAACCTAAAGCACTTACCGGCGAATCTATCCGAAACACCATTTTCAGTCTCATTTCCAGGGTAGCTCGACACGATTATATTCTATCCACAATTCTAAACCTTATTCATCCACTTGTTCTGACCGACAATCATCCCGGAATAATGGAAGAAGTCAACGAGCTTCGCGCTTGAATAATTAATTTGGAGAAGATGGTGCAAAACTTACCAGCTTCATCAACATCACCAGGACCAACAGCACCACCAACATCCACACCAGTACCACCAACAACCTGAGTTTCAACATCACACGCCTCAACATCACAATCTATACCTCGAACTTAATCATTGCTCTACGAATCGTTCTACATCATTTATCTTCGTTCTACATGACGATTATGTAATCTCTAATGTTTTAGAGATTATATATTCTTGTTCTAACGGTAAATCAGATGAGATTAATATCATATTAACTCATAAATCCATGATTACATCTGAAGAAAATATATATGTATATATGTTTTCATAAGGATTGTAATTAGAAATTCCTTTGTACAAACCGTTAATGGTAAAAATATTTTAACGGGTAGGTAATACCCGAGAAATATTTAGATTTCACATTAATAAGTTACACTGTACATTCTCCCAATCTGATTCAACAGTCATTTACTATCCTACTTACATCCACCAACATACGTATCCATTCACCGTAGAATAACCATTTTTATTCAATTTCATATTTGGATTTTGACCTATCAGAATCCAACAAGTGGCATAATGAAGAAAACAATTGACAAAAATAAAATTTATTAGAAACAAACAAATTAACTATGATAGATCTTGTTAAGAATTCACGCTAACAAAATCCTAGCTAACTGCTCCTAGCTAACTGTTAATCCCTTATTACATTTATTTATCGCAATTTATTTATCGCAATTTAATTATCGCAATTTTAATTCTCGCAATTTTATTTATCGTCATTTAATTTCTGTTATTTATTTTACGCACTTTAAATATAGGGACACGTATACAAGGTTTTGACATATCATATCGACGCATCTATATATATTATTTGGAATAACCATAGACACTCTATATGCAGTAATGTTCGAGTTAGCTATACAGGGTTGAGGTTGATTCTACAATAATATATATACTTTGAGTTGTGATCGATTCTGAGACATGTATATAACGGGTCACGACTTGTATTAATTAATTCGAATATTATATATTAAACTATATATGAATTGTTGAACTACTGATTGTGGACTCCTAACTATGGACTAATGACATTGGATAATTAAAATGAATTAAAATATTGATTATAACATATGAAACTAAACCTTTCTTCAAGTTTGCCACTTGATTTCATCTTAAACCTTATTTGTATCTTGACGTTTATAATCTGCGTTCAAACCTTTCATGAATCTTGAAAACACCTCAATCGAGAGGATGAATTAACCGCATTTCATCTACGAAAGAAAAGATTGATGCATATAGTGATGCACCTGAAAAACACTCGGAAAATGAGTAAACGTTTAACACGTAGCTGTGCTACTTCCTTTAGTGTTATTATTACCCAAAATAACTTGGTAATCCCTTTCAAAGTAGCAAAATTTTGTCACAGCTCCAGCAAGTCAACCTCGACTTTTCGTTCGAAACAACCTTATTATAACTTTGATATATATATACGTGCTCTTTTATTGTTACCGGGAAACCTTTTATATTCCACCATATTACCAGCTGACGTACCAGCAACCTCGTTGCCCTTTGGCTTAAATCTCTCTGAACAAATCACAAAGAATAAACCTGTCTTCAAAGAATCAAAATGATTCAGTATCTGTTGAAGTCATTAACGAAATCATTGCTCCTGACTCTACACTTTTACGGACAAATCTTCATCATCATCCATCGATATTAGAAATTCTAAGATATCATCGAATCTTTCATTATAAATATCCTCGATATTTCTGAAAATATTTTTATAACTATTCTTATCTGAAATCATTTATCTCTTCGCGATATCAGTGTTACATCAGAAAGGAAGCTGTTTTAGTTTCTAAATTCTGACAATTTCGAATTTAAAATATGAATGTTTTTGAAGTAGTGTTGGGAACTGAAGCATGAGTTAGTATAATATAATGACACTTTGTAACATCCCGCCTTTTTCCATTCACTTTTCCGTTTAACTATTTAAGTTCCGTTATATGTTTATAACACATCTCGTTAATACGCGTTTGAATTATCTCGTTTAGGTAATTCCCGTACCCGTTTCCTAAGTTGAGGGACTAAAGTTGCCAAATGGAGAAAGAGATGACTAGGTCAACTAGTCAACTCTTTCCTCTCCATTCATTTTATCACCTCCCAAATAATACTTCACCTTTTTCTCTCAAAACCCTCAAACCTTCAATCATCATCCAAATTCGTTCAAGAAGGATTCGATCAAAACAAATTGCATATTTGAACTCCTCGTGATCTCCTCTTCGTTTCCATACCGATTTCATCAATTTTGGGTAACTTTCTAAAATCACTAATTCTTGTGTTCTTGAGATTTTTAAGTTATAAGGTTGTTAATTAGTGTCTATGGCTCGAGTCTAGTTTGTTTATGTGATTTATATGCTCGATCTCGTTGTTTTAGTGTAACTAGCATGAACTTGAATTTTGTGGTGTTGTTCTTGAATTTAGGATGATCATATGTTGTTAGATGTTAAAAGTTGATGTTTTAATTGTGTTACTAGCATCACTAGCTTCAATTTGATGTGTAGGTTGCCTTAGAAAACTTCATGAACTTGATTATTGATTTTGGTGAATTTGGGTTAGGGTTTGATGAACTTGAAATGGACTTTTGATGCATTGAATGCCATGGATTATTATTGGTAAGTAGTTAGTTGGATTGTATGCTTGATTACCTTCAAAACGGCATATCATATGTATAAATTGGATTCCCGAAACTTAAATTGCAATTGATGAATTTGAAACTTGAAAATAAACCTTTATTGGTCACTTGACGGGATTGTGGTTATTGTATATGATGTTTTTGCTTGATGAAGAGTGGTTAGTTGTGTTCCTTGTCGAAAGAGCTTTCCGGTGATATAAAATACATGTTCTAATTGTTTGCGGATCATAAAATGTGATTGTTTGTGTTTTGGTTCGTGCAATTGAGAAATTCAGCAAACAGGGCCTGGAAGGCATTTGGGACGCCGTCCTGACTTTTGGGACGCCGTCCCACTCTTCAATTTGGGACGCCGTCTTGACGTTTGGGATGCCGTCCCACACTTCATTGTGGGACGCCGTCTAGCCACTTGGGACGCCGTCCCATTTGGCTAAAACTGGCTGTTCGTTTTAGTCATTTGACGTGAAAATGTTTGCTATGCTACGGACCTCCGATTAACATGAAACTTGGCCAACATGCTCATATATGATTATATAACTTAGAAAAATTGTCGGACATCCAACCCGACCCCGTTGACTTTTCTGTTGACTTTGACCCGACCAAGTTGACTTTTAATCAAACTCAACCAAATAATTGTGCAATCGTTCTAACATGTTTTTATACTTGTACCTTGCATGAAACATGACAACTTGACTCACATGCTACATTATTGAGTCGTAACGAGCCATAGGACTAATTGAACATCTTTGACCTATCGTGTTTACCGTTATTGATACGACCTATTTGTTTAGGTCAAGACTAGCATTGTTCTTTGCACACGTTTACTTGTCGAAGTACTTTACTACTCGTGCACTCAAGGTGAGATCATAGTCCCACTTTTACTCTTTTTGAACTTATATTTGGGCTGAGAAAACATAAACGATTCTTTTGAACTAAGTGAACACAAGTACAGGAAAACAAACATTCTACATACGAGTTTAGAACAAAATCCTCAATTCGATTATCATTAGTTACACTTGCCGGGTGTAAGCGAGAACTTATGTTGTATGGATCCATATGGGTTTGACAAACCCTCATTCAAACGGTTCGCTACCGTTTACGAATGAAATATATTTTCGAGAAACAGTGTATGTTCTAGCACTAAATGATGGGGTTCAATGGAAGGAAATGTTAAGCATTGATAATTGGGTGCTCGTGAAACAAACTTTTGGAATGTATTACTATTATTTCATTGATGCAAATCTTGTGGTTCACTTGTACTTACTTACTTAAACCTATGATTTCACCAACGTTTTCGTTGACAGATTTCTATGTTTTTCTCAGGTCCTTGAACGATACATGATACATGCTTCCGCTCATTATTTGATACTTGCATTGGATGTCGAGTATACGTGCATTTCATGGAGCGTCTTTTGACTTTACTTTAAACCGTGTCGCCTAGATTTCATTCGTATTATAACGTTGTAACTTAACTATTGGTTGAACAATTCTTGTAAACTTTGAAACAATCTTTATTTTGAAATGAAGGCGACATATCTTTTGGTCAAACGTTGTTTTAAAGACTTATGACCACGTAACGGGACCTAAGTAGACGACGCCGTCAATGACGATTTGGTCGGGTCGCTACAGATGGTATCAGAGCGTTGGTTGTAGGGATTTAGAGTTCATTGGTGTCAACCTCGAGTCATAGGGTACATTGGTGAGTCTAGACTACAACCGGCATATAGACTTGAAGTAGGAATTACTTGACTACTTGTGCATTTATACTCGAACGCTTCTACTCATATCTACTCTTAGCTCATCTTAACCTCACGTTGTTTAATTTGATTGACGCGCCACCTTGACTATATGAAATGATGTCGAATGCACATATGAATCAGGGTAATATAATTTCCGGGATTATATTACGGTGACTCATATGAACGTTCCGACATTATGACATAAAGAATTTAAGGCGAGTCGAGGAAAAACTTCTCTTTATCTTTATTCTATATCACGGTTAGTATTATTGAGAATACTAATCAATGATATTCTTGTGTCTTGAAGGAACAATGGCCCCTCGTCGTGTACGCCGCAATGAAACTCCCGAACAATCTCTCGAACGGATGATAGCTACCGCCGTAGATGCGGCCATGGCCGGTCACTCATCCAACAACAATAATAATAACAACCACAACAACAACAACAACAACAACAACAATGGAGCCGGAAACTCAAACGAGGGATGCTCCTATAAAGCTTTCATGGGGTGCAAACCTCACACTTTTGATGGAACCGGGGGACCGGTCGTGCTCACCCGATGGTTTGAGCAAACGGAAGCCGTCTTTAGCATAAGCGGTTGTCGGGACCAAGATAAGGTCAAATACTCCACTCACACTTTCTCCGGAATTGCTCTAACATGGTGGAATACCTATGTTCAATCGGTGGGTACCGATGAAGCTCATGCCCTCTCTTGGGCCGATCTAAAGGAAAAGATGATTGTTGAATATTTTCCGCGCGAAGAAACCCGAAAACTTGAGGAAGAACTAAGAGCTTTGAAAGCGGTCGGAAACGATCTTAAAGCTTATAATCAACGCTTCGCCGAACTATCCTTGATGTGTCCTAATCTTGTTAACCCCGAATCTCAAAGGATTGAGCTCTACATGCTCGGTCTTCCAAAAAGCATCAAACAAGGGGTGATGTCATCCAAACCCACTACTCATCAAGCCGCTATGAACATGGCTCGCCAACTAATTGAAACGGTTGACGAAATCGTAGTTCCGGCACCTAAGGCCGAGGATAAATCGGGCGGCAACAAAAGAAAGTGGGAACCCTCCCAATCAAGCAACAACAACTTTGCCAAGAAATCTTTCACTTCCGACGGCAAGAAGGGTTATGCCGGGAATCTACCTCTTTGCAACAAATGCAACAAACATCACTTTGGTGAATGTGGCAAGTTAATTTGCCACCGGTGCCAAGGAGTTGGTCATAAGGCCAACGATTGTAAAAGTGCCACTCCCGTTGCTCGAAAGTGGCCCAATGCACCAAAGACGGGCACTTGTTACGAATGTGGTCAAACGGGTCATTATAGAAATGCATGCCCGAAAAGGAAAGATAACACCAATACGCGCGGCCGAGCTTTCAACATCAACACCGAGGAAGCCCGGGATGACACTGAACTAGTCACGGGTACGTTTCTTCTCAACAATTCTTATGTCTCCTGTTTATTCGATTTGGGTGCCGATAAATGCTTTGTATCCAAGACTTTGACTCATTCTTTTAGCACTCCACCTCTTCCATTAGATACCACTTATACCATTGAAGTGGCTAACGGGAAACTATTAAGTGCCGACACATATTACCGGGGGTGTACGATAAACATTTTGGGTAAGGAATTTGAAATTGATTTGATACCCATGGAACTAGGAAGCTTTGATGTAATAATCGGTATGAATTGGTTAGTCAAAACGAAATCTCACATTCTTTGTGATCTTAACGCAATCCGAATTCCTATCGAGAATGGTGAACCTTTGATCGTCTATGGCGATAAGAGTTGCACCGGACTCAACCTCGTTTCGTGTGTTAAAGTTAGAAAACTACTCCGTAAGGGTTGTTTTGCGATCCTTGCTCACGTTAAGAAAGTCGAGTCCGATGAGAAGCACATCGATGATGTGCCAATTGTTAGTGACTATTCCGATGTATTTCCCGACGAATTGCCGGGTCTTCCGCCTCATCGACCGGTTGAATTCCAAATCGATCTTATTCCGGGAGCCGCACCCGTAGCACGTGCACCGTATAGACTTGCTCCATCCGAAATGCAAGAATTGCAAAGTCAAATCCAAGAACTACTTGATCGTGGTTTTATCCAACCTAGCCATTCACCTTGGGGCGCTCCGATTTTGTTTGTTAAAAAGAAAGACGGATCCCTACGAATGTGCATTGATTATCGTGAACTAAATAAATTGACGGTTAAGAACCGATATCCTCTTCCTCGCATCGATGACCTCTTTGATCAACTACAAGGGTCTTGTGTATATTCGAAAATCGATCTCCGCTCGGGTTATCATCAATTGAGGGTTAAAGGGGAAGATGTCTCCAAAACCGCTTTCCGAACTCGTTATGGTAGTTATGAATTCCTTGTCATGCCATTTGGTCTCACTAACGCACCGGCGGTGTTCATGGATCTTATGAACCGCGTGTGCAAACCGTATCTCGATAAATTCGTTATTGTGTTCATCGATGACATATTGATCTATTCTAAAAATGAAGAAGAGCACGAACAACATCTCCGACTTGTGCTTGAACTTTTAAGACAAGAACAACTCTATGCCAAATTCTCCAAGTGTGAATTTTGGTTAAAGGAAGTTCAATTTCTTGGTCATGTTGTAAGTGACCAAGGTATTAAAGTCGATCCAACGAAAATCGAAGCCATTAGCAAATGGGAGACTCCTACTACTCCTACTCACATTCGTCAATTTTTGGGTCTCGCCGGGTACTATCGTAGATTCATCGAAAATTTCTCTTTGGTTGCACGTCCTCTAACCGCATTGACTCACAAGGGAAAGAAATTCATTTGGGCGACCGAACATGAATCCGCATTCCAAATCTTGAAAACGAAGCTAACCACCGCTCCTATCTTGTCACTTCCCGAAGGCAATGATGACTTTGTTGTATATTGCGATGCCTCAAAACATGGTTTTGGGTGTGTATTGATGCAACGAACGAAAGTCATTGCTTATGCTTCTCGACAACTCAAAATTCATGAACGAAATTACACGACGCATGATCTCGAACTCGGAGCCGTTGTCTTTGCACTTAAAATGTGGAGACACTATCTTTATGGAACCAAGAGTACTATCTTTACCGACCACAAAAGTCTTCAACACATTTTCGATCAAAAGCAACTAAACATGAGACAACGAAGGTGGATTGAAACCTTAAACGATTACGATTGCGAGCTTCGTTACCATCCCGGGAAGGCAAATGTAGTAGCCGATGCCTTAAGTCGAAAAGAAAGAGCGGTGCCTCTCCGTGTCCGAGCTTTAAACATCACCATTCACACCAACCTTAATAGCCAAATTCGGGTAGCCCAAGATGAGGCTCTCAAGGATGAAAACATCTCTCTCGAACACTTGAACGTCCTCACCTCTCGATTCGAAGTTAAAGAAACCGGACTCCGATATTTCGCCGGAAGAATTTGGGTGCCTAATTATGGGGATCTACGAAGCCTTATTTTAGATGAAGCCCATAAGTCACGATACTCGATTCACCCCGGTGCCAATAAGATGTACCACGACCTTAAACAACTATATTGGTGGCCGAACATCAAAAGGGACGTAGCTACTTATGTTTCCAAGTGTTTGACATGTTCCAAAGTCAAAGCCGAACACCAAAGACCGTCCGGACTACTTCGACAACCCGAGATCCCGCAATGGAAGTGGGAAGGGATAACGATGGATTTTATCACCAAGCTACCAAAAACGACGGGCGGTTATGATACCATTTGGGTTATTGTTGACCGTCTCACCAAATCCGCACACTTCCTTGCCATGAAAGAAACGGACAAAATGGAGAAACTTGCACAACTTTACATTAAGGAGATCGTAGCCCGACACGGTGTACCTTTATCGATTATCTCCGACCGAGATGGCCGTTTCGTTTCTAGATTTTGGCGTACATTGCAAGAAGCGTTGGGAACGCGTTTAGACATGAGCACCGCATATCATCCTCAAACCGATGGACAAAGCGAACGCACAATTCAAACCTTAGAGGACATGTTACGAGCTTGCGTGGTTGATTTCGGAAAAGCTTGGGACAAGCACTTACCTCTCGCCGAGTTCTCTTACAACAATAGTTATCACGCGAGTATTAAAGCCGCACCTTTTGAAGCGCTATATGGCCGCAAATGTCGTTCACCTCTTTGTTGGGCCGAGGTAGGCGACGTGCAAATCACCGGACCCGAACTCATTCACGAAACCACCGAGAAAATCGTTCAAATCCGAGATAGGCTTAGGACGGCCCGGAGTCGTCAAAAGTGCTATACCGACAAAAGACGCAACGACCTTGAATTTCAAGTCGGTGACCGCGTCATGTTAAAAGTCGCACCTTGGAAGGGTGTAATCCGTTTTGGGAAACGCGGGAAGCTAAATCCGCGGTATATTGGTCCTTTCGAAATCTTGGAGCGTATTGGAACCGTTGCTTATCGTTTAGATCTTCCGCCTCAATTGAACTCCGTTCATCCTACTTTCCATGTATCCAACTTGAAAAAGTGTCTTGCCGAACCCGATATCGTCATTCCTCTCGAGGAGCTTACCATTGATGACAAACTTCATTTCGTGGAGGAACCGGTTGAAATTGTGGACACCTCCGTCAAGACTTTGAAACAAAGCCAAATCCCGATTGTTAAAGTCCGTTGGAACGCCAAAAGGGGACCCGAGTTTACTTGGGAAAGACAAGACCAAATGCAAAGGAAGTATCCTCATCTATTCGTGAATTCGGAAACGCAAGATCTCGAGGAAGAAACAACGACTACTGCGCCTACTTAAATTTCGGGACGAAATTTCTTTTAAGGTGTAGGTAATGTAACATCCCGCCTTTTTCCATTCACTTTTCCGTTTAACTATTTAAGTTCCGTTATATGTTTATAACACATCTCGTTAATACGCGTTTGAATTATCTCGTTTAGGTAATTCCCGTACCCGTTTCCTAAGTTGAGGGACTAAAGTTGCCAAATGGAGAAAGAGATGACTAGGTCAACTAGTCAACTCTTTCCTCTCCATTCATTTTATCACCTCCCAAATAATACTTCACCTTTTTCTCTCAAAACCCTCAAACCTTCAATCATCATCCAAATTCGTTCAAGAAGGATTCGATCAAAACAAATTGCATATTTGAACTCCTCGTGATCTCCTCTTCGTTTCCATACCGATTTCATCAATTTTGGGTAACTTTCTAAAATCACTAATTCTTGTGTTCTTGAGATTTTTAAGTTATAAGGTTGTTAATTAGTGTCTATGGCTCGAGTCTAGTTTGTTTATGTGATTTATATGCTCGATCTCGTTGTTTTAGTGTAACTAGCATGAACTTGAATTTTGTGGTGTTGTTCTTGAATTTAGGATGATCATATGTTGTTAGATGTTAAAAGTTGATGTTTTAATTGTGTTACTAGCATCACTAGCTTCAATTTGATGTGTAGGTTGCCTTAGAAAACTTCATGAACTTGATTATTGATTTTGGTGAATTTGGGTTAGGGTTTGATGAACTTGAAATGGACTTTTGATGCATTGAATGCCATGGATTATTATTGGTAAGTAGTTAGTTGGATTGTATGCTTGATTACCTTCAAAACGGCATATCATATGTATAAATTGGATTCCCGAAACTTAAATTGCAATTGATGAATTTGAAACTTGAAAATAAACCTTTATTGGTCACTTGACGGGATTGTGGTTATTGTATATGATGTTTTTGCTTGATGAAGAGTGGTTAGTTGTGTTCCTTGTCGAAAGAGCTTTCCGGTGATATAAAATACATGTTCTAATTGTTTGCGGATCATAAAATGTGATTGTTTGTGTTTTGGTTCGTGCAATTGAGAAATTCAGCAAACAGGGCCTGGAAGGCATTTGGGACGCCGTCCTGACTTTTGGGACGCCGTCCCACTCTTCAATTTGGGACACCGTCTTGACGTTTGGGACGCCGTCCCACACTTCATTGTGGGACGCCGTCTAGCCACTTGGGACGCCGTCCCATTTGGCTAAAACTGGCTGTTCGTTTTAGTCATTTGACGTGAAAATGTTTGCTATGCTACGGACCTCCGATTAACATGAAACTTGGCCAACATGCTCATATATGATTATATAACTTAGAAAAATTTTCGGACATCCAACCCGACCCCGTTGACTTTTCTGTTGACTTTGACCCGACCAAGTTGACTTTTAATCAAACTCAACCAAATAATTGTGCAATCGTTCTAACATGTTTTTATACTTGTACCTTGCATGAAACATGACAACTTGACTCACATGCTACATTATTGAGTCGTAACGAGCCATAGGACTAATTGAACATCTTTGACCTATCGTGTTTACCGTTATTGATACGACCTATTTGTTTAGGTCAAGACTAGCATTGTTCTTTGCACACGTTTACTTGTCGAAGTACTTTACTACTCGTGCACTCAAGGTGAGATCATAGTCCCACTTTTACTCTTTTTGAACTTATATTTGGGCTGAGAAAACATAAACGATTCTTTTGAACTAAGTGAACACAAGTACAGGAAAACAAACATTCTACATACGAGTTTAGAACAAAATCCTCAATTCGATTATCATTAGTTACACTTGCCGGGTGTAAGCGAGAACTTATGTTGTATGGATCCATATGGGTTTGACAAACCCTCATTCAAACGGTTCGCTACCGTTTACGAATGAAATATATTTTCGAGAAACAGTGTATGTTCTAGCACTAAATGATGGGGTTCAATGGAAGGAAATGTTAAGCATTGATAATTGGGTGCTCGTGAAACAAACTTTTGGAATGTATTACTATTATTTCATTGATGCAAATCTTGTGGTTCACTTGTACTTACTTACTTAAACCTATGATTTCACCAACGTTTTCGTTGACAGATTTCTATGTTTTTCTCAGGTCCTTGAACGATACATGATACATGCTTCCGCTCATTATTTGATACTTGCATTGGATGTCGAGTATACGTGCATTTCATGGAGCGTCTTTTGACTTTACTTTAAACCGTGTCGCCTAGATTTCATTCGTATTATAACGTTGTAACTTAACTATTGGTTGAACAATTCTTGTAAACTTTGAAACAATCTTTATTTTGAAATGAAGGCGACATATCTTTTGGTCAAACGTTGTTTTAAAGACTTATGACCACGTAACGGGACCTAAGTAGACGACGCCGTCAATGACGATTTGGTCGGGTCGCTACACACTTGATCAACGTGATTATATTATAGTAAGTCATGCTGAGTTTCTAATGAAACATGATGATTTACAGACTATAACGTCATCATGTGTCATGTTACATAACTCTTTCATTCTATTTAACTTCTGAACATATCAAGAAAATATATTCTTGATAGTTCTATTCTCAGTGATTCTGGTAATTTGACAAATCAAGATCGTGCTATTACCGTTTCCTTCTTAGAACATTAACTATATTCATTCTAAAATTCATATCTATGAATTCTGGACCATTACTCGTTTTACTAGAGGCCGAGAAGAGAATAAAAAAGCAAAGAGCTCTAAAATATAAGAGAAAATATAAAGCCCAATAACAACGCGGAGGTTACAAACCGTGGATATTAATACGAATAGCAATATAAAGACACGGTAGAATTAAGAATAGTATCACCCCAATGTAATAGTAAAAGTAAACAGATTTTTCTGATGGAAGACTTAAAAGAAGGATGACAGAAATGATAATTAGGAAAATATCAAGGATTAGAACTGGATTAAGCATTTTCACAATCTTTTGGATGTATGAACTAAGAAAGAAAGTATATGAATGGTGAAAATAATGGAACATAAAAAGTTTAATTTATAATGAAAATATCAGACAGAGTAATCGAGGCAGATCACCGTATTTAATTATAGAGATCTTAATTTTCTTATTCGCCGAAAAATCAAATCTTTTAGATTTCGAAGATTTTCTTTAAATCCCTTAAATGCTGGAAAATCAACAGTGACTACGTCACCGGTTAAGACGAACTTTCATTTACTCATCTCAATCTTTTGTGATAGCTTCACTCAATCGCAACAAGTAACCGAATTGTTTTAACTATATTATTCACTGATGATAAAACCCTAATTCCCAACTCATATGAGTCATAAAAACATACTATTTGTCAGTTATGACAATCCCACTCAAATTTCGGGACAAATTTTTTTTTTAATGGGTAGGTACTGTGAGGACCCGGAAATTTCTGATCAAATTTAAACTTAATCTTATAATGATTCCGACACGATAAGCAAAGTCTATTAAACCGACTCTCAATATGTTAGAACTATTTTTCATGAATGCATTTGACCTTTGACTATTCCCGATGATTCAAGAACAATGTATATAAATAAATATGTGTGTATATATATATATATATATATATATATATATATATATATATATAAACATAAGTGTATATATATATATATATATATATATATATATATATATATATATATATATATATATATATATATATATATATATATATATATATGTATATAATATTTTAAATAAAAATATTTGAAATAAAAATGTAAATAATATATAGAATTATTAAGTGGTTATCAAAATGAGTATATATATAAATTCCATGTTTAAATATTAAATATTAAGTGTATATATACTACATAATTAATAATATATAATACAAATTAAAATATAGTTGTTATATTAATATCATTACTTTAATAAATATTAATATTAACATTTATATCAGTATTAATAATATTATTTGATACATTTGAATTGTTATATTATTATTATTAATTTTATTGTTATAATTATCATTAGTAATATTATTATTACTATTATATCATTATAAATTTGTATTATTATTATTATGTATAATATTAAGAGTATTATTATTATAGATATATTTATTAATAATATTAATTATATTCTATAAAAAAATATAAATATAATAAATATACATATATAGAGAGGGATATATATAGATATATATAATATATAAATACGTTGTTATATACAGATATATATATTCTAGGAAATCGGTATTAATTTTTCTTTTTAATATTATTAATATAATTATAATTATTAATATTAATTATGAATATTTATTTAAAAAAATCGTAAAACTCGAATTGAAATCAGAATTTGTTTCATGTTCCTTTCAACTTTAAAATAATTTTGGATTCTTGTTAAAAATCAATCACAATCAATACAGTTAAAAGGTATTATTTCTGTTAGCCATCGGTATCAATTTTATTTTTTTATTAGTTAATGTCCTTGAGAAATAAAAGTTGTCGATCTTCTATCTAAATGAATTGTTAAATGATATGAGGAAAATCATTCAGCTCCATTATCATCTTTCTTAAATAGCAATTACAAGAAACCCAATTTTTTGATTTTAAAACAGAAAAACAAATAAGATAGTTCGATGTACTCTGTTCTTGAGGATTATTCCAACAGCTCGAATTCAAATTCCATTTTTAAAAGTAAGAATGCAGTTTTGTTAGAATTATATTACTCGAACTTTCTTCAAAACATCAGGTTCCAATCTTTCTTATCAAGTAAGAATTTTCGAGTCAAAGTTCCTATTCTAAAAAGTCAAACCGTCAGTTCATCGAGAAATTTGAATCAATTTTGATATTTCAAGTTAAATTAACAATCTAGAAAGTTTCTAGTAGCGATTTAGAACCGATTTCATGTAGGAGTCGTGATCTATAACAGTTTAAATTTCAAAATTTAGGTTGGAGTTCTTGAACTCATGGAACGAACACGCTGTTGCTATATTTGTTTTTTTCTTATTTCTGTTTTAATTTAATTCAAACATTTTTTATAGGTCGTGTCTATTTTCTTGTAGTTTTCATAAAACAAACAATTAATTTGAGGTTAGAAAAGTTTTTAAATCGAAATTGATTGTGAAGAAGATGAAGGTTTTACAGTACGGGTTAAATAGATTTAGGAGGGGAGATATAATAGAAAAATGGGGCAGCTTGGATGGTTTGATGAGTGTGTCGGGTTTCGAGAGGTCTCGGGTTAAATCCTTGTTTGGTGCATATTTTTTTAAAGGAAGTTCTAAGGTAGTATTTCCTTTGTAATTTCATAATTTCCT
The DNA here is from genome assembly GCF_046630445.1 of Rutidosis leptorrhynchoides. Lineage (NCBI taxonomy): Eukaryota > Viridiplantae > Streptophyta > Magnoliopsida > Asterales > Asteraceae > Rutidosis > Rutidosis leptorrhynchoides. The sequence continues at coordinate 22,596,727 of NC_092333.1, read as the reverse complement.
TATTATTATTATTATTATTATTATTATTATTATTATTATTATTATTATTATTATTATTATTATTATTATTATTATTATTATTATTATTATTATTATTATTAGTATTATTGTCATTAATATTAGTATTATAATTATTATTGTTACTAATATTACTAATATAAGTAATAATTAACAGTTATTACTATTATTAGGTATTAGTAATATTATGACTATTATGATTATCATTTTACTATTATGTAACATCATTAAGTACTACAAATGTTATTATTAGTATTATTAATCTCAATATAAGTATTATTATGACTAAGGTTATTATTATTATTGTTATTATGAAAACAATACAAACTATATTTACTATGATTAATATTAGTATCGTAGTAGACTCATTATTATTATTATTAAAATTATTATTTTCATTATTTGTAAACTTTTCATTTCATTAAAAACTAATGTTATTATCATTACTATCATTGTTGTTAATGTAAATGTTATTATAAATATTACAATTATTATTACTAAAATGATTATCAATATCAATGCGGTTATTATTATTATTATGGTTAAGTTAATTATTAGTAAAACTATAAAATGCAAATATATATTATTATCATTAAAATGAGTATTACTATTTATATTATCATGTTTATTATTATTATGTAATTATTAAAATCATTATCATAACTATCATTAATAGAAAAATTAATATTTTCTTATTTAATATCATTATTATTATCACTAATAAGAATTATTAACATTATTACCGTTATTAGAAATACTAAATATTATAATCATTTTACCATACTTAATATTATTTTATTATTATTACAATTACTAGTTTCAATAAACAAATGATATTTATAAAAATATATTTAACATACATAACTTAACTATATTAATACTTTTATATATAAATGAATACGTTTAATTAAATAATGAAAAACATATAAGTTAATAATATAAAAATTATATCATTAATAATAATATATATTTACTCGATTACAAGAATATTTTTTAATATATACACACAAATGATATAGGTTCGTGAATCCAAGGCCAACCCTGCATTGTTCAATGTCGTCATATGTATTTTTACTACAAAATACAATATGTGAGTTTCATTTGCTCCCTTTTTAAATGCTTTTGCAATATATATTTTTGGGACTGAGAATACATGCGCTGCTTTTATAAATGCTTTACAAAATAGATACAAGCGATCGAAACTACATTCTATGGTTGAATTATCAAACCGAATATGCCCCTTTTAGCTTGGTAGCCTAAGAATTGGTGTTTATGATAATTGCCACCAATTGACGCGAATCCTAAAGATAGATCTATGGGCACTAACAAGCCACAGTCTGAGAATTTGAACTGCTTTAGTATTTTGATTTATCATGTCCGATGTGAGTCCCGGAATGATGGGGATATTCTATATGCATCATGTTAAGGTTGGTTACCAGGTGTTCACCATATGAATGAAATTTAATTCGCGGGTTACGCGTGTCAATATATGAAATCTTGTGGTCTATTAAAATGATGGAAATGAATGACTATGATAAACTAATGAACTCACCAACCTTTTGGTTGACACTTTAAAGCATGTTTATTCTCAGGTATGAAAGAAATCTTCCGCTGTGCATTTGCTCATATTAGATATATTACTTGGAGTCATTCATGACATATTTCAAAAGACGTTGCATTCGAGTCTTCGAGATCATCAAGATTATTACTAAGTCAATTATCGTTGGATATATTATGAAATGGTATGCATGCCGTCAACTTTCGATGTAATGAAAGTTTGTCTTTTAAAAACGAATGCAATGTTTGTAAGATGTATCATATAGAGGTCAAGTACCTAGCGATGTAACCAAATGTAATGTATTCATCCAGATGAATTAGGACTGGTCTTCTCAGGTGTCGCGAAACGCGACATGGTGTCGTTGTGTTGTCAGTTTTAACCCATTTTAATGGAATCTTTTGGGGGTGTTTTAGTAATTTCACCTATAGCCAATTTTAGAGCCATAAGACTGATTCAAGGCTTATCTTATCCCCATTTTCACCCACCAACACTCTCACCTTGAAACCCTAGAGAGAGAGGAGAGAGTTTAGAAAGAGAGAGCTCCATTTGGAGGAGAAGAATGGCATTTCGGGTTAAACCTCAAGTGTTAAAGTTGTTCCACTCGTCAATGGCATCATTTTGGTGGTATCGGTAAGTTCTAACTTCGAGTTTCATTGTTTGATTTGAGATTCAATGTTAGGGTTTTGAGCTTGTTAGTTGTAAAACCCGTTTAGATGATGAAGAGGGTTTATGGAAACTTGTTATTTTTGATACTTGGCGGGTTTTGGGTTAGTTATTGATTTAACCATGTTTAAGGCTTGTAATTGATATATAATCACTAGTTTTAGTGATTATGGAAGTATTGGAAACCATTTGGGTGTATTTGGGTTGACTAATTTTGAAATGGGTCAAAAATAGGGTTTATGTGTCATTTTGGGCGAAATAGGTGTTTAACACTTATAAATGGGTTTGATTGGTGTATTAGGACCATTCTCACTTGTGTTAGTGATTATTGGTTAGTTTGGGCGTGGTTTGAGCTTGGAAGTGCATTTGGGTCGAATTTGCACTAGTTGTCAATATGGGTTGATATGTAATCCACCCTAATTATGTTATTTGTTATGTGATAATGGAATAAGTACGTTCCATTGGCGTTGCAGATTTTGGTTGTGCATCCATCAAGACTTCAAGGTGAGTGTTAATATACTATGTGCATATGTATGTATAGGATGGGTGCGGGTCGAGTGAAGTGATTCTCGGCTATAGAGCTCACTTCACATATAGGTGGATTTGATGGACTTGTGTATAGGTCCAATGGGCATGGTTGTGCGTTTTGGTTGACCACCTTTGGCGAGGTGCACACTTCGTGTGTACGTTATCACATGGACTTGTGATGTGGAGTTATATAATCCCGATGTAGTGGGATTGGTATTGAGTTGCGGTTGAGTAACCCCGATGATGTGGGTTTTGATTTGGGAAGTGAATCACGTGTGGATGCGGATTCACGATGACACTTGTAGTTTCGGTCATCTTATTGAGGTAGTGGTCTCGTGTGGTGCGGATTCACTAAGGCTCGTGTAGTTCGGCCAACCTCGATGTTGTGGTGGTAATGAAGATAGTAGTCTCGTATGGTGCGGATTTACTAAGGCTCGTGTAGTTCGGACAATCTTCATTTGGTATTGGGTTAAGGGGTTAACCTTGTCGGTTTACGCTTTGTTATATATATATATATATATATATATATATATATATATATATATATATATATATATGTATATATATATATATATGTATATATATATATGTATATATTGATGTATTGTGGTGATGTAGCTAACCCTCCGGGTGTAGCTTATTGGCGTTGTACACGTCGTCGTTGGTGTACTTATATTGTTGATGTTATTAGCTTGTTGAATAACGATCGTACGGTATGCTTAGATTAGCTTGCCCTTATGCTTCGATGCTCCGGTATATGCTATTTGTTTATTATCGTGTGGTGTGTCCATTTTATGCATATTTATGTATGTATTATACTTTCACTCACTAAGCGTTAGCTTACTCTCTCGTTGTTTACATTTTTATAGATTTGCAAGGCGGACGTGGCAAGGGTAAGCGTGGGGACTAGTGAGCTAGCTTGTGATGCTTAGAAGACTTGGATTTTGATTTATATAGGATTGGGTAGTTCGTTCCTAATCACCATGCTTGGTCTTTTATCGGAAATTGATTAGTGTCTTTTGGATAAGTCAAACGGGTCTTGGGTGTATGCTCGTTTTGTATCGAAACTTATGTCATGTATGTTTTAAAGTTTATTAAACTACTATTGTATTAAAGATGTTTTTGAAAACATAATTGGGACCAATGTTAATGATATTAATGTATTAAAAAAATCAGGGCCGGTTTAAATACGGGTTGGGTTGTTTCAATTTCGTTTTGGAACGATATTTGGGTGGGTGATTCTACACTAAAAGATCGCTTCCCTTTTTTGTGTTTTTTGAAAGAAGATTCAGTGAAAAATATTCGATTCCTTTCTTCTACTGATTTTGTACAGCAGGGGTGGAATTTACACTTAAAATTGCCCCTGCCCGAGTATGACAATTGAAAAGCTTCTTAACTGATGTCATTGTTAGCTTGTGTGAAAAGTAATGATGAGGCTCATGTAGTGACCCGAACTTTTCCATGTTTATATATATTAAAAGAAATTATTATTTACATGATTGAGTATTCCCAACATGTTAAGCAATCAAACTTGTTAAGACTCAATTAATTGAAATAGGTTTCATATAGACAATTGACCACCCAAGTTGACCGGTGATTCACGAACGTTAAAAACTTGTAAAAACTATATGATGACATATATATATAGTTAACATGATATTATGATAAGTAAGTATCTCATTAGGTATTTTAACAATGAGTTATATACATAAAAATGAGACTATTGAATTAAGAAACACGAAAACGATATATATAACGATTATCGTTATAACAACGTCTTACTAAGTACATATGAATCATATTAAGATATTGATACACTTGGTTAATTATGTTAAATGATAAGTAAATATATCATTAAGTGTATTAACAATGAACTACATATAAAAAAATAAGACTACTAACTTAATAATTTCGAAACGAGACATATATGTAACGATTATCGTTGTAACGATATTTAACTGTATATATATCATACTAAGATATATTATATATCATAATATCATGATAATGAAATAATTTAACATCTCTTTAGATATAATAAATAATGGGTTAACAACATTTAACAAGACCGTTAACCTAAAGGTTTCAAAACAACATATACATGTAACGACTAACGAGGACTTAACGAATCAGTTAAAATGTATTTACATGTAGTGTTTTAATATGTATTTATACACTTTTTAAAGACTTCAAGACACTTATCAAAATACTTCTACTTAACAAAAATGCTTACAATTACATCCTCGTTCAGTTTCATCAACAATTCTACTCGTATGCACCCGTATTCGTACTCGTACAATACACAGCTTTTAGATGCATGTACTATTGGTATATACACTCTAATGATCAGCTCTTAGCAGCCCATGTGATTCACCTAACACATTTGGGAACCATCATTTGGCAACTAGCATGAAATATCTCATAAAATTACAAAAATATTAGTAATCATTCATGACTTATTTACATGTAAACAAAATTACACATCCTTTATATCTAAACCATATACCAATGACCAAAAACACCTACAAACACTTTCATTCTTCAATTTTCTTCATCTAATTGATCTCTCTCAAGTTCTATCTTCAAGTTCTAAGTGTTCTTCATAAATTCTATAAGTTCTAGTTTCATAAAATCAAGAATACTTCCAAGTTTGCTAGCTTACTTCCAATCTTGTAAAGTGATCATCCAACCTCAAGAAATCTTTCTTATTTACAGTAAGATATCTTTCTAATACAAGGTAATACTCATATTCAAACTTTGATTCAATTTCTATAACTATAACAATCTTAATTCGAGTGAAAATCTTACTTGAACTTGTTTTCGTGTCATGATTCTGCTTCAAGAACTTTCAAGCCATCCAAGGATCCTTTGAAGCTAGATCTATTTTTATCATTTCCAGTAGATTTATCCACAAAACCTGAGGTAGTAATGATGTTCATAACATCATTCGATTCATATATATAAAACTACCTTATTCGAAGGTTTACACTTGAAATCACTAGAACATAGTTTAGTTAATTCTAAACTTGTTCGCAAACAAAAGTTAATCCTTCTAACTTGACTTTTAAAATCAACTAAATACATTTTCTATATCTATATTATATGCTAACTTAATGATTTAAAACCTGGAAACACGAAAAATACCGTAAAACCGGACATACGCCGTCGTAGTAACACCGCGGGCTGTTTTGGGTTTGATATTTAAAAACTATGATAAACTTTGATTTAAAGGTTGTTCTTCTGGAAAAATGATTTTTCTCATGAACATGAAACTATATCCAAAAATCATGGTTAAACTCAAAGTGGGAGTATGTTTTTCAAAATGGTCATCAAGACGTCGTTCTTTCGACTGAAATGACTACCTCTTAAAAAAATGACTTGTAACTTATATTTCCGGCTATAAACCTATACTTTTTCTATTTAGATTCATAAAATAGAGTTCAATATGAAACCATAGCAATTTGATTCACTCAAAACGGATTTAAAATGAAGAAGTTATGGGTAAAACAAGATTGGATATTTTTTTATTGTTGTAGCTACGGGAAATATTGTAACAAATCTATATTAATCATATCCTAGCTAACTCATATTGTATTATACATGTATTCTAATATATTATGTAATCTTGGGATACCATAGACACGTATGCAAATGTTTTGACATATCATAACGACCCATGTATATATATCATTTGGAACAACCATAGACACTCTATATGCAGTAATGTTGGAGTTAGCTATACATGGTTGAGGTTGATTCCAAAAATATATATATACTTTGAGTCTTGATCTAGCCTGAGACGTGTATACACTGGGTCGTGGATTGATTCAAGATGATATATATCAATTTATTTCTGTACATCTAACTTTGGACAACTAGTTGTAGGTTACTAACGAGGACAGCTGACTTAATAAACTTAAAACATCAAAATGTATTAAAAATATTGTAATTATATTTTGAACATACTTTGATATATATGTACATATTTGTTATAGGTTCGTGAATCGACCAGTGGCCAAGTCTTACTTCCCGACGAAGTAAAAATCTGTGAAAGTGAGTTATAGTCCCACTTTTAAAATCTAATATTTTTGAGATGAGAATACATGCAGCTTTATAAATGTTTTACAAAATAGACACAAGTACATGAAACTACTTTATATGGTTGAATGATCGAAGCCGAATATGCCCCTTTTGCTTGGTAGCCTAAGAATTAGGGAACATCACTAATTTTGAGAATTAGTGCACGCCTAATTGACGTGAATCCTAAAGATAGATCTATTGGGCCTAACAAACTCCATCCAAAGCACCGGATTCTTTAGTACTTCGAGTTTTAATATCATGTCCGATGGATGTCCCGGAATGATGGGGATATTCTTATATGCATCTTGTTAATGTCGGTTACCAGGTGTTCACCATATGAATGATTTTTATCTCTATGTATGGGATGTATATTGAAATATGAAATCTTGTGGTCTATTATTACGATTTGATAAATATATAGGTTAAACCTATAACTCACCAACATTTTTGTTGACGTTTAAAGCGTGTTTATTCTCAGGTGATTATTAAGAGCTTCCGCTGTTGCATGCTAATATATGGACAAGATTTGGAGTCAGCATGCTTGTATAATATTGTTTAAAACTACATTCAAAATTTACTTTGTTGTAACATATTAATATTGTAAACCAATATGTATTGGTAGTGTGTAAGTGTGATATTTTAGATTATCATTTCTGATAATCTAGGTGGTGTCCTTTTAACCTTGTCGATAAAATAAAGGTTATGGTTTGTTTTTAAAACGAATGCAGTCTTTGAAAAACGTCTCATATAGAGGTCAAAACCTCGCAATGAAATCAATTAATATGGAACGTTTATAATCAATATGAACGGGACATTTCAGTTGGTATCAGAGCATTGGTATTAGAGAACCAGAAATTTGCATTAGTGTGTCTTATCGAGTTTGTTAGGATACATTAGTGAGTCTGGACTTCGACCGTGTTTTCTTTAAAAATGATTGCTTAACACTTTTGTTGGAAATTATATATTATTAACATGTAAATATTATGTGATATATATTAACCTCTTAATGTGTTTGATATTGTATGATAGATGTCTACCACTAGTACAAATCCCATCGACTCACCTAATAACAATGAAGAGTCGAATATACTTTGGGAAGATTCACAAATTCCCAAAGAGGAACCGGAAGAGGAGGAACCGGAAGAAGAGGAACCGGAAGAAGAAGAGGTTTCGGAGGAAGAAATATTGATACCTACTATAAATCGATTAAATAAAATAAAATCCTCAACCAACGGACCAAAGTCAATAATGGTCAATGGTGTTTCCGCCGAGGAAGCAAAATATTGGGAAGATTACCAATTTTCCGATGAATCGGATCCCGATGAGGATTCCGATGATGTTATAGAAATTACCTCTACCCAATTTAATATAGCAAAAGAAAATAATAAGGGAAAAGGTATAAAAATAGAGAAACCTGATTCCAACCCCGATGAACTTTATATGTATCGGCAACGTCCGTATTTCCTAAATTGTAACAATAACCCGGGAACCTCTAAACCACCAGGTTTTTCTAAATCATTGTGAAAAACGATGGCTCGTATTAGAGGAGCACCATATATCCCTAGAAAATTAGGAAAACGAACCAAGTCCGAAGAAGAAGAAACCAGTGATTCAGATTAGAGGGTTGTAATCATGTTGTATATTATATGTATTGTAGTGTGCTTGTACTTTTATGTTCTATGTAAAAATTGCTTGTATTATTTGTTAATTATCTTTTACGAATCTAATCCTTGTCTATTTTACAGTATAAAAACACAAAATGAACGTTAAGGGTAGACAACCGAATATTTTAGAAGACCTACCAGAGGATATGATTGATGAAATCTTGTCTAGAGTCGGTCAGGATTCATCAGCACAATTAGTTATGGCAAAATTAACTTGTCAAACGTTTGAAATACATTCCAGGCATGCCTTAGTATATAAAAGGCTTTCCTTTGAAAGATGGGGTATATCACATTGGGGAGACTTTAAGTTACACCAAGTTTTCTTTAAGGCATTTAGTGCGGGAAACCCAAATGCAATTTTACGCTACGGGTTACGAACCTATTTTGACTCAACATATCCCAATATAGGACTCCGATCTTTAGAAAGAGCTTCTAACCTGCAACATAAAGAAGCATGTTATGCTTATGGGTTAATAATGTTCGCTTCTCATCAAATTGAGAAAAAAAACATTGAGTTGCAACTTTTAAATAAAACGTTTCCACAAGTGACGGACTCGGTAGTTGAGATGAGAAACAAGGTTTTTAGATTGTTGCGGGGCTGTTAGGCATTACGAAACCCTCGTCCTTTTGACGACATTACAACATGCTGCCTAGCCAATGGTCATAATGGTTACTTTTCACAAAACCAAGGATGGGAAGTCATCTTAGTAAAACCAGAATGCATGACTTGTTTCTGGACTTATGAATTATGTGTCTTTATTTCTTTTGCTGAACAACTTGCGTATTAACTAGAATTACCTTTATAGCTGCCGAGTAGCAATGTTATTATGTGCTATATTTCATCCTAAATGTATAATAGCGGTATTATAAGTTGTAAATATTATATAAAGTGTAAACGCGGAATTTTATTGTAATAAGTTTTTCATATAGAAGCGTAGTAGTGAGTTGTATAGTAGCTAGTAAGTATGAACTTAACGTGTAGGTACTACCCGAATTAAAACTATAAAATGCTAATATGAAGAAAAAGCTTTTATAAATAAGTTCATATAATGCTACGAAATACTATTGACTACTCTTAAATTCTATATGATTAACTCAATTCTTTTGGCTATTTTTGAAGGAAATGGCACCGGCAACTCGTCAGAACTTGAACATGAGTGAGGAAGACTTTCGTATTTTCCTTGCTGCGAACATAGCCGTAGTGCAGGCTGCGATGCAAAATAACAATAACTCTGGATCTAGCAGTGGAACTAATTTCGCAAGAAATCGTGTAGGATGCTCCTACAAAGAATTCACTGCCTGCAAACCTTTGGAATTTGATGGAACCGAAGGACCAATTGGATTGAAACGGTGGACCGAGAAGGTCGAATCGGCGTTTGCCATAAGTAAGTGTACCGAAGAGGACAAAGTTAAGTACGCTACGCATACCTTCACATGTACGGCATTAACATGGTGGAATACCTATCTCGAGCAGGTAGGACAAGATGCTTCTTACGAACTACCATGGTCAGCATTCAAGCAATTGATGAACAAGCAGTATCGTCCCAGAAATGAGGTCAATAAGCTCAAGGTAGAGCTTAGAGGATTACGAATGCAAGGTTTCGATATCACCAAGTACGAACGACGATTCACAGAATTGTGCCTATTGTGTCCCAGAACGTTCGAAGATGAAGAAGAGAAGATCGACACATTTGTAAAAGGGTTACCGGAAAGAATTCAAGAAGATGTGAGTTCACACGAGCCTGCCTCCATACAAAAGGCAAGTCGAATGGCTCACAAATTAGTGAACCAGATCGAAGGAAGGATTAAGGAGCAGGTGACCGAAGAGGCTAACATGAAACAAGTCAAGAGAAAGTGGGAGGAAAACAGTGACAAGAGTCACCAGTACAACAACAACAACAACAACAACAATTACAACCACAATCGCAACAACTATCCCAACAACCGCAACATAAATCGCAACAACAACAATCGTAATCCCAACAACAATAACTACAACAAACATCCCAACAACAATAACAACCGCAACAACAACAATAATCAGAAACAGCAATGCCAAAGGAGTGAAGAGAATCACCCGGGGTTCTGCACAACATTTTGCAATAGGTGTAAAATAAATGGTCATAGTGCGACAAAGTGTGAGGTCTACGGACCAATGTATAACAGAACTAAAGGAACAAATAATGCCGGAACGAGTAATGTCGGAACAAGTAGTGTCGGAGCAAGTACTGCCAACGTAGTCTGTTATAAATGTGGAAAACCGGGCCACATTATTAAAAATTTTCCTAGTCAGGGGAATACTAATGGGCAGGGCCGCGGAAGAGTTTTCAATGTTAATACGGCAGAAGCGCAGGAAGATCCGAAGCTTGTTACGGGTACATTTCTCATTGATAATAAATCTGCTTATGTTTTATTTGATTCGGGTGCGGATAGAAGCTATATGAGTAGAGATTTTTGTGCTAAACTAAGTTGCTCACCGACGCCCTTGGATAATAAATTTTTACTCGAATTAGCAAATGGTAAATTAATTACAGCAGATAATATATGTCGGAATCGAGAAATTAAACTGGTTAGCGAAACATGTAAGATTGACTTGATACCAGTAGAGTTAGGGAGTTTTGATGTGATAATCGGTATGGACTGGTTGAAAGAAGTGAAAGCAGAGATCGTTTGTTACAAAAATGCAATTCGCATTATACGAGAAAAAGGAAAACCCTTAATGGTGTACGGAGAAAAGAGCAACGAAAAGTTAAATCTTATTAATAACCTGAAGGCACAAAAACTAATAAGAAAAGGTTGCTATGCTGTGCTAGCACACGTCGAGAAAGTCAATTCCGAAGAAAAGAACATCAATGATGTTCCCGTCGCAAAAGAATTTCCCGATGTATTTCCGAAAGAATTACCGGGACTACCTCCACACCGATCCATTGAATTTCAAATAGACCTTGTACCGGGAGTTGCACCAATAGCTCGTGCTCCATACAGACTCGCACCCAGCGAAATGAAAGAATTACAAAGTCAGTTACATGAACTTTTAGAGCGTGGTTTCATTCGACCAAGCACATCACCGTGGGGAGCTCCTGTTTTATTTGTCAAGAAGGGAGATGGTACATTTAGGCTGTGTATCGACTACCGAGAGTTGAACAAACTTACCATCAAGAATCGTTATCCACTACCAAGAATCGATGACTTATTTGATCAACTACAAGGCTCGTCAGTTTATTCGAAGATTGATTTACGTTCTGGGTATCATCAAATGCGGGTAAAGGAGGATGATATTCCGAAGACTGCTTTCAGAATGCATTACGGTCATTACGAGTTTATGGTTATGCCGTTTGGGTTGACTAACGCACCAGCTGTGTTCATGGATCTCATGAACCGAGTGTGTGGACCATACCTTGACAAGTTTGTCATTGTTTTTATCGATGACATACTTATTTACTCAAAGAATGATCAAGAGCACGAAGAACATTTGAGAAAAGTGCTAGAGTTGTTGAGGAAAGAAAAACTGTACGCTAAGTTTTCAAAGTGTGCATTTTGGCTGGAAGAAGTTCAATTCCTCGGTCACATAGTGAACAAAGAAGGTATTCAAGTGGATCCGGCAAAGATTGAAACCGTTGAAAAGTGGGAAACCCCGAAAACTCCAAAGCACAGACGCCTATTTTTAGGGCTGGCTGGTTATTACAGGAGATTCATCCAAGATTTTTCTAAAATAGCAAAATCCTTGACTGCATTAACGCATAAAGGGAAGAAATTTGAATGGAAGGATAAACAAGAGAAAGCATTTCAATTGTTGAAGAAGAAGTTAACTACGGCACCTATATTGTCATTACCTGAAGGGAATGATGATTTTGTGATATATTGTGACGCCTCAAAGAAAGGTCTCGGTTGTGTATTAATGCAACGAACGAAAGTAATTGCTAATGCATCTAGACAATTGAAGATTCACGAGCAGAATTATACGACGCATGATTTGGAATTAGGCGCTGTTGTTTTTGCATTAAAGACTTGGAGGCACTACTTATATGGGGTCAAAAGTATTATATATACCAACCACAAAAGTCTTCAACACATATTTAATCAGAAACAACTGAACATGAGGCAGCGCATATGGATTGAATTGTTGAATGATTACGACTTTGAGATTCGTTATCACCCGGGGAAGGCAAATGTGGTAGCCGACGCCTTGAGCAGAAAGGACAGAGAACCCATTCGAGTAAAAGCTATGAATATAATGATTCACACTAACCTTACTACTCAAATAAAGGAGGCGCAACAAGGAGTATTAAAAGAGGGAAATTTAAAGGATGAAATACCCAAAGGATCGGAGAAGCATCTTAATATTCGGGAAGACGAAACCCGGTATAGGGCTGAAAGGATTTGGGTACCAAAATTTGGAGATATGAGAGAAATGGTACTTAGAGAAGCTCATAAAACCAGATACTCAATACATCCTGGGACGGGGAAGATGTACAAGGATCTCAAGAAACATTTTTGGTGGCCGGGTATGAAAGCCGATGTTGCTAAATACATAGGAGAATGTTTGACGTGTTCTAAGGTCAAAGCTGAGCATCAGAAACTATCAGGTCTACTTCAACAACCCGAAATCCCGGAATGGAAATGGGAAAACATTATCATGGATTTCATCACTAAGTTACCAAGGACTACAAGTGGTTTTGATACTATTTGGGTAATAGTTGATCGTCTCACCAAATCAGCACACTTCCTGCCAATAAGAGAAGATGACAAGATAGAGAAGTTAGCACGACTGTATTTGAAAGAAGTCGTCTCCAGACATGGAATACCAATCTCTATTATCTCTGATAGGGATGACAGATTTATTTCAAGATTCTGGCAGACATTACAGCAAGCATTAAGAACTCGTCTAGACATGAGTACTGCCTATCATCCACAAACTAATGGGCAGAGCGAAAGGACGATACAAACGCTTGAAGACATGCTACGAGCATGTGTTATTGATTTCAGAAACAGTTGGGATCGACATCTACCGTTAGCAGAATTTTCCTACAACAACAGCTACCATTCAAGCATTGAGATGGCGCCGTTTGAAGCACTTTATGGTAGAAAGTGCAGGTCTCCGATTTGTTGGAGTGAAGTGAGGGATAGACAGATTACGGGTCCGGAGATAATACAAGAAACTACCGAGAAGATCATCCAAATTCAACAACGGTTGAAAATTGCCCAAAGTTGACAAAAGAGCTACACTGACATTAAAAGAAAAGATATAGAATTTGAAATTGGAGAGATGGTCATGCTTAAAGTTGCACCTTGAAAAGGCGTTGTTCGATTTGGTAAACGAGGGAAATTAAACCCAAGGTATATTGGACCATTCAAGATTATTGATCGTGTCAGACCAGTAGCTTACCGACTTGAGTTACCTCAACAACTCGCAGCTATACATAACACTTTCCACGTCTCGAATTTGAAGAAATGTTTTGCTAAAGAAGATCTCACTATTCCGTTAGACGAAATCCAAATCAACAAAAAACTTCAATTCATCGAAGAACCTGTCGAAATAATGGATCGTGAGGTTAAAAGACTTAAGCAAAACAAAATACTAATTGTTAAGGTTCGATGAAATGCCCGTAGAGGACCCGAGTTCACCTGGGAACGAGAAGATCAGATGAAGAAGAAATACCCGCACTTATTTCCAGAAGATACGTCAACACCTCCAACTGCTTAAAATTTCGGGACGAAATTTATTTAACGGGTAGGTACTGTAGTGACCCGAACTTTTCCATATTTATATATATTAAAAGAAATTATTATTTACATGATTGAGTATTCCCAACATGTTAAGCAATCAAACTTGTTAAGACTTGATTAATTGAAATAGGTTTCATATAGACAATTGACCACCCAAGTTGACCGGTGATTCACGAACGTTAAAAACTTGTAAAAACTATATGATGACATATATATGGTTATATATATAGTTAACATGATATTATGATAAGTAAGTATCTCATTAGGTATTTTAACAATGAGTTATATACATAAAAATGAGACTATTGAATTAAGAAACACGAAAAAGATATATATAACGATTATCGTTATAACAACGTCTTACTAAGTACATATGAATCATATTAAGATATTGATACACTTGGTTAATTATATTAAATGATAAGTAAATATATCATTAAGTGTATTAACAATGAACTACATATATAAAAATAAGACTACTAACTTAATGATTTCGAAACGAGACATATATGTAACGATTATCGTTGTAACGACATTTAACTGTATATATATCATACTAAGATATATTATATATCATAATATCATGATAATGGAATAATTTAACATCTATTTAGATATAATAAACAATGGGTTAACAACATTTAACAAGACCGTTAACCTAAAGGTTTCAAAACAACATATACATGTAACGAATAACGTTGACTTAACGACTCAGTTAAAATGTATTTACATGTAGTGTTTTAATATGTATTTATACACTTTTGAAAGACTTCAAGACACTTATCAAAATACTTCTACTTAACAAAAATGCTTACAATTACATCCTCGTTCAGTTTCATCAACAATTCTACTCGTATGCACCCGTCTTCATACTCGTACAATACACAGCTTTTAGATGTATGTACTATTGGTATATACACTCCAATGATCAGCTCTTAGCAGCCCATGTGAGTCACCTAACATATGTGGGAACCATCATTTGGCAACTAGCATGAAATATCTCATAAAATTACAAAAATATTAGTAATCATTCATGACTTATTTACATGTAAACAAAATTACACATCCTTTATATCTAATCCATATACCAATGACCAAAAATACCTAAAAACACTTTCATTCTTCAATTTTATTCATCTAATTAATCTCTCTCAAGTTCTATCTTCAAATTCTAAGTGTTCTTCATAAATTCAATAAGTTCTAGTTTCATAAAATCAAGAATACTTCCAAGTTTGCTAGCTTACTTCCAATCTTGTAAAGTGATCATCCAACCTCAAGAAATCTTTCTTATTTACAGTAAGATATCTTTCTAATACAAGGTAATAATCATATTCAAACTTTGATTCAATTTCTATAACTATAACAATCTTAATTCGAGTGGAAATCTTACTTGAACTTGTTTTTGTGTCATTATTCTGCTTCAAGAACTTTCAAGCCATCCAAGGATCCTTTGAAGCTAGATCTATTTTTCTCATTTCCAGTAGGTTTATCCACAAAACCTGAGGTAGTAATGATGTTCATAACATTATTCGATTCATATATATAAAACTACCTTATTCGAATATTTAAACTTGAAATCACTAGAACATAGTTTAGTTAATTCTAAACTTGTTCGCAAACAAAAGTTAATCCTTCTAACTTGATTTTTAAAATCAACTAAATACATGTTCTATATCTATATGATATGCTAACTTAATGATTTAAAACCTGGAAACACGAAAAACACCGTAAAACAGGACATACGCCGCCTTAGTAATACCGCGGGCTGTTTTGGGTTTGATATTTAAAAACTATGATAAACTTTGATTTAAAGGTTGTTCTTCTAGAAAAATAATTTTTCTCATGAACATGAAACTATATCCAAAAATTATGGTTAAACTCAAAGTGGAAGTATGTTTTTCAAAATGGTCATCAAGACGTCATTCTTTCGACTGAAATGACTACCTCTTACAAAAATAACTTGTAACTTATATTTCTGACTATAAACCTATACTTTTTCTGTTTAGATTCATAAAATAGAGTTCAATATGAAACCATGGCAATTTGATTCACTCAAAACGGATTTAAAATGAAGAAGTTATGGGTAAAACAAGATTGGATATTTTTTTTATTGTTGTAGCTACGGGAAATATTGTAACAAATCTATATTAATCATATCCTAGCTAACTTATATTGTATTATACATGTATTCTAATATATTATGTAATCTTGGGATACCATAGACACGTATACAAATGTTTTGACATATCATATCGACCCATGTATATATATTATTTGGAACAACCATAGACACTCTATATGCAATGATGTTGGAGTTAGCTATACAGGGTTGAGGTTGATTCCAAAAATATATATACTTTGAGTTGTGATCTAGCCTGAGACGTGTATACACTGGGTTGTGGATTGATTCAAGATAATATATATCAATTTATTTCTGTACATCTAACTTTGGACAACTAGTTGTAGGTTACTAACGAGGACAGCTGACTTAATAAACTTAAAACATCAAAATGTATTAAAAATATTGTAATTATATTTTGAACATACTTTGATATATATGTACATATTTGTTATAGGTTCGTGAATCGACCAGTGGTCAAGTCTTACTTCCCGACGAAGTAAAAATCTGTGAAAGTGAGTTATAGTCCCACTTTTAAAATCTAATATTTTTGGGATGAGAATACATACAGCTTTATAAATGTTTTACAAAATAGACACAAGTACATGAAACTACTTTCTATGGTTGAATGATCGAAGCCGAATATGCCCCTTTTGCTTGGTTTAGGGAACATCACTAATTTTGAGAATTAGTGCACGCCTAATTGACGTGAATCCTAAAGATAGATCTATTGGGCCTAACAAACCCCATCCAAAGTACCGGATGCTTTAGTACTTCGAGTTTTAATATCATGTCCGATGGATGTCCCGGAATAATGGGGATATTCTTATATGCATCTTGTTAATGTCGGTTACCAGGTGTTCACCATATGAATGATTTTTATCTCTATGTATGGGATGTATATTGAAATATGAAATCTTGTAGTCTATTATTACGATTTGATAAATATATAGGTTAAACCTATAACTCACCAACATTTTTGTTGACGTTTAAAGCATGTTTATTCTCAGGTGATTATTAAGAGCTTCCGCTGTTGCATGCTAATATATGGACAAGATTTGGAGTCAGCATGCTTGTATAATATTGTTTACAACTGCATTCAAAATTTACTTTGTTGTAACATATTAATATTGTAAACCAATATGTATTGGTAGTGTGTAAGTGTGATATTTTAGATTATCATTTCTGATAATCTAGGTGGTGTCCTTTTAACCTTGTCGATAAAATAAAGGTTATGGTTTGTTTTTAAAACGAATGCAGTCTTTGAAAAACGTCTCATATAGAGGTCAAAACCTCGCAACGAAATCAATTAATATGGAACGTTTATAATCAATATGAACGGGACATTTTCGCTCATGATCAGGTTATTTGGTCGGCTTCTAACACTTGTGCGTATTCTGTAGCTGGCGCTATTAGAATTATTATTAGTATGGGTTAAAATGCTTTAGAATAATTTTGTACATTCATAGATTTTACTTTTTCATTTGCTCGCAATCATTAGTAGTATTCCCATGAGGGGTGTTCTTAGGAGAAGACACATTCTAAGCCCAGAACAACCCTCTTTATGTGTTTGGTGTTCGAAATATGAAGAGTCTATCAAGCGCCTTTTATTGCATTGCCCGTAAATATTTAATATTTGGTCGGCTCTTTTCACTTGGTGGAATATTCATTGGGTGATCCCCGACACTATTGTTCAATTTACTTATGTTTCGTTCTTCGGTATGAGGCTTAAAGGCAACAAGTTTTAGAGGTTGATCGGTCCGGCCACCCTTTGGGCAATATGGCTAACAAGAAATGAATTAATCTTCAATGGAAAGATCACTTGTTGGGCTCAAATTTTTCGGAAAAATCAAGTTAAAAGTCTTTTTGTGGGAAAGTTCCTTTAAACTTTGTTCTAGTCATCAATATTATGTTTGGGAGTGCAATCCTTGGCTCTTATTTCTTTCGGCTTAGTTAGATTGTTGTTCGCAGATAAGCCGCTTGTGTACGTTTTGGTTGTAACCATTATGAAGCTTTCATCACTTTGATGAATTGCTTCTTCCATTTCAATATATTGTTCTTTTGCCAAAAAAAAAAAAATGTATTGCAATTTGCAAACATGCAATAACAATAACAATGTTATGCGTGTACGAATAATTATTAGTTTTTTTTTTAATTAGCGAGAAAACTCCCTATGAACGAGCACATATGCTCATCCATAGAGGGTAAATCTCGGGTAATCAAGCCCTCCGAGCGCGAGATTTTGTAGCGTGTGAATTGCACATTACGCGCACCCTTTAATCAGACTCCCTTTTAACACAATTTGGCATAGTCGGAAATTGAACTCGGGTGGTGTGCTTCATTTGACAACTCGGTGACCACTCAGACAAACCTGCATGGTTAATTATTAGTCTTAAATATCACTTATATTCTTTTTTGAAACATCAAAATTTTATTAACCAACATGGACCCCTAGCGAGTAACTAGGGGGTCCACTAAAGCATACAACTTACAACGAGACCATTACAATGGCTTCAATAGCCAAGAATTCCAGTTTAGATCTATGTTGCCTCTATTTTGAATCCATTTAAAAGACATATCATGTCGATTTGTTAAAAAAAAGGGTTTAATAGTTTCAAGCGTGACATGCTCAATTGCTCATAGCTTTACAAAGTTATGCTAATTTTAGGTTTAGTTTGATAGTTAACGTCAAAGTGTTAGTGTATTAGTAGTGACCTGACTTCCTTTAATGGTGGCCAGAGGTTCAACCTCCTATGAGCTGCAAAATTATTTCCCTTGAGGTTACCCGCCCATTCAATGGCCTCGGAGGTCTCAGACGTCTTGCGTTCGAGCCTCACCCGAAGGAGTTTTACCACACGCAATGTTCATATGGATTCGTCATAGGGGTTTCCTTTTAAGGGGCGGTAAGACTATAATCTTCTTCCTAGGAAATGATCGAGTGGGTGGTTTCCGACGTCATGCTCAGACCCTGTCAATGACTCTTAACCGTCGTTAAAAATTGTTCGTTTGGTCGACAAACTTTCACGAGACATGCTCAACCTCAACTCTATTTCGGCTAAAATGTTTGGAATATGCAATGAAAATTATTACTGATTACTAATGTAGTTTGGTATGCAAGTTTTGGTCCCGATTTAACAACATAAAGTTTGTAGAGGGGGTGAATACAATTCTTTTTGTTAATTAGGTTAATTAATCAATTTAAGTATATAATTAACAAACAATTAAATCAGAGTCATTTGTAATTTTCAACGATATTCTTTTATTGAAATAATCTCAAAGAATCACGGTTATCCTTTGGCGGGATAGATAACCGGTTGATATAGATTACACCTATATAGATTTCGAACGAATGAAGCTTATATAATGTCTGGACTCTATTGTTTTAATACCCACACCACTAATTTATATAATTGTGGTTTCAATTATTTATAGGAGCCCTAATAACCATGTAATTGATCTATTATCCACTGGTACAAAGGATGTTTGTACTCAGCCGAAAACTGTGGCAGGAATCACATGACTCCCCTTTCCTTCTTCGGTAGCTAATTGCAGGAACACCCCTTTGGACATTCGAATTGATTAAACAAATAGAATGTTGGGTTCCCTAGGCGTTGATAAAGCAATAATAATGAACTGTTCATGGCTTACGCTTCTGCATTCCATTGAGGTCTTATAAGGTCACTTGTCAGCCGCCGACACATGTCCTTCTCTGTTCAACTTCGTCTTCGATGTCAGTTGAATAGTGCTATTTGAAGTAGACAACACAAGAAACCATCATGCTTTAATGGAGCATGATTTGCCTAAGTGTTGTGTGCTGCTCCAGCCTCTCCTGGTTCTTCAGTTACTGGTTCTTCACTTAATCTTCTTGATGGTTCTGCATGCATCCTATGATTGTCATGAAGTAACCTTGAATCTTAAACTATCATGTGCTGATAGTAAAGGCAGTACACTAAACACTTAAACATAGCATACAAGCTGTTTTAAATAAATAAACTTAGCTGACATGCACATTACAACTAGTGTTTATACTTGTGTTTTGTCATAATTAAATCCTTAATTCTGTAGGGGACTCAACAATCTCACCATATTTGATGATAACAAAACATATAGCATGAAAAGAAAAACACTAAGGCCCAGCTCTAAAGGACTTAAGATATATAAGCAGTAGTTCGTCCCTTAAGTTTATTTTTGATGGGATCTTTTGATGATTTATCTATATCTTATAAATTGATATGCTTTTGAAGATAACTCATTAGTAATATCCATTAATAATTTTCACAGTACATTACAACACAATGAATATTACAAAATTATAATTACATATTACTAGAAGAACACAAAAATAAAGTCATTCTTCATCATCATCTGATTCTTCTTTAATCTTCACTCATGAGAAGAATTCTGGGAGATCTTCTATTCTGAGCATGAGAATTACCGGAGGTAGAATGGTTGGTTCACGTCTGAATGTGCATGCACCAGTTTTTTTTTTATTCTCCTACTTTTTGGCATCATCAGGGTTTGAAAGTGGAAGGAGCAATGATTTCACAATCACTATCACTGTCACAATCACTTCTTTTACATTTATTTATTTTTTAACATTTGATTGCCCTACACCTTTTCTTTTACCATTCAATTAGTCGACCCGTTAAATGTTTTTTTAGCGTTCAACTAATTGAGTGTTAACCGACCAAAATCACCCTGTAATGAAGAGCAGACTTTTTATCCTTGTTATAAACTATTGTACATTATAACCATATATTATTGAATAATTATAATTAGTAAGATAATCATAAACGCTAAACTGGGTTATTAAAGTGGCTATTGTATGTTGAACTTGAGTCATTATACAATTTTTTTTTATTGGATTCAATACAAACTCAAGTATAACTAAATACAAACATCTTTAAGATCTCTGATCCAATCACCATTTTTTAATCTTGTATATAAATAAATATATTTATAAAATTAACTATCTATGAATTAATTGAACAATTAACACCAAAGAATCACTAAATTAAATTAGCAATGGTCCAAAAAGGATTCAGTTATCACGTGTCAATGATTCATTTGCCCAATGGGCAATGGCCATGTGATCTTGAATCACCACATATCACTTCACTTTTTTGCCTATAAAATAAATACACACCCATACCCACTTTCCAAAATCACCCAAACACACAATTCAAACCCATTTGCATTTCGCATTCCTTGATCCAATTTCTATGCAGCAGAAAGGGAGATCATTCAATAGCCGATCAAGATCATTCAGCAGAGCTCGTCTTGCAATCGAAGGCTCATAATCACAATCACTCGATTAATTAAATACAACCCATTTCCTATTTTTTCTCACTATTCTTATTTCTTGTTCAAAGTTTGCATCTTTTTTATTTTTCAATAATTCCCATTTACTCCAAACATCTCTGCAATGGCTGCTGCTGTTGTCAATGGTGATTACTTACATTCTTTTGATCTTTTTCTTACACCCTTTTAATTTCGAATGACATTTTATTTGATTATATTTTGTTTTATTGAAATATGTAGGTGAAGAACGTGAGATTCAAAAGAATTACTGGGTGGAACACTCTGTTGATCTTACTGTTGAAGCAATGATGCTTGATTCAATGGCATCTGATCTTGACAAAGAAGAAAGGCCTGAGGTACAATTATAAAAGCATGCATATAAATATATTGTTTTTATTGTTATTGATTGCTTGATTCGATCTTTATGTTGCTTATCTATTTTTTAGGGTTATTTTGTTTGTTATTGATTGTGATGTGTCATGTGGTCATGTCACATGTGGGTGTTTCTAATCAGCAAATAATACAGTACATATTTATTTCAAAAAATTATGGAGTCACTGCACAGTAGAAACATCATCCAACTTTTTACAACTTTTGATGTTCTTTGATTGGTTTTGTTATGGGAGTTGATTCGTACACCACCTTGTTTTTGACATACACCACCAAAACAATTATTTAGACAGTTTTAACCCTTCATTTGAGAAGTTAAGTGGAGTTGGTGGTGAATATAAGGAAGGGTAAAAATGTTTAAAAAATTTATTTAGTGGTGTATGGCAAAATAGAGGTGTGTACGGATCACCTCCATTTTGTTATTGATTTGTATGTAATGTGTTTAATGTATAGAACCAAATTTACATAAGTTGATAGCTGAAATGACAGTTATTGTTGATTTTTGTCCTAATCTGTTCTTAAGTAAATGAGTTTCCTTTTTCTATTTTTGTTCTCTTAATAAGTAAGATTAAAGGAAGCCTTAATAACTGAATACAATCAACACGTTAATAATGAATATACTTTTGGGGGGCAAAAACTGCTTTGTTTATGATCTTATAGTAATAGTTAATAAACACTTTAATGTGAAATTTTGTTTGGTGGTTGCCATTTATTTTACCGTTTCGGCGTTTCTACAAGATTGAAGATTATAAGCTAGATGAAATGTCCAAACATCAAATTGATGTTAATTATATGTATATCTCACCTCCCCCATACACCACTCATGTGGTATTGGGTTTTGTTGTTGTTGTTGTTGGTGTTGTTAAGTTTTTCATCAACAAACAAAATAGAGACATTCTACAAACTGAAATCTGTTGCTATGCAAAACACCTTTATTTATAAAAATGCTATTTTCATCATATTGCATTTTGTTTTGTTATATGCTCACCGGTTTCATCTTTCTCACAAGTTTTGAAATCCATTTATACTGATCTAGAAAATTGTTAGCATTTACTATCTGATATTGATTGATGATTGAACTTGTTATAATCATATGATTAATTGTTTGAATGCTTTGTAATTTCTAATTATTTTAGGAATAGCAGATTAAATCTATGAAATGGAAATTTGTGAGATCGAAATGTGGTAAATAAGTAGTGTTAAATGTTAGTAAAAGCCTCATAATAAGGTATGTAATATAAAAGTGAATACTGAATACTAAATAAATACAAAATTAACAAGTGTATTACATTTGTAATATTAAAATAAGCAAATGAGAAATGCAGTGGATCGTTCGGAGATCAAGTTGGAAAGGAAATAACCCAAAGAGAGTTTTTAAAGGGATATTATAGCCTATAAATAGATGGCTGGTGAAAGATAGAAAGAACAAGAAATAAATATAACTCATACTATATCTTACTCTCACAAATGAGATAGCAATATGAGAATACATCAAATGGGTGTCTCATAAAAATGCCAAAGATCAACACATACACATGTCTTTTTCAACCACACTCATTTGATTACTACTATGTGTAAGTGGCGTAAAACGATTACACTTGATGTGTAATACGAGTTACCATATAGGGAATCGCCACCCGCCACGATTAATATTTTTTCTTAACATCCGTATTAATCTAAACAACATAACCTCTCTTGTGAGTGATACCGTCAATCAAGTCACCGAATAAGGTCATTACGAGCCATATTCTTGTCTTGTAATTTGTCGTATCACCACCTCACTAATTACGTATAAGAATCGGGGAATGAGTAATTTTTGCTTACCCTTAATTAATTAATCAGTTTGTTCTACTGTTTTGTTAGGTATTGTCCCTCCTACCATCATATGAGGGGAAAACGGTCCTGGAACTAGGAGCTGGTATTGGTCGTTTTACTGGTGAACTGGCTAAAAAGGCGGGCACGGTTATAGCCCTTGATTTCATTGAAAATGTGATCAAAAAGGTATGCATATCTCATCTTGGAGAATAAGTATTTTTTTTTTCTTTATATATGATATGTAAGTTTTGTCATTTATAACTAGTTATTCATGCAGAATGAGAGCATCAACGGGCACTTTGAAAATGTCAAATTTATGTGTGCTGATGTTACATCATCAGAACTAAACTTTCCACCTGAATCCCTCGATTTGATTTTCTCAAACTGGTTATTGATGTACCTTTCCGATAAGGAGGTGAACCTTGAACCCATTACACATTTAAAGATATGCTTTTGTAGTTATGTTTCAATTTTATGTATTTAAATTTGTTGATCCAGATCATATTAATGGCCACACAAATAGATGTACTGATAGAATTAATATTTGGTGACAATCTTGTTCTTGTGATCAAACGAATATTGATTTAAACATGACTAACATGCTTAAGTTGTTCCTTTTCAATAAGTGTTGACACGTTTAACCGAAGTATTTAAAGTAAATTGAAAAGGATTAAAAATTCCTCATACGGACTATGACATGATTTCAAAATAACATTATGGTGTTAGTCTTTCGATCAGAGGGTTAGTTTTGTCTTTTCACACTTTGTTTTCTTATACTAATTGGATAAATGTTGTTTCTTTTGATTTGATGTGATAACAGGTTGAATATGTTGCTGAGAGACTTTTAAAATGGGTGAAGGTGGGAGGATATATTTTCTTCCGGGAATCATGCTTTCACCAATCTGGAGACCATAAACGAAAGCACAACCCAACACACTACCGTGAACCTAGATTTTACACAAAGGTACCCATATATTGACATCATAACCATGAAATATTTTTACACCTTGTGCTGGATCACAGATATCAGTATCTAGTTGAGTTGTCAAGATGGACACGTTGGGGAAAATGGGTAACGGGTCAAAAATAGGTTTCGGTTGAAACTATGACCGGAAAACGGGTCAGCTTGGGTAACGGGTCAAAACGGTTTTGGGTTGAAATGGGTCATGGGTCAAACCGGTCAAAATTTTAAACGGGTCCATATGGGTCAAACTGGTCAATATTTTAAACGGGTCAATGGTCAAATGGGTCCAAATATGTTATATACTTTTACTTTTGATTTTTTACATTCAAGAAATTATTTTAATTATAATTATAATCATTATTATTTATTATTTAAATTTATTATATATTATATATTATATATATAATATAATAAAATATTATTATACATAATAAATTAGATAACCTTTAATGCTTTTACAAGTGTTTGACAAATGAAACTTGTTATGCTTGACCCTATTACAAGACCCATTAGACATATCTCTATTTATTGAACATTAGACGTGTACCTTTTTGTGTAAGACTCATTAGGTTGGAGGGAAACACATTGGACCTTTTTTAAGTTTTAGTTTTCGTTGCCGGGCCTAATTTTTCTCAAAACCCAATTGACCCAGAAGCTTGACCCAGTTGACCCAAATTTGAGAATATGGGTCTCAATTGCCAGGTGTAGTTGAAACGGGCCGTTTTTAGCTGTGGTTGACCTCTTGCCGAAGTTTATTGGCCCTCAAAAATCATTGTTCCATCTTTCATGATTTAATAAATATTAACTTGTTAACTAAAATTATGTAGCAGTATTATTAGATTCATAGTCTAAATCTTTGAATAAAAATGCTTAAGGAGTTTCTAACATCATATCCATTAAAAATTGAATTGGGCGATGTTTGATCCGTTTGACCCATTCAACAAGCATTCTTTTAGCTACATTATGTCTTAGGGCATCTGACCTGTTTGAGATAGAGCACACCCCATTATCATAAAGATGGACTTTTTGCAGTTTTCGTGGCACTATAAATGTTACAGACCCTTTCATATATTTCTTCTCATATCTGGCTATAATGTGAATGTATAGATATTTTATAGTTTTTCTTATTTGGTATGGTTGTTTAGGTTTTCAAGGAATGTCGCACATCTGATGAATCTGGTAATTCATATGAGCTCTCTCTAATTGGATCGAAATGCATTGGAGCTTATGTACGCAGTAAGAAAAATCAAAATCAGGTACTTAATTTACTATTTTCTAATTTTCTTTTGTTGTGGTCTACTGATTTACTCATTGTTGTTGAATGAACTCATCATGTTGGTGTTTGTTGCAGATATGTTGGATATGGCAAAAGGTGGAGAATAAAGATGGTGATAGGGGCTTCCAACAGTTTTTGGATAATGTCCAGTATAAAACCAGTGGCATACTACGTTACGAACGAATATTTGGACCCGGTTTTGTAAGCACGGGAGGATTAGGTATGCCGAATTTACCTAAAGTGGGTCCGGGTCAAATTATATAATTGTTAACGTTTGCTTGTTAATATTGAGTAACTTTCACTCCCATTAGTCTCTCACAAACTTCTAAATTTCTATCTTCATGCGATACTCTAATAATAGCCTTCTGATATTATATAAAAGTTTGAAAAATGGAAAAAACAATGTTGGCAGGTCAACGCAACCTTTTGACCCATTTATTCACTTAACTATTTACCCAATCAGCCAGCCCATTTTGCCACCTATAATCAAAGATAATGACCGCAAAGAAGAATTTTGCATCTTTTTTCGTTTGAGTTCTTCTGTAAATCTATGATTATCAAATCATTGCCAATATATGATTGTTGCAATGTTGTATTTTGACCAGACACCACAAAGGAATTTGTTGCAATGTTGGATCTGAAACCGGGCCAGAAAGTTTTAGATGTTGGATGCGGTATCGGGGGAGGCGACTTTTATATGGCTGAAAACTTTGATGTTGATGTTGTTGGCATTGATCTTTCTGTAAATATGATATCGTTTGCTCTTGAACGAGCCATTGGTCTTAAATGTTCAGTTGAGTTCGAGGTTGCTGACTGCACCAAGAAATCGTATCCAGATAATACATTTGATGTCATCTACAGCCGTGACACCATCCTCCATATTCAAGTAAGATTCTACATAATCATAAAGTGCATTTCTAATTCCTTAAACCTATTAAAATCCCTTTTAATTAATAATAAAGTTTTTGTAATCATATTTGTTATTTTTTTTAAAAGGATCAATTTTTTGGGACAAGAATGGTATATGGGGTCATTTTGCAACCTCCATATGATTATTAGATACACAGAAAGTACTAGTACATATATAGGGTTTAAATTTGATTATAATCATGTTTATCGAATTGTTTCCATTATATTATAGGATAAACCTGCATTGTTCCGCACCTTCTATAAGTGGTTGAAACCGGGGGGTAAAGTTCTCATCAGTGATTACTGTCGAAAATCTGGAAAACCGTCTCAAGATTTTGCAGAATACATCAAACAAAGAGGATATGATCTCCATGATGTGGAAACTTACGGCCAGGTGAATAAATAAATCATTAAAAAATTTATAATATCAAGTCGACAATTTCGGGTTTGAACTGTATGAATTGACTTATCTACTTCAATCTATTTAGATGCTTAGAGATGCAGGGTTCGGAGAGGTGACAGCAGAGGATCGTACCGAACAGGTTCTCGCATACTCTTTACCCTTTTTTTTTTTTTTTTTGTATATATATATATATATATATTGCTTAAATTCATTTTGTGGTTCAAAATAAAAAGAAAAGTTGTTATCTTTGTAGGTAAGAATTTGAATCTTTTACTTCGATTTGGGTTATTATTTATCTCTGATAGTCATTATTGAAATATGACAGCTTAAAAGGAAATGGGTCAAACATGTCAAAAGTGACCCAAAGTGTATCTATAATACATAAGACCTAATACATCACTACAATGCTATATTACATATCATTCAGTAACTCACTTATTGTAATTTCTTTTTACTGGGCCGTTTTTCTACAATGTGTAATCGGTAATATTTTTTTTCAGTTCAAGGAAGTCCTTACAAGGGAGCTAGAAAGGGTCGAAAAGGAGAAGGACCAATTCATCCAAGACTTCACTGAAGTGAGTATTTTATGTAACTTTTTGCACACTTTTATATTCTTGCAAGAATTGGCGATAGAATAATTTCGTTAACGATTTGTGTTATGTACGATATTAATATCTGCAGGAAGACTACAACGATATTGTTGGCGGTTGGAAGTCAAAGCTGGTGAGGGTTGGTCAAGGGGAGCAGAAATGGGGTCTGTTTTATGCTAAAAAGAACTAGTGATTCCGTTACGGACGAGTCTTTATTCTCTAGTGTTTTGAAGTTATCAACGTTGTGTCAAAATAAAGACCGGTGCTGAGGCTCAGATCGTGTCATGTGGTGTGTGTCATTTTAGTACTTTGTGTGTGGTAGTTATTGTCATAAGTTGTTGATGTTTAATGCATTATTTGTGATTTCTAAAGTTTGAATCCAGTTCCATAAGATGATGCATCAGTTTGCTTAAAATATATATATATATATATATATATATATATATATATATATATATATATATATATATATATATTTATATATATATATATATATATATATTTTTTTTTTTTTTTTTCAATGTTAAAGCTTACCACTTTTTAATCAACCATGAGTAGTCAAGGACTTGAGATTTATACATCATTTAACCAATCCAGATCTTAACTTAATCAGGGCTTTAAACCGTATTCAAATTAAAGCCATATCAATGAGCGTATGCATGGCAGTGTTTATGAGGTTTCTAATTGTGCTTATGCATAATCGAGCTGCACATTAGCGACGATTGTTCTGTAGTCATATGATGCTGTTTGATGAGCGTTTTCACTAGCCTCTGCATAATAAGTTAAATAATGGGACCAACAAAAAAAAAAATATACATATGAAGTTGTATTAGACATCTAACTAAAGATTATAAACGCAACATAAATACACCAACTACATTAACCATAGCGAGCGGGTTTATATTGTTACTTGTAGTACTATAACATAACATCAACTCGACTAAACAATGTGAATCGAACCCAAATAAGCAATTACCATATTTTTCTATTTCTAGCAACTAATAACTTGAAAACTACATTTAGGGACTTGTTTGAAGCATCGTTGTTGAAGTATTTTCCACCATATCATGATGATGTCAGCATCGCATATTACTGTAGCCCAAGCAAAATATAGTACACAAGTGTGATGGGTAGTGCTATCAGCATCCCAAATATAACACTGCAGATATATACATTACATTAAAAATGGAAATAAATAAATGTAGGTGAATTATTTATGAATCAAATCAAAGAGGATATGAATTCACGTAACTAAAGTAACCTTTAAAGCATAAAAATGTTTTATTTATGTTTATGTACAATTTTAATTAAAGAGAATATTTTTTAATGGACCAAATGCAAAAAACCAAATTACTAAGAAAACAAGTAAATGTAAAAGTAAAATGGTAAAAAAGACATAATAGTTACGGAGTACAAAAAAGGAATCTATTTTGGGGCAAAAAGGTAAAGAATAAAAGTGAAAGTAAAAAGCAGTAAGAGAAGCATACCCAGTGCTAAGGATATCAGGATGGACGTTGTATTCCTTTGCAAAGACAAAGGGGACAATACCCTGTGGTAAAGCAGCCTGTTTGTTTTTTTACAAAATTTTATCATAACAAGCAAACAAACTTCATTAGTTGAAGGACTAAACTTGTACACTCTCCAAACTTATCAACACATAGAAAAATCATATAAAGCCATATAAATTTTCTATTATTATACATTGAGTTTGGAATTATTATACATGGATATGGATTAATGACATATGCAGCAGTAAAAAGACAAACATTAAAGTTGATGAAAGAATAATAATACGATATCTTAAAAAAAATACTCAATTATATTGGATATTTATTTATGCTTTTAAGGTTGTATAGATAGAAATGAAAATGGAAAGAGTGGCAGACAAAATGGGAGTGTCGGATGTAGTGTGCAATATAATAAACTGAATGCACGCTTTGTTTTGCTTTGATCAAGGCATGGACATGCCCCCCACGTGACTCTCACATGACACTCATTATCATTTCCTTTTTATAGTTACATAATTTATAATTTATTTTTATTATAATAAATAAAAATGAAGATGGGTAATTAAGGGTATTATACCTGAACAATAGCAATGCGTAGAAGAACACCACGAAGACCAACAGCAATGGAAACAGCTGCCATGACAGCTGGACCTGTAACGAATCTGATGGCCATTGAAAAAGCTGCTACAGAATTCCCACATGCTATCATTCGGGGTTGCAATGCCATAAACAATCCTACATTTCATTTCTTACATCATTAAATAAATTATTATACTACGATGATCTATCATGTCATTCATAAACAACAATAATTATTTTTTATTGTATTACTCCGAAATCTTAGTTGGAAAGAAAACAATATATACATGTCCGCTAAATAAAGTACTCCGTATCATTTGAGTCGGAAAAGACTCTATTCATCATCTCAAATCACCATTTAAGAGTATCTAGATAAAATTACAAAATTTAAAAAATACTATTATTATTATTATACTTATTTTGTACTTTACCTTTTTATATGTATGTACATTAAGAGTATATTGTAATTTTATCTTCTTACTTCTATTTATGTATTCAAGTGAACTATTAAACTTAGAGAACTCAAAAAATAATAATACAAGACTCTAGAACTGGAAAGTGAAAAGCATGCAACATCACAATAAATGAGACGTTTAATGTTCAACCTTGTTTTGGAATCCCAAAATTTACCTAACTATTAACATATAATAAGATGTGAATGTGATTGTGAAACTGATCAATAAAATTCAAAAGGTAAGATTCTCTTCATCTTTTAATAAAAACTGTAGAATTTTAGTATGTTATTTTAGATAAAAAAATTCATATTATCGTTATGAATTAGAAATAGGATTACATTTATCGATATATCTTTATTTTTGTGTACATATCAATAAAATGATATGTGAACAGAAAAGTGATAAGTATATTTATAATTTTATAAATGAGATTGGAACCATATGAATTTTAAGAAGTACGGAGTACAAAGTTTTAGTATCAAGAAGTGTCATTTTACAAAATTACCCTTTAAAGGCTTGTGGTAGACTAGTTAGAGTAGTTTAAAGTGGATTCGTATTTGATACCGAATGTAAATGAATAAAGTTATTTTGCTTTAGTTTCCGACAATTAAAAACACCTTTTTCCATGATGATCCCCACCAGACCACTAGTGCTTGCTAGTAATCATCCTCATCATCACCCTGCCTAACCTGATTCTTTCCAATATATTTCTTTCTTTTTCATTATTGCAAATTTAAACAAGAAAATGAATTATGATTTAACACGAAATTGTTTCTTGAATTGATTTTAAGTTTTTTTTTTTTTTTTTTTTTTCTAATTAGATAGTTTATCAGTAGTGTCAAATTTATTTGCATTAGACCACTCCCAACCATGACGCCGTCATGGGCACCTCCTCAGCGTCACATCAGCTTTCTCTCTCCTCCTTTCTCACCACTTCCTCCCATAACACTCCCATAACACACCATTGCCAACCATGACATACTCTCTCCTCATTACATACCCCACAAAATTAATTAAATAAATTAAGGTACAAATTTATTTGCTTATGTACAACTAATTATTGCACATATACATGAAGAAAGAGAAAGAATCCGTCCTGGGAGATGCTTGGGGAAGAAATGAATGAGGACGAAGTGGTTGAGGGTGGATGAGGGCTTGTGAGGGCGGGGACAATGCCAATGGAGCCCTCGAGGAAATGGGTTGAAGACATGGGTGAGGGCGTACCATTGGGAGTGGTCTTATAAAACATGTTTAATAATTTATAAAATTTCTCTTATTAGACTATGAACGTGACTACTTCTACTCATATGTTTGTGACTTAATCGGCTTATCATATAACCACTTTTAACTTTTTTTGTCACTATGTTATATATTGATAGTAACATTTATATATGAAGTACACGAGTCATTAAACTATCTTATCATGTTTTAATTAAAAGCTTATTAAATTTAAAAAAATATCTTAAAATAACCCAAACCCTAAAGCCTAAAGCGGGTTCAGAAGAGTTCGATGGCGCAAGATATTGGTGCCGGTGCTGCTGCTCATATTTTTACTAGGATAGGTTTTGCTATTGCTAGAGGTGTGGGGGCCCAGATTGTCTCTAGGCTTCCCACTAATTTTTTGTAAGTTTTAAAACTTTTAAGTTTATTATAATAATAATAATAATAATAATAATGATAATAATAATTAATAATAATAATAATAATAATAATACGGAGTAATAATAATAATAATAATAATAATAATAATAATAATAATAATAAGCCTGATAATAATAATAATAATAATGATGATAATAATGATGATAATATAATAATAATAATAATAATAATAATAATAATAATAATATATAAATAAATAAATAAATAAATAATAATAATAATAATAATAACCAGAGCGTCATTGGTCCAGCGGTATCGAGGTGACCCTTCCAATTAAGAGGTTGAGGGTTTGAGTTCTGTTTGAGACAATTTTTGTATATATTTCGTGGTTAATTTGTGAATGGTGTATGTGAAGATGAAGTCTTTATAATTTTAAGAGTACAAGAAAGTAGTATGAATGCTTAAAAGAAGCAGGCAACATAGACTTCACCTAATTACTTCCCATTTCTATTTCAAATGGTCAACATATTGCAAGACATGTGATATTTGATTTAAACCGATTTGCATACTTACACAATAAATATGAACTATAAAGGTTAAAAAAAAACTTGTACTACTATATTAAATTATTAAATCAAACCACCCAATGCAAATAAATAATACTTAGAACTAATGCTTATTAAATTAAACTTTAAAGATACTTCATCTATTCAAGAAATATATATATACGAGTACAATAATTTTCTATGTCAAATGGTCCCAAAAAACAGAAAGCTTCTTTTTCCGGAAAGATTCCTTTTCAAATACACATAATTTCCACTATTTATAATTACAAACTCATAAACTATTACAATCATTTTATTTTAGAAGTAATGCTTATTAAATAAAATTAAACTTCAAAGTATCATCTATAAAAATCATTTACTATAAAGAAAAACGTGTTGTATATACTGTAATACACTAAAATATCTTATCAAATCAAATATAGTACTCCGTAGCATGTTTCATGTTAGTATAGCAAGACATGAAATATTGATAGAGAGAATGTTTTTGGTAACTAACCAAGACTGAACATGGCCATGCCAAGTCCTGCATCAGACAGTATTGATATAGACTTTGCTATGATTGCTGGCATGTTGACATTCCACCTACACACATTTAAGTGTAAATCCAAATTAATATTGAAATATGTCATCAAATTAAACTAGTTAGAAAAACTATCTATTTTGTACCTGAATGATACAAGAGACCAAGTTAGTCCGATCAAGCTCGAATATGTGTTCGGGTTCCTAATCAGTTTTCGCCACACCATGATCAGTATAAGCCTAGTCATAACGCTCGTTGGTGGCATTGCGTTGCAAACTCCGCCTTTCCCTACTCCTTCGATGTTTATGTTGTTATTTCCGTAACTCTCTAAGTACCCTTCTCCGTTACCTAAAATGTATGACGCATTACATCATTTTTATAACGTTGGTATGAAAAACGCGACGAAAATAATTTTGAGACTAGGAAAGAACCTTTAATCGGCGATATTGGTACTTTTAGGTCTTTTGTGGTAGGTTGGTCGACTCCTCAGTATTGATATAGACTTTGCTATGATTGCTGGCATGTTGACATTCCACCTACACACATTTAAGTGTAAATCCAAATTAATATTGAAATATGTCATCAAATTAAACTAGTTAGAAAAACTATCTATTTTGTACCTGAATGATACAAGAGACCAAGTTAGTCCGATCAAGCTCGAATATGTGTTCGGGTTCCTAATCAGTTTTCGCCACACCATGATCAGTATAAGCCTAGTCATAACGCTCGTTGGTGGCATTGCGTTGCAAACTCCGCCTTTCCCTACTCCTTCGATGTTTATGTTGTTATTTCCGTAACTCTCTAAGTACCCTTCTCCGTTACCTAAAATGTATGACGCATTACATCATTTTTATAACGTTGGTATGAAAAACGCGACGAAAATAATTTTGAGACTAGGAAAGAACCTTTAATCGGCGATATTGGTACTTTTAGGTCTTTTGTGGTAGGTTGGTCGACTCCTCCGTATTCACGTGCCGCAAATACATCAGATACCGGGGAAGGGGTTGAGCTCCAAACAAACATGTGTAGATCGTTTGACCCTTCGTCTGCTTTTTGCCCGTTGGCCTTTTTGGTCAACGGTGCACTTGGTTTCCCTGTTGATGGGGAAAACATACCAGGATTGGGTGCCGGATAATTACCACCCGGCACCTCATGATGAAACCGAGGTTTATTGTTAGTATTTCCACCACTGCCTTCCTCTTCATAGTTGGAAGGACGGGGTGTGGGCCCTCTTGAAACAGGAGGCCCATAAACATCGGAAGTCCCAAAATTCGAATTCCTTCCTCCACCGGCCATTGAATAAAAATCGGTATGATTAAAACTCGACCCTCTTGGGGTCGGGTTTCTAGACGACTGCAAAGAATAAATCTCTGCATTCGTTAGATTAGACGGACGAGGCGTTGTAGCACCATACCCCTGCGAACGCCTCGAGAATACATCTGATCTAGAGGCGTTTGATTTCCTAACAGTAACATGAAGTTTTCCGTCCTCTTTAATCTCGGCTTCGGTCTCCAACATGTGTCGTCCATCCAACGACGTAACATCCGAATCAACATGAATTGTAGCAATCGAACCAGCAGTACCTGGAAACTGTTCATTAATCAACAACCTCGCACCACGAAACTCGAACAAAAACAACATCAAAGTATACCAAATAATACATTGAAGAACCACAACTTGAACCATTAAACTCCCAGATTCACCACCATACATTCCTTTAAGTAAAGGGATCCCCATAACAAGTGTATTGGGTAGGGTCGATAACGAAAAAAACGTTATCGACCTTTCTAAACTACCCCTTTTACTGAGGTTGCTCCATAATGCGAGCAACCCCAAAACCACTAGTTTTTGTAAAGTATCAGCTGCAATGAACCTAAGGTTCATTTTGTACGGATTGTTGCTTGAAATGAAATGGAAAGATAGTAACGGGACGGCGAAAAGTGCCACAAAACGGTTGATACCGGAGCATTGATCAGGGGTGAAAATCTTCCACCATTTGACTGAACCATAGGCTAAGATCATGGCAACATAAAGAGGGACAACTGCTGTCATGACATGGTAGAAATCTGAGAGTGTGATCATGGTACAAGTGTGTTTGTAGATTGAGGGAATGAAAAAAATGTGAAAGTGTTCAGAAGTGGGAAGTGATATCAAGAAACTGTGAAGTGTTTGGAGTGTTTAAAGGGGTGGGGTTAAAGGTAAATGGGGGTGGTTTTAGTAAAATCTTTTGGTTTGTTTTTTTCTTGGTTTCTGTTTGAGGGTTTTATATATAACTTTAGTGGAATTAAACGTTAAGTATTGATAAAGTAGCTTTTTTTAGGATAAACATTTGTGTATATATAAATTTAAAATGATGGAATGTGATGGTATGGTTTAAGATGGATTTACCTACCTGCAAATATTTTCTTATATTTCTATATCTATCTATCTATATCTATCTATACTATATGAATAACATGATAAAATATGACACTTTAATTTGTACGATTATACACAGGCAGAATCTTTGTCGAGGACAAACGAACTTTACAACTACACGACCAATATTTTGGTAGTTGCTTTTCAGATTAGTTTAGTTTAAGCATCTTTTGAGTTTGAAGGCGGTCGTTTTGCACCTTATGAAGTCTCTTATAAGTTAGTACTCCGTAGTAAAATAGTACTGTATATTCTGTTGATGTACATCAATGATGACACATGGTTGAATCAGCCAAAGGAGGTACTTGTTTCCAATGGCCAAAACTAAAGTTATTAGTCAGATCAAAAACTTTACATAGATAAGTGTACCAAAGCACGAGCATGGAACTACTGTCTTGGTTCAATGTCATTCAACATTCAAAATGGGAATTTCAATATCAATAAAAGGTTACTACTTTGTGGCTTATGTCGGCTCACTTTGTTTACATGAATTTAGAATGCACATCATGCGAAAAGATAAGTTCGTTTTTAGTGCCTCAACATTTCGTATCGGAACGAACATTATTGTTTGCATTTGTGATCTAAACAAAAAATTTGCACCATCTCCAGCTCACGCACTATTTCAACATAAACATTAGCAAAACCTCTGATAAATATGATGTAAAAGTTGGATTTGTAAAACTAAAACGAGAAAGATTTTGAAGGTGAAGACGTTCATGAGGGTTTCCTCGCTTACTCAAAAAAAAAAAATTTATGAAAAGATTAACTTAACGGTTTGCTAATCAACGAACTCAAATAAGTAAAACCAACTTATTTGTATACTGGTTTTGTTCCAATAAAGCAATCCAAAAATAGAAACCATACAAGAAAGGTTGCAAGAAAGGTTGAGACTAAATTATATAGATTTGGTGACATTTTTGATAATGGATCACCATTCACCAACAACCCATTTCAGAATACAGTTTACAAGTTTCTGAGTGTATACGAGATGTTATTTCAAAAAAAAAATAATTTTAAAGCGACAAAAACCATGAGAGACCATTTCAACCGCAAACTATACATTTATTCTGTACAAAACAACACACCTAGCAATACTAACATTTTTACAAGAAAAGGCTATTCCAAATCACGAAAACTATAACGGAGCACAAAAATACAAAATGGAATGAACGAATAAATTGAATGTTTCAAAACCTGTAAAATCTAACTCATACTCTACAAACACGTAAAAGTAGCAGATTTAAGATGCGTATCTTATGTTTAAAGGAGATATGGGTCCAGCTTCGTTATGTAGTGCTTTCACAAGAGAAACGAACTTGAATAAGCTGATTTCACTGAACCACTTTAACTTCCACGTAATGGGGTCCGAAGCTACACCCCCGGTACTAAAATGTTCATTTTCTGATTTCTTGACCAATTCCCGACAAAAAAATTCTGTTGTCACAGATTTTAGTGATAACGTCACACAATAGCTCTCTTTGGTGTCTATAACCTGAAAACAGATCATGTGGTATTCAAATGGGGCTGAGTTGTTAACATTTACAATTACAACACATGTTCTATTTTTGCATATGTTGTGTGTTGTTGATTGCTAAAGACTCCAGATTTAGGCATCACGTAACAAAAAAAGAAACTGAAGTGATGATTTACCATTTCTAATGCATTCACGATAGAACAGCAGGTATCAAGCGAGAAGTAAGGAGCGAAGTTATCCTGGGAATCAAACCCGAACTGCGAGATATCTTCGATGCACACTAGCATATGTCCTCCAAGAACAAACAACGATCTCGAAAACCATTGATCATCTGATAAGAACAAGTAATGTTTGAAAAACAGCCTATGAATATAAATTAGCTAAAAGTGAGCAGACATACAACCTAAGTATTTATTTAATTCATAGAATTAGATGCTTATCATTTTCCAAAATTAACACATTTAATAGTTATCAAAACTTCTAACTTTTACGGATCAAAAAGTGTGTGAGGATCAACCCAACACAAGGCAGCCCATTTCATTCAGTACTACATATGAGACGTATCAACCCAACCCATATTTAGCCCGTTACCCATCCAGCCTGACCTACACATCTTTCCAACTCTAATATTTTTTGCAAACGTTACCAAACAGATAACAAAATTGATTTCCTCTAATGTTTTTGGGCATATAATAAGGTATACTTCAAATACTCTATCAATGAATCTACAAGAGTCTAGAACATAATACCTTCAAAACTGTTGTTCCAAAAAAGCACCATGGAATATTGAAGCATGTTTGTTTTTAACCCCCCACAAACATCTCTTTCAAACAAAGCAACCTGGATTTTATCCAAACTGGCATACAATACAAAGCCAGGTCATCAAACAGAATAAACCGAAACAAACTCACAAAAAACAGAAAAGCGGAGTACTCATTTTCAACAGCCATCATTATAGGGGGTCGTAGGGATTGTTTTTATAATCAGTTTTTCTTAATTGTAATTATCTAATTAGATAAAGGTCAAAAAATAACTTTAATAATAAGTTCCGTACCATTTGCAACAAAACTATCTACCTACCTTGAACTTCATTTGTGGAACTTCCATTCCTACTTAGCAAAACTTCTCTGCGTTTTTAACAGATTGCCCTATTCAGTCATTTTATCTATTGATTTCTTAAAAAAGTTTAATTAGCTCATGCACTAAAACATATGATTATCTAGTTATTACAACATAAGCAACATAATACTATCCAAGCATTAATTTTAGAGCCTGTTTATTTAAGCTGATTCTCTGATTCTGATTGTTCTCCATCACATAATCATGATAACAATACATGTCCATACACATCCTTATTAAAACAAAGTCCAACTTTAAAGTTGGTAATTACCTTATTAAAGGAAAGCCTTTCTTCTTGGCATTTGAATGAAAGAATTCCAAGATAGATATAAGCAGCCTTGATTTCTCTATACTCCTAGTTATGAACATATACCTAGCCCCTCGTTTAGCATACACCCTGTTAAATCAATAATGGTAAGATTAAAATTTTTGGCCAAATTGGACAAAAAATATAGGTTGAAAAATTTGTAATAACGACATCACACACAAGCACACATATTATATTTGCAAATACAGGATAATAGGAGTAGAAGTAACAATAAAAATAAAAGATTAAAAAACAGAATCACAAAAGTAAACAGTACTTGAAGCGAGTATTGAACTGTTGACTCGTTACCTCACTGCCTGAAGTCCTAAGCCTACCAACACCTCTTTGACATCTCCGGTCCCGAGGCAACCAACTAAACTGGGACTAAATCCTACAAGATGGCAACAAAAGAAACTGAGTAAAAAGAAGATGCATTTGCATAGGTAGTACTACAAAATTATAACTAATTTCAGATTTTCAATTTACACAATGCTCATACCGCAACAAACCTAACCTGAGGAATCATGTCGGCCATTGAGAAGCACAACATACAACTTCTGTTCACAACTCATCAATAACGCCATTCCACTATCCATCCACGCAAAAAACAAAAAATAAAAAAAATAAGAAACTGCAGTGAAAATAACTACTCTAAAGGTATTTAACCGAATGTAATAAAGAGTGTTTTTGACATGCATGGCAAACATAATATATTGCTATTAGGATATGGAGAGTATAGGCTATCAGCTTATTCGTACTCCTTTACAGTCTAACTTCGATTTAGCTGTCATCAAAGATCGGAATGGTTATCAAGAATTCCCTGTAGACTCCAACGCCACATTTATTTTATCTTATTCCTCATATCTTTATCAAGAACTATTAGTTTGTAAGTACTGGTACTAAGAGTATTACAGCATAAAACGTACAATATATAGATTAAATCATCAAAATTTAAGGCATTTACCTTCTATTGCAGCCAGATGGATCCTCTACCAAACAACTGCAACACAGATATTGCCTACATGTTTCTTGAACCCCAAAATCTGCAAGATCTACTTTAAAGTTATTTGAAATGAACTCTTCAGTCCCCAGGCCTGATACACTTTTTTCAAGAATAATCTCTCCCCCTGTGTGAATAGAGTGGGTCCCATCGACCAACATCTGGTAATTGTAAGAGTCATCAATGAATTGTGCACTGCTGTTCAATACACGTGAATCATTAGCATCATTTATTTGTCCTGTATTCTCAGAAAGTGATACAACTCTTGGCTTCGGTTTTCTTTTGCACATTTTCTTCTCCAACCAATTTGCTTCTTGCTTAACAAGACCTACTATTTCACCATCAATGCCTAATTGTTCAGAATCCCTACACTCTGTATTGATGGTGTTCATAGAACATGAACCATTTTCCATCATTTTTTGCAGATCTTCACAAGGGAAATAAGATTGGCTATCCATACTTAATGAAAGATCATCAGTTGTTGATCCATTATACATATAAGATCCCATTCCAACATAATCATCTCCACTATCACTGGTATCACTATCTGAAGATGCTACTGAGTATGACTCAGCAGAAAGCTGCAAAATTTCTTCCTCCAAATTATGGCGACGATGCAAAATGTCTTCTTGATAATGAGGCGGTGATCTTGCATATACTGATGGAGAATGAGCATCGATGACATCATCAAGAGTATCCAAAACTGTCATTTCAGGTCCTTCAACTTTGGTACCATTGTTTAAATGTAACCCCTGATCTCCTATTGGTTTAATATTATAGGACTTCAGTTTCATATGATTTGATATGGACCCATCTTCAGTTTCATGAGATATGGTATTGATGGACAAATCATCATATGGGTAATAAGATTCTTGAAGTTCCATTTGATGTTCATCTTCAAAAACTTCAGCAGAACCCGATATATATCTTGATTTTTTACCAAAATGCTTTAGCCTCCTTTTATTTCTAGAATCTTTCCCTTTGTTAGGAACTAAGGTGGGGCTACTTTCCATATCACCCTTCTCGTGATCATCTGACATCATCCACCGTTGAAACTCTTCTAGCCATAAAGCAGAACGTTCTTTTTTCAAAAATTCAATTTTTTTCATAAAATCGACAACTTCAGCTTCCTTATTTAAATCAGCATTCTCCTGCTTTCCCCGATCATCATCATCACATGTAACTGAATCATTATCAGAATATACAATTGGGCTCCCGATTTCACTTTCAATGCTGGCAACACGAGATAGTTTCTTCTGAA
The DNA here is from genome assembly GCF_046630445.1 of Rutidosis leptorrhynchoides. Classification (NCBI taxonomy): domain Eukaryota; kingdom Viridiplantae; phylum Streptophyta; class Magnoliopsida; order Asterales; family Asteraceae; genus Rutidosis; species Rutidosis leptorrhynchoides. Next base: position 22,555,916 of record NC_092333.1, on the reverse strand, counting down.
AAACAGGTCAAAAACTAATCATGGTCAAGTAAATTCTATAAAGAATGTAACAGGTCAAAAACTAATCATGGTCGATTAAATTCTATAAAAAAAATAACAACATTGACCAACCATTTTTGCGTTAACGCTCCCTTCTCTTTCAGCCTCATCTTTGGCTGGAGAATAAAATCCAAAGCTAGAAAGTTGCTTATGCCTACTAGCAATTATAATCTGACGCTTCCATCCCTCTCTCGTTGAAATTTTTTTGTCATCCAATATCAGCTGCAATATCACAACATCAAACATTACACCAAATACGTTGTCAATAACTAATTAACAAAAGAAAAATTATACAATATACATATCAATACCATGGTTGTAGAAATCCCAATTAATACCTGATTAATCATTTTTCAGATACAGGCCGATTAGATTTTAGAAAATCTATTTAATTAATCGGTCAACACCGTCCAATGGGTCAAAATCGGATTCAGTTGGTCAAAGTCGGATTTACTCGGTCAAAGTTGGTCAACACTTTAGTATGGATTTATATTAAAATTGGCTGGTTAATCCCGATTAGTGATTTTTCCAACCTTGAACAATACTAACCTTATCTGGATCAGAGAAGAAGCTGTAGACTTGCGCTCTGTACCAGTTGGCAGAACATACTGGATTTCCTTCTAACCACAACGCCTTTAATGACGGAATGCCAGCTAGGATTTCCAGCTCAGAAAAGTTTGAAATAATATTGTATGATAAATCGAGCCCCTCAAGTAACTTAAGATTCTCCATCCCACGTATTGAAGTAAGAGCATTATTCCTCAATACTAATTTCACAATTTGACATGAGACCTGAATACAAAAACATTGCATGTAGATTATTTAATTTAATTTTAATAGCTGATTATACCAAACTCATAGCTTCAAAATAAATTAAATTCGATTCATAAAAAGAAATACTATGTCTTCATGTAAAACAAACAGAAGCTCAGAGAACATATGCTTGCAGAATTTTACATTTAACTTTACCTTACTAAACGATGAAATTGTTCTCAACTGATTAAAACCGAGATCTAGGTGCTTCAACTTGCTACATCTCCCAAGATTATCAACTTTAGAAAATTTGTTCCTACTTAAATCAAGAGTCTCGACAACAGGCAATAGTCTCAAAGAATCATCCATCAAAACCAAGCCATTATGAGCACAAGATACAAATGACAATCGCTTCCATTGAGGCGAAGTTTCTATGTCAGCAATTCTACTAGCAAAAACATGCCGAAGCGCATCCTATTTCACCTCAACAAGAAACAAAAACCAACATTATCAAAACAGTAAGTATAAGTAATCCAATCAATATTATCGATCCATCTCATACCCTTAAATTGAGCAACTAAGTTTCGGAAAACCATTAATCATCAACTAGAAGTATAGATAGATCCAATTAAATCCAATTATTATTAAGACTAATCCATTACATCACATAATCATTAATTAACTTCATAAAAAACAAAAGCAATCCAGTTAATAGCTTTAGAACAAACTATTATTATTAATATTGAAATCTATGCATCTTGTACTCAGAAAATAAAACAATAAGATCATGTGAATTAACAATTAACGACTACAAGTAGAACTAAATCTCTAATTACTAAATATCCATCTCATATTGCAAAATTTGAACAACTTAATTCATAAAACCAGCAATTACTAACTACATGTAGAATCATTATCTGAACAATTATGATCATGAAAATCAACATTTATCAACAATTAATAGTGTCAAATCTTTAACTACCAAAATAGTTGCATCTCATACAGTAAAAACCATATAATGAAGCTCACAAAAGGACATGCAAGATCAATCTTACAGTTGAATTATGACATATTATCTTCTCAAGAGTATGTCTAAGTTCTAAAAGTCCTCGAGCAGCAGACGTAGACAAATCACATCCACGAAGCTCCAAAACCTTCAATCTACCAAACGGCAACAAACACAATGGTGTAGGATCTCTACACGATTCCAAAGGAAGCACGGATATAACTTTAAGTGACGTAAGTATTCGTAAAATTCGCCGGAGCTGTTCAAGCGCACGGTGATCGCCTAGGTCAGAAACATAAGCACGAAGGTAATCGACCGGAGTTCCGGCGAGAAGACGTTCAAGTTCCGATAACGATTCGAGTCTAGATTGTACATAATGAAGCCCTACCGGATTCAACTTCAAAATTAGGGTTCCTTCGATTAACGGACCTGCTTGTTTCTCGACGAATTTGACTAGTGACTCGAGATACCGATCGCCGGTGACGATTGCGGCCATGTTGACTTGAAATTAGGAAATTGAAAATTATTATGAGGTCTTGTGAAGGTGATGTGAAATTGAAGCGTGTTAAATGTTCAAGCATCTTGATTTGGTAAATCAAAGTGTAGATTTCGCATAACGATTTGATTTTGATATGTGTGATGAGATGGTTTTGAGTCGGTAAAAACTATATAGTGTATGTGTATATATTCTTGTAGCTACGTTTTAGAAAGATGAATTCTTACGAAGAGACAGATCACCAAATATGGAATCTAAACGCTAATGACGCATTTAAAAGGTTACATGGTATTTACAAGTACATTTTAGTACTACACTGGTGCTTAATAATAATGAGGGGATGATTCTCACACACCTATTTTGACCTTTTACTCTTCTAATAATACTCAATTGGTGTGTGAGGATCAAAAAAGTGTGTGTGAGAATCATCCCCCTAATAATAATAATTGGTATTATTATATGTCAATATTTTTTATTTTTTTTACATAAGCAACCACGCGATTATCTCATGTAATTACATAATCCGTATCCAACTTACTGCTCTGAAGAAAATCCGGACCAATCCAAGAGCATAACCGGTAAAACCTCCCTCCCCGCTGCCCCCGCACTAAGCGAAATGTGACATGAGTGAATACTTCAGGTCAGGAATAACATTGAGTGCAATGTTGCAGTCAACTCCTGACCTCTCGCTAACAGAGGCAGCCACTACCAAATATTAATATATTAATTTATTTTTTTGAAAGCAAAATTTTATTAATATTAACATGATATATACAATACGTGAGCGATTAGAGCTGCCAAGAGTTGGCAAGCTCAAAGACACTCAGAAGATATACATATGACACGATACATATGGTTTGCGAAGACTGCAAACCCACGACATTACATTGCAATTATGATATTCTAAGATAAACACTAGGGTTGTTCAACCAAATTATCCACTTGAATCGCCTTCCACTCAATCTCTTTAAAATCCATTCAAAAGATATTTTGAATTTCATTCAAAGACATCGGTGTATTCTACTTTTTTCCTCGAAAGACCATGTTATTTCTATTCTTTCAAATTAGATATATGCACACTCACTCGACCGCTTGCCAAACTTTCTACCCAAACATGACATAGAAACCAAACTGTTGCCTCGACCTAATTCATTTATACTAAGGTTGTTCATATTGTCAAGACCCCACCACGCGTGCACACGATCCCAAACATTTGTGAGGACCCGTCCTTATCCACCTGGACGAAGCCATCAACATTTGGTCCCATTGCGATGATCGACTCCAAGTAATGTCCTTAAATTGAGCAAATGCACAGCGGAAGACTTAATTCGTACCTGAGAATAAACATGCTTAAAAGTGTCAACCAAAAGGTTGGTGAGTTCATAGGTTTATCATAATAATCATTTCAGTATGTTAATAGACCACAAGATTTCCATTTATAAATATATGTACACTCGCAAGTGTATAAAAGTATTCTATAAGTTGTTGAGCACTTGATAACCATACTTAACTATTAATCAACGTCGCATATTCCCTTTATTATGAAATCTCACTACACTGTACCAAGTGTAGCCTACAAAACGAAGTACTGTGCAACCGTTGAATACTGGTCGTCCAGTCCGGTTGGGGTTGTCAGGCCCGATAGATCTATCAACAGGATTCGCGTTTACAATACCCATGTAAATATTAGTTACCAAGCTACAGGGAAATATGCCAGTGGTACAACTCAACGTAGAATATATTTTTAAGTACTTGTGTCTATTTCGTAAACATTTATAAAAGCAGCGCATGTATTCTCAGCCCAAAAATATATATTGCAAAAGCAATTAAAAAGGGAGCAAATGAAACTCACCATACTGTATTTTGTAGTAAAAATACATATGACGACATTGAACAAGTATAGGGTTGGTCTTGGATTCACGAACCTATTTCAGTAATATATATATTAAAACACATAATGAGCATGTAATGGTATTCAATCCAGTTTTAAAAAAATATGTTACTTGTTAAAAATATTAATGTATTTATTATTTCCAATGTTATATATACATCTACATATGTTATTTTTATATTAAAATAGTAAATTAGATATACTTATGATATATGTAATAAATATATTTTTATATAAATATCTTTTGTTTGTAAAAATAATAATTTTAATGATACTACAATAATTTGTATTAATAATAATAATAATTTTGATAAAAGTGATAAGTTTAATAATAATGAATACTAATAATAATAACTCTAAAATTTTTAATAATAATAATAATAATAAAAATAAAAATAATAATAGTAATAATAACAATAGAAATAATAAAATAGCTACCTCAATGTAACAAGCCTTAAAAAAATAAACGCCTCTGCCAGGGTTTAAACCCGCAACCTCTCGAAATCCAACAACACACCCAGACCACTCGTCCAATACTGCTTTTCTGAATTAATTGTAACCCAAATAAATAAAACCCGTTTACTGTTCTCCCTTCTTCTTTAAATGAATTGGGCTTGTTCTGGCCCAAGAGATGATATAACATGGATCCCGGCCCAAAATAAATTCGATTATCAGTTTAAATAGTCTGTTGAACTAATCGATCCATAAGAAGGGTTTCGTTCTTCTTGCTAATTCGATTAGGGTTTTTCAATATATATATATATATACCGAACGTAACTTCATCTTAATCATAGCTCACATCATTATCAGTCTCATAATCATCACAATTTCGCTACAAACAATTACATGTACCAGTAGTTTTAATCTTCCGGATTATTTATATGTATTTTTCACTTTACTCTCGGGTCCAGACCAAAGAGGGTCCATCAACACACTCACCCTTATAATTTATGTGTAAAGTGATTGCAACTTCTTTTGGACAGGTCTTTCTTCTTTTTTTTTTTTTTTTTATAATCGTCCTAATCATCTTTAGTTCACCATTAAAGTCACACCACTATAAGCTTTTAACATCGCTATCATTATACTCACATCTTCACTTGAACAGGAGCATCAAAAAAAAAAATAAACGTAGCAAGATGGTAGCCATAGCTGCTACCTTCGACAAAATAGAAGTAATCGTAGCAGCTGTTTACGTTGGGTTTGATGATTGACACTCCGTAGCACAGCAGAAAATTCGATGGTTTTCTTTTCTTGACTTCGAACAGAATTAGCTAATCAGAAACAAACATAGCTGTAGTTTATGAGGGTGTTAATGATGGAGGTGGTGGTACGGTTATAGTGTTGCATGACAGAAACAGGAAAACTGGAATATTTGATGGTGGATGGCGGTTTAGGATGGTAACAAGTGGTGTTTTAGATGGTTGAATAGTGAAAAGAAACAGAAGGACGTACAGCAGGAGCTAATAGTAGTTGTTTGGTCGCGGTTGGTGATGGTTGATCATTGTTTTTGATGACGATAACAAAAGAAGTGGTGTTGGGTGTTGAAGGATCGAACAGAAATATAGAAGGATGGTGGTTTTGAATTAAAGGGATGAAGTAGGAGTATGGTAGTGTTTTGGGTCATGGTGGTTCACGATTGTGGGGTTGGTTGGTTTCATGGAGAGCAACAAAAAAAAAATGACGACATGTGGGTTTAGAAAGTTATGGTGAACGAGAGTGGTGTTTGTGCTTAAAGTGGTGATGATCTTGATGGTTGATCTTAAAGAAATCAAAACAGAAACATATATGCAGTAACAATACCATAATATAAATGATGGTATTTGATGGTCTTGTTCCATGATGGTGGACGTGATAGAGCTCACAAAGGTGGTGACGATTTGGAGTTTAGATCGAGTGGTGGGTTTATGTTTGGTGTCGAGCAGTACAAGAAAAAAAAATGGTGGGTTTGTCTAGTAATATAACTGGTTTTCGAATAATAGTATAGACAAGTTGTAGTAATCGTGAATGGTGTTGGTGACTAACAGAAGTCGAATAGAGGTAATGTTAGAATGGTTTTATTGGTGAAATGGTGAATGATTTGGGTTGAACAAGAATGTGTTGGAAAGAATATTTGTGTCTATGATCAATATGCTATGTGTAAATGTATATGTCTATATAAAGAAAGACAAGTTAGAGATAGTGGATGGATAAGAATTTGAATATACGTACATATATAAAGATATATATAAAGATGGATGGATGGATAGAAGAAACAAAACATATTTTGTAATGGGTTTTGTGGAGTTTGATGGTGACTCAAAAAAATATATCGTGGTGTGGTGATTAATTCAATGAGGGTGATAGGAAGTGGGGCTACAAATAGATGTATTTAGATTTGAAGAATCTGAATTGCGTAGTAACTCAAATCATAACGAGATTATTTTGGTAAAATGTAAAAAGTAGAATCTATACATAAAAGTGATGATGCTTGATTGGCAATAAAAAATAGTAAAAATCACCAAATTACTTCAATTCACGGATGTAAAGAATTTCATGAAAAAGTTACAAACATGAAATAGAAAGTAGGATATGATGGGTCTATGTCATGTACAATCATATATCTATATTCATATATGATGTAGTAGTAGAAACACAGAATTATTAAAACACATTTTACATGTTTGAATTAATAGCCGCCGTTTACTAAATAACTTCAAAACCTGGTACATGTATATTCTATATACTTTTATAAAAATAATATTTGTATATATTTTTATTATTTTATATAATTAATTCTAACAATTACAATATATATTATTTCTTATTATTATATACAAATATATGTATAAGCATATTTGTTTACAAGTAATCGTATTGTGAGTCGTTGGAAATAGTCAAATGTTAAAATGGATTCATGAAAACAGTTCAAAATTTTTGAGACTCAACTTAACAGACTTTACATATCGTGTCAAACATAATATCGTATTGAGAGTTTGATTTAAAATTAGTCGAAATTTTCCGGGTCGTGACAGTACCTACCCGTTAAAGAAATTTCGTCCCGAAATTTGATCGAGGTCGTCATGGCTAACAATGAAAATGTTTTCATGACGAATAAGAGTTGACAAAATAGGGTTTTATCATCATTGAGTAATATTGATGAAATAATTGAGTTACCCGAAGTGTATGAGTGAAGCTATCACAAAAGAGTGAAAGGAAGTAAATAGAGGTTCGTTTTAACTTTTGACATAGTCACTGTTGAATGCTGGAATTCGAGGAATTTAAAGAAATCTTCTAATCAGAAAGAAAATGTAATAGCATGATTTATTAGCAACGTTGGAATTACGGAAGAATAGAAATATCAAGGAAATATTTTCGTGATATGTTTAGAGATTAAGTAGAATGAAAGAGTTATGTAACATGACACATGATGACGGTAGGGTCTGTGAATCATCACGTTCCATTAGAAATTCAGCATGACTTTCTGTAATATAATCACGTTGGCCAAGCGCATTATATTATACTAACTCATGCTTCAGTTCCCAACACTTTTCCACAATTCATTCATAATTTATACTTAGACTTTACAGAAGTTTCCAATATAATGGAATACAGAAATACAAGAGGTAGATAATTTCGGACAAGAATATTTATGAAAATATCCTCAGAAATATCGAAGATATTTATGATGATATTTTGGAATTTCTAAGTTCGAAGGTTGATGAAGAAAGATTTTCCGCAAGATTTTAACATGATTTTGGAGCCAGATATTCTCTAAAGATTTCGGCGGATCCAGAATTACCTGGATTCTTTGAATATAGGGTTTGATCCTTGTATTTGTCCTTGATTTCCTTCATAGTTAGCTCAATTCGTTTTTCAGTACCGAATTTTCTATCGAGCGTTCCCAACACTTCATTCTTTATCATCAACTTTTGGCCATTAAGACCATCTACAACATGCTGTTTCTTTAGCATTTTCAAAGTTAACGGATCTGGGTCATCGGTTATCAAACCGAGGTGGTTTTAGGAGAATTATGTTTTTAGATGATTAAACGTTGATGGTAATATGGTGGAATATAAAAGGTTCCCCAGTAACAATAAAAAGTATGCATATATATCGAGGTTATAATAAGGTTGTTTCGGATGAAAAGGCGGAGTTGACTTGCTGGAGCTGTGACAAAATTGGCTAATTTGAAAAGGGATTGCAAAGTTATTTTGGGTAATAATAACACTAAAGGAATTAGCACGGCTAGGTGTTTAACGTTTACTCAGGTTCCGGGTATTTTTCAGGTGCGTAACTATATGCATCAATCTTTTCTTCCGTAGATGAAGTGCGGCTGGTTCATCCTCTCGATCGAGGTGTTTTCAAGAATCATGAAAGGTTTGAACGCAGAATGTAATCGTGAATATACAAATGAGGTTTAAGATGAAATCAAGTGGCAACTTGAAGAATTATTTAGTTTTATATGTTATAATCAATATTTCAATTCATTTTAATTGTCCAATGTTATTAGTCCACAGTTGATAGTCCACAATTAACAGCCAATAATTCATATATAGTTTAATTTATAATATTCGAATTAATTAATACGTATCATGACCCGTATACGTCTCAGACTCGATCACAACTCAAAGTATATATATTATTGTAGAATCAACCTCAACCCTGTATAGCTAACTCCCGTATTACTGCATATAGAGTGTCTATGGTTATTCCAAATAATATATATAGATGCGTCGATATGATATGTCAAAACTTGTTTACGTGTCCCGATATTTAAAGTGCGTAAAAAAAATTAATAATAATAAATAAATAACAGAAATTAAATGACGATAAGTAAAATTGCGAGAATGTAAATTGCGATAAATAAATTGCGATAAATAAAATGTGATCAGTTAGCTAGGAACAATTAACTAGGAACAGTTAGCGTGGATTCTTAACAACATTTTTCTCGTAGTTAATTTGTTTGTTTCTAACAAGTTTTATTTTGTCCAGTGTTTTCTTCATTATGCCACTTGTTGGATTCTGATAGATCAAAATCCAAATATGAAATTGAATGAAAATGGTTATTATGTGGTGAACGGATACGTATATCGGTGGTTGTAAGTAGGATAGTAAATGATTGTTGAATCAGATTCGAAGAATGTACAATGTAACTTATTAATGTGAAATCTAAATATTCCTCGGGTACTACCTACCCGTTAAAATATTTTCATCATTAACAGTTTGTACGAAAGAATTTTTTTAATTACAATCTTTATGAAAATATATATACATATATATTTTCTTCAGATATAATCATGGATTTAATGAGTTAATGTGATATTAATCTCATTTGATTTACCGTTAGAACAAGAATATATAATCTCTGAAACATTTGTGATTACATAATCGCCATGTTCCGTGAAGATAAATGATATAGAACGATGCGTAGAACGAAAATTAATCGATGTAGAACAAGGTGTAAAACGAAGATCATGCTCGAGGTACAGAATGAGATGTTGAGGCATAGATTGTTGATGGTACTGGTGCTGTTACTGATGGTACTGTTGGTGCCGGTAATGTTGTTGAAGCTGGTAAATTTTGCACCATATTCTCCCAATTGATTACTCGAGCGCGAAGTTCATTGGCTCCTTCTATTATTCCGGGATGATTGTCGGTCGGAAAGAGCGGATGAATAAGGTTCAAAATTGTGGATAGAATGTAATCGTGTCGAACTACTCTGGAACTGAGGCTGAAAATGGTGTTTCGGATAGATTCGCCGGTAAATGCTTCAGGTTCTTCGCCAAGAGGCAATTTGGTTGGTGGGAAGGATCGCCTTCTTCGCTTCTCCATTGATTAAGTCGACTACGAACCCATCAGATGAATTGGGGACGGCTGCTTGATTGATTCATTCTGGTGACACTGCTTTCGGAGCTTAGGCGAAACTCCATATCGGAATAGCTGTCGAAATTCGAGGAATTCAAACTGGTTGAGGGATTCATCTCATACGATCAGATGAAGGATTTTCAATAAGAAATATATTATATGATGTAGATTAGTACCCTGCAATACATAATTTACATATGCATATATAATACTAAAATCCCATAAGTTACGGAGAAATCTACAGAATCTGTCAGGCAAATGTAACAATAACAGATACGCTAAGATATGAATTTATCTATACACTGTCTATGCAATAGAGGCAGTAAGATATGTCTAGACTAAGAATGATAAGCAGGTAATTTCCTAAGGATGATAAGCAGTTGATTTTCGACACGAATGATAAGCAAAACTTTTGACATGCAGACACGGTCGATGTAACATCCTCAATCGGGCCTAGATGTAAGATTACTAAAGTACCCTTAAGTTAGTATTGTGTTACTATGTGCTTTTCTTTTTATTTAATATTTATTATTAAATAATGATGTGGTTAGGACCAGTTTGTGACAAGGGTCACAGAACAGGTTTGTTTATCTAATTTGGACTTTGTTTGGGTTGCCAAATGATGTACGAAAGATATCAGATAACTGATAAATACCCGTGTGTTGTGATGTATGAGTTTTAAGACTCATAAGTGTTTGGTGGGAGGGTTATTCTTCTATTTTCTAGAAAATTCCCCAAACCCACCCGTTCACTCACCTCTCCATCCTATCAAACCCTAATCTTCAAATCAAGGTCTTGAGCTCAATTAATCATAGCTTCTTGTTCTCTGTGATTTCGTGATCATTTTAAGGTAAGCTTCTCATAGATTCATGTAGTGATTCTTGCTCAAATTGGGTTTTTGTGTTAGTTTGTACAAAATGAGTAATTTCGGTTAAAATGGCTTGATTAAGTGTTGTTTGTGTTAAAATCTTGTGGGTTTATGATCCTAAGTGTTTAGTGTACAAGATGTGGTTGGTTTTGAGGTCGTAATTGAGCTTTAGAGCAAGAATTGGATGAATTTGGTTGAAACCCGTCACTTTGGTAGCTGCTACTGCAGATGAACTACCCTCGGCCGATGGTCTCTGACCATCGACCGATGGAGTGAGACGATCGGTCGACGGACTAGACGATCGACCGATGGTGGAAGTCCTTCGACGAACGGTTGAAAATTTAACGATCGACCGATGGTGTAGTCCACCGGCCGATGGAGTAGTGACGATCGGCCGATAGTCTCTGACGATCGACCGATGGTCTTAGACAGTGAAATTTTTACTAAGTGTTGATTTCTAGCTGTTATGCTGTCCGTTTGTATTTTGAGATTTTGATGTAAATTTCAAAAGTGCACAAGTGTTAAGGAGAAAAATTTTAGCGGACAGATTTTCTGACAAAATTTCTATATTTGTGTTATTTGGTGTTTATGGACATAAACTAACTCGTGTATATGTATTTCTCAGGAGAAAAGGAGACAGAGAAGGTTCAGTGATTAGATAGCTGAACACCTTCTCATTTGCTGGTAATCGGTGAGTGGGGCTAACTGTGGAATTTAGCATAGAGTAGCATGTTATATTATGACTGCCATGCTAGTTAGTTGTACTTATTGATACAGTTAGTTAGTTTATTGTGATGACTGCATGTTAGTTGATGCTTGTCTGCTGGAGCCCAGTGCGTCCCTATTGTGTGGTAGCCTCGGTAGGAGAGATCAACCTGCGGGTTGGGTTCCTCTGTGGTAGCCTAGACAGCCGTGGTGTATATATATGTGAATGACGCGTCCGTCGCGTGTGGATTATGTATATACATACGGTGGTGGAGGAACTTCTGGTAAGCTCCAGCCCGATCAACTGGTGGTTAATGGTTTGGCCGAGCCGCCAGAGTCTCTGTAGACGGCACTTGGGTGATGTTTGTGTGTTAGCTCTTTGTGACATGATTAGTATAACTGTTCTGTATACTATTGCCTGTGGTTAGTCGTACTCACTTAGCTTCGTGCTAATTCCCCTCCATCTCCTCCCTGCAGGTTATTAGCTTTTGTAGAGATGATGCTTTTGGGGAGAAAACGGGGCATGCTGATGTTATGTTTGACAGGAGCCAACTCTGATGTGTCTTTTCCTATAAAACTAAACTTTTGTTGAAACGTCACGTGACACCATATGTATTAGTTAAATGCTAGCTGTCAACTGTTTTGGTTATGTAATTATGATATGTTTATATTATTATAATGGTTTAATTAACGTTAATGCTTCCGCCACGTATTTATAAAAAAAAAAAAATCAGCGGTGTCACAGTCGAAGTCCAGACTCACTATTGCATCCTAACGACTTATCAGTTAGACACACTAATGCAGACCTGGTTCGCTAAGACCGCCGCTCTGATACCACCTGTGAGGACCCGTCCTTATCCACCTGGACGAAGCCATCAACATTTGGTCCCATTGCGATGATCGACTCCAAGTAATGTCCTTAAATTGAGCAAATGCACAGCGGAAGACTTAATTCGTACCTGAGAATAAACATGCTTAAAAGTGTCAACCAAAAGGTTGGTGAGTTCATAGGTTTATCATAATAATCATTTCAGTATGTTAATAGACCACAAGATTTCCATTTATAAATATATGTACACTCGCAAGTGTATAAAAGTATTCTATAAGTTGTTGAGCACTTGATAACCATACTTAACTATTAATCAACGTCGCATATTCCCTTTATTATGAAATCTCACTACACTGTACCAAGTGTAGCCTACAAAACGAAGTACTGTGCAACCGTTGAATACTGGTCGTCCAGTCCGGTTGGGGTTGTCAGGCCCGATAGATCTATCAACAGGATTCGCGTTTACAATACCCATGTAAATATTAGTTACCAAGCTACAGAGAAATATGCCAGTGGTACAACTCAACGTAGAATATATTTTTAAGTACTTGTGTCTATTTCATAAACATTTATAAAAGCAGCGCATGTATTCTCAGCCCAAAAATATATATTGCAAAAGCAATTAAAAAGGGAGCAAATGAAACTCACCATACTGTATTTTGTAGTAAAAATACATATGACGACATTGAACAAGTATAGGGTTGGTCTTGGATTCACGAACCTATTTCAGTAATATATATATTAAAACACATAATGAGCATGTAATGGTATTCAATCCAGTTTTAAAAAAATATGTTACTTGTTAAAAATATTAATGTATTTATTATTTCCAATGTTATATATACATCTACATATGTTATTTTTATATTAAAATAGTAAATTAGATATACTTATGATATATGTAATAAATATATTTTTATATAAATATCTTTTGTTTGTAAAAATAATAATTTTAATGATACTACAATAATTTGTATTAATAATAATAATAATTTTGATAAAAGTGATAAGTTTAATAATAATGAATACTAATAATAATAACTCTAAAATTTTTAACAATAATAATAATAATAATAAAAATAAAAATAATAATAGTAATAATAACAATAGAAATAATAAAATAGCTACCTCAATGTAACAAGCCTTAAAAAAATAAACGCCTCTGCCAGGGTTTAAACCCGCAACCTCTCGAAATCCAACAACACACCCAGACCACTCGTCCAATATTGCTTTTCTGAATTAATTGTAACCCAAATAAATAAAACCCGTTTACTGTTCTCCCTTCTTCTTTAAATGAATTGGGCTTGTTCTGGCCCAAGAGATGATATAACATGGATCCCGGCCCAAAATAAATTCGATTATCAGTTTAAATAGTCTGTTGAACTAATCGATCCATAAGAAGGGTTTCGTTCTTCTTGCTAATTCGATTAGGGTTTTTCAATATATATATATGTATATATATATACCGAACGTAACTTCATCTTAATCATAGCTCACATCATTATCAGTCTCATAATCATCACAATTTCGCTACAAACAATTACATGTACCAGTAGTTTTAATCTTCCGGATTATTTGTATGTATTTTTCACTTTACTCTCGGGTCCAGACCAAAGAGGGTCCATCAACACACTCACCCTTATAATTTATGTGTAAAGTGATTGCAACTTCTTTTGGATAGGTCTTTCTTCTTTTCTTTTTTTTTATAATCGTCCTAATCATCTTTAGGTCACCATTAAAGTCACACCACTATAAGCTTTTAACATCGCTATCATTATACTCACATCTTCACTTGAACAGGAGCATCAAAAAAAAAACGTAGCAAGATGGTAGCCATAGCTGCTACCTTCGACAAAATAGAAGTAATCGTAGCAGCTGTTTACGTTGGGTTTGATGATTGACACTCCGTAGCACAGCAGAAAATTCGATGGTTTTCTTTTCTTGACTTCGAACAGAATTAGCTAATCAGAAACGAATATAGCTGTAGTTTATAAGGGTGTTAATGATGGAGGTGGTGGTACGGTTATAGTGTTGTATGACAGAAACAGGAAAACTGGAATATTTGATGGTGGATGGCGGTTTAGGATGGTAACAAGTGGTGTTTTAGATGGTTGAATAGTGAAAAGAAACAGAAGGACGTACAGCAGGAGCTAATAGTAGTTGTTTGGTCGCGGTTGGTGATGGTTGATCATTGTTTTTGATGACGATAACAAAAGAAGTGGTGTTGGGTGTTGAAGGATCGAACAGAAATATAGAAGGATGGTGGTTTTGAATTAAAGGGATGAAGTAGGAGTATGGTAGTGTTTCGGGTCATGGTGGTTCACGATTGTGGGGTTGGTTGGTTTCATGGAGAGCAACAAAAAAAAAAAAATGACGACATGTGGGTTTAGTGAGTTATGGTGAACGAGAGTGGTGTTTGTGCTTAAAGTGGTGATGATCTTGATGGTTGATCTTAACGAAATCAAAACAGAAACATATATGCAGTAACAATACCATAATATAAATGATGGTATTTGATGGTCTTGTTTCATGATGGTGGACGTGATAGAGCTCACAAAGGTGGTGACGATTTGGAGTTTAGATCGAGTGGTGGGTTTATGTTTGGTGTCGAACAGTACAAGAAAAAAAATGGTGGGTTTGTCTAGTAATATAACTGGTTTTCAAATAATAGTATAGACAAGTTGTAGTAATCGTGAATGGTGTTGGTGACTAACAGAAGTCGAATAGAGGTAATGTTAGAATGGTTTTATTGGTGAAATGGTGAATGATTTGGGTTGAACAAGAATGTGTTGGAAAGAATATTTGTGTCTATGATCAATATGCTATGTGTAAATGTATATGTCTATATAAAGAAAGACAAGTTAGAGATAGTGGATGGATAAGAATTTGCATATACGTACATATATAAAGATATATATAAAGATGGATGAATGGATAGAAGAAACA
This sequence comes from Rutidosis leptorrhynchoides, assembly GCF_046630445.1. Lineage (NCBI taxonomy): Eukaryota > Viridiplantae > Streptophyta > Magnoliopsida > Asterales > Asteraceae > Rutidosis > Rutidosis leptorrhynchoides. The sequence continues at coordinate 22,540,539 of NC_092333.1, read as the reverse complement.
AAACATATTTTGTAATGGGTTTTGTGGAGTTTGATGGTGACTCAAAAAAATATATCGTGGTGTGGTGATTAATTCAATGAGGGTGATAGGAAGTGGGGCTACAAATAGATGTATTTAGATTTGAAGAATCTGAATTGCGTAGTAACTCAAATCATAACGAGATTATTTTGGTAAAATGTAAAAAGTAGAATCTATACATAAAAGTGATGATGCTTGATTGGCAATAAAAAATAGTAAAAATCACCAAATTACTTCAATTCACGGATGTAAAGAATTTCATGAAAAAGTTACAAACATGAAATAGAAAGTAGGATATGATGGGTCTATGTCATGTACAATCATATATCTATATTCATATATAATGTAGTAGTAGAAACACAGAATTATTAAAACACATTTTACATGTTTGAATTAATAGCCGCCGTTTACTAAATAACTTCAAAACCTGGTACATGTATATTCTATATACTTTTATAAAAATAATATTTGTATATATTTTTATTATTTTATATAATTAATTCTAAAAATTACAATATATATTATTTCTTATTATTATATACAAATATATGTATAAGCATATTTGTTTACAAGTAATCGTATTGTGAGTCGTTGGAAATAGTCAAATGTTAAAATGGATTCATGAAAACAGTTCAAAATTTTTGAGACTCAACTTAACAGACTTTACATATCGTGTCAAACATAATATCGTATTGAGAGTTTGATTTAAAATTAGTCGAAATTTTCCGGGTCGTGACAACATTCATGACATGTTTTGCAGAATATTAATGAGTGTTCAACCGACTTTAAAATTATCATCACAAAGCAGGCATATAATAGTGTGTAATTATCAATATTAATATTTATTAATATTAATATTAAGTATCAAAATCAATAAAAGTTTAATACTATTACTCTTTAGTAGTTGATTTCAACTTGAACTAATTATTATTATCATAAATATAATCAAATCTTATCTTACAATAAACATGTTATATTTTGAAGAAAAATAATGGTATATAGTATACATATGTATCTATTACATTATATATTAAAAAGTTTTGAATAGATTACATCATATCTTCTCCTTAGATTATTTTCTAGAAATCTTGTGTAACATATAATAATTTAAACAAATTACAAATAAATATTTAAAAAAAAATATCTGTCACGACCCTACTTTTTCCGTTATCTTTTACCGTTAAATTATTTAACGACCGTTAACTGTTAATTGTGTCACGTCATTTCTATGACCTATATTATTATTTTTGTAATAATATATATATTAATTATTATGTGTTATGTGAATATTTGTATTTATATTTTGAATTTTACGTTTCTACATGTCGCGGATTTCCGTCCGGCGAATCTTTTCGGTTTTCAAACCAACGGTCGAGTTTTTGGGATATTTAAATCCTAAATATTTTAAATATGATATTTTAAGATCATATAATTATATGTAGTATTTATATTTATTTTTCGTCGCGTATTTGTTATCTCTCCGGATTTTTAATCGCGTAAGCGTGTTTTCGCGTTTCAGGTTTCGTTCGGGCTTTCGGGCCACAAGGAAATCAACATTTAGCAAATTTGGGCTAATGGGGCCCACCCCATTGCTTGGTTTGGCCGAAACCACCAAGGGAGGGAGTAATACTCCCTTGTTTTCTCATTTTGTGTTTTTATTTTCCTTTTCATCAAAATTCCCAAAACCTAAAATTACGTTGTGCTCTCTCCTCTTCCTCCTCTCCTTGCCGTCACCCCACACCAACAAAACATCATCATCATCATCATTCAAAATTGCTTGGATCATCAATTAAAGTGCATCAACGCGTTCCTCTCAATCTCCTCTACGCGATTATACTTCTTGATTATCGTTTAGGGTATAAACCCTAACCCTAGAACTTTTGATTTTTTATTATTTTTCTTTATTTTGATTATATATTGATAGTATGATGATTACTTGTTGTTGTAATGGTGTTTGTATGCGTAGAATTACTCAAATACATATGTTTTCGATTTGATTTAATTGGGACAGCAGATTTTTGTTTAATTCTGGAATTGTGACTGATATAATAGTGAAAATAAAGTAGTTAGATGAGTTCCTCTCATCATGACTGTAACATCCTCAAGTGGGCCTAGATGTAAGATTACTAGATTGCCCTTAAGTTGGTGTTGCGTTATTATATGCTTTTATTTTCATTTAATGTTTATTATTAATTAATGATGAGGTTAGGACCAGTTTGTGACAAGGGTCACAGAATAGGTTTGTTTATTTAATTTGGACTTCGTTTGGTTTGCCAAATGATGTACGAAAGATATCAGATAACTGATAAATACCCGTGTGTCACTCAGTGTGGGAATTAAACCCAATTAAGTGACTAAGTGCTGGCTTCCCTTCTCATTTTCTAGAAAACTCCCAAACCCTCCCGTACCTTCATCTCTTTCACATACCAAACCCTAATTTCTAATCTTTGTTCTTGAGCTCAAATCATTTACATTTTCGTGTTCCTTATGATCTACTGATTCTATCAAGGTAAGAATCATAAGTTTTCATGATTTAATCTTCAAGAAAATTGGGTTTTTGTGATAGTTTTTACAAAGTGGGTAATTTGGGTCAAAAGAGTTGAATTTGATGTTGTTTGAGTCCAAATCTTGTGGGTTTATGTTTCTTGATGTATAGTGTCTTAGATTTGGTCAGTTTTGAGGTAAAAATCGAGCTCTAGAGCAAGAATTGGATGAATTTGGGTGAAACCCGTCACTTTGGCTTCAGCTTCTGCAGATGAACACGGTCGGCCGAGTGTCTCGAGACACTCGACCGACTGACTCGACCATCGACCGAGTGAGTGAGACCCACGGCCGAGTGTGTCTGTGAAAGACCATCGACCGAGTGACTTGTCAATCGGCCGAGTGTGTGTAGACAATTGGCCGATTGTCTCTGACAGTCGACCGAGTGTCTTGGGCAGTGGAAATTTTACCAAGTGTTGATTTCTAGCCGTTATGCTGCCCGTTTGTATTTTGAGATTTTGATGAAAATTTCAAAAGTGCACAAGTGTTAAACAGAAAAATTTTAGCGGACAGATTTTCTGACAAAATTTCTATATTTGTGTTATTTGGTGTTTATGGACATAAACTAACTCGTGTATATGTATTTCTCAGGAGAAAAAGAGAAAGAGAAGGTTCAGTGATTAGATAGCTGAACACCTTCTCGTTTGCTGGTAATCGGTGAGTGGGACTAACTGTGGAATTTAGTATAGAGTAGCATGTTATATTATGACTGCCATGCTAGTTAGTTTATTGTGATGACTGCATGTTAGTTGATTCTTGTCTGCTGGAGCCCAGTGCGTCCCTATTGTGTGGTAGCCTCGGTAGGAGAGATCAACCTGCGGGTTGGGTTCCTCTGTGGTAGCCTAGACAGCCGTGGTGTATATATATGTGAATGACGCGTCCGTCGCGTGTGGATTATGTATATACATACGGTGGTGGAGGAACTTCTGGTAAGCCCCAGCCCGATCAACTGGTGGTTAATGGTTTGGCCGAGCCGCCAGAGTCTCTGTGGACGGCACTTGGGTGATGTTTGTGTGTTAGCTCTTTGTGACATGATTAGTATAACTGTTCTGTATACTATTGCCTGTGGTTAGTCGTACTCACTTAGCTTCGTGCTAATTCCCCTCCATCTCCTCCCTGCAGGTTATTAGCTTTTGTAGAGATGATGCTTTTGGGGAGAAGACGGGGCATGCTGATGTTATGTTTGACAGGAGCCAATTCTGATGTGTCTTTTCCTATAAAACTAAACTTTTGTTGAAACGTCACGTGACACCATATGTATTAGTTAAATGCTAGCTGTCAACTGTTTTGGTTATGTAATTATGATATGTTTATATTATTATAATGGTTTAATTAACGTTAATGCTTCCGCCACGTATTTATAAAAAAAAAAAAAAATCAGCGGTGTCACAAGTTGGTATCAGAGCTGAGTTTGGCAGCATGTGCATTGTGATCTGAATGTCATGTTCCCAAACTTAGTAAAGTCATGTCAAACATAACATGCCGGGGATGGGTTAAGTGAGTACTAGGACAGGTTGTGTGTTAGTTGGTAGTACTAACCGAGTTTATACTAAGCTTTGGTGTGAGTGTTGTGGTAGTGCAGTAATGGCAGATAATGAAGCTAACGCTACTGGCCCTACCGCCCCCGGAACTGGTACATTCAGAGCCCCTGACGAAGATGGGCACGTTTCATCAGAGGAAGAAACCTCCCAAGAAGTTATAAACCTACAGAGTCGACTATTAGAAGCTCGGGAGAAAATAAAGGAACTAGAACAAGAACGGGCGCAATGGAACCCTAATACCACTGCATTAAACACAACTTTTCCTCCAAACTATTATAACCAAGCTGGTGGTAGTTCCCAATCCCAGTTTCCACAAAACACTTACCAAAATCTCCAAATGCCATTCCCGTTTAACCAGGCATTTCCAAACCAAATGATGTACCCATTCCAAGTTCCTGAAACAAGAAAGAAGTGTACTTATAAACAGTTTATTGATTGCAAACCTCCAGAATATCATGGTCACACAAACCCTACCGTGACACTTAATTGGCTAAGAGAAGTAGAAAGAGCATTAGAAGCGTGTTTCTGTGAACCTGAATCTATGGTACTGTTTGCAAGTAGACTTCTCAAGGGTGAAGCGATGGAGTGGTGGGATTCTATTACAGCATACTTGCCTAGGGAACAGATCAGTCAGATTACCTGGGAACAATTTGCTGCTAAAGTTCGTGAGCAGTATTGTTCTGAATATGAAATGGAAAGGTTGAAAACTGAGTTTTTGAATATGAGGATGACAGAAAGTATGACGATTGATGAAGTTTTCAGAGACTTCACATCTAAGTTAAGGTTTGTTCAGCAATGGGTACCAACTGAGAAGGATAAGATTCAGCATTTCATGCTGGTAATTAAACCAGAATATAGAACAGTTGCGAGATTTGCAACAACCTTGGCACAGGCTCATGAAATGGCTAAGGTTACGGAAGGTGATGTAATGGCAGCAAGAAGAGAAAGTTCACAAAGTGGATCTATTGGGGGAAAATCAGAAAGTCAATCACGTGGTCAGTCTATTCAACAATCAAGTAAACAATCTGGTTTTCGTGGTAAAAAGTCAGGTGGGTTTAAACAGAAAAGTAAATCTGGTATGAGTGGATCGGGTTCTACTCAGTCTGGTTGGTGCAATGTTTGTAAGTCAACCCATACAGGCCCGTGTTCTCCAATGACTAGAAGGTGTTTAAAATGCGGAGTGTTAGGTCATGAATCAACAGCTTGTTCCTTTAAGTCAAATGTTTGTTGGAGTTGCCATCAAGAGGGGCATAGATCAGCAAATTGTCCAACTGCGTCAAGATCCGGTTCTGGGGCAGGGTCAGGGGCGAGGTCGGCTACTTCTGGGGGATCTTCTGCTTCTACTGCCGGGCAGAAGAGAAAGAATCCTCCAACAGCAGAGGTGAGGGCGTTTCAGATGACGGTAGACGCTGCAACCGCTACCGATGACGTCATTACCGGTATGTTCTTGGTTAACTCCTTGCCAGCTCGTGTGTTGTTTGATTCAGGAGCGAATCGTTCTTTTATGTCCTTAGGCTTCTGTGATAAGTTGAAGTTGCCTGTTAGGAAGTTAGATGAACCTTTGGGAATAGAAGTAGCTGATGGTAAGAGGGTTCCATGCACATCATCTGTGTCTGGACTTACCATAGAGATTGACGGCCATTCTTTTCCTTTAACCTGTTTGTTGATGCCTATACCTAGCTTTGATGTAGTCATAGGCATGAATTGGTTAAGAGCTAATAGGGCTAATATTAAGTGTGATAAGAAGATGCTTTCTTTCCGTTTGGCCGACGGATCCCGAGTGATAGCTAGGGGAGAGCGCAGTGGATTTAACTTCCCTATGGTTTCCCTAATGAAAGCTCAGAAGGCGATATCGAAAGGGTGTGATACGTTTTTAGCTTATGTGATTGATGTTAAGAAAGAAAAGAAACAGGTGACCGATATTCCCGTTGTGTCAGAATTTCCCGAAGTGTTTCCAGATGATCTACCCGGGTTACCTTCAGTACGTGAAGTAGAGTATAAAATCGATTTGGTTCCAGGTGCTACGCCAGTTGCAAAAGCTCCTTACAGATTAGTTCCGTCAGAAATCCGAGAAATGATGTCTCAGATTCAGGAACTGTTAGATAAGGGGTTTATCCGACCAAGTTCTTCACCATGGGGTGCTCCTGTTCTGTTTGTGAAAAAGAAAGATGGGTCGCTTCGTATGTGTATAGATTACCGCGAATTGAATAAGAGAACGATAAAGAATAAGTATCCGATACCGAGAATAGATGATTTATTTGATCAGTTACAGGGTGCTTCCTACTTTTCAAAGATTGATCTACGTTCAGGGTATCATCAGGTACGTGTTGCAGAGAACGATATACCGAAAACAGCGTTCAGAACTAGATATGGTCATTATGAGTTTTTAGTTATGCCATTCGGGTTAACAAACGCGCCAGCAGTGTTTATGGATTTAATGAACAGGGTGTGTCGTCAGTATCTTGACAAATTTGTGATTGTCTTCATAGATGATATCTTGATATATTGGAAAACCGAGAAAGATCATGCTACGCATCTGAGGTTAGTATTAGAGCTTTTGAAACAGGAACAATTGTACGCTAAGTTCTCCAAGTGTGAATTTTGGTTACGAGAAGTACAGTTTCTGGGTCATGTGATTTGTGAGCAGGGTATCAAAGTAGATCAGTCAAAAATAGAAGCTGTAATGAATTGGAACTCGCCGAAAACGCCAACAGAAATTAAGAGTTTTCTGGGTTTAGCAGGTTATTACCGCAGATTTATCAAAGACTTTTCTAAAATAGCAGGTCCGTTGACTAAGTTAACCAGAAAAGATGTAGCCTTTCGATGGACTGATGAACAAGAAAAGGCTTTTCAGACTCTCAAACAGTTGTTATGTCAAGCGCCAGTTTTAGCTTTACCAGAAGGAACAGAAGATTTTGTAGTCTATTGCGATGCGTCACGTGCAGGTCTGGGATGTGTTTTGATGCAAAGAAATAAAGTTATAGCATATGCTTCACGACAGTTAAAGAATCATGAACGAAACTACCCTACTCATGATTTAGAGTTAACTGCAGTTGTGTTTGCTTTGAAGCTTTGGAGACACTATTTGTATGGTACACATTGTGAAATTTATACAGATCATCACAGCCTTCAATATCTCTTTTCGCAGAAAGAAGTCAATATGCGTCAACTACGAGGTTTAGAATTGATTAAAGACTATGATTGTGAGATTAAATACCATCCGGGTAAAGCAAATGTGGTTGCAGATGCTCTGAGTCGCAAGAAAACAGTCGAAAATGTCAGATTTATGAGAATTGAGCTAGTTTCAGACTTGATCGATCGTTTGAAAACCGTTCAGTTAGTAGCATTAAATGATGAAAACCTAAAGACTGAGCTAATGAAGAAAAGAAAATTTGACCTATGCAATGATTCTAGAGGATTAAAGACCTATAAAGACCGAATTTGGGTGCCTATGCTTGGAGATTTGAGGGATTTAATCCTTACTGAAGCGCATAAATCTCGATTGACCGTTCATCCAGGTAGTACAAAGATGTATAGAGACTTGAAAACGTTGTATTGGTGGCCGACAATGAAGACAGATGTTGCAAGTTTCGTCGAAAAATGTCATATTTGTGCACAAGTTAAAGCAGAACATCAGAAACCGTATGGGTCTTTACGACAGTTAGAAATTCCTCAGTGGAAATGGGATCACATAACGATGGATTTTGTAACCAAGTTACCCCGAACCCAGAAAGGACATGACATGATCTGGGTGATAGTGGATCGTCTGACAAAGAGTGCTCACTTTTTAGCTACTCGTGAAACAGCTTCGTTGAGTGATTTAGCAGAATTGTACTTGAAAGAGATTGTTAGCCAACATGGTGTGCCATTGTCTATAGTTTCCGACAGAGATACTAGGTTTGTATCGAACTTCTGGAACAGTTTGCAGCAGAATCTGGGTACGCGTGTGAATCTTAGTACAGCTTATCATCCTCAGACAGATGGTCAGAGTGAGCGAACAATTCAGACATTAGAAGACATGTTGAGAGCGTGTGTCTTAGAATATGGTGGTTCTTGGGATTCGCATCTTCCTTTGATAGAGTTTGCTTACAACAATTCATATCACTCGAGTATCGGTATGCCGCCGTATGAAATGTTGTATGGTCGAAAGTGCAGAACTCCTACATGTTGGTTAGAAGCAGGTGAGAAACAATTTGCAGGTCCCGAAATTGTTCAGATAACCGCAGAAAAAGTTGAAATTGCACGTGAGAAGTTAAAAGCAGCTAGAGATAGACAAAAGATGTATGCTGATCCGCGCAGGCGTCCGATAACATTTGATGTAGGTGATCGTGTTTACTTGAAGGTTTCGCCATGGAAAGGGGTTATCAGATTTGGTAAACGTGGTAAGTTAGCGCCGAGATTTATTGGACCATTTCCAATCAAAGAGATTTTAAATGATCAGACCGTTGTTTTGGATCTTCCTTCAGAGTTATCAGGGATTCATAACACCTTCAATGTGTGCTATTTGAGAAAATGCAAGGTAGAGGATGAAAGTTTGATTCTTCCTGATAAGGCTAAAAAGGAACATATATTTCATAGCAATATCCCTCCTAAATAATAGGTTTTCATATGTAATTGTATTATATTTTCATTGTAATTGTTTAAATAAATAAGTGCGAAGACAAAAGGCGAAAACGAAGATTTGAAGACACAAACGTCCAAAAAGTTCAAATGTACAAGATACAATCCAAGTGGTTCAATTTATTGATAAGAAACGTCTAAAAATGACAAAAGTACAAGTTGCGGAACGCAAAGTACAAGATATTAAATTGTACGCAAGGACGTTCGAAAATCCAGAACCGGGACATGAGTCTACTCTCAACGCGCGATGTAACGGTGCAAAAATTACAAGTCAACTATGCACATAAATAAAATATAATATATAAATAATTCTTAAAAATTATATATATATTATATTATTATTTAATAACGTCGACAAGCTAGGAGCCAAAAGTTTGTGAGCTGGATTTTCAAACTCCACGACTCGCGGAGTTTGAAGGCCACAAACTCCACGACTCGCGGAGTTTGAAGGCCAAAAACTCCACGACTCGCGGAGCTGTCAGAAATCAGAAATTCCTATAAAAGGCACGAGCTTCTGCCGAGTTTTTTACACAAAAATCAATCTATCTCTCTGTATTAATATATATAATATATATATATATATATATATATATATATATATATATATATATATATATATATATATATATATATATATATATATATATATATATATATATATATATATATATATTATAAATTAGTTTAGTTTTATATTAGATTAGTTCGGGTTATGTAAAAGTTATTTTTACGGGTTTTTGAAGTCGAAATTCTGTCCGTGTAACACTACGCGATAAATACTCAATGTAAGTTATGTTCTCCTTTTTAAATTAATGTCTCGTACTTAAGTTATTATTATGCTTATTTGAGCCAAAGTAATCATGATGTTGGACTAAATATTAAAGACGGGGTAATTGGGCTTTGTACCATAATTGGGGTTTGGACAAAAGAACGACACTTGTGGAAATTAGACTATGAGCTATTAATGGGCTTTATATTTGTTTAACTAAATGATAGTTTGTTAATTTTAATATAAAGATTTACAATTGGACGTCCCTATAAATAACCATATACACTCGATCGGACACGATGGGCGGGGTATTTATATGTACGAATAATCGTTCATTTAACCGGACACGGGAATGGATTAATAGTCTATGGAATTATTAAAACAGGGGTGAAATTATGTACAAGGACACTTGGCATAATTGATAACAAAGTATTAAAACCTTGGATTACACTCAGTCGATAACCTGGTGTAATTACTAAACAAAGTATTAAAACCTTGTTACAGTTTAAGTCCCCAATTAGTTGGAATATTTGACTTCGGGTATAAGGATAATTTGACGAGGACACTCGCACTTTAAATTTATGACCGATGGACTGTTATGGACAAAAACCAGACGGACATATTAAATAATCCAGGACAAAGGACAATTAACCCATGGGCATAAAACTAAAATCAACACGTCAAACATCATGATTACGGAAGTTTAAATAAGCATAATATATTTTATTTCATATTTAATTTCCTTTATTTTATATTTAATTGCACTTCTAATTATCGCACTTTTATTTATTGTTATTTAATCGCACTTTTAATTATCGTACTTTTTAATTATCGCAATTTTATTTTATCGTACTTTTATAAATATAGTATATATATTATATTAGACTAAACTATTAAATATAGTACTATTAACGACTCGCGGAGCCGCCCTGACAGACGCACCCAGAACCCTAATTTGGCATTTATTACGAGTATAATTTAATTATTATTATTAAAACTTAATTAGGTTTATATTTAATATTAATATTTAGTTTTAGTTTTTAAATTAATTTGTATTTTAAATATTAATTAGTATTATTAAATATATATATAAATTAATACTTTTATAAAATAAATAGGATAAAAATAATATTTTTATAAAAATTATAATTTTTACAACTTTAATTTTATTTTTATATTTTGTATCATTTTAATCGTTTAATCGTAATATTGTATATTTATCGTTCGTAGCTAGTGTTAAGTTTAGTTTTGCCGTAGCTTATTATTTTTATTTCTAGATTTTTAGACTTTGCCGTAAAATCCATTAAGTGCTTTTTCTTTAGATTAAGATTTAGGTGCTTTAGAATTTTGCGACGCCTTTTTAAGTTTTAATACCTTTTTAAGTTATTGCCATTTGGGATATAGTTTTACTTGTAAGCTTTAATATTTTTAGACGCAACTTTTAATTTTTTTAGTTTTTAGTACCTTTTAAGTTACGACGTGCTACTTTCTTTTTTATTTTTCAACCTTTTATTTTTCGACGCGCAATCTTTTTCTTTCTTATTTCTCGACACGCTAGTTTTTAGGACTTAGAAATTTTCTCTACTTCTTCTCTAAAATTCCAAACGAAAAATTATTTTAAGCGGTTAAATTGATAGACATCCAAATTTTCTGCTTCGTAGTAATAGTTGGATTTGTTAGTGGCTGAGTTGTGAGCTTCCGATTTAAAGGGTTCTGGCTCCCTGCTGCATCTATTGGCTATTCGAAACGTGGGCAAAAGCAGAAAAGTCTATTAATTTGATAACTTATATAATTTTTATATTTATAACTAATAGGATAATTAAAATTTGGTAATAAGCGCATTATGAAAAGTCTCGAAGATATTTTGGAAACTCTTTACGATATACGAAATCAATACTCTCAACCGAGTGTTGATGACAATTCGTTCGGTCAATCTTGGATCACGAATGACGAAACAATAACTGGTTGTGAAATCTGTGGAGATTATCACTCAACATGGGAATGTTATTATTACGTTCCAATGGAAAATTACGCACCCACGGAACCTGAATGGAATGATTATGAAGAATACAATTCAAATTGGGATTATTCCCAAGAATATTTCCAAACTCAACAACCAGTAGACGAGGAAAATTATGTGTCTGAAAATTTATTAGACAATATGAAAATCAAACTCGAAGAACTTGATGCTCAAAATGAACAAATGAGAGAGTTTGTAAATAGGCAAGCTGAAACTCTATCAGATTACACACCTGTTGATCTGAGGAGTCATGTGCAAGAAAATCTCATATCATCGAATTTTGATGAATTCGAGAGCTCCGAAATCACCAACTATCCCGATGATACTTTTTATTCAGCTTTACCAATTTCACAACATATCGACACATTAGCCTCTACCGACGAAATCATCGATCCATCTATGGATGAAGAAGAAGTAAGGAAGACAAATTTGTACTCTTGGAAAAACAATAACGTTAAAAATTTTACCCCCAAGACCAAAGTGGTGGGACCGATAAGTACCGTTAATGAAGAAGAATCTACTTCGATCCCGAAATTCACCATTCCACAACCTTCCAACCCAACGTTCTCAATAGATGAGTCATCTATCAAAGATGAACTACGAGCTGTAATAGATAATGACACCTCAGATTTCACCCAATTGGGTAATAGAGGTGAAACCTTTAATCCCGAGAATAAAAGGAAGGAAATGTTAGGAATTGTCCACCCTATAATATGTATGTCGGTGTATATCGATCCATTTGACCAAGAACCAGAAAAGAGACATATCCATTTACTAAAAGCAACACTTAAAAAAGAATTAGGTAGTGACGATCAAGAGAGTCTAAACTTTAAACCCATTGATATATTATACACCACCCGAGATGTAAATAACTGGCTCACTATTCTAATTCGTGGAACTTATTCTACCGACTTCACATGTCGTCAGCTAAGTGTGGGGAAGTCAAACCCCACTTAACGTTAAATTCGGAGTTCGGGTTAGTGCATAACTAGTTAATAAAAATGCACTATTAGGGTAAAAGACGCATTTTCAAAAATTAGCAAACAGTTCAGAAAAGCAACCGTTTTTGAAGAAAAACATGTGTGATAAAACAAGAAGGAATGAACGATGAGGTGCACCATCTATCATCCTGCAATTTTATGGTATCTTTAACTACTTTCTACACTAATCACCCTCATGAATTTATAATTATAGTCTGATTTCATGCAAATGAGGGCATTGCATGATCTTAAGTGTGGGGAAGGATTATAAATTCTCTCGGGTTTACACTTGGTTTTATTTGCCAAATTTTGTGAAAATTTGAAAAATTTTCAATTAAATGAATTCAAAATCATGTTTATACATATTTATGAACGATGAAAACTAGGTGTTAATACCGAAATTATCGTTACCTCGGAAAGGATATAAATTGAGAAACAACCCAAAACGCTTGAATTCATTTAAAATGGAATAAAGGAGAATAAAAAAGCAAAGAAAGAAACTAAGTGTGGGGAGAATGTACCAAGTTATTTAATTAAAAACTATCTATCACATGTTTCTGTAAAGCTATTGCAGGTGCTTTTGTTTTGGACTAAATTAACTATTTTACCCGATGAAAGAAAAGAAAAGATGGATCTACACGATGAATCAATTCCATCATTAAAAGGAAGTAAATTCTTCCGAAAAAGACACGCGCTTCTTGATTTAGGTCAAGAAGTTGTCGTCCAGACCAGCTGTAGGTTGACGAAAAATCTAGAAAAGTCATCACTAAAATCACCAGGAAATCCACGGACCTCAGCATCAAACAGGGTCGCCAAGTGGTCAGACTTATCCTAACCATGAGAGGATCTGTCTCGTAAAATGGGGAGGACGCCGTGCAAATTAGCTAGATAAGACTAATGAATCAGACCCCCAGAAAGGATAATTTCCTTAAAGATTAAAAATCAGCTTTTAAGACTGATATTACTCAATCCTTGAGATTGACCTTAAAGATTGAGAATTCAAACTCATGGAATTCAATAATATCTAAACTCGAGCTTGAACGAGAAAATATTTTGATCAAAATTATAAACCGATTTGTTTTCTGAAAACCCATTTTCAATGCGTTCATTACCATTGAACGTAAAATCCTAGGAATTCACCTGGAATTCATTATGTCACCTGAACCAAATCGGGTGTCAACCGTAAGAACGGTGGTTGCATAGCATGGTCGAAGACAGGACCTTGTGCCAGACCGAAAAATCATAGGATGATCTTTACTATTGCTCCTACAAAGGATAGTACTAGCATCCGACACGTTTATAGACCATAATCAAAAGCAAGTCACGGGACATTGCCTTAACAGTTGCTTGTTCATCGCTTTCCTTTACAACCGGACGGTAGTTTATCGAAAGGTAATATACGGGACAAGTGAACTGGACGTGTTGCTTTCCTAATACAAGGTTAGCAAGTGGGTAACACAAAACCACAAGTGTTGAGCTAAAATTTTCAAATCTGAAACCCACACAACCCACAAAAATATTTTGCAAACACCGGTGAAGGGTTATTCCGGAAAACTTGTCTAGGGTAAAAGCTAGATTGAATTTTCAAAAGATCAAATGTTTTCATAAAGATCCAATTTCCTAACGGATCTTAATTTTCATAGTCATGTGGGACTGTAAACCGCCTTTCAAATGTGCACTTTGCTTTGGAAACCGAAAGTAAATCGGCTATTTGATTGCAAGTGTCGTTGATCTAAACCCGAGGCAACTGTGGATGACACACCCACCTTTAACCATGGTTCTATTGTTACTATCATTGTTTATATCACCATATCAAAATCACTGATGTACAAAGTGTGATGAATAAAAAAGTGATTCATGTATGTTTTTATTTCAAGTTATGTATTGCTTGAGGACAAGCAACGTTTAAGTGTGGGGATGTTTGATAAGGCTAAAAAAGAACATATATTTCATAGAAATATCCCTCCTAAATAATAGGTTTTCATATGTAATTGTATTATATTTTCATTGTAATTGTTTAAATAAATAAGTGCGAAGACAAAAGGCGAAAACGAAGATTTGAAGACACAAACGTCCAAAAAGCTCAAATGTACAAGATACAATTCAAAAGGTTCAATTTATTGATGAAAAACGTCTAAAAATGACAAGAGTACAAGTTACAAAACGCAAAGTACAAGATATTAAATTATACGAAAGGACGTTCGAAAATCCAGAACCGGTACCCGAGCCAACTATCAACGCCCGACGCAATGGACCAAAAATTACAAGTCTACTATGCACAAGAATATAATATAATATATAAATAATTATATTAATTATTTATATTTTATATTTATATATAAAATATGTCGACAAGCAAGGTTCCAAAAGTATGTGAGCTGGATTTTCAAACTCCACGACTCGCGGAGTTTGAAGGCTTAAAACTCCACGACTCGCGGAGCTGTCAGAAATCAGAAATTCCTATAAAAGGCACGAGCTTCTGCCGAGTTTTTTACACAAAAATCAATCTATCTCTCTGTATTAATATATATATAATATATATATATATATATATATATATATATATATATATATATATATATATATATATATATATATTATAAATTAGTTTAGTTTTATATTAGATTAGTTCGGGTTATGTAAAAGTTATTTTTACGGGTTTTTGAAGTCGAAATTCTGTCCGTGTAACACTACGCGATAAATACTCAATGTAAGTTATGTTCTCCTTTTTAAATTAATGTCTCGTACTTAAGTTATTATTATGCTTATTTGAGCCAAAGTAATCATGATGTTGGACTAAATATTAAAGACGGGGTAATTGGGCTTTGTACCATAATTGGGGTTTGGACAAAAGAACGACACTTGTGGAAATTAGACTATGAGCTATTAATGGGCTTTATATTTGTTTAACTAAATGATAGTTTGTTAATTTTAATATAAAGATTTACAATTGGACGTCCCTATAAATAACCATATACACTCGATCGGACACGATGGGCGGGGTATTTATATGTACGAATAATCGTTCATTTAACCGGACACGGGAATGGATTAATAGTCTATGGAATTATTAAAACAGGGGTGAAATTATGTACAAGGACACTTGGCATAATTGATAACAAAGTATTAAAACCTTGGATTACACTCAGTCGATAACCTGGTGTAATTACTAAACAAAGTATTAAAACCTTGTTACAGTTTAAGTCCCCAATTAGTTGGAATATTTGACTTCGGGTATAAGGATAATTTGACGAGGACACTCGCACTTTAAATTTATGACCGATGGACTGTTATGGACAAAAACCAGACGGACATATTAAATAATCCAGGACAAAGGACAATTAACCCATGGGCATAAAACTAAAATCAACACGTCAAACATCATGATTACGGAAGTTTAAATAAGCATAATATATTTTATTTCATATTTAATTTCCTTTATTTTATATTTAATTGCACTTCTAATTATCGCACTTTTATTTATTGTTATTTAATCGCACTTTTAATTATCGTACTTTTTAATTATCGCAATTTTATTTTATCGCACTTTTATAAATATAGTATATATATTATATTAGACTAAACTATTAAATATAGTACTATTAACGACTCGCGGAGCCGCCCTGACAGACGAAATAGTATTAAAAACTTGATGATGTAGCGTGAGGGTACGAAATAGTATTATTTTTAATACAAAATACTACAAAATATGACACAAGTTTTTGGCGCCGCTGCCGGGGAGCACTAAAACGCTATATTTTTAATTTATATTTGCAAAAATATAAATAAAAAAAAAAACAAAAACGTAAAAAAAAAAAAAAACCTAAAAAAAAAAAACGTAAAAAAAAAAAATTATTTTAAGTTTTATTACCTTTAGATTTTTAGACTCAGTCACAACTTTTAGTATTAAGTTTAGTTTTGCCATAGTTATTTTCATTTTTAGATTTTTAGGCTTTGCCGTAAAATCCCTTAAGTGCTTATTCCTTAGACTAAGTTTTAGGTGCTTTAGAATTTTGCGACGCTATTTTTCGCGCTATTTTCTTATTTTTATTTTTCGACGCGTTTACCTATGTATCAATTACAATTCCAATTAGTGATCTCCATTTGTAGCTTTAATTTTAAGATAGTGATCGTTATAAGGTTGGATTAACCGCGTGTTTACAAACCACTCTTCGTCTTTTTCATTTTTCGACACTTTTCGACGCGCACTCTTTTTCTCTCTTATTTCTCGCCATTCTAGTTTTTAGGACTTAGATTTTTTTTCTACTTCTTCTCTAAATTTCTTAAAATTACGAAAATTTATTTTAAGTGGTTAAATTGATAGACATCAAAATTTTCTGGTTCGTAGTAATAGTTGGATTTGTACGTGGACCGGGTTATTGGAGCCAAACAGTACTCAATTATATTGAGACCAAACGAATCCTGCCCCTCTGCTGCATCTTTTGGCTATTCGAAACGTGGGCAAAATCAGAAAAGTCTATTGATTGGATAACTTATATAATTTTTCTTTCCTTTTTAAAAACTAATAGGATATTCAGTGAATGCACCGAGCAAGACGTTCACCGCCGGTCATACGTTCACCACCTGTAACTCGATCAAGACATCGTTTAACAAATATCGCCGCCGTTGATTTTTCTTTAGAATCGTCATCTAGTCGACCAAGTACTCCAATTCAAATTTCCTATAATCCATCTTTTGAACCCGATTTCACAACTAAGAACCCGGAAGATATTCAAGGACAATTCCAAGATCCTGAACCCCAAACCGTTAAATCAGAATCCTCTAGTGATTCGGATACAACAAATCCAATCATGGAAAATCTAGAACCTCTAAGTATGGAAGATCGAATGAGGGCTAAACGCACGGGCCAAGGTCACGCCATTATTAAACCAGAAGTTAATGCTCCAGATTATGAAATTAAAGGACAAATCCTACACATGGTAACTAACCAATGTCAATTCAGTGGTGCACCGAATGAAGATCCTAACGAACACCTTCGTACGTTTAAAAGAATTTGTACACTATTCAAAATCCGAGAAGTGGAAGATGAGCAGATCTATCTCATGTTATTTCCCTGGACTTTAAAGGGAGAAGCCAAAGATTGGTTAGAATTGTTACTTGAAGGGGCGATTGATACATGGGATGTTTTAGTTGAAAAATTTCTTAAACAATTCTTTCCGGCATCTAAAGCCGTGAGACTTCAAGGAGAAATTGTTACGTTCGCGCAAAAGCCAAATGAAACATTATATGAGGCGTGGACAAGATTCGGAAGGATGTTGAGAGGATATCCTCAACACGGTTTAGATACTTATCAAATAGTACAAATATTCTACCAAGGTGTCAACGTTGCTACACGAAAAGACATCGACATAACAGCTGGTGGTTCCATTATGAAGAAAACCGCAACCGAAGCTTACAAAATTATTGATAACACAGCCTCCCACTCACATGAGTGGCATCAAGAAAAAGATATCTTTCGATCATCTAAAGCGGCTAGAGCCGATTCTAGCCATGACTTTGATTCCGTTTCCGCAAAAATAGATGCTTTCGAAAGACGAATGGAAAAGATGAATAAAGATATTCACGCAATACGAATCAGTTGTGAGCAATGCAGTGGACCACACTTAATGAAAGACTGTCACATTGAACAAACGATGGAACAACGTGAGAATGTTGTCTACATGAACCAAAGGCTGGAAAATAGTTATCAGGATAATTATCAACCGCCAAGGCTAAACTTCAATCAAAATCAAAACATTCTTTACAATCCAAATGGACCAAACAATAACTCGTACAACCAACAAGGTCCAAATAACCAACCAACTCAAACCAACACTTTCAATCAACAAAGACATGGCTTGTATAAACCACCACAACAAATCGAAGAGAAAAAGCTAAATCTAGAAGAAATGATGGCAAAGCTAATGGAATCTCAAACACAATTTATTACATCTCAAACCCAAACGAATGAGAGGTTTGATCAGTCATTAAGAACTCAACAAGCTTCCATTTTGAATCTAGAAAAACACGTAGGTACTCTTGCTAGCATGATGAGTGAAAGGAAACAAGGAAAGCTACCGAGTAATACTGAAGTAAATCCTCGGAATGAAAATGTTAATATGGTTTCAACAAATTCTGAAAAACCAGCATCAGAAGATGGGAAGGTTTTAGATGAGAGTAACAATGAAGAAGTTACACCACCACCACCCGAGTATGTAAAGCCAGTGGTGGCACCATACAAACCACCCATCCCGTTTCCAAGAAAAGGAGTTGAGTATGAGCAAGTAATAAGTAATAAAGTTTGTGATACCTCTGAAAAGAAGAAGAAGAAGAATAAAAAAGTGCAAGAAACAAAAACAGTAGAAGTAAACCCGGTGAAGACAGTTCCACCAAATCCTCCACCTAGGGTAGGTGATCCGGGTGAATTTATTGTTCCTTGTCTACTTAGTGACTGTGTCATATATGATGCACTAGCAGATTTAGGTTCAAGTGTGAGTGTTATGCCTCTTTCATTATATAAGAGATTAGGTGTAGGTGAGTTAACTCCAACGGATATGAGTGTTCGACTCTTTGATCAAACCATTAAGCACCCAGTTGGAATTACTGACAACCTACCCGTTCAAGTAGGTAATTTAACCTTTCTAGTCGAATTTATTGTCATTGACATAGAAGAGGACCCAAACGTTCCTCTAATTTTAGGTCGACCATTCTTTGCGTCCACCGGGGCGTTATTTGATGTAGGAAATGGAAGAATGACACTTAGTAGTGGTGACAAATCAATCACCTTTATGATTCGAAAGTCTAAATCTCCACCAACCAAAACCGTTGAACCAATAAAAACGATTGGTAAGAACCATGTTGTTTTACCAACTCCAACGGTAGTGCTTAACAATAATAAAACGCCTAAGTGTGGGGAAGATGAAGTAACACCTAATGATGACATGATAACAAAGAACCCCGTTGTTGATACGAAATTAGATAATCCCGTTATTAATAGTTCAATGAAGAAACTTATTAAACGGATTCGCGATGCTAGAACCAAGGGGAACTTTAAGTTATGTAACCGATTAGTATCCAATCTGTCGCCTAAAGAAAAGGCGAAGCTAGTTGAAATTGTGGATATAACACATGAATCCGACCAATGGCTTAAAGAAAAAGTCACGGATATGCAAGTTGATAATGGACCAAGAGAAATTGACGATGAAGCTAATCACAATTTCGACACCACAGCTACCTAAATGTGGGGAGATTCAAATGTTCTAAAAAGAAAATGCTGTCTAGAATTAGTTGTTCTGTTCTCGTGTAGTTCCGAGAATGGAATCCGATTGGTCTTTTCCGCTAGCAGACACTAAAGAACTAGTTTTCTTCCTCCATTCTGATTTTTTTTTTTGTTTTATAGGTTTTATATGAAATTAATATGCTTTTCAAATTTAAGTTTTTGTGTGATTTTAAAAAAAAAAATTTACTTTATTTCATTAAGTTTAAAAAAATTGATTTCTAAAATTCGTCGTGAGTTGAAGACTAGGTCGTTGAGCCGAAATTGCTTTACCCGAGGGCGGGACGACAAATTTTGTTATCATTATTTTTAATTTTATTGATTTAAAGTATGCCAAAAAAAATATTAAATATTATAAATTTTTGAAAGTAGGGTAATATACCAAACTTCAAAAATATGTATATGTATGTTTGTATTTTATTATGTACAAAACAGGGTAAAACAATGTACTTTCAAAGACTGTCATTAAGTTAAGCAAAAACTACTAATTTTGACAACAAGACGCAAAATAATAAATGTGATATAATAGATGAAGGAATGAACGATGAGGCGAGCCATCTATCATTCGACGAGCTTTGTAATTACAAACTGGGTATTTTTAATCACTTTCCTACACTAATCACCCTCATGAATTTATAATTATAGTCTGATTTCATGCAAATGAGGGCATTGCATGATCTCAAGTGTGGGGAAGGGTTATAAATTCTCTCGGGTTTATACTTGGCTTATTTTCTAAATATTATGAAAATTTTAAAATTTTTTAACTAAATGAATTCAAAATCATGTTTATACATATTTATGAACGATAAAACTAGGTGTTAATGCCGAAATTATCGTTACCTCGGAAAGGACATAAATTGAGAAACACCCTAAAACGATTGAATTCATTTAAAATGGAATAAAGGAGAATAAAAAAAGCAAAGAAAGAAACTAAGTGTGGGGAGAATGTACCAAGTTATTCAATTAAAAACTATCTATCACATGTTTCTGTAAAGTTATTGCAGGTACTTTTGTTTTGGACGATTTTAATCAGTTTTACCCGATTTACTGTAAGAAAGATGGATCTACACGATGAATCAATTCCATCATTTAAAAGGAAGTAAAGTCTTCCAAAAAAGACACGCGCTTCTTGATTTAGGTCAGGAAGTTGTCGTCCAGACCAGCTGTAGGTTGACGAAAAATCTAGAAAAGTCATCACTAAAATCGGTTGGAAATCCACGGACCTCAGCATCAAACAGGGTCGCCATGTGGTCAGATTTATCCTAACCATGAGAAGGATTTATCTCGTACAATGGGGAGGCACCGTGCAAATTAGCTTGATAAGACTAATGAATCAGATCCCCAGAAAGGATAATCTCCTTAAAGATTAAAAATCAGCTTTTAAGACTGATATTATTCAATCCTAGAGATTGACCTTAAAGATTGAGAATTCAAACTCATGGAATTCAATGATATCTAAACTCGAGCTTGAACGAGAAAATATTTTGATCAAAAATTACAAACCGATTTGTTTTCTGAAAAACCATTTTCAATGCGTTCATTACCATTGAACGTAAAATCCTAGGAATTCACCTGGAATTCATTAGGTCACCTGAACCAAATCGGGTGTCAACCGTAAGAACGGTGGTTGCATAGCATGGTCGGAGACAGGACCTTGTGCCAGACCGAAAAATTATAGGATGATCTTTACTATTGCTCCTACCAAGGATAGTTCTAGCATCCGACACGTAATTAGACCATGAACAAATGCATGTCATGAGACATTGCCTTAACAGTTTCTTGTTCATCGCTTTCCTTAACAACCGGACGGTAGCTTACCGAAAGGTAATATACGGAACAAGTAAACTGGATGTGTGCTATTCGATACCGGGATAGCAGTGGATTACACGAGCCTAAAAGTTTTAGCCAAAATATTGATCCACAAATATATTTTGCAACACCAATGATGGATCAAATCAGAAAACTTGTCTAGGGTAAAATCTAGCTTGAATTTTCAAAAGATCAAATGTTTTCATAAAGATCCAATTTCCTTAAAGGATCTAAATTTTTATAGTCATGTGGGACTGTAAACCGCCTTTCAAATGTGCACTTTGCTTTGGAAACCGAAAGTAAATCGGCTATTTGATTGCCAGTGTCGTTGACCTAAACCCGAGGCAACTTTAAAAGACACACCCACCTTTAACCACATCGTTACTACCATTGTTTATACCGCCGTATTGAAGTCACTGATGTACAAAGTGTGAAGAATAAAGAAGTGATTCAAGTGTTTTTCAAGACTATATTGCTTGAGGACAAGCAACGCTTAAGTGTGGGAATATTGATAAGGCTAAAAATGAACACATATTTCATTGCATTATCCCCCAAGAAAGACAAGATTTTAGTTGCAATTGTTCCATTTTCAAGTAATATTCGTTTATATTAAATAAGTGCGAAGACAAAAGGCGAAAACGACGAATTGAAGACACAAAGGTCCAAAAAGCTCGGAAGTACAAGATACAATCAAAAAGGTTCAAATTATTGATGAAGAACGTCTAAAAATGACAAGAGTACAAGTTACAAAACGCAATGTACAAGATATTAAATTGTACGCAAGGACGTTCGAAAATCCGAAACCGGGACATGAGTCAACTCTCAACGCTCGACGCAACGGTGTAAAAATTACGAGTCAACTATGCACAAGAATAAAATATAATATTTAAATAATTCATAATAAGAATAATATTAAATAATAAAAAGTTGTTAATTGAGCATAGTTCAGGGGTCGTAAGTGAAAAATCAAATTCAGAATTCGCCTATAAAAGGCAGTGTATTCGATCGATGAAAACACAACTTTTTCTATCCTCTTTTTATCTATATATCGATCAAATATCTATATCTAATATCCAATATCTATATTCTATATCTCTATCATAATGTTAACTTAATAAGATATAACAATAGTCTTAATTTTAATTTTAAATTATGATAATAATAAGATTTATGATAGAGATCGTTTGAGTGTGTAAGTCGAAATTCTGTCCATGTAACGCTACGCTATTTTTAATCATTGTAAGTTATGTTCAACCTTTTTACATTAATGTCTCGTAGCTAAGTTATTATTATGCTTATTTAAAACGAAGTAATCATGATGTTGGGCTAATTACTAAAATTGGGTAATTGGGCTTTGTACCATAATTGGGGTTTGGACAAAAGAACGACACTTGTGGAAATTAGACTATGGGCTATTAATGGGCTTTATATTTGTTTAACTAAATGATAGTTTGTTAATGTTAATATAAAGATTTACAATTGGGCGTCCCTATAAATTACCATATACACTCAATCGGACACGATGGGCGGGGTATTTATATGTACGAATAATCGTTCATTTAACCGGACACGGGAATGGATTAATAGCCACTAGAATAATTAAAACAGGGGTGAAATTATGTACAAGGACACTTGGTATAATTGATAACAAAATATTAAAACCTTGGGTTACACTCAGTCGACATCCTGGTGTAATTATTAAACAAAGTATTAAAATCTTGTTACAGTTTAAGTCCCCAATTAGTTGGAATATTTTACTTCGGGTATAAGAATAATTTGATGAGGACACTCGCACTTTATATTTATGACTGATGGACTGTTATGGACAAAAACCAAACGGACATATTAAATAATTCAGGACAAAGGACAATTAACCCATGGGCATAAAATTAAAATCAACACGTTAAACATCATGATTACGGAAGTTTAAATAAGCATAACCCTTTTATTTCATATTCTATCGCAATTTTATTTATTGTTATTTTATTTATCGTCATTTATATATTTTACGCACTTTAATTATTGTCATTTATCTTTACGCTTAAAAATATAAAATCGACAAACCGGTCATTAAACGGTAAAAAACCCCCTTTTATAATAATATTACTACTTATATATATATATATTTATATAAATATAGTTTTATAAAAATATAGTACGTAATCACTAGCTCCCTGTGGAACGAACCGGACTTACTAAAAACTACACTACTCTACGATTAGGTACACTGCCTATAGTGTTGTAGCAAGGTTTAGGTATATCCCATCCGTAAATTAATAAAACTTGTGTCATATTTTGTAGTATTTTGTATTAAAAATAATACTATTTCGTACCCTCACGCTACATCATCAAGTTTAACGTCAAAATATATATATACTATTGTCAAAGCTAAGGGGTATAAAATACTATTGAAGTTTACAACGAAACACTATTAAATACGATACAATTTTACACAAGATATTTATTTATTTATAGAATGGATATACTTAAACCTTGCTACAACACTTATAGGCAGTGTACCTAATCGTACAGTAGTGTAGTTTTTAGTAAGTCCGGTTCGTTCCACAGGGAATCTTTTTTAAACAAAGCTCAACGCTATATTAATTTACTTTTATAAAAATACAAACATATATATAAGTAATATTATTATTATAAAGGGGGGTTTTTACCGTTTAATGACCGGTTTGTCGATTTTAAGACTTTAGTCGTAGTTAAAACCTAATGTAAAATATAAAATAAATACAAGACTTAAATTAAAGCGTAAAGTAAATAACGATAATGAAATTGCGAATAATAAAAGTGCGATAAAATAAACTTGCTATAATTAAAAAGTACGATAATTAAAAGTGCAATTAAATACAATAACAATAAAAATGCGATAATCAGAAGTGCAATTAAATATAAAATAAAGGAAATTAAATATGAAATAAAAGAATTATGCTTATTTAAACTTCAGTAATCATGATGTTTGACGTGTTGATTTTAGTTTTATGCCCATGGGTTAATTGTCCTTTGTCCTGGATTATTTAATATGTCCGTCTGGTTTTTGTCCATAACAGTCCATCAGTCATAAATATAAAGTGCGAGTGTCCTCGTCAAATTATCCTTATACCCGAAGTTAAATATTCCAACTAATTGGGGATTCGAATTGTAACAAGGTTTTAATACTTTGTTTAATGAATACACCAGGTTATCAACTGCGTG
This sequence comes from Rutidosis leptorrhynchoides, assembly GCF_046630445.1. Lineage (NCBI taxonomy): Eukaryota > Viridiplantae > Streptophyta > Magnoliopsida > Asterales > Asteraceae > Rutidosis > Rutidosis leptorrhynchoides. The sequence goes on along the minus strand of NC_092333.1, from coordinate 22,515,761 downwards.
TAAACCAAGGTTTTACTACTTTGTTAGCAATTACACCAATTACCCTTGAATGTAATTTCACCCCTGTTTTAATTATTCTAGTGGCTATTAATCCATTCCCGTGTCCGGTTAAATGAACGATTATTCGTAGATATAAATACCCCGCCCATCGTGTCCGATCGAGTGTATATGGTAATTTATAGGGACGCCCAATTGTAAATCTTTATATTAACATTAACAAACTATCATTTAGTTAAACAAATATAAAGCCCATTAATAGCCCATAGTCTAATTTCCACAAGTGTCGTTCTTTTGTCCAAACCCCAATTATGGTACAAAGCCCAATTACCCAATTTTAGTAATTAGCCCAACATCATGATTACTTCGTTTTAAATAAGCATAATAATAACTTAGCTACGAGACATTAATGTAAAAAGGTTGAACATAACTTGTAATGATTAAAAATAGCGTAGCGTTACACGGACAGAATTTCGACTTACACCCTTACAACATTCGCTAACATACCCTTATTATTAGAATTATAATTAAAATTAAAATATAAATTATAAATATATATATATGTTTTACGTATGAGAAGAAGAAGAAAAAGATTGATGAAAATGATCAGAATTCGGTTTGCTTTATAGGGAGTTTCAAAACTGGGGGCTCCGCGACTCGCGGTGAAATCCTCTTCAAACTCCGCGAGTCGCGGAGAATGAATTTACAGCTCAGTCCCTTTGGAGTCTTTCTCTGCCGACGGTTTTTATTTATAAATATAATATATATATAATTAATATAATTAATTATATATTATATTATATTTATATACATAGTTAACTTGTAATTTTTAGTCCGTTGCGTCGAGCGTTAAGAGTTGACTCTGGTCCCGGTTCCGGATTTTCGAACGTCCTTGCGTACAATTTAATATCTTGTACTTTGCGTTTTGAATCTTGTACTCTTGTAATTTCGAGACGTTTCTTATCAATAATTGGAACCTTTTTGATTGTCTTTTGTACTTTTGAGCTTTTTGGTCGTTTGCGTCTTCAATTCTTCGTTTTCGCCTTTTGTCTTCGCACTTATTTATTTAAACAATTACAATGAAAATATAATACAATTACATATGAAAACCTATTATTTAGGAGGGATATTTCTATGAAATATATGTTCCTTTTTAGCCTTATCAAACATCCCCACACTTAAACGTTGCTTGTCCTCAAGCAATACATAACTTGAAATAAAAACATACATGAATCACTTTTTTATTCATCACACTTTGTACATCAGTGATTTTGATATGGTGATATAAACAATGATAGTAACAATAGAACCATGGTTAAAGGTGGGTGTGTCATCCACAGTTGCCTCGGGTTTAGATCAACGACACTTGCAATCAAATAGCCGATTTACTTTCGGTTTCCAAAGCAAAGTGCACATTTGAAAGGCGGTTTACAGTCCCACATGACTATGAAAATTAAGATCCGTTAGGAAATTGGATCTTTATGAAAACATTTGATCTTTTGAAAATTCAATCTAGCTTTTACCCTAGACAAGTTTTCCGGAATAACCCTTCACCGGTGTTTGCAAAATATTTTTGTGGGTTGTGTGGGTTTCAGATTTGAAAATTTTAGCTCAACACTTGTGGTTTTGTGTTACCCACTTGCTAACCTTGTATTTGGAAAGCAACACGTCCAGTTTACTTGTCCCGTATATTACCTTTCGGCAAACTACCGTCCGGTTGTAAAGGAAAGCGATGAACAAGCAACTGTTAAGGCAATGTCCCGTGACTTGCTTTTGATTATGGTCTATAAACGTGTCGGATGCTAGTACTATCCTTGGTAGGAGCAATAGTAAAGCTCACCCTTATAATTTTTCGGTATGGCACAAGGTCCTGTCTTTGACCACTATGCAACCACCGTTCTTACGGTTGACACCCGATTTAGTTCAGGTGACCTAATGAATTCCAGGTGAATTCTTAGGATTTTACGTTCAATGGTAATGAACGCATTGAAAATGGGTTTTCAGAAAACAAATCGGTTTATAATTTTGATCAAAATATTTTCTCGTTCAAGCTCGAGTTTAGATATCATTGAATTCCATGAGTTTGAATTCTCAATCTTTAAGGTCAATCTCAAGGATTGAGTAATATCAGTCTTAAAAGCTGATTTTTAATCTTTAAGGAAATTATCCTTTCTGGGGGTCTGATTCATTAGTCTTATCTAGCTAATTTGCACGGCGTCCTCCCCATTTTACGAGACATATCCTCTCATGGTTAGGATAAGTCTGACCACTTGGCGACCCTGTTTGATGCTGAGGTCCGTGGATTTCCTGCTGATTTTAGTGATGACTTTTCTAGATTTTTCGTCAACCTACAGCTGGTCTGGACGACAACTTCATGACCTAAATCAAGAAGCGCGTGTCTTTTTCGGAAGAATTTACTTCCTTTTAATGATGGAATTGATTCATCGTGTAGATCCATCTTTTCTTTTCTTTCATCGGGTAAAATAGTTAATTTAGTCCAAAACAAAAGTATTTTCAGTTATTTGTTACAGAAATATGTGACATATGTTTAAGATAACTTGATAAATTTTCCCACACTTGGCTTTTATTTTCCTTTTTATCGTCCTCTATTCCATTTTAAATGAATTTTAACATTTTGGTTTGTTTCTCAATTTATGTCCTTTTTGAGGTAACAATAATTTCGGTGTTAAAACCTAGTTTTATCGTTCATAAATATGTATAAACATGATTTTTAGTTCATTTAATTGAAAATTTTGAAAAATTTTACTAGAATTGGGTAGTCAGTATATAAGACTAGGGCTGTTCTTTATTATCAGAGAGCACTAGATTCTAATACAACTACTGCTTTACTAGTATTTTTAATGGTAACCAAGTGTATAAAGTAAAAATTTTTAAAATCCGAAAGAATTTAACCCCTTCCCATACTTAAGATCTTGCAATGCCCTCATTTGCAAGAAATCAGTAACAATTTAAATTATTGAGGGTGATTTGTGTGAAAATGATTAAATTTTACCAAAGTTTCCAAATATATTGGCGTTTGTTTGCTGAATGATAAATGGTGCACATCATTTGTTCATTCCGTCTTGTTGTTATTTCACATATATTTTGCATCTTGTCGTCAAAATTAGTTGCTTTTGCTGAACTTAATGCCAGTCTTTGAAAATGCGTTGTTTTACCCTGTTGTGTACATAAGATAAACTGCAAACATATATACATATTTTTGAAGTTTGGTATATTACCCCACATTCAAAAATTATTAAAATCTAAGAATAAAAGTTAGATAATTATAAAAATGATTACAATATTAACAAAAGCATTAAACGTATCTATAATTACAAATTACAAAAAAAAAAAAAATAATAATAAGTATACTAGGGATGATACTGGTACTAATAGGGGTTCCAGGCATAACCATAGGTGCTATAGAATGCTTCGGCAGGGTCATACGTAGGATACGGTGGCTGCATCTCTATAGACCAGGGAGGGAAGATGGGTTTCGGTGTAGGAATATAGTTTCTACCTATATGTTGGCAATGAGCTATGATTTGGTTCTGATGAACTTGCCAATCTTCAAATGCTCTCTGTCTAGCATTTTCGTATTCCTGAGAAGCTATAAACCTTTGCATTTCTTGCATCTCATTCCCCCCTCCTACATTACCTTGTTGTTGGTTTCTCTCCACCTGTGGATGTCTACCATGGTATCGTATTGCGGCGTTATTTCGCCTCTTCAAAACTTTCACACCATGGTATACATTTAAACCTATAGTATCGCGGGGTTCTGGCTCTTCTACTAATAATCCCCCCCGACTTATATCCACACCGAGATATTCACCAATCAAAGTAATAAAAATACCACCTCCTATTATGCTATGCGGTCGCATCCCCCGAACCATAGCTGATAAATAATAACCCACACAATATGGTATACTTACAGCGCTTTGTGGGTCTCGAATACACATATGGTAAAACAAATCCTGTTCATTTACTTTTTCCTTGTTTTTACCCCTTTGTGTAATCGAATTAGCTAAAAACCTATGTATCACTCTTAATTCGGCTCTATCTATATCCAAATAAGAGTAATTTCCCCCTTTGAAACGGTGATGGCTTGTCATTTGACTCCACACACCGTGTGTATCAAAATTTTCATCTATCTTTCTACCGTTTAGTATCAATCCTCTACAATCGGCAGACGCTAACTCCTCAGGCGTATATATACGTAAAGCCTGAGCCATGTCCAGTAAAGACATGTGGCGCATCGAACCGCCTAACAAAAATCTAATAAAAGAACGATCAGTTAAACTAGCTACCGTATCATTCAACTCTATACTACATAACAATTCTTCACACCATACTTTATATACAGGTCTACGCATGGTGAATAAACGTACCCAGTCATTAAAAGAAGAATTACCATACCTCTGTACAAGTAATTCCCTAATTGGTCCGGCCAATTCTACAGCTTCTAAGGGTCCCCATTCTATGACCCTCGGTACCTCAACAACCTTAGAATGAAGAGTATGCAAACCCCTTTGATATTTTGGATAATCTATCCAAAGTCTGTCAAATCTCAGGTTCGGGTGCAACTCTTCCAAGTGCATATCAGAAAAGGTCATGACTGGATGAGGTATATCCTGCTTGTAGTAGTTATCCACCTCCTGTTGTTCCGCGTTCTCAGAAGGAGCATTGCGGGCTTGGGATGAAGATTCACCCCTTTCAGTCTGCAAAACACATCAAACACAAATTTTGTGCATCCAAATATGCATTAGTGTCAGCAAAATCATCAATCAAAATAATTACAATGACATTATCAATTTATATCAAACTTAAGCTCATTTTCATATTTTCATCAAATCTACACTTTTTCAAATAAGCATATACGAAAATGTTCGCCAAGTTTATAAGCATTCAACTCAAATAACATGTCAAAATAATCATTACTAGCAATTAAACAAGTCTCAAATGGCATTATCTTTCAAAAATCAAGTTCATGAATTTTAGACTTGAAAAAGTCCACTTTAATTCTCAAAATCATGTTTAGGCTCAAAGTTTGGATCATTTAACTACCTAAACATGTTACACTACTTAATTTAACAATAATTCATGACAAAAATCGGCCATAACCTGTTTATATCAAAAAGCCCCAAATTTGCTCAAGAACACAAACCCTAGATTATTCAAAATTTGAAGTTTAAGGCTTCTAATCATGTTAAACAGCATCAATCTAGGTTATACAAGCATAATACATAAACAATTTAAGCATAATTACACTAAAAAACATCAAAATCAAATTGGGGAAAAAATTGCTCAAGAACACCAAATTTCGGATTAAATGGTGTTTAGGTGTAGAAATTTACCGTTTTTCTTGAGTAATTCCTAGATAGCATCCTTCTCAACATGATTTTAGTAAAAAATTTGGTGATTAACGGTTAAAAATTGTGATTTTGGGGTGTATTTCGCGGGGGTTTTCGGCAGTTTTTCGCTGTGTTTTTGAGTTGTGGAGTGCACTGATCTGTTACAGCTCTTTATTTTTTTCTGGGTTTTGGTCCCTCCGAGAGTCGCGGAGATTTAAGCTCCAAACTCCGCGAGTCGCGGAGTTTGGTATTTTTTTTTTTTATAATCATTAACTTATTAAAACAATTAAGTAATTAATTTTAAAATTTTGTTTCCCTTGTTATTTAGGACGAGGTCGTTTCGGATCGATGTCCTAGTCCGTCCCTCGACAAAATTTTAAAATTTGTCTTTTTGTAGCGATTGTTTTAAAAGCTAAGATTTTTGGGTTTTTTCAATGTTTTTGGCATACTTTAATTCAATAAGATTAAAAATAATGATAATAAAAGTTCTCGTCCCTCCCTCGGGTAAAGCAATTTCGGTTTAAAGACCCAGTCTTCAACTTACGAAGAATTTTAAAAATCATATTTTTAACTTAATGAGATAAAGTAAATTTTTGTTTTTAAATTCACACAACTTAAATATAAAATTCAAAATTAATATTAAAAATTCACACCAAACTTAAAATTTAAAATGCATAAAATTAAAAATTTATATTTTAAAAATTAAAAGTTCACACCAATATTAATTTAAAAATTTATAAATTCATATCAAACTTATATTAATTTTTTTAAATATTTACAATTTTAAATATATTGTTTTTACAAAGTTTACAATATTAATTTAAGATTTAAATATTAATTTTAAAAACATGGTAAAAATAAAATTAAAAATCTTTTTGTCTTTTTATCCCACTTTAATCAATCAAATATTATCAAAAATATGCGCCCCTCTTTTCGGTAAAGTAATTTCGGTGCCAAGACCTAATTTAACTCATGACGAATTTTTGAAATATTTTGGGTTGATTGATTAAAGATATTTATACCTTAAGAATAAACGTAAAATTTCGCAGTGATGTAATAAATTTTTGAATGATATCAATAATTTCGGTCGCCAAACCTAATTTTATTCAATACCAATTTAATACTTTTTAGCGAACAAATTAGCGTTTATTATCAAAAGGTTAAAAATAAAAATAATAATAAAAACTGTACAGACATACCTATGAAATAGATTTCTTAGTTATATGATCTATCCCATTCATAAGATAGTCAGTTTAATTGGGTTTCCATGGCTACATAGGCGTAACCTCGAGCATTCAGTGTCTTTTCTTCTAAACATATGAGCGGTCCGTCTCTGCATAAAGTAACAAATTCAGTATTTGAATAGGTTTGATTATTTGAACATTTACCTCCATGTGACCATTTTCCGCATTTGTGACATCTTTCTAGGTGTCGTGCTCTTCTTTTCGCTGCGGATTTTGATTTTCCTTTACCAAATTGTAACTTATTATCTTCGCATCTGGATTCTTTTCTAACTCCGTCCATTCTTTCTCTGATTACTGATACTAATTCACTCGGTAGTATGTCATTATTACGTTTAGTGATCAAAGCGTGTAGCATTAGACCATGGTTTAGTTCACAGGCAGTCTTCATTTTGTAAAAACCTAAAAAAAATAAAAATTCAGAATGGGGGGAGAAGACTAGTTCTTTAGGGTCTGCTAGGGAAAGACCATTCGGGTTCCATTTTCGAGAACTACAAGAAAACAGACAATCTAACTCTAACAGAAATACATATTATTCTTTAAAGACTTGATTCTCCCCACACTTAGTTAGCTGTGGTGTCGAAATTGTGATTAACTTCGTTGTCGACTTCCATCGGACCATGTATGTAATGTTTAACTCTGTGACCATTAACTTTAAATTCAATCCCATTTGAATTTATCAATTCTATCATTCCGTATGGGAAAACTCTTTTGACTATGAATGGTCCAGACCATCTTGATTTCAATTTTCCAGGAAATAGCTTGAATCGTGAATTGAAAAGAAGAACTCTGTCTCCTTCTTTAAATTCTTTTGAACTTCTGATTCTTTTATCATGCCATTTCTTCGTTCTTTCCTTATAGATTAACGAATTTTCGTATGCTTCATGTCTTAATTCTTCTAATTCGTTTAGTTGACTTAATCGTAGACGTCCGGCTTCATGTAAATCAAGATTACATGTCTTCAAAGCCCAAAATGCTTTGTGTTCAATTTCTACTGGAAGATGACATGCTTTTCCATAAACAAGTCTAAAAGGTGTGGTTCCAATTGGAGTTTTGTAGGCTGTTCTAAAAGCCCAGAGTGCATCCTCCAATTTAATGGACCATTCCTTCGGATTTGATCCTACGGTTTTCTCTAGAATACGTTTTAAAGCTCGGTTGGTATTTTCAACTTGTCCACTTGTTTGTGGATGATATGCGGTGGAGATTTTATGAGTTACTCCATATCTTTTAAGAACTTTCTCAAGTTGATTATTACAGAAATGAGTACCCCGATCACTTATTAAAGCTTTCGGTGTTCCAAACCTTGCAAAAAGACGTTTTAAAAAGTTGACTACAACTCGTGCATCCTTAGTTGGGAGAGCTTGTGCTTCCGCCCATTTAGATACATAATCAATGGCTACGAGTATATATAGATTATTATGAGATTTTGGAAATGGACCCATAAAGTCAATACCCCAAATGCCAAATACTTCACATACTTGGATGACATTTTGTGGCATTTCATCACGTTGACTTATTTTTACGGCCCTTTGACATGCATCACAGGATTTGCAAAGAAGGTGTGCGTCTTTGTAAATTGTAGGCCAATAGAATCCAGCTTCATAAACTTTTCTTGCTGTTAGTTGAGGCCCATAATGCCCTCCTGTTGGTCCTGTGTGACAATGGTTTAATATTTTACTAGCTTCATCTCCAAATACACATCGGCGTATTATTCCATCGGGACAACTTTTAAACAGATGTGGATCTTCCCAGAAATAGTGTTTTATATCACTAAAGAATTTCTTTCGTCTTTGGTACGATAATCCTTTTTCAAGGAATCCACAAACTAAGTAGTTTGCATAGTCTGCAAACCATGGGATTTCTTTATAATCTATCTTCAATAGATATTCATCAGGAAAGTTGTCTTGTATGGCCGATTCATTTAGAACTTCTAATTCGGGATTTTCAAGACGAGAAAGATGATCGGCGGCGAGATTTTCTGCTCCTCTTTTATCTCGGATTTCAATATCAAACTCTTGTAAGAGTAAGATCCAACGGATTAATCTTGGTTTAGCATCTTGTTTTGAAAATAAGTATCTAAGAGCAGAATGGTCGGTATAGACCATCGTTTTGGATAGAACGAGATATGAACGAAATTTGTCAAAAGCAAAGACAATAGCAAGGAGTTATTTTTCAGTAGTTGTGTAATTCGTCTGTGCTCCTTGTAATGTCTTACTAGCGTAAAAAATAGGTTGAAATCGTTTTTCAATCCTTTGTCCTAAAACGGCTCCCATTGCAAAATCACTTGCATCGCACATTAGTTCAAATGGTAGATTCCAATTTGGTGTTATCATGATCGGCGCATTAGTGAGTTTTTCTTTAAGAATATTAAAAGATTTGATACATTCATCTGAAAAGATGAATGGCGCATCCTTTTCTAGGAGTTTATTCATAGGAGTGGCAATTTTAGAAAAATATTTTATGAAACGTCGGTAAAAACCGGCATGCCCTAGAAAACTCCTAACTCCTCTAACATTGGTGGGATGTGGAAGTTTAGCAATTACATCTACTTTAGCTCTATCCACTTCAATTCCTTCTTTTGGAATTTTATGTCCAAGAACGATGCCTTCTTTAACCATGAAATGGCATTTCTCCCAATTAAGTACTAGATTTGATTTTTCGCATCTAATTAGCATTCGTTCCAGATTAACTAGACATGATTTAAATGTATCACCGAAGACTGAAAAGTCATCCATGAAAACTTCCATGCATTCTTCTATCATGTCGTGAAAAATCGCCATCATGCACCTTTGAAAGGTTGCAGGGGCATTACAAAGTCCAAATGGCATGCGTTTGTAAGCAAAAGTACCATAAGGGCACGTGAATGTGGTTTTCTCTTGATCTTCGGGTGCTATTGGAATTTGAAAATATCCGGAAAATCCATCTAGAAAACAATAGTAACTATTTCCGGCTAATCTTTCCAACATTTGATCTATGAAAGGTAAGGGAAAGTGATCTTTTCTGGTGGCGTCATTTAATTTTCTATAATCAATACATACACGCCATCCTGTTACAGTCCTAGTAGAAATAAGCTCATTTTTCTCATTTGTAATGACAGTCATGCCACCCTTCTTAGGCACGCATTGAACTGGGCTTACCCATGGACTATCAGAGATTGGATAAATTAAACCTGCATCTAGCAGTTTAATAATCTCTTTCTTAACTACATCTTGCATATTTGGATTTAGTCTTCGTTGGCGTTGCACATACGTTTTATGACCTTCTTCCATAAGGATTTTATGTGTGCAATACGAAGGACTTATTCCTTTAATATCATGAATCTTCCATGCAATGGCTGGTTTATGAGCTTTCAACACAGAAATGAGTTGTGATTTCTCATTTTCAGTAAGAGAAGACGATATTATTACAGGTAATTCAGATTCACCATGTAAATAAGCGTATTCCAAATGGTTTGGAAGTAGCTTTAACTCTAATTTCGGAGGTTCTTCTATCGATGATTTGTATCGATATCTGTCTTCTTCTTTTAGCATTTGGATTTCTTCTGTTGTTGGTTCATATCCATTAGCTATAAGTGTAGCTAACATTTCAGCTTCATCAATTGGTTCATTACCTTCTCCTAAAGAACATTCTCCTGTTCCTTGTAATTCTGGAAATTCTTCTAATAATTCTGCATGTGCATCTATAGTTTGAATATAATAACATGTATCATCTGCAGATTGTGGTTGTTGCATTGCTCTATCAACTGAAAAGGTAACACTCTCATCCTCTATACTTAGGGTCAGTTTCTTACCAAACACGTCTATCATTGCTTTAGCCGTGTTTAAGAATGGTCTTCCTAATATGAGAGGAACTTGAGAATCTTCTTCCATGTCCAGAACAACAAAATCTACTGGAAATACTAAAGTACCAACTTTAACTAGCATGTTCTCCATTATCCCTCTAGGATATTTTATTGATCTATCGGCTAGTTGTATGCTTATTCTGGTTGGTTTTAATTCTCCAAGGTCTAGTTTAGCGTATAGTGAATACGGCATTAGATTTATACTAGCACCTAAGTCTGCCAATGCTTCTATTGAACTAAGACTTCCCAGAAAACATGGAATTGTGAAACTTCCTGGATCAGATAATTTTTCTGGTATCTTATTCAACAGCACTGCTGAACAATTAGCATTCATAGTAACAGCCGAGAGTTCTTCCATTTTCTTTCTATTTGAAATTAGATCTTTCAAGAATTTAGCATATCTAGGCATTCCTAAAATCACATCAATGAAAGGAAGATTTACATTTATCTGTTTAAACATATCCAAGAATTTGGATTGCTCGGCTTCAAGTTTCTCTTTCTTCATTTTACTCGGGTAAGGAAGTGGTGGTTGGTATGGTTTAACATAAGGTTTATCCTTAACTGTGTTATCTTCATTAACCTTTTCAACTACCGGTTCTTTTTCCTTATCTTGATCAGGTTGTGGTTCTTGTGGAGTAGGAATAGCTTTATCAGAAGTTACAGGTATTTCAGGTGGTTTAAGTGTTGTGCCACTTCTTGTGGTAATGGCTTTAGCTGTTTCACTCCGGGGGTTAGCATTTGTATCACTAGGTAGACTTCCCGGTTTTCTTTCACCTATTAACCTTGCTAGGTTACTTACTTCTTGTTCCAGATTTTGAATAGAAGCTTGTTGATTTCTAAATGCTTGAGCATTTTGTTCATTGGTTTGTTTCTGAGAGGTGAAAAACTGCGTTTGAGTTTCAACTAGCTTCGTCATCATATCTTCTAAATTCGGCTTTTTATCATCGGTTTGTTGTGGTGGTTTGTTTTGAAAATTAGGTCTTTGCTGATTGTAATTGTTATTAGATACTTGTTGATTGGTAGGACCTTGTTGGTTGTTGTATGGAATATTTCGGTTATAATTCTGGTTTTGATTGTAAATTGGTCTTAGCGGTTGATAATTATTCTGATAATTATTTCCAGGCCTTTGGTTTATGTATGAAATATTCTCTCTTTGTTCCGTTGTTAATTCAATACTGAGACAATCTTTTGTCAAATGTGGTCCTCCACACTGCTCACAACTAATTCGTATTGAGTGAATATCCTTAGTCATCTTTTCCATTCGTCTCTCCACAGCATCTATCTTTGTGGAAATGGAATCTAAATCATGGCTAGAATCGGCTCTAGCTGCTTTAGATGATCTAATGATATCTTTTTCTTGGTGCCACTCATGTGAGTGGGAAGCAGTGTCATCAATAATTTTGTAAGCATCAGTTTCGGTTTTCTTCATAATAGAACCACCATCTGCTATATCTATGTCTTTTCTTGTAGTGATGTCGCATCCTTGGTAGAATATTTGTACTATTTGACAGGTGTCTAAACCATGTTGCGGACATCCTCTTAACAACTTTCCATATCTAGTCCACGCCTCATATAGAGTTTCATTCGGTTTCTGTGTAAACGTAACAATTTCTGCTTGAAGTCTTACGGCTTTAGATGCAGGAAAGAATTGTTTAAGAAATTTGTCAACTAAAACGTCCCATGTATCAATCGCCCCTTCAGGTAACGATTCCAACCAATCTTTGGCTTCTCCCTTTAAAGTCCAGGGAAATAACATGAGATATATCTGTTCATCCTCCACTTCTCGGATTTTAAATAGTGTGCAGATCCTATTAAAGGTACGTAGATGTTCATTTGGATCTTCCTTCGGCGCACCACTAAATTGGCATTGATTAGTCACCATGTGTAGAATTTGTCCTTTAATTTCATAATCTGGCGCATTAATGTCAGGATGAGTAATTGCGTGACCTTGGCCAGTGCGTTTAGCTCTCATTCGGTCTTCCATACTTAAAGGTTCCAGATTCTCCATAATTGAATTTGTTGAATCGGTATCACTAGATGATTCTGATTTAATGGTTCGTTCCTCAACAATCTCTGTTTGAATGATTGGTGGCTCCGGAGGAAAGTTTAATGGTTCAGGATCTACGAACCGTTCCTGAATATTCTCTGGATTCTCAATTGTGAGGTCGGGTTCAAAAAATGGATTATCGGAAATTTGAACTGAAGTACTTGGTCTACTGGATGACGATTCTAAAGAAAAATCAACGGCGGTAATATTTGCTAAATGTCTTGATCTAGTTACAGGTGGTGAACGTACAAAAGGTGGTGAACGTCTTGCTCGGTGCATTCACTGAATATCCTATTAGTTTTTAAAAGGAAAGAAAAATTATAATAACTTATCCAATCAATAGACTTTTCTGATTTTGCCCGCGTTTCGAATAGCCAAAAGATGCAGCAGAGGGGCAGGATTCGTTTGGTCTCAATATAATTGAGGACTGTTTGGCTCCAATAACCCGGTCCACGTACAAATCCAACTATTACTACGAACCAGAAAATTTTGATGTCTATTAATTTAACCACTTAAAATAAATTTTCGTAATTTTAAGAAATTTAGATAAGAAGTAGAATAAAAATCTATGTCCTAAAAACTAGAATAGCGAGAAATAAGAAAGAAAAAGAGTTCGTCGAAAAAGAAAAATGGTTGAAAAATAAAAGGTGACGGAAAAATAAAAGAAACTTATAAAACTTAAAAATACTTGACTAACCTAACCTTATTACTACAACTAACTTAAAATTATAATCGCAAATTGAAATTACTAATTGGAATGATAATTGATACATAGGTAAAAGGTGTCTAAAAATATAAAAGCTTACAGGAAAAACTAAATCCCAAATGGAAATAACTTAAAAAGAAACTAAAACTTAAAAAGGCGTCGCAAAATTCTAAAGCACCTAAATCTTAGTCTAAAGAAAAAGCACTTAAGGAATTCTACGGCAAAGCCTAAAAATCTAGGAGTAAAAATGACTATGGCAAAAACTAAGTTTAAAATTAAATATGAGCTAAAAATACAAATATTACGCTACAACGATTAAAAAGGGACAAAATATAAAAATATACAAAAAGTTGTAAAAAGTACAATTTTTATAAAAATATTATTTTTATATTATTTATTTTATTAAACTACTAATTTTACAATTTAATTAAACTAATTTAACTAAAATATATAAATTAAATAAAAAGTAAAAGTAATTATAATAATAATAATTAGTTAGGGTTATAATAATAATAATTAATAATTAACCGTAATTAATGCTGAATTAGGGCTTCTGTCGGCGTGTCAGGTTATCTCCGTGACTTGCGGTTTTTAATGCTTCAAACCCCGCGACTCGCGGGGCTCAGAATTTCAGATCTGGAGCAGTTTGAAATTTTACGCGTTTTTTCTTTTTTCTTTTTTTATTTTCTGTTTTCTGTTTTATATAAATAAAAGATATTTAAATAAAACTTATATTTTTATAAACTAAAATAAAAATAAAGAAACTTATAAAACTTAAATATTTAACAAAATCTTAAAAATACTTATATTTTTGTTTTTCTTTTTATATTTTTGAATATTTAAAACGTATTTTTACAAAAGCGACTTTTAATAGAAGTAAACTAAAAATCTTTTTTTTTATTAGCGTTGCGCTTCCGGCTTTTAAGATAGTTCCCCGGCAGCGGCGCCAAAAATACTTGATGTCAAAGCTAAGGGGTATAAAATACTATTGAAGTTTACAACGAAACACTATTAAATACGATACAATTTTACACAAGATATTTATTTATTTATAGAATGGATATACTTAAACCTTGCTACAACACTTATAGGCAGTGTACCTAATCGTACAGTAGTGTAGTTTTTAGTAAGTCCGGTTCGTTCCACAGGGAATCTTTTTTAAACAAAGCTCAACGCTATATTAATTTACTTTTATAAAAATACAAACATATATATAAGTAATATTATTATTATAAAGGGGGGTTTTTACCGTTTAATGACCGGTTTGTCGATTTTAAGACTTTAGTCGCAGTTAAAACCTAATGTAAAATATAAAATAAATACAAGACTTAAATTAAAGCGTAAAGTAAATAACGATAATGAAATTACGAATAATAAAAGTGCGATAAAATAAACTTGCTATAATTAAAAAGTACAATAATTAAAAGTGCAATTAAATACAATAACAATAAAAATGCGATAATTAGAAGTGCAATTAAATATAAAATAAAGGAAATTAAATATGAAATAAAAGAATTATGCTTATTTAAACTTCAGTAATCATGATGTTTGACGTGTTGATTTTAGTTTTATGCCCATGGGTTAATTGTCCTTTGTCCTGGATTATTTAATATGTCCGTATGGTTTTTGTCCATAACAGTCCATCAGTCATAAATATAAAGTGCGAGTGTTCTCGTCAAATTATCCTTATACCCGAAGTTAAATATTCCAACTAATTGGGGATTCGAATTGTAACAAGGTTTTAATACTTTGTTTAATGAATACACCAGGTTATCAACTGCGTGTAAACCAAGGTTTTACTACTTTGTTAGCAATTACACCAATTACCCTTGAATGTAATTTCACCCCTGTTTTAATTATTCTGGTGGCTATTAATCCATTCCCGTGTCCGGTTAAATGAACGATTATTCGTAGATATAAATACCCCGCCCATCGTGTCCGATCGAGTGTATATGGTAATTTATAGGGACGCCCAATTGTAAATCTTTATATTAACATTAACAAACTATCATTTAGTTAAACAAATATAAAGCCCATTAATAGCCCATAGTCTAATTTCCACAAGTGTCGTTCTTTTGTCCAAACCTCAATTATGGTACAAAGCCCAATTACCCAATTTTAGTAATTAGCCCAACATCATGATTACTTCGTTTTAAATAAGCATAATAATAACTTAGCTACGAGACATTAATGTAAAAAGGTTGAACATAACTTACAATGATTAAAAATAGCGTAGCGTTACACGGACAGAATTTCGACTTACACCCTTACAACATTCGCTAACATACCCTTATTATTAGAATTATAATTAAAATTAAAATATAAATTATAAATATATATATATGTTTTACGTATGAGAAGAAGAAGAAAAAGATTGATGAAAATGATCAGAATTCGGTTTGCTTTATAGGGAGTTTCAAAACTGGGGGCTCCGCGACTCGCGGTGAAATCCTCTTCAAACTCCGCGAGTCGCGGAGAATGAATTTACAGCTCAGTCCCTTTGGAGTCTTTCTCTGCCGACGGTTTTTATTTAAATATAATATATATATAATTAATATAATTAATTATATATTATATTATATTTATATACATAGTTAACTTGTAATTTTTAGTCCGTTGCGTCGAGCGTTAAGAGTTGACTCTGGACCCGGTTCCGGATTTTTGAACGTCCTTGCGTACAATTTAATATCTTGTACTTTGCGTTTTGAATCTTGTACTCTTGTAATTTCGAGACGTTTCTTATCAATAATTGGAACCTTTTTGATTGTCTTTTGTACTTTTGAGCTTTTTGGTCGTTTGCGTCTTCAATTCGTCGAATCTGTCTTTTGTCTTCACCTTTTATTATTTAAACGAATATCACTTGTAAATAGAATAATTGCAACTAAAAGCTTGTCTTTCTTGAGAAATAATGCTATGAAATATATGTTCGTTTTTAGCATTATCAAATATTCCCACACTTGAGCGTTGCTTGTCCTCAAGCAATATCGTCTTGAAATACTAGAATCACTTCTTTATTCTTCACACTTTGTACATCAGTGATTTCTATACGGCGGTATAAACAATGGTAGTAACGATATGGTTTACAGTCTCACATGACTATAAAAATTTAGATCCATTAAGGAAATTGGATCTTTATGAAAACATTTGATCTTTTGAAAATTTAAATCTAGTTTTTACCCTAGATAAGTTTTCCGGGATAACCCTTTACCGGTGTTTGCAAAATATTTTTGTGGGTTTGGTGGGTTTCAGATTTGAAAATTTTAGCTCAAAACTTGCGGTTTTGTGTCACCCACTTGCTAACCTTGTATTTGGAAAGCAACACGTCCAGTTTACTTGTCCCGTATATTACCTTTCGGTAAACTACCTTCCGGTTGTAAAGGAAAGCGTTGAACAAGCAACTGTTAAGGCAATGTCCCCTGACATGCTTTTAATTATGGTCTGTAACGTGTCGGATGCAATTACTATCCTTGGTAGGAGCAATAGTAAAGCTCACCCTTATAATTTTTCGGTATGGCACAAGGTCCTGTCTTTGACCATGCTATGCAACCACCGTTCTTACGGTTGACACCCGATTTAGTTCAGGTGACCTAATGAATTCCAGGTGAATTCCTAGGATTTTACGTTCAATGGTAATGAACGCATTGAAAATGGGTTTTCAGAAAACAAATCGGTTTATAATTTTGATCAAAATATTTTCTCGTTCAAGCTCGAGTTTAGATATCATTGAATTCCATGAGTTTGTAATTCTCAATCTTTAAGGTCAATCTCTAGGATTGAGTAATATCAGTCTTAAAAGCTGATTTTTAATCTTTAAGGAGATTATCCTTTCTGGGGATCTGATTCATTAGTCTTGTCCAGCTAATTTGCATGGTGCCCCCCCCCATTGTACGAGATAAATCCTTCTCATGGTTAGGATAAATCTGACCACTTGGCGACCCTGTTTAATGCTGAGGTCCGTGGATTTCCTGCTGATTTTAGTGATGACTTTTCTAGATTTTTCGTCAACCTACAGCTGGTCTGGACGACAACTTCATGACCTAAATCAAGAAGCGCGTTTCTTTTTCGGAAGACTTTACTTCCTTTTAATGATGGAATTGATTCATCGTGTAGATCCATCTCTTCTTTTCTTTCATTGGGTAAAACAGTTTAGTTTAGTCCAAAGCAGAAGTATTTTCAGTTATTTGTTACAGATATATGTGACATATGTTTAAGATAACTTGGTAAATTTTCCCACACTTGGCTTTTATTTTCCTTTTTATCGTCCTCTATTCCATTTTAAATGAATTTAACATTTTAGTTTGTTTCTCAATTTATGTCCTTTCCGAGGTAACAATAATTTCGGTGTTAAAACCTAGTTTTATCGTTCATAAATATGTATAAACATGATTTTGAATTCATTTAATTGAAAATTTTGAAAAATTTTACTAGAATTGGGTAGTCAGTATATAAGACTAGGGCTGTTCTTTTTTATCAGAGAGCACTAGATTCTAATACAACTACTGCTTTACTAGTATTTTTAATGGTAACCAAGTGTTTAAGATAAAAATTTTAAAATCCGAAAGAATTTAACCCCTTCCCACACTTAAGATCTTGCAATGCCCTCATTTGCAAGAAATCAGTAACAATTTAAATTATTGAGGGTGATTTGTGTGAAAATGATTAAATTTTACCAAATTTTCCAAATATATTAGCGTTTGTTTGCTGAATGATAAATGGTGCACATCATTTGTTCATTCCGTCTTGTTGTTATTTCACATATATTTTGCATCTTGTCGTCAAAATTAGTTGCTTTTGCTGAACTTAATGCCAGTCTTTGAAAATGCGTTGTTTTACCCTGTTGTGTACATAAGATAAACTGCAAACATATATACATATTTTTGAAGTTTGGTATATTACCCCACATTCAAAAATTATTAAAATCTAAGAATAAAAGTTAGATAATTATAAAAATGATTACAATATTAACAAAAGTATTAAACGTATCAATAATTACAAATTACAAAATAAAAAAAATAATAAGTAAACTAAGGATGATATTGGTACCAATAGGGGTTCCAGGCATAACCATAGGTGCTATAGAATGCTTCGGCAGGGTCATACGTAGGATATGGTGGCTGCATCTCTATAGACCAAGGAGGGAAGATGGGTTTCGGTGTAGGAATATAGTTTCTACCTATATGTTGGCAATGAGCTATGATTTGGTTCTGATGAACTTGCCAATCTTCAAATGCTCTCTGTCTAGCATTTTCGTATTCCTGAGAAGCTATAAACCTTTGCATTTCTTGCATTTCATTCCCCCCTCCTACATTACCTTGCTGCTGGTTTCTCTCCACCTGTGGATGTCTACCATGGTATCGTACTGCGACGTTATTTCATATTAGACTAAAGTTTATGTTCCCCTATTAAATAATAGGTTTTCATTTGTAATTGTATTATATTTTCATTGTAATTTTTTAAATAAATAAGTGCGGAGACAAAAGGCGAAAACGAAGATTTGAAGACACAAACGTCCAAAAAGCTCAAATGTTCAAGATACAATTCAAAAGGTTCAATTTATTGATGAAAAACGTCTAAAAATGACAAGAGTACAAGTTACAAAACGCAAAGTACAAGATATTAAATTGTACGCAAGGACGTTCGAAAATCCGAAACCGGGACATGAGTCAACTATCAACGCTCGACGCAATGGACCAAAAATTATGAGTCAACTATGCATAAGAATAAAATATAATATATAAATAATTATATAAATTATTTATATATTATAAATATATATATATTCATGTCGACAAGCTATGAGACAAAGGATCCTGAGCTGGATTTTCAAACTCCACGACTCACGGAGTTTGAAGGCCAAAAACTCCACGACTCGCGGAGCTGTCAGAAATCAAAACGCCTATAAAAGGCCATGCATTCTGCCGAGTTTATATATAATAAATAATAATAATAATACTCTGTAATAAATAAATAAATAAATATATATATAATATATATAGTATAGGGTAGTTTTATATTAGATTAGTTCGGGTTATGTAAAAGTTATTTTTACGGGTTTTTGAAGTCGAAATTCTGTCCGTGTAACACTACGCGATAAATACTCAATGTAAGTTATGTTCTCCTTTTTAAATTAATGTCTCGTACTTAAGTTATTATTATGCTTATTTGAGCCAAAGTAATCATGATGTTGGACTAAATATTAAAGACGGGGTAATTGGGCTTTGTACCATAATTGGAGTTTGGACAAAAGAACGACACTTGTGAAAATTAGACTATGACCTATTAATGGGCTTTATATTTGTTTAACTAAATGATAGTTTGTTAATTTTAATATAAAGATTTACAATTGGACGTACCTATAAATAACCACATACACTCGATCGGACACGATGGGCGGGATATTTATATGTACGAATAGTCGTTCATTTAACCGGATACGGGAATGGATTAATAGTCTATGGAATTATTAAAACAGGGGTGAAATTATGTACAAGGACACTTGGCATAATTGATAACAAAGTATTAAAACCTTGGGTTACACGCAGTCGATAACCTGGTGTAATTATTAAACAAAGTATTAAAACCTTGTTACAGTTTAAGTCCCCAATTAGTTGGAATATTTGACTTCGGGTATAAGGATAATTTGACGAGGACACTCGCACTTTAAATTTATGACCGATGGACTGTTATGGACAAAAACTAGACGGACATATTAAATAATCCAGGACAAAGGATAATTAACCCATGGGCATAAAACTAAAATCAACACGTCAAACATCATGATTACGGAAGTTTAAATAAGCATAATATATTTTATTTCATTTTTCCTCGTACTTTTATTTATTGTCATTTTAATTATTGTTATTTATTTTATATTGTTAGTTAAATATCGTCATTTACTTTACGCTTCGCTTAAAATATAAAATCGACAAACCGGTCATTAAACGGTAAAACCCCCTTTTATATATTATTAATATAATATATTTTGTACGAATATAATTGTTTAAAATATAGTGTGAAATAAGCCAGCTCCCAGTGGAACGAACCGGACTTACTAAAAATTATACTACTCTACGATTAGGTACACTGCCTATAGTGTTGTAGCAAGGTTTAGGTATATCCCATTTGTAAATAAATAATTAAAACTTGTGTAATTTGTAACGTATTTCGTAGTATAATATAGTACTATCACGTACCCCCACGCTACCACATCAAGTTTTTGGCGCCGCTGCCGGGGACTCGACGAAACGCTATATTTTTAATTTATTTTTGTATAAATATATTTATATATCATTTTAGAAAAATAATATAAAATTAAAAAAAAACGTTTTTCAAACTCCACGACTCGCGGAGTTTGCAGGCTTAAAACTCCACGACTCGCGGAGCCGCCCTGACCAGCCAGACCAGAAACCCTATTTCACATTAATTACGGAATATTATTAATTATTATTATTTATAAACCCTATTTAATTTATTATTATTAATATTTAGTTTTAGTTTTTAAATTAATTTGTATTTTGTATTTTAATTAGTTTTATTATAAATAAAAATTAATACTTTTATAAAATAATAAAGATAAAAATAATATTTTTATAAAAATTGTACTTTTTACAACTTTAAGTTTATTTTTATTTATTTTTGTTTATTTTTATTTGTTTTTAGCATAATATTTGTATTTTTATTGTTCGTAGCTAGTTTTAAATTTAGTATTTTGCCGTAGCTTATTTTTATTTCTAGATTTTTAGGCTTTGCCGTAAAATCCCTTAAGTGCTTTTTCTTTAGATTAAGATTTAGGCACTTTGGAATTTTGCGACGCCGTTTTTCGCTTTAGTTTTAAATAGATTTTAGTGCCTTTAAGTAATTGCCGTTTTCTGAATAAAATTGCATTTACCTTTAGACCTTTAGCGCAACTTTTTAGATATAATTTTTAGACTTTTAAGTTTCGACGTTTTTCTTTCTTATTTTTATCTTTCGACGTTTTTCGACGCACATTCTTTTTCTTTCTTATTTCTCGACGCTTTAGTTTTTAGGACTTAGAAATTTTCTCTATTTCTTATCTAATATCTCAAACGGAAAGAAAAATTATTTAAGTGGTTAAATTAATGGACGTTGACAATTTTCTGCTTCGTAGTAATAGTTAGATTTCTTAGTGGCTGAGTTGTGAGCTTCCGATTTAAAGGGTTCTGGCTCCCTGCTGCATCTTTTGGCTATTCGAAATGTGGGCAAAAGCAGAAAAGTCTATTAATTGGACAACTTATATAAGTTTTTCTATTTTTATAACTAATAGGATAATTAGTAAATGCACCACATTGTAGCTAAAATTTGGCCATCGCAATAAAATGGAAAATTTTGAAAACAAGGCTATGGAAACTCTTTTTGATATCCAAAATCAATTAAATCAATACTCTCAAATGAGTGTTGATGACAATTCGATCAGTCAATCTTGGATCACGAACGACGAAACAATAACTGGTTGTGAAATCTGTGGAGATTATCACTCAACATGGGAATGTTACTATTACATTCCTATGGAAAATTACGCACCCACGGAACCTGAATGGAACGATTATGAAGAATACAATTCAAATTGGGATTATTCCCAAGAATATTTCCAAACTCAACAACCAGTAGACGAGGAAAATTACGTGTCTGAAAATTTATTAGACAATATGAAAATCAAACTCGAAGAACTCAATGCTCAAAATGAACAAATAAGAGAGTTTGTAAACCGGCAAGCTGAAACTCTATCAGACTACACACCTGTTGATCTGAGGAGTATTGTGCAAGAAAATCTCATATCATCGAATTTTGATGAATTCGAGAGCTCCGAAATCACCAACTATCCTGATGATACTTTTTATTCAGCTTTACCAATTTCACAACATATCGACACATTAGCCTCTACCGACGAAATCATCGATCCATCTATGGATGAAGAAGAAGTAAGGAAGACAAATTTGTACTCTTGGGAAAACGATAATGTTGAAAATTTTACCCCCGAGACCAAAATGGAGGGACTGTTAAGTACCGTTAATGAAGAAGAATCTACTCCAATCCCGAAATTCACCATTCCACAACCTTCCAACCCAATATTCTCAATAGACGAGTCATCTACCGAAGATGAACTACGAGCTGTAATAGATAATGACACTTCGGATTTCACCCAATTGGGTAATAGAGGTAAAAACTTTGATCTCGAGAATAAAAGGAAGGAAACGTTAGAAATTGTCCACCCTATAATATGTATGTCGGTGTATATCGATCCATTTGACCAAGAACCAGAAAAGAGACATATCCATTTACTAAAAGCTACACTTAAAAAAGAATTAAGTAGTGACGATCTGGTGGGTCTAAACTTTAAACTCATTGATATATTTTATACCACCCGAGATGTAAATAACTGGCTCACTATTTTAATTCGTGGAACTTATTCTACCGACTTCACATGTCGTCAGCTAAGTGTGGGGAAGTCTAACCCCACTTAACGTTAAATTAGGGGTTCAGGTTAGTGCATAACTCGTTAATAAAAATGCACAATTAGGGTAAAAGACGCATTTTCAAATATTAGCAAACAGTTCAGAAAAGCAACCATTTTTGAAGAAAAACATGTGTGAAATAACAAAAGAAGGAATGAACGATGAGGCGCGCCATCTATCATTCGACGAGCTTTGTAATTACAAACTGGGTATTTTTAATTACTTTTCTACACTAATCACCCTCATGAATTTATAATTATAGTCTGATTTCATGTAAATGAGGGCATTACATGATCTCAAGTGTGGGGAAGGGTTATAAATTCTCTCGGGTTTGCACTTAGTTTATTTGCCAAATTTTGAAAAAATTTCAACTAAATGAAGTCAAAATCATGTTTATACATATTTATGAACGATGAAAACTAGGTGTTAATACCGAAATTATCGTTACTCGGAAAGGACATAAATTGAGAAACACCCTAAAACGATTGAATTCATTTAAAATGGAATAAAGAAGAATAAAAAGGCAAAGAAAGAAACTAAGTGTGGGGAGAATGTACCAAGTTATTCAATTAAAAACTATCTATCACATGTTTCTGTAAAGTTATTGCAGGTACTTTTGTTTTGGACGATTTTAATCAGTTTTACCCGATTTACTATAATATATTTGAAAGAAAAGATGGATCTACACGATGAATCAATTCCATCATTAAAAGGAAGTAAAGTCTTCCGAAAAAGAAACGCGCTTCTTGATTTAGGTCATGAAGTTGTCGTCTAGACCAGCTGTAGGTTGACGAAAAATCTAGAAAAGTCATCTCTAAAATCAGCAGGAAATCCACGGACCTCAGCATCAAACAGGGTCGCCAAGTGGTCAGATTTATCCTAACCATGAGAAGGATTTATCTCGTACAATATGGAGGCACCGTGCAAATTAGCTTGATAAGACTAATGAATCAGATCCCCAGAAAGGATAATCTCCTTAAAGATTAAAAATCAGCTTTTAAGACTGATATTACTCAATCCTTAAGATTGACCTTAAAGATTGAGAATTCAAACTCATGGAATTCAATGATATCTAAACTCGAGCTTGAACGAGAAAATATTTTGATCAAAATTACAAACCGATTTGTTTTCTGAAAACCTATTTTCAATGCGTTCATTACCATTGAACGTAAAATCCTAGGAATTCACCTGGAATTCATTAGGTCACCTGAACTAAATCGGGTGTCAACCGTAAGAACGGTGGTTGCATAGCATGGTCGGAGACAGGACCTTGTGCCAGACCGAAAAATCATAGGATGATCTTTACTATTGCTCCTACAAAGGATAGTACTAGCATCCGACACGTTTATAGACCATAATCAAAAGCAAGTCACCGGACATTGCCTTAACAGTTGCTTGTTCATCGCTTTCCTTTACAACCGGACAGTAGTTTATCGAAAGGTAATAGACGGGACAAGTGAACTGGACGTGTTGCTTTCCTAATACAAGGTTAGCAAGTGGGTAACACAAAACCACAAGTGTTGAGCTAAAATTTTCAAATCTGAAACCCACACAACCCATAAAAATATTTTGCAAACACTGGTGAAGGGTTATTCCGGAAAACTTGTCTAGGGTAAAAGCTAGATTGAATTTTCAAAAGATCAAATATTTTCATAAAGATCCAATTTCCTAACGGATCTAAATTTTCATAGTCATGTGGGACTGTAAACCGCCTTTCAAATGTGCACTTTGCTTTGGAAACCGAAAGTAAATCGGCTATTTGATTGCAAGTGTCGTTGACCTAAACCCGAGGTAACTGTGGATGACACACCCACCTTTAACCATGGTTCTATCGTTACTATCATTGTTTATACCACCATATCAAAATCACTGATGTACAAAGTGTGATGAATAAAAAAGTGATTCATGTATGTTTTTATTTCAAGTTCTGTATTGCTTGAGGACAAGCAACGCTCAAGTGTGGGGATGTTTGATAAGGCTAAAAAGGAACATATATTTCATAGCAATATCCCTCCTAAATAATAGGTTTTCATTTGTAATTGTATTATATTTTCATTGTAATTTTTTAAATAAATAAGTGCGGAGACAAAAGGCGAAAACGAAGATTTGAAGACACAAACGTCCAAAAAGCTCAAATGTTCAAGATACAATTCAAAAGGTTCAATTTATTGATGAAAAACGTCTAAAAATGACAAGAGTACAAGTTACAAAACGCAAAGTACAAGATATTAAATTGTACGCAAGGACGTTCGAAAATCCGAAACCGGGACATGAGTCAACTATCAACGCTCGACGCAATGGACCAAAAATTATGAGTCAACTATGCATAAGAATAAAATATAATATATAAATAATTATATAAATTATTTATATATTATAAATATATATATAATCATGTCGACAAGCTATGAGACAAAGGATCCTGAGCTGGATTTTCAAACTCCACGACTCGCGGAGTTTGAAGGCCAAAAACTCCACGACTCGCGGAGCTGTCAGAAATCAAAACGCCTATAAAAGGCCATGCATTCTGCCGAGTTTATATATAATAAATAATAATAATAATACTCTGTAATAAATAAATAAATAAATATATATATAATACATATAGTATAGGGTAGTTTTATATTAGATTAGTTCGGGTTATGTAAAAGTTATTTTTACGGGTTTTTGAAGTCGAAATTCTGTCCGTGTAACACTACGCGATAAATACTCAATGTAAGTTATGTTCTCCTTTTTAAATTAATGTCTCGTACTTAAGTTATTATTATGCTTATTTGAGCCAAAGTAATCACGATGTTGGACTAAATATTAAAGACGGGGTAATTGGGCTTTGTACCATAATTTGGGTTTGGACAAAAGAACGACACTTGTGGAAATTAGACTATGACCTATTAATGGGCTTTATATTTGTTTAACTAAATGATAGTTTGTTAATTTTAATATAAAGATTTACAATTGGACGTACCTATAAATAACCACATACACTCGATCGGACACGATGGGCGGGATATTTATATGTACGAATAATCGTTCATTTAACCGGATACGGGAATGGATTAATAGTCTATGGAATTATTAAAACAGGGGTGAAATTATGTACAAGGACACTTGGCATAATTGATAACAAAGTATTAAAACCTTGGGTTACACGCAGTCGATAACCTGGTGTAATTATTAAACAAAGTATTAAAACCTTGTTACAGTTTAAGTCCCCAATTAGTTGGAATATTTGACTTCGGGTATAAGGATAATTTGACGAGGACACTCGCACTTTAAATTTATGACCGATGGACTGTTATGGACAAAAACTAGACGGACATATTAAATAATCCAGGACAAAGGATAATTAACCCATGGGCATAAAACTAAAATCAACACGTCAAACATCATGATTACGGAAGTTTAAATAAGCATAATATATTTTATTTCATTTTTCCTCGTACTTTTATTTATTGTCATTTTAATTATTGTTATTTATTTTATATTGTTAGTTAAATATCGTCATTTACTTTACGCTTCGCTTAAAATATAAAATCGACAAACCGGTCATTAAACGGTAAAACCCCCTTTTATATATTATTAATATAATATATTTTGTACGAATATAATTGTTTAAAATATAGTGTGAAATAAGCCAGCTCCCAGTGGAACGAACCGAACTTACTAAAAATTATACTACTCTACGATTAGGTACACTGCCTATAGTGTTGTAGCAAGGTTTAGGTATATCCCATTTGTAAATAAATAATTAAAACTTGTGTAATCTGTATCGCTTTTCGTATCAAAAATATATAGTATTTCACGTACACCTCGCACGACATCAAGTTTTTGGCGTCGCTGCCGGGGAACTTGGCGAAACGCTATATTTTTAATATATATTTGTATAAATATATTTTTAGAAAAACAATATCAAAAAAAAAAAAAACGAAAAAAATAAAAAAATTAAAAAATAAAATATATATATAAATCTAGTTTTACGATTTTTATTTATAAAATTATAAAGTAGTTCTATTTTTATTTTAGTTTTTAAATATAAGTTTTTATTATATAAATATTTAGATTTTAAAATAGGAAAAAAAAAAAAAAAAAACACGTCGAATTATAAACTGTACCAGAGTTGAATTTTGGAACCCCGCGACTCGCGGGGTTTGCTGTTTAAAATACCGCGACTCGCGGAGCTTTTTCTGACACGCCTGCCAGAAACCCTAACTGCAATTAATACGGAGTAATAATTATTATTATTAATTAATTAAGATTTAGGTTTTAATTAAATTAATATTTAATTTTAATCATTTTGTTATATTAAGTTTTAATTAGTTTTATTTATATATTTAAATTAATACTTTTATAAAATAATATAAAAATAATATTTTTATAAAAAAATTGTACTTTTTACAACTTTTTGTATATTTTTATATTTTGTCCCTTTTTAATCATTTTAGCGTAATATTTGTATTTTTAGCTCATATTTAGTTTTAAACTTAGTTTTTGCCATAGTTATTTTTACTTCTAGATTTTTAGGCTTTGCTGTAAAATCCCTTAAGTGCTTTTTCTTTAGACTGAGATTTAGGTGCTTTAGAATTTTGCGACGCCGTTTTTATATTTTAGTACCTTTTTAAGTTATTACCATTTGGGATATAGTTTTTCTTTTAAGCTTTAATATTTTTAGACGCAACTTTTAATTCTTAGTTTTTAATTCCTTTTTAAGTTTCGACGCGCTACTTTCTTATTTTTATTTTTCGACGCCTATTATTTTTCGACATTTTTATTTTTTGACCTTTTCCGACGCGATCTTTTTCTTTCTTATTTCTCGACGCTTTAGTTATTAGGACTTAGAAATTTTCTCTATTTCTTATCTAATATCTCAAACGGAAAGAAAAATTATTTAAGTGGTTAAATTAATGGACGTTGACAATTTTCTGCTTCGTAGTAATAGTTGGATTTGTTAGTGGCCGAGTTGTGAGCTTCCGATTTAAAGGGTTCTGGCTCCCTGCTGCATCTTTTGGCTATTCGAAACGTGGGCAAAAGCAGAAAAGTCTATTAATTGGACAACTTATATAAGTTTTTCTATTTTTATAACTAATAGGATAATTAGTAAATGCACCACATTGTAGCTAAAATTTGGCCATCGCAATAAAATGGAAAATTTTGAAAACAAGGCTATGGAAACTCTTTTGGATATCCAAAATGAATTAAATCAATACTCTCAAACGGGTGTTGATGACAATTCGTTCGGTCAATCTTGGATCACGAATGACGAAACAATAACTGGTTGTGAAATCTGTGGAGATTATCACTCAACATGGGAATGTTATTATTACGTTCCTATGGAAAATTACGTACCCACGGAACCTGAATGGAATGATTATGAAGAATACAATTCAAATTGGGATTATTCCCAAGAATATTTCCAAACTCAACAACCAGTAGACGCGGAAAATTACGTGTCTGAAAATTTATTAGACAATATGAAAATCAAACTCGAAGAACTTGATGCTCAAAATGAACAAATGAGAGAGTTTGTAAATAGGCAAGCTGAAACTCTATCAGATTACACACCTGTTGATCTGAGGAGTCGTGTGCAAGAAAATCTCATATCATCGAATTTTGATGAATTCGAGAGCTCCGAAATCACCAACTATCCCGATGATACTTTTTATTCAGTTTTACCAATTTCACAACATATCGACACATTAGCCTCTACCAACGAAATCATCGATCCATCAATGGATGAAGAAGAAGTAAGGGTGACAAATTGGTACTCTTGGGAAAATAACGTTGAAAATTTTACCCCCGAGACCAAAATGGTGGGACCGATAAGTACCATTAATGAAGAAGAATTTGCTTCGATCCCGAAATTCACCATTCCACAACCTTCCAACCCAATATTCTCAATAGACGAGTCATCTACCAAAGATGAACTACAAGCAGTAATAGATATTGACACCTCGAATTTCACCCAATTGGGTAATAGAGGTGAAAACTTTGATCCTGAGAATAAAAGGAAGGAAATATTAGGAATTGTCCACCCTATAGAAATAAGTATGTCGGTGTATATCGATCCATTTGACCAAGAACCAAAAAAGAGACATATCCATTTACTAAAAGCTACACTTAAAAAAGAATTAAGTAGTGACGATCTGGTGAGTCTAAACTTTAAACCCATTGATATATTATACACCACCCGAAATGTAAATAACTGGCTCACTACTCTAATTCGTGGAACTCATTCTACCGACTTCACATGTCGTCAGCTAAGTGTGGGAAAGTTTAACCCCACTTAACGTTAAATTAGGGGTTCGGGTTAGTGCATAACTCGTTAATAAAAATGCATAATAAGTAAGGGTAAAAGACGCATTTTCAAATATTAGCAAACAGTTCAGAAAAGCAACCATTTTTGAAGAAAAACATGTGTGATAAAACAAAAAGGAATGACGATGAGGCGCGCCATCTATCATTTGACGAGCTTTGTAATTACAAACTGGGTATTTTCAATCACTTTTCTATACTAATCACCCTCATGAATTTATAATTATAGTCTGATTTCATGCTAATGAGGGCATTGCATGATCTCAAGTGTGGGGAAGGGTTATCAATTCTCTCGGGTTTATACTTGGCTTATTTTCTAAATTTTATGAAAATTTGAAAAATTTTAAACTAAATGAATTCAAAATCATGTTTATACATATTTATGAACGATAAAACTAGGTGTTAATACCGAAATTATTGTTACCTCGGAAAGGACATAAATTGAGAAACAACTAAAACGCTTGAATTTATTTATTAAGATATAAAAAGATGAATGAAAAAAGCATAGTATGGGGAGAATGTACCAAGTTATTCAAGTAAAAAAAAAATATATCTATCACATGTTTATGTAAAGTTATTGCAGGTGCTTTTGTTTTGGACTAAATTAACTATTTTACCCGATGAAAGAAAAGAAAAGATGGATCTACACGATGAATCAATTCCATCATTAAAAGGAAGTAAAGTCTTCCGAAAAAGAAACGCGCTTCTTGATTTAGGTCAGGAAGTTGTCGTCCAGACCAGCTGTAGGTTGACGAAAAATCTAGAAAAGTCATCTCTAAAATCAGTAGGAAATCCACGGACCTCAGCATCAAACAGGGTCGCCATGTGGTCAGACTTATCCTAACCATGAGAGGATATGTCTCGTAAAATGGGGAGGGCGCCGTGCAAATTAGCTTGATACGACTAATGAATCAAACCC
Organism: Rutidosis leptorrhynchoides; assembly: GCF_046630445.1. Classification (NCBI taxonomy): domain Eukaryota; kingdom Viridiplantae; phylum Streptophyta; class Magnoliopsida; order Asterales; family Asteraceae; genus Rutidosis; species Rutidosis leptorrhynchoides. The sequence goes on along the minus strand of NC_092333.1, from coordinate 22,485,877 downwards.
CCAGAAAGGATAATCTCCTTAAAGATTAAAAATCAGCTTTTAAGCCTGATATTACTCAATCCTTGAGATTGTCCTTAAAGATTGAGAATTACAAACTCATGGAATTCAATGATATCTAAACTCGAACTTGAACGAGAAAATATTTTGATCAAATTACAAACCGATTTGTTTTCTGAAAACCCATTTTCAATGCGTTCATTACCTTTGAACGTAAAATCCTAGGAATTCACCTGGAATTCATTAGGTCACCTGAACCAAATCGGGTGTCAACCGTAAGAACGGTGGTTGCATAGCATGGTCGGAGACAGGACCTTGTGCCAGACCGAAAAATCATAGGATGATCTTTACTATTGCTCCTACAAAGTATAGTACTAGCATCCGACACGTTTATAGACCATAATCAAAAGCATGTCACGGGACATTGCCTTAACAGTTGCTTGTTCATCGCTTTCCTTTACAACCGGACGGTAGTTTACCGAAAGGTAATATACGGAGCAAGTATACTGGACGTGTTGCTTTCCTAATACAAGGTTAGCAAGTGGGTGACACAAAACCATAAGTTTTGAGCTAAAATTTTCAAATCTGAAACACACAAAACCCTCAAAAATATTTTGCAACACCGGTGAAGGGTTATTCCGGAAAACTTATCTAGGGTAAAAGCTGGAATGAATTTTCAAAGATCAAATGTTTTCATAAAGATCCAATTTCTTTAAGGATCTACATTTTCATAGTCATGTGGGACTGTAAATCGCCTTTCAAATGTGCACTTTGCTTTAGAAACCGAAAGTAAATCGGCTATTTGATTGCAAGTGTCGTTGACCTAAACCCGAGGCAACTGTGGATGACACACCCACCTTTAATCATGGTTCTATCATTACTATCATTGTTTATATCACCATATCAAAATCACTGATGTACAAAGTGTGATGAATAAAAAAGTGATTCATGTATGTTTTTATTTCAAGTTATGTATTGCTTGAGGACAAGAAACGTTTAAGTGTGGGGATGTTTGATAAGGCTAAAAAGGAACATATATTTCATAGCAATATCCCTCCTAAATAATAGGTTTTCATATGTAATTGTATTATATTTTCATTGTAATTGTTTAAATAAATAAGTGCGAAGACAAAAGGCGAAAACGAAGATTTGAAGACACAAACGTCCAAAAAGTTCAAATGTACAAGATACAATCCAAGTGGTTCAATTTATTGATAAGAAACGTCTAAAAATGACAAAAGTACAAGTTGCGGAACGCAAAGTACAAGATATTAAATTGTACGCAAGGACGTTCGAAAATCCAGAACCGGGACATGAGTCTACTCTCAACGCGCGATGTAACGGTGCAAAAATTACAAGTCAACTATGCACATAAATAAAATATAATATATAAATAATTCTTAAAAATTATATATATATTATATTATTATTTAATAACGTCGACAAGCTAGGAGCCAAAAGTTTGTGAGCTGGATTTTCAAACTCCACGACTCGCGGAGTTTGAAGGCCACAAACTCCACGACTCGCGGAGTTTGAAGGCCAAAAACTCCACGACTCGCGGAGCTGTCAGAAATCAAAACGCCTATAAAAGGCCATGCATTCTGCCGAGTTTTATATATAAAAATATAAATAATAATAATAATACTCTGTAATAAATAAATAAATAAATATATATATAATATATATAGTATAGGGTAGTTTTATATTAGATTAGTTCGGGTTATGTAAAGGTTATTTTACGGGTTTTTGAAGTCGAAATTCTGTCCGTGTAACACTACGCGATAAATACTCAATGTAAGTTATGTTCTCCTTTTTAAATTAATGTCTCGTACTTAAGTTATTATTATGCTTATTTGAGCTAAAGTAATCATGATGTTGGACTAAATATTAAAGACGGGGTAATTAGGCTTTGTACCATAATTGGGGTTTGGACAAAAGAACGACACTTGTGGAAATTAGACTATGGGCTATTAATGGGCTTTATATTTGTTTAGCTAAATGATAGTTTGTTAATTTTAATATAAAGATTTACAATTGGACGTACCTATAAATAACCATATACACTCGATCGGACACGATGGGCGGGATATTTATATGTACGAATAATCGTTCATTTAACCGGATACGGGAATGGATTAATAGTCTATGGAATTATTAAAACAGGTGTGAAATTATGTACAAGGACACTTGGCATAATTGATAACAAAGTATTAAAACCTTGGGTTACACGCAGTTGATATCATGGTGTAATTATTAAACAAAGTATTAAAACTTTGTTATAGTTTAAGTCCCCAATTAGTTGGAATATTTGACTTCGGGTATAAGGATAATTTGACGAGGACACTCGCACTTTATATTTATGACTGATGGACTGTTATGGACAAAAACCAGACGGACATATTAAATAATCCAGGACAAAGGATAATTAACCCATAGGCATAAAACTAAAATCAACACGTCATCCATCATGGTTACGGAAGTTTAAATAAGCATAATATATTTTATTTCATATTTCCTCGTACTTTTATTTATTGTCATTTTAATTATTGTTATTTATTTTATATTGTTAGTTAAATATCGTCATTTACTTTACGCTTCGCTTAAAATGTAAAATCGACAAACCGGTCATTAAACGGTAAACCCCCTTTTATATATTATTAATATAATATATTTTGTACAAATATAATTGTTTAAAAATATAGTGTGCAATAAGCCCGCTCCCTGTGGAACGAACCGAACTTACTAAAAACTACACTACTCTACGATTAGGTACACTGCCTATAGTGTTGTAGCAAGGTTTAGGTATATCCCATCCGTAAATTAATAAAACTTGTGTCATATTTTGTAGTATTTCCTAGTAAAAATACTCTTCTTAATATTAGGTAATTAAAAATATAATATATATATAAACTTGATGTCATATTTTATTAATAGTTTTAGTATATGTAGTCTATTAATGTAATTTTTATATTTATAACTAATAGGATAATTAAAATTTGGTAATAAGCGCATTATGAAAAGTCTCGAAGATATTTTGGAAACTCTTTACGACATACGAAATCAATACTCTCAACCGAGTGTTGATGACAATTCGTTCGGTCAATCTTGGATCACGAATGACGAAACAATAACTGGTTGTGAAATCTGTGGAGATTATCACTCAACATGGGAATGTTATTATTACGTTCCTATGGAAAATTACGCACCCACGGAACCTGAATGGAATGATTATGAAGAATACAATTCAAATTGGGATTATTCCCAAGAATATTTCCAAACTCAACAACCAGTAGACGAGGAAAATTATGTGTCTGAAAATTTATTAGACAATATGAAAATCAAACTCGAAGAACTTGATGCTCAAAATGAACAAATGAGAGAGTTTGTAAATAGGCAAGCTGAAACTCTATCAGATTACACACCTGTTGATCTGAGGAGTATTGTGCAAGAAAATCTCATATCATCGAATTTTGATGAATTCGAGAGCTCCGAAATCACCAACTATCCCCATGATACTTTTTATTCAGCTTTACCAATTTCACAACATATCGACACATTAGCCTCTACCGACGAAATCATTGATCCATCTATGGATGAAGAAGAAGTAAGGAAGACAAATTTGTACTCTTGGAAAAACAATAACGTTAAAAATTTTACCCCCAAGACCAAAGTGGTGGGACCGATAAGTACCGTTAATGAAGAAGAATCTACTTCGATCCCGAAATTCACCATTCCACAACCTTCCAACCCAACGTTCTCAATAGATGAGTCATCTATCAAAGATGAACTACGAGCTGTAATAGATAATGACACCTCAGATTTCACCCAATTGGGTAATAGAGGTGAAACCTTTAATCCCGAGAATAAAAGGAAGGAATTGTTAGGAATTGTCCACCCTATAATATGTATGTCGGTGTATATCGATCCATTTGACCAAGAACCAGAAAAGAGACATATCCATTTACTAAAAGCAACACTTAAAAAAGAATTAGGTAGTGACGATCGAGAGAGTCTAAACTTTAAACCCATTGATATATTATACACCACCCGAGATGTAAATAACTGGCTCACTATTCTAATTCGTGGAACTTATTCTACCGACTTCACATGTCGTCAGCTAAGTGTGGGGAAGTCAAACCCCACTTAACGTTAAATTCGGAGTTCGGGTTAGTGCATAACTAGTTAATAAAAATGCACTATTAGGGTAAAAGACGCATTTTCAAAAATTAGCAAACAGTTCAGAAAAGCAACCGTTTTTGAAGAAAAACATGTGTGATAAAACAAGAAGGAATGAACGATGAGGTGCACCATCTATCATCCTGCAATTTTATGGTATCTTTAACTACTTTCTACACTAATCACCCTCATGAATTTATAATTATAGTCTGATTTCATGCAAATGAGGGCATTGCATGATCTTAAGTGTGGGGAAGGATTATAAATTCTCTCGGGTTTACACTTGGTTTTATTTGCCAAATTTTGTGAAAATTTGAAAAATTTTCAACTAAATGAATTCAAAATCATGTTTATACATATTTATGAACGATGAAAACTAGGTGTTAATACCGAAATTATCGTTACCTCGGAAAGGATATAAATTGAGAAACAACCCAAAATGCTTGAATTCATTTAAAATGGAATAAAGGAGAATAAAAAAGCAAAGAAAGAAACTAAGTGTGGGGAGAATGTACCAAGTTATTTAATTAAAAACTATCTATCACATGTTTCTGTAAAGTTATTGCAGGTGCTTTTGTTTTGGACTAAATTAACTATTTTACCCGATGAAAGAAAAGAAAAGATGGATTTACACGATGAATCAATTCCATCATTAAAAGGAAGTAAATTCTTCCGAAAAAGACACGCGCTTCTTGATTTAGGTCAAGAAGTTGTCGTCCAGACCAGCTGTAGGTTGACGAAAAATCTAGAAAAGTCATCACTAAAATCAGCAGGAAATCCACGGACCTCAGCATCAAACAGGGTCGCCAAGTGGTCAGACTTATCCTAACCATGAGAGGATCTGTCTCGTAAAATGGGGAGGACGCCGTGCAAATTAGCTAGATAAGACTAATGAATCAGACCCCCAGAAAGGATAATTTCCTTAAAGATTAAAAATCAGCTTTTAAGACTGATATTACTCAATCCTTGAGATTGACCTTAAAGATTGAGAATTCAAACTCATGGAATTCAATGATATCTAAACTCGAGCTTGAACGAGAAAATATTTTGATCAAAAATACAAATCGATTTGTTTTCTGAAAACCCATTTTCAATGCGTTCATTACCATTGAACGTAAAATCCTAGGAATTCACCTGGAATTCATTAGGTCACCTGAACAAAATCGGGTGTCAACCGTAAGAACGGTGGTTGCATAGCATGGTCGGAGACAGGACCTTGTGCCAGACCGAAAAATTATAGGATGATCTTTACTATTGCTCCTACCAAGGATAGTACTAGCATCCGACACGTTTTTAGACCATAATCAAATGCATGTCACGGGACATTGCCTTAACAGTTTCTTGTTCATCGCTTTCCTTTACAACCGGACGGTAGTTTACCGAAAGGTAATATACGGAACAAGTAAATTGGATGTGTGCTTTCCGATACCGGGATAGCAGTGGATTACACGAACCTAAATGTTTTTAGCCAAAATATTGATCCACAAATATATTTTGCAACACCGATGGTGGGTCAAATCAGAAAACTTGTCTAGGGTAAAATCTAGCTTGAATTTTTAAAAGATCAAATGTTTTCATAAAGATCCAATTTCCTAAAGGATCTACATTTTTATAGTCATGTGGGACTGTAAACCGCCTTTCAAATGTGCACTTTGCTTTGGAAATCGAAAGTAAATCGGCTATTTGATTGCAAGTGTCGTTGACCTAAACCCAAGGCAACTGTGGATGACACACCCACCTTTAACCATGGTTCTATTATTAATATCATTGTTTATACCGCTCTATCAAAATCACTGATGTACAAAGTGTGAAGAATAAAGAAGTGATTCGTGTGATGTATTATATTATTTCAAGACTGTATTGCTTGAGGACAAGCAACGCTCAAGTGTGGGGATATTGATAAGGCTAAAAAGGAACATATATTTCATAGCAAAATCCCCCAAGAAAGACAAGATTTTAGTTGCAATTGTTCCATTTTCAAGTAATATTCGTTTATTTTAAATAAGTGCGAAGACAAAAGGCGAAAACGACGATTTGAAGACAAAAAGGTCCAAAAAGCTAAAAAGTACAAGATACAATTAAAAAGGTTCAAATTATTGATGAAGAACGTCTAAAAATGACAAGAGTACAAGTTACAAAACGCAAAGTACACGATATAAAATAGTACGCAAGGACGTTCGAAAATCCGGAACCGGGACCAGAGTCAACTCTTAACGTTCGACGCAACGGACTAAAAATTACAAGTTAACTATGTATATAAATATAATATAATATATAATTAATTATATTAATTATATATATATTATATTTATAAATAAAAACCGTCGGCAGAGAAAGACTCCAAAGGGACTGAGCTGTAAATTCATTCTCCGCGACTCGCGGAGTTTGAAGAGGATTTCACCGCGAGTCGCGGAGCCCCCAGTTTTGAAACTCCCTATAAAGCAAACCGAATTCTGATCATTTTAATCATCTTTTTTCTCCTCATTCATACGTAAAATATATATATATATATATATTTATAATTTATATTTTAATTTTAATTATAATTCTAATAATAAGGGTATGTTAGCGAATATTGTAAGGGTGTAAGTCGAAATTCTGTCCGTGTAACGCTACGCTATTTTTAATCATTGTAAGTTATGTTCAACCTTTTTACATTAATGTCTCGTAGCTAAGTTATTATTATGCTTATTTAAAACGAAGTAATCATGATGTTGGGCTAATTACTAAAACTGGGTAATTGGACTTTGTACCATAATTGGGGTTTGGACAAAAGAACGACACTTGTGGAAATTAGACTATGGGCTATTAATGGGCTTTATATTTGTTTAACTAAATGATACTTTGTTAATGTTAATATAAAGATTTACAATTGGGCGTCCCTATAAATTACCATATACACTCGATCGGACACGATGGGCGGGGTATTTATATGTACGAATAATTGTTCATTTAACCGGACACGGGAATGGATTAATAGCCACTAGAATAATTAAAACAGGGGTGAAATTACATTCAAGGGTAATTGGTGTAATTGCTAACAAAGTAGTAAAACCTTGGTTTACACGCAGTTGATAACCTGGTGTATTCATTAAACAAAGTATTAAAACCTTGTTACAATTCGAATCCCCAATTAGTTGGAATATTTAACTTCGGGTATAAGAATAATTTGATGAGGACACTCGCACTTTATATTTATGACTGATGGACTGTTAGGGACAAAACCAGACGGACATATTAAATAATCCCGGACAAAGGACAATTAACCCATGGGTATAAAACTAAAATCAACACGTCAAACATCATGATTACGGAAGTTTAAATAAGCATAATTCATTTATTTCATATTTAATTTCCTTTATTTCATATTTAATTGCACTTCTAATTATCGCACTTTTATTTATTGTTATTTAATCGCACTTTTAATTATCGTACTTTTTAATTATCGCAATTTTATTTTATCGCAATTTCATTATCGTTATTTACTTTACGCTTAAAATTAAGTCTTGTATTTATTTAATATTTTACATTAGGTTTTAACTGCGACTAAAGTTTTAAAATCGACAAACCGGTCATTAAACGGTAAAAAACCCCCCTTTATAATAATAATATTACTTATATATATGTTTGTATTTTTATAAAAGTAAATTAATATAGCGTTGAGCTTTGTTTAAAAAAGATTCCCTGTGGAACGAACCGGACTTACTAAAAACTACACTACTGTACGATTAGGTACACTGCCTATAAGTGTTGTAGCAAGGTTTAAGTATATCCATTCTATAAATAAATAAATATCTTGTGTAAAATTGTATCGTATTTAATAGTGTTTCGTTGTAAACTTCAATAGTATTTTATACCCCTTAGCTTTGACATCAAGTTTTAATTATATGAACATAAATATAATTTACTTTCATTTAGTTATATAATAATTTCATAGCAAACCTGGTGTAATTATAAAAATATAGTGCATTAGTTAATGTAATAATACTATATTAACTAATATAAAAATATATAAAAAGTTGTAAAAAGTACAATTTTTATAAAAATATTATTTTTATATTATTTATTTATTAAAACTATTAATTTTACATATAATAAAACTAATTAAAATTTAAAATACAATTTAATTAAAAAAAACTTAAACTAATTATAATAATTAAACTAATTAGGGTTTATTAATAATAATAATAATAAAATCCGTAATTAATGTGAAATTAGGGTTCTGTCACGTGTGTCAGAGTGTCTCCGCGAGTCGCGGTTCCACTTGCCTTACAACTCCGCAAGTCGCGGAGGATGTAAAACGTTTTTTTTTTTTTTTTTAAATTTTATATTGTTTTTCTAAAAATATATTTATACAAATATATATTAAAAATATAGCGTTTCACCGACTCCCCGGCAACGACGCCAAAAACTTGATGTCGTGCGAGGTGTACGTGAAATACTATATATTTTTGATACGAAAAGCGATACAGATTACACAAGTTTTAATTATTTATTTACAGATGGGATATACCTAAACCTTGCTACAACACTATAGGCAGTGTACCTAATCGTAGAGTAGTGTAGTTTTTAGTAAGTCCGGTTCGTTCCACAGGGAGCTGGTGATACTTACTATATTTTTAACTATATTTATATAAAATATATATAATTATATAAGTAGTAATATTATTATAAAAGGGGGGTTTTACCGTTTAATGACCGGTTTGTCGATTCTATATTTTAAGCGTAAAGATAAATGACGATAATTAAAGTGCGTAAAATAATGACAATAAATAAAATGACAGTAAATAAAATTGCGAGTAATAAAATGACAGTAAATAAAGATACGATGAGAAATATAATAAAAGAATTATGCTTATTTAAACTTCCGTAATCATGATGTTTGACGTGTTGATTTTAATTTATTACCATGGGTTAATTGTCCTTTGTCCTGGTTTATTTGATACGTCTATCTGGTTTTTGTCCATAATAGTCCATCGGTCAAAAATATAAAGTGCGAGTATCCTCGTCAAATTACCCTTATACCCGAAGTCAAATATTCCAACTGATTAAGGATTTAAACTGTGACGCAGTTATCACTTCTGTCAACAATTACACCAGTTATCACTTTATGTAATCCACCCCTGTTTTAATTAGTTTATGAATATTAATTCATCCACTTGATCAGAATGAATAATCAATTACCCAACCCAATTGATTAATTAAATGATTATAACAGATTCCATATGAACATCACTAAATAGGACAACCATAATCATTATTAATTATTAGGTTAATTAATTTGAAGAAAGGTTCGACAGACTCCAATGAGTTGTCACTCAATTAGACAATACCCCCCATCTATTAATAGTCAATAGTTCAATTTCCACAAGTGTCGGTCTTTTGCCCAAACCTTAATTATGGTCCAAAGTTCAATAACCCCTTCTTAATATTTTAGCCCAACATCACGATTACTTCGGCTCAAATAAGCATAATAATAACTTAGTTACGATACATTAATGTAAAAAGGTTGAACATAACTTACAATGATTAAAAATAGCGTAGCGTTACACGGACAGAATTTCGACTTACACACTCAAACGATCTCTATCATAAATCTTATTATTATCATAATTTAAAATTAAAATTAAGATTATTGTTATATCTTATTAATTAACATTATGATAGAGATATAGAATATAGATATTGGATATTAGATATAGATATTTGATCGATATATAGATAAAAAGAGGATAGAAAAAGTTTTGTTTTCATCGATCGAATACACTGCCTTTTATAGGCAAATTCTGAATTTGATTTTTCACTTACGACCCCTGAACTATGCTCAATTAACAACTTTTTATTATTTAATATTATTCTTATTATGAATTATTTAAATATTATATTTTATTCTTGTGCATAGTTGACTCGTAATTTTTACACCGTTGCGTCGAGCGTTGAGAGTTGACTCATGTCCCGGTTTCGGATTTTCGAACGTCCTTGCGTACAATTTAATATCTTGTACTTTGCGTTTTGTAACTTGTACTCTTGTCATTTTTAGACGTTCTTCATCAATAATTTGAACCTTTTTAATTGTATCTTGTACTTTTTAGCTTTTTGGACCTTTTTGTCTTCAAATCGTCGTTTTCGCCTTTTGTCTTCGCACTTATTTAAAATAAACGAATATTACTTAAAAATAGAACAATTGCAACTAAAATCTTGTCTTTGTTGGGGGATTTTGCTATGAAATATATGTTCCTTTTTAGCCTTATCAATATCCCCACACTTGAGCGTTGCTTGTCCTCAAGCAATACAGTCTTGAAATAATATAATACATCACACGAATCACTTCTTTATTCTTCACACTTTGTACATCAGTGATTTTGATAGAGCGGTATAAACAATGATATTAACAATAGAACCATGGTTAAAGGTGGGTGTGTCATCCACAGTTGCCTTGGGTTTAGGTCAACGACACTTGCAATCAAATAGCCAATTTACTTTCGGTTTCCAAAGCAAAGTGCACATTTGAAAGGCGGTTTACAGTCCCACATGACTATAAAAATGTAGATCCTTTAGGAAATTGGATCTTTATGAAAACATTTGATCTTTTAAAAATTCAAGCTAGATTTTACCCTAGACAAGTTTTCTGATTTGACCCACCATCGGTGTTGCAAAATATATTTGTGGATCAATATTTTGGCTAAAAACATTTAGGTTCGTGTAATCCACTGCTATCCCGGTATCGGAAAGCACACATCCAATTTACTTGTTCCGTATATTACCTTTCGGTAAACTACCGTCCGGTTGTAAAGGAAAGCGATGAACAAGAAACTGTTAAGGCAATGTCCCGTGACATGCATTTGATTATGGTCTAAAAACGTGTCGGATGCTAGTACTATCCTTGGTAGGAGCAATAGTAAAGATCATCCTATAATTTTTCGGTCTGGCACAAGGTCCTGTCTCCGACCATGCTGTGCAACCACCGTTCTTACGGTTGACACCCGATTTTGTTCAGGTGACCTAATGAATTCCAGGTGAATTCCTAGGATTTTACGTTCAATGGTAATGAACGCATTGAAAATGGGTTTTCAGAAAACAAATCGGTTTGTATTTTTGATCAAAATATTTTCTCGTTCAAGCTCGAGTTTAGATATCATTGAATTCCATGAGTTTGAATTCTCAATCTTTAAGGTCAATCTCTAGGATTGAGTAATATCAGTCTTAAAAGCTGATTTTTAATCTTTAAGGAGATTATCCTTTCTGGGGATCTGATTCATTAGTCTTATCAAGCTAATTTGCACGGTGCCCCCCATTGTACGAGATAAATCCTTCTCATGGTTAGGATAAATCTGACCACATGGCGACCCTGTTTGATGCTGAGGTCCGTGGATTTCCTGCTGATTTTAGAGATGACTTTTCTAGATTTTTCGTCAACCTACAGCTGGTTTAGACGACAACTTCATGACCTAAATCAAGAAGCGCGTTTCTTTTTCGGAAGACTTTACTTCCTTTTAATGATGGAATTGATTCATCGTGTAGATCCATCTTTCTTTCAAAAGTATTATAGTAAATCGGGTAAAACTGATTAGTATCATCCAAAACAAAAGTACCTGCAATAATCTTGTACAAAGATATGTGATAGATAGTTTTTAATTGAATAACTTGGTACATTCTCCCCACACTTAGTTTCTTTCTTTGCCTTTTTATTCTCCTTTATTCCATTTTAAATGAATTCAAGCATTTTAGGTTGTTTCTCAATTTATGTCCTTTTCGAGGTAACGATAATTTCGGTATTATCACCTAGTTTTCACCGTTCATAAATATGTATAAACATGATTTTGACTTCATTTAATTGAAAATTTTTTAAATTTTCACAAAATTTGGCAAATAAACCAAGTATAAACCTGAGAGAATTTATAACCCTTCCCCACACTTAAGATCATGCAATGCCCTCATTTGCATGAAATCAGACTATAATTTAAATTCATGAGGGTGATTAGCGTAGAAAAATGATTAAAAATACCGAGTTTGTAATTACAAAGCTCGTCGAATGATAGATGACGCCTCATCGTTCATTCCTTCATTTGTTATATCATATTTGTTGTTTTGCGTCTTGTCGTCAAAATTAGTACCTTTTGCTGAACTTTAATGACAGTCTTTGAAAGTGCATTGTTTTACCCTGTTTTGTACATAAGATAAAATACAAACATATATATATATATATATATATTTTTGAAGTTTGGTTTATAACCCCACTTTTCAAAAATTTATAAAGTATAATATTTTTGGCATACTTTAAATCAATAAAATTAAAAATAATGATAACAAAATTTGTCGCCCCGCCCTCGGGTAAAGTAATTTCGGCTTAATGACCTAGTCTTCAACTCACGACGAATTTTAGAAATCATTTTTTCAACTTAATGAATTAAAGTAAATTTTGTTTTTAAAAACTTAAATTAAAATGCATATTAATTTCATAAAAAAAAAACCTACAAAACAAAAATTCAGAATGGAGGGAGAAAACTAGTTCTTTAGTGTCTGCTAGCGGAAAAGACCAATCGGATTCCATTCTCGGAACTACACGAGAACAGAACAACTAACTCCAAACAGCATTTTCTTTTTAGAATATTTGAATCTCCTCACACTTAGGTAGCCGTGGTGTCAAAATTGTGATTAACTTCATCGTTAATTTCTCTTGGTCCATAATCAACTTGCATATCCGTGACTTTTTCTTTAAGCCATTGGTCGGATTCCTGTGTAATATTCACAATTTCAACTAGTTTCTCCTTTTCTTTAGGTGATAGATTGGATACTAACCGGTTACATAACTTAAAGTTCCCCTTGGTTTTAGCATCGCGAATCCGTTTAATAAGTTTCTTCATTGAACTATTAATAACGGGATCATTTAATTTCGTATCAACAACGGGGTTCTTTGTTATCATGTCATCATTAGGTGTTACTTCATTTTCCCCACACTTAGGCGTTTCATTATTGCTAAGTATTACCGTTGGAGTTGGTAAAACAACATGGTTCTTACCAATCGTTTTTGCTGGTTCAACGGTTTTGGTTGGTGAAGATTTAGTCTTTCGAATCATAAAGGTGATCGATTTGTCACCACTACTAAGTGTCATTCTACCATTTCCTACATCAAATAACGCCTTGGTTATAACGACCCTCATTTTTCCATTCTATATTTTTTCAATATTAAATGCCCAAACAATATAATTAAAACTTAATGATCAAACTTTAATCAACAATTGTTAAGTGTTAAGAGTTAGAAAACATATTAATTAACTTTGTGCAATAATTGACAAGTTAATAAAAGATGAAAATAATAAACTGTTAGTCGACACTCTCTACTAATTAAAATTTATGCATTTATGTAATATTATAACTAATAACCTGTAAGTAATAAATAAAAAGTGACATTTATATAAATAATAAAACAATTGGGAACTAAATATATACAAGTCATGAATTAGTAAAAAGAAAATAATACTTATCAATGTAGTAAATGTAAAAATAATAATAGTAATAATAATGAGACTAAAGAATCTTAAACCATTACATCCTTATGTTCACTAAAAATAAGGTATAAACTAGTACCACCTATTGTTGACTAAAAAAAAAAAAATTATAAAACTCATTTTATCAACTTTATTTTCACTATAAATAGCACCCATTTGTTTCATTTCAACTCACACCTCAAAACACACTCTCAACTTGAAAGAAACTCTCCCAAGTCTCAGCAACTATTTTTTTGTAAGTCCCCTAATTAATTTATATAGTTTTTATTAAGTTTTTATATAGTTTTATGCTAGTTTTTATGTTAAAAACTAATTAAATACGAAATTAATTTTAATAAAAAATGTAAATACATGATAATTAGTGTTAAGTATCCTAATGTCTATAAAAATTAGTTTCATGAATTATAAAGTCGGAATAGTATTTATTAAAAATCAAAAACTGATTTTTTTTATAAACCGAAATACATAAATGATTTTTATTAAATAGTAAACGAATTTTTTTGTAAAATTTTATTTTAGTCGCTTGCTATATCATATGTAAGGGTAATTATAAATTTTTTTTATAATTAAATTCGCATGTTTAATATTTAATTTGAATTTTCTTCTGAAAACGCTACAGTACCCGATTAAACTGTTTTTTATAATAAAATGAAATTACATGTTACAGCAGGTTTTTAACCATGATAACTATTAAAAACTACTCAATAACTATTAATAAAGTTATAAAAATATTTGTAGAATTAATGGTTATGTATTTCTATTTAATTTTTTCTATTAAAACTAAAAACTACACAATAGTATGATTAAATAGTTAAACTATTTATATAAATGTATAAATAATTTTTCTGACTTTTTTGTAACATTATAAGCATAGAAAAAATATTGGTTGAATTAATTTGGTTCATTTAATAATTAATTCTTTATAAACTTTGTATTATTACAAACCGAAAGGAAAATGGAAAATAAATACTTAAACACCATAACAAAAATCTATAAATTTTTCTTAAGCTTATTTTGATCAGTAGAACATAAGAAAAATATAAAATGTGATGTTTAATTTGTTTACCTATTTATTTACATTTTAGCTATTAAAACAATAATAAAAAGTGTTATTTAATACACAAAACTTAATATTAATGTGTATAAAAATTTTATTATGTTTTATACATATTACCTACTGATATTAAATCAATATTACACTTGTTAATATTATTAGATAATTAATTGATGCTATTATTGATCTAAAACAAAATTTAAAATAAATATATATATGTATCCTTACATATATATAATATTTATATATATTGAAACACTTATAAGTAAAATAACTAAAGTGTTGTATTCCTATACACACCTAAAAACATATTGGATCGGTATATTAGACTTGTATAGATCTTAAACTTTCTCGATGTGGATGGAAGCTCGAAAGTCTTAGGTGGAGGGTCTGGATTGACCAATTTAACGGATCCTAGTGCTCAGAAACCTAATGACCTGAAAAGTCCATTTTAAATTGAAAGTGGGTAGATTGGAAGCTTGTCTAATATGCAAAAGCCTTTCCAAAACGATAAACAATCTTTAAACTTACTACACACGAAAATACTTAAACTTATCTTCATACGGGCAAAACATCTAAACTATTCTCAACTTATTCTTAGGTTGACTTATCTTGTGCTTCGATCATCCATACATTCTCTTTAAGGACTACCTTACTTCATCGAATTACTAAGGTGATTTTTATAGCCCCACTTTACTTGAGCTCAATTTACTTTTTATACTTATTGGGGTGAGACACATGCTGCTTTTACTATTTACAATTTAGAAACAAGTACCAACTAAAACTATGCTATACCCGGCTATGTCCGACTAAGTCCCTACAGTGATATTTTTAGGTGCTGCGGCATGCTTAGTTATTGGGGGTAGGCCTATCGGGAGTAACGTCCCCGATACATTTGATGTTATCTTTGTATTGCTTGATAATGAAATTAAACCGACAAGTAGAACTAACTTGTCATGGGGCAAACTTGAACGTTTAGTCTAAATATCATGCACTGGCATAACTTTTTGATCCTGCGGGAGATCAACCTTACAAATTAAATCTTGTGGTCTAAAACAAACGGTCAAACTTATTTGTTAAACCTATGAACTTCACTCAACCTTTTGGTTGACACTTTAGCATGTTTTGTCTCAGGTGCTGTTTGATTCAAGCTCTTATACTTACTGCTTATGTGATGCTACTTGGACATAGGATCAAGAGATATCGCATTTATTACTTCTGCATGTGAACATTTCCATTATTGTTATTCCTATCATTGTAACTACGTTTCATTTTCCGCTGCGTGCTCAATAAAGTTTGTTTTATCATTTAGTATTGTTCTCGTATATTATAATATGTTGGTTGATTTGATATTAAGTCACATTTCACCCAGGCCCTAACTGGGGGTGTGACAGATTGGTATCAGAGCAAACCAGGCTGTTATAGAGAACCAGGATTGCATTTTTATGTGTGCCTTACTTGTTAGCTAGGGTGCCTTAGCAATCTAGGAAACTATAACCTTTCCTGCCTTAGACTTAAAGCACTTAGGATTGTCGTATAATCTTAACAATTATGCTTTAATAAACTTGACTCAAAGATTCTAATCAAGGTCTCTTTCCTAATGATAGGATGTCAAGCTCAAGCGTTAACAAGCCCAACAAAGCAACTCACAACCCTACCACCGAAGTAGGTGTTGGACACTCTTCAACTTCGAGACCAGTTCGAAGTCCTCTTTATAGTCCTGCTTCACCACCGCTGAATTATAGCCCGAATACTATTTTAGATTCACATGGGTCTCCTCAATACTACCCAACTCCGAGAACCCAAGATAAGGGAAAACGGCATGAAGAAGTTGGTCCATCAAGGAAGAGAGCCCGATCTCCTTTTTATGATGGTCCTAAGTATGAAATCATGAGATTACGAAACGATACCGAGAGAAACATTGGAGGTCTACTTCGCCACATGGAAAGAGTGGATCGTCGAATGAAGAAACTTATGAAAGAAAACGTCGAGCTAAGAAAGGAGTTGCTGATGCTAAAGTGCGAGGAAGAACGCAACACTCGCTGGGGAAAGCAATCACTTGCTTACCTCAAGGAGGATGTTGATGTCCGAATGAAAATGGAGAAAGGTCGAGTCGACGAACAACTTGCCATAAGAGAGTACAACACTAATGCCGTAAACAGTCGTGTTACCAACCTTTATGACAACTTCGAGTATCTCTATGAGAAACAAAAGACGAAAAATGAGAAAGTTGAGGAGTTTATGAAGAAGGTTGGAGACGAAATATGAAGACTACTTCAATCTTAATATTTCCTAGTTATTTTTCCTATTTTCCATCTATGTAAAGGCTGTGCCTTAAACAATTTCTATTTCCGAATCGTGTAATAAAGGCTTATTTAATGCCTCGTTCTAATAATATAAAGTGTTTTATTAATATCATGCGATATCAATACTTTAGTTTATTCATACTTGTGATTACTCAAACTTATAACTTGTTAAACTTATCAAACATATGTTCACTTTTATGTAGTGACATCATGGTTCGTTCAGCTGCACCTACCGTTAACAACGTTGTGTTAACTACTGAGCAATTCCAACAGTTACTCGCTGCTGCCCAAGGCAACGCCCAAGCTAATCATGCTAATACTCAACCAAAACCTTGTTCCTACAAGGACTTTACAAACTGTCACCCTCCCGCTTTTAAGGGAAACGAAGAAGCTGTCGAACTAGTTTGTTGGTTCGAAAAGATGGAATCTATTTTCCGTATTTGCAACTGTGGTGATGATGATCGAGTAAAGTATGCCACTAGCTCGTTGGGTGGTAATGCTTTAACTTGGTGGACTGCTTATGCCAAGTCCGTAGGAATTGATAATGCTAATGCAATTCCATGGGACGAACTCAAAAGTATGATGGTCAACAAATTCTGCCCAAGGAGTCAAGTTCAGAAGCTTGAAGCTGAGTTCTGGGAACTCAGGGTCAAGGGTACTGACATTGAGAATTATACCAATCGTTATCTGGAGCTTTCTACTCTATGTCCTGAAATGTTTCCTACTGAAGCTAGAAGAATTGAGCGGTATATTGAAGGTCTTCCCGAGGATGTTCAAGGGAATGTTATTGCTGCTGAGAAGGTTACTTTGGATGCTGTGATTCTCATGGCACAAAATCTCATGTTGGCCAAGAGAAGAAGGGCGTCGGCCAATAAGCAAGTTGAAACCAAGGGTAATGATGGTAAGAGGAAGTTTGAGCCGTCTCAAGGTTCAACTCAGAATGTTAGTAAAAAGCTTATGGATAGTACAAGGACGAATTATAAGGGCACTTATCCTTTTTGTGTTCGTTGTGAAAGGCATCACCCGGGGCAGTGCACTGCCACTTGTTCGTTGTGTAAGAAAGTGGGACACGTAGCTAAGACGTGTAGGACTCCTCCAAAGAATAAATCTATTGTTCCTGCCAAAGCTCCTCCTACTTGTTATACTTGTGGGGAAAAGGGACACATTAGTCCAAATTGCCCTAAGAAGAGAGATAATCCTGCTACTGGAGCCAATACTACTGCTGCAAAGGGTCGTGCATTTGTTATTACTGCTGCTGAAGCCCGAGATGAAGATGAGGTCATCACGGGTACGTATCTCGTCAATAATTGCTACGCAACTATTTTATTCGATACTGGTGCCGACCGAAGTTACGTATCTAATGAATTTTGTACCCTATTTACTGAAAAGCCTCAACCCTTAGAAACTAAACGATTAGTAGAAGTAGCCAATGGAAAGATCATGAAAGTTGATAAAATTTATAAAAACTGCAACCTAATCTTAGCCAGCAAAGAATTTAAGATAGACCTTTTGCCGGTCGAGCTAGGAAGTTTCGATGTCGTAGTTGGAATGGATTGGTTACGTCCATTAAGAGCTGCGATCATGTGTTACGATAAAACCGTTCATGTTCCATTAGGAAATGGAGAGACTCTTATTATCCAAGGTGAAAAGAGTGGTTCCAATCTCAATATTATCTCCTGTATTAAAACCCGCAAATACCTTATGAAAGGTTATCCAGCTATTCTAGCCCACGTTAATCTGATTGAATCGAAAGAGAAGCGAATTGAAGATGTACCAGTAGTTAAAGACTTTCCCGATGTGTTTCCCGAAGATCTTCCGGGTATTCCACCTCCTCGACAAGTTGAATTCCAAATTGATTTAACTCCTGGTGCTGCTCCTGTTGCTAAAGCACCATACCGTTTAGCACCTTCCGAAATGAAGGAATTATCCAACCAACTCCAAGAACTATTGGATAAAGGTTTCATTCGTCCAAGCTCGTCCCCTTGGGGAGCTCCTATTCTGTTTGTTAAAAAGAAGGATGGTACATTAAGGATGTGCATTGATTACCGCGAACTTAACAAGCTTACTATCAAGAACCGTTATCCGTTGCCACGTATTGATGATCTATTTGACCAACTTCAAGGGTCAAGTGTTTATTCAAAGATTGATTTAAGATCCGGTTATCACCAACTCAAGGTCAAGGAATCCGATATTCCTAAGACTGCTTTTCGCACTCGTTATGGGCACTATGAATTCTGTGTCATGCCTTTTGGTTTAACTAATGCTCCTGCCGTGTTCATGGACCTCATGAATCGTGTTTGTAAACCGTATCTTGACAAATTTGTCATCGTATTCATTGACGACATCTTGATCTATTCGAAGAATGAGAAAGAGCATGAGCAACATTTGCGCATGATTCTTGAACTCTTACGAAAGGAACAACTTTATGCTAAATTTTCTAAGTGCGAGTTTTGGCTCAAAACCGTACAATTTCTCGGACATGTTGTTGATAGAAACGGAATACATGTCGATCCAGCTAAGATTACTGCTATTCAGAACTGGGAGATACCAAAGACTGCAAAGCATATTCGTCAATTTTTGGGACTTGCCGGTTACTATCGAAGGTTTATAAAAGATTTTTCTCTCATTGCCAAACCTCTTACAAAGCTGACTCAAAAAGGGAAGAAATTTGAGTGGTCCGAAGAACAGGAATCTGCTTTCAAGATTCTGAAGGAGAAGTTGACCACAGCCCCGATTCTTTCTTTACCTGAAGGTACCGACGACTTTGTTGTTTACTGCGATGCCTCAAAGCATGGCTTTGGTTGTGTTTTAATGCAACGAGAGAAGGTTATCGCCTATGCATCTAGACAGTTGAAGAAACATGAAGTAAACTATACCACACATGACCTAGAGTTAGGTGCCGTGGTATTTGCATTAAAGATATGGAGACATTATCTCTATGGTAATCACTTTACGGTGTACACTGACCATAAAAGTCTTCGACACATCTTTGATCAAAAACAGCTGAATATGAGGCAAAGTCGATGGCTCGAGACATTGAACGATTATTATTGTGAGCTGAAATATCATCCTGGCAAGGCGAATGTAGTTGCCGATGCCCTTAGTCGAAAAGACGATATTAAACGTGTTCGTGCTTTAAACCTAAAAATCAAATCGAATCTTATTTCACGAATCTGTGAAGCTCAATTGGAAGCTATTAGACCGACACTTATCGAAAGTGAAGGACCTATTGGTTTTGAGAACCAACTTCAAGTGAAAGCTAATGGTACACGGTACTTTGGCAATAGAATCTGGGTTCCTCGTTTTGGTAATCTTCGCGAACTAGTCTTGGATGAAGCACATAAGACTAGATATTCTATCCATCCCGGTTCCAGTAAGATGTATCACGATGTGAAGGAATTCTACTGGTGGCCTAACATGAAAGCCGATATTGCTACTTATGTTAGTAAGTGTCTCACTTGTTTGAAAGTCAAGGCCGAACATCAAAAGCCTTCTGGTCTGTTGACACAACCCGACATTCCGCAGTGGAAGTGGGAAGGTATCACTATGGACTTCGTTACTAAGTTACCTAAGACTTCGAACGGTAACGATACTATTTGGGTCGTAGTTGATCGTCTTACTAAATCTGCACATTTCATACCGATCAAGGAAACCGACAAGATGGAGAGATTAGCACAGCTTTATATTAAAGAAATCGTCTCACGTCATGGTGTTCCTATCTCGATCATTTCTGATCGTGATAGTCGATTTGTTTCTAGATTTTGGAAAACTTTACAATCTGCTCTTGGAACTCAACTCGACATGAGTACAGCTTATCATCCGCAAACCGATGGTCAAAGTGAACGAACCATTCAAACTATGGAGGATATGCTACGTGCTTGTGCAATCGATTTCGGCAAAGGATGGGATAGACATCTACCTTTGGTTGAATTTTCTTATAATAACAGTTATCACTCCAGCATTAAGGCTGCACCTTTTGAAGCTTTATATGGACGGAAGTGTAGATCCCCTTTGTGTTGGGATGAACTTGAGGACAGACATTTAACTGGTCCTGAAATTATTCACGAAACTACCGAAAAGATCGTTCAAATCAAGCAACGTTTAGAAACTGCCCGTAGCCGACAGAAAAGCTATGCCAATAAGAAACGAAAAGACATCGAATACCAAGTTGGAGATAAAGTCATGATGAAAGTATCCCCTTGGAAAGGTGTTGTCCGCTTCGGTAAGCGAAGTAAACTCAGTCCACGATATGTTGGACCATTCACAATCACTGAAAGAGTCGGTCCCGTGGCATACCGATTAGAACTGCCAACCGAACTTAGTCAAGTACATGATGTGTTTCATGTCTCAAATCTTAAACGGTGTCTTGCCGATGACACACTCGTTATTCCTCTGGATGATGTCCGCATTGATGAGCAAATGCACTTCGTTGAAGAACCTATAGAAATCATGGAAGGAGAGGTCAAACAAACGCGTAAAAGCAATATACCTATCGTTAAAGTCCGGTGGAATTCGCGTAGAGGCCCCGAATATACCTGGGAACGCAAAGACCATATGAAACGGAAATATCCCCATCTCTTCTCAACTGCTGATGCAAACGAGAAAACTACCTAAAAACTTCGGGACGAAGTTTTCAATAACGGGGAGGTACTATAACGACCCTCATTTTTCCATTCTATATTTTTTCAATATTAAATGCCCAAACAATATAATTAAAACTTAATGATCAAACTTTAATCAACAATTGTTAAGTGTTAAGAGTTAGAAAACATATTAATTAACTTTGTGCAATAATTGACAAGTTAATAAAAGATGAAAATAATAAACTGTTAGTCGACACTCGCTACTAATTAAAATTTATGCATTTATGTAATATTATAACTAATAACCTGTAAGTAATAAATAAAAAGTGACATTTATATAAATAATAAAACAATTGGGAACTAAATATATACAAGTCATGAATTAGTAAAAAGAAAATAATACTTATCAATGTAGTAAATGTAAAAATAATAATAGTAATAATAATGAGACTAAAGAATCTTAAACCATTACATCCTTATGTTGACTAAAAATAAGGTATAAACTAGTACCACCTATTGTTGACTAAAAAAAAAAAATTATAAAACTCATTTTATCAACTTTATTTTCACTATAAATAGCACCCATTTGTTTCATTTCAACTCACACCTCAAAACACACTCTCAACTTGAAAGAAACTCTCCCAAGTCTCAGCAACTATTTTTTTGTAAGTCCCCTAATTAATTTATATAGTTTTTATTAAGTTTTTATATAGTTTTATGCTAGTTTTTATGTTAAAAACTAATTAAATACGAAATTAATTTTAATAAAAAATGTAAATACATGATAATTAGTGTTAAGTATCCTAATGTCTATAAAAATTAGTTTCATGAATTATAAAGTCGGAATAGTATTTATTAAAAATCAAAAACTGATTTTTTTTATAAACCGAAATACATAAATGATTTTTATTAAATAGTAAACGAATTTTTTTGTAAAATTTTATTTTAGTCGCTTGCTATATCATATGTAAGGGTAATTATAAATTTTTTTTATAATTAAATTCGCATGTTTAATATTTAATTTGAATTTTCTTCTGAAAACGCTACAGTACCTGATTAAACTATTTTTTATAATAAAATGAAATTACATGTTACAGCAGGTTTTTAACCATGATAACTATTAAAAACTACTTAATAACTATTAATAAAGTTATAAAAATATTTGTAGAATTAATGGTTATGTATTTCTATTTAATTTTTTTTATTAAAACTAAAAACTACACAATAGTATGATTAAATAGTTAAACTATTTATATAAATGTATAAATAATTTTTCTGACTTTGTTGTAACATTATAAGCATAGAAAAAATATTGGTTGAATTAATTTGGTTCATTTAATAATTAATTCTTTATAAACTTTGTATTATTACAAACCGAAAGGAAAATGAAAAATAAATACTTAAACACCATAACAAAAATCTATAAATTTTTCTTAAGCTTATTTTGATCAGTAGAACATAAGAAAAATATAAAATGTGATGTTTAATTTGTTTACCTATTTATTTACATTTTAGCTATTAAAACAATAATAAAAAGTGTTATTTAATACACAAAACTTAATATTAATGTGTATAAAAATTTTATTATGTTTTATACATATTACCTACTGATATTAAATCAATATTACACTTGTTAATATTATTAGATAATTAATTGATGCTATTATTGATCTAAAACAAAATTTAAAATAAATATATATATGTATCCTTACATATATATAATATTTATATATATTGAAACACTTATAAGTAAAATAACTAAAGTGTTGTATTCCTATACACACCTAAAAACATATTGGATCGGTATATTAGACTTGTATAGATCTTAAACTTTCTCAATGTGGATGGAAGCTCGAAAGTCTTAGGTGGAGGGTCTGGATTGACCAATTTAACGGATCCTAGTGCTCAGAAACCTAATGACCTGAAAAGTCCATTTTAAATTGAAAGTGGGTAGATTGGAAGCTTGTCTAATATGCAAAAGCCTTTCCAAAACGATAAACAATCTTTAAACTTACTACACACGAAAATACTTAAACTTATCTTCATACGGGCAAAACATCTAAACTATTCTCAACTTATTCTTAGGTTGACTTATCTTGTGCTTCGATCATCCATACATTCTCTTTAAGGACTACCTTACTTCATCGAATTACTAAGGTGATTTTTATAGCCCCACTTTACTTGAGCTCAATTTACTTTTTATACTTATTGGGGTGAGACACATGCTGCTTTTACTATTTACAATTTAGACACAAGTACCAACTAAAACTATGCTATACCCGGCTATGTCCGACTAAGTCCCTACAGTGATATTTTTAGGTGCTGCGGCATGCTTAGTTATTGGGGGTAGGCCTATCGGGAGTAACGTCCCCGATACATTTGATGTTATCTTTGTATTGCTTGATAATGAAATTAAACCGACAAGTAGAACTAACTTGTCATGGGGCAAACTTGAACGTTTAGTCTAAATATCACGCACTGGCATAACTTTTTGATCCTGCGGGAGATCAACCTTACAAATTAAATCTTGTGGTCTAAAACAAACGGTCAAACTTATTTGTTAAACCTATGAACTTCACTCAACCTTTTGGTTGACACTTTAGCATGTTTTGTCTCAGGTGCTGTTTGATTCAAGCTCTTATACTTACTGCTTATGTGATGCTACTTGGACATAGGATCAAGAGATATCGCATTTATTACTTCTGCATGTGAACATTTCCATTATTGTTATTCCTATCATTGTAACTACGTTTCATTTTCCGCTGCGTGCTCAATAAAGTTTGTTTTATCATTTAGTATTGTTCTCGTATATTATAATATGTTGGTTGATTTGATATTAAGTCACATTTCACCCAGGCCCTAACTGGGGGTGTGACATTGGTGGACGCTAAGAATGGTCGACCTAAAATTAGAGGAATGTTTGGGTCCTCTTCTATGTTAATGACAATGAATTCGACTAGAAAGGTTAAATTGCCTACTTGAACGGGTAGGTTGTCAACAATTCCAACTGCGTGTTTAATGGTTTGATCAAAGAGTCGAACACTCATATCCGTTGGACTTAACTTACCTACTCCTAATCTCTTATATAATGAAAGAGGCATAACACTTACACTTGCACCTAAATCTGCTAGTGCATCATACATGACACAATCACTAAGTAGACAAGGAACAATAAATTCACCCGGATCACCTATCCTAGGAGGAGGTTTTGGTGGAACTGTCTTCACCGGGTTTACTTCTACGGCTTTTGTTTCTTGTACTTTCTTATTCTTTTTCTTCTTCTTTCCAGAGGTATCACAAACTTTATTACCTATTACTTGCTCATACTCAACTCCTTTTCTTGGAAACGGGATGGGTGGTCTGTATGGTGCCACCACTGGCTTTACATACTCGGGTGGTGGTGGTGGTGTAACTTCTTCATTGTTACTTACATCTAAAACCTTCCCATCTTCTGATGCTGGTTTTTCAGAATTTGTTGAAACCATATTAACATTTTCATTCCGAGGATTTACTTCAGTATTACTCAGTAGCTTTCCTTGTTTCCTTTCACTCATCATGCTAGCAAGAGTACCTACGTGTTTTTCTAGATTCAAAATGGAAGCTTGTTGAGTTATTAATGACTGATCAAACCTCTCATTCGTTTGGGTTTGAGATGTAATAAATTGTGTTTGAGATTCCATTAGCTTTGCCATCATTTCTTCTAGATTTGGCTTTTTCTCTTCGATTTGTTGTGGTGGTTTATACAAGCCATGTCTTTGTTGATTGAAAGTGTTGGTTTGAGTTGGTTGGTTATTTGGACCTTGTTGGTTGTACGAGTTATTGTTTGGTCCATTTGGATTGTAAAGAATGTTTTGATTTCGATTGAAGTTTAGCCTTGGCGGTTGATAATTATTTTGATAATTATTTCCAGGCCTTTGGTTCATATAGGAAACATTCTCTCGTTGTTCCATCGTTGGTTCAATGTGACAATCTTTCGTTAAGTGTGGTCCACCGCATTGCTCACAACTAATTCGTATTGCGTGAATATCTTTATTCATCTTTTCCATTCGTCTTTCGAAAGCATCTATTTTTGCTGAAACGGAATCAAAGTCATGGCTAGAATCGGCTCTAGCCACTTTAGATGAACGAAAAATATCTTTTTCTTGGTGCCACTCATGCGAGTGGGAGGCTGTGTTATCAATAATTTTGTAAGCTTCAGTTGCGGTTTTCTTCATAATGGAACCACCAGCTGTTATGTCGATGTCTTTTCGTGTAGCAACGTTGACACCTTGGTAGAATATTTGTACTATTTGATAAGTGTCTAAACCGTGTTGAGGACATCCTCTCAACATCCTTCCGAATCTTGTCCACGCCTCATATAATGTTTCATTTGGCTTTTGCGCGAACGTAACAATTTCTCCTTGAAGTCTCACGGCTTTAGATGCCGGAAAGAATCTTTTAAGAAATTTCTCAACTAAAACATCCCATGTGTCAATCGCCCCTTCAGGTAACGATTCTAACCAATCTTTGGCTTCTCTCTTTAAAGTCCAGGGAAACAACATGAGATAGATCTGCTCATCTTCCACTTCTCGGATTTTGAATAGTGTACAAATTCTTTTAAACGTACGAAGGTGTTCGTTAGGATCTTCATTCGGTGCACCACTGAATTGGCATTGGTTAGTTACCATGTGTAGGATTTGTCCTTTAATTTCATAATCTGGAGCATTAACTTCTGGTTTAATAATGGCGTGACCTTGGCCCGTGCGTTTAGCCCTCATTCGATCTTCCATACTTAGAGGTTCTAGATTTTCCATGATTGGATTTGTTGTATCCGAATCACTAGAGGATTCTGATTTAACGGTTTGGGGTTCAGGATCTTGGAATTGTCCTTGAATATCTTCCGGGTTCTTAGTTGTGAAATCGGGTTCAAAAGATGGATTATCGGAAATTTGAATTGGAGTACTTGGTCGACTAGATGACGATTCTAAAGAAAAATCAACGGCGGCGATATTTGTTAAACGATGTCTTGATCGAGTTACAGGTGGTGAACGTATGACCGGCGGTGAACGTCTTGCTCGGTGCATTCACTGAATATCCTATTAGTTTTTAAAAAGGAAAGAAAAATTATATAAGTTATCCAATCAATAGACTTTTCTGATTTTGCCCACGTTTCGAATAGCCAAAAGATGCAGCAGAGGGGCATGATTCGTTTGGTCTCAATATAATTGAGTACTGTTTGGCTCCAATAACCCGGTCCACGTACAAATCCAACTATTACTACGAACCAGAAAATTTTGATGTCTATCAATTTAACCACTTAAAATAAATTTTCGTAATTTTAAGAAATTTAGAGAAGAAGTAGAAAAAAATCTAAGTCCTAAAAACTAGAATGGCGAGAAATAAGAGAGAAAAAGAGTGCGCGTCGAAAAGTGTCGAAAAATGAAAAAGACGAAGAGTGGTTTGTAAACACGCGGTTAATCCAACCTTATAACGATCACTATCTTAAAATTAAAGCTACAAATGGAGATCACTAATTGGAATTGTAATTGATACATAGGTAAACGCGTCGAAAAATAAAAATAAGAAAATAGCGCGAAAAATGGCGTCGCAAAATTCTAAAGCACCTAAAACTTAGTCTAAGGAATAAGCACTTAAGGGATTTTACGACAAAGCCTAAAAATCTAAAAATGAAAATAACTATGGCAAAACTAAACTTAATACTAAAAGTTGTGACTAAGTCTAAAAATCTAAAGGTAATAAAACTTAAAATAATTTTTTTTTTTTTACGTTTTTGTTTTTGTTTTTTTTTTTACGTTTTTTTTTTTTTGCGTTTTTTTTTTTACGTATTTTTTTTTTTTTTATATTTTTGCAAATATAAATTAAAAATATAGCGTTTTAGTGCTCCCCGGCAGCGGCGCCAAAAATACTTGATGCGGTAGCGTGGGGGTACGAAATAGTTTATATTTTACTAGAAAAAACTATTAAATACGATACAATTTTACACAAGATATTTATTTATTTATAGAATGGATATACTTAAACCTTGCTACAACACTTATAGGCAGTGTACCTAATCGTACAGTAGTGTAGTTTTTAGTAAGTCCGGTTCGTTCCACAGGGAAATCTTTAAACAAAGCTTAACGCTATATTAGTTTACTTTTATAAAAATACAAATATATATATAAGTAATATTATTATTATAAAGGGGGGTTTTTACCGTTTAATGACCGGTTTGTCGATTTTAAAACTTTAGTCGCAGTTAAAACCTAATGTAAAATTTTAAATAAATAAAAGACTTAATTTAAAGCGTAAAATAAATAACGATAATGAAATTGCAATAAAAGTGCGATAAAATAAAATTGCGATAATTAAAAAGTACGATAATTAAAAGTGTGATTAAATAACAATAAATAAAAGTGCGATAATTAGAAGTGCAATTAAATATAAAAGAAAGGAAATTAAATATGAAATAAAAGAATTATGCTTATTTAAACTTCCGTAATCATGATGTTTGACGTGTTGATTTTAGTTTTATGCCCATGGGTTAATTGTCCTTTGTCCTGGATTATTTAATATGTCCGTCTGGTTTTTGTCCATAACAGTCCATCAGTCATAAATATAAAGTGCGAGTGTCCTCATCAAATTATTCTTATACCCGAAGTTAAATATTCCAACTAATTGGGGATTCGAATTGTAACAAGGTTTTAATACTTTGTTTAATGAATACACCAGGTTATCGACTGCGTGTAAACCAAGGTTTTACTAATTTGTTAACAATTACACCAATTACCCTTGAATGTAATTTCACCCCTGTTTTAATTATTCTAGTGGCTATTAATCCATTCCCGTGTCCGGTTCAATGAACGATTATTCGTACATATAACTACCCCGCCCATCGTGTCCGATCGAGTGTATATGGTAATTTATAGGGACGCCCAATTGTAAATCTTTATATTAACATTAACAAACTATCATTTAGTTAAACAAATATAAAGCCCATTAATAGCCCATAGTCTAATTTCCACAAGTGTCGTTCTTTTGTCCAAACCCCAATTATGGTACAAAGCCCAATTACCCAATTTTAGTAATTAGCCCAACATCATGATTACTTCGTTTTAAAAAAGCATAATAATAACTTAGCTACGAGACATTAATATAAAAAGGTTGAACATAACTTACAATGATTAAAAAAATAGCGTAGCGTTACACGGACAGAATTTCGACTTACACCCTTACAACATTCGCTAACATACCCTTATTATTAGAATTATAATTAAAATTAAAATATAAATTATAAATATAAATATAAATATAAATTTTACGTATGAATGAGGAGAAAAAAGATGATTTTTACGATCAGAATTCGGTTGGCTTTATAGGCAGTTTTTCATTTTGGGGCTCCGCGACTCGCGGCATTTTTGCCTTCAAACTCCGCGAGTCGCGGAGAATGAAATTACAGCTCAGTCCCTTGGAGTCTTTCTCTGCCGACGGTTTTTATTTATAAATATAATATATATATAATTAATATAATTAATTATATATTATATTATATTTATATACATAGTTAACTTGTAATTTTTAGTCCGTTGCGTCGAGCGTTAAGAGTTGACTCTGGTCCCGGTTCCGGATTTTCGAACGTCCTTGCGTACAATTTAATATCTTGTACTTTGCGTTTTGAATCTTGTACTCTTGTAATTTCGAGACGTTTTTTATCAATAATTGGAACCTTTTTGATTGTCTTTTGTACTTTTGAGCTTTTTGGTCGTTTGCGTCTTCAATTCGTCGAATCTGTCTTTTGTCTTCACCTTTTATTATTTAAACGAATATCACTTGTAAATAGAACAATTGCAACTAAAAGCTTGTCTTTCTTGAGGAATAATGCTATGAAATATATGTTCGTTTTTAGCATTATCAAATATTCCCACACTTGAGCGTTGCTTGTCCTCAAGCAATATCGTCTTGAAATACTAGAATCACTTCTTTATTTTTCACACTTTGTACATCAGTGATTTCTATACGGTGGTATGAACAATGGTAGTAATGATATGGTTTACAGTCCCACATGACTATAAAAATTTAGATCCATTAAGGAAATTGGATCTTTATGAAAACATTTGATCTTTTGAAAATTAAATCTAGTTTTTACCCTAGATAAGTTTTCCGGGATAACCCTTTACCGGTGTTTGCAAAATATTTTTGTGGGTTTGGTGGGTTTCAGATTTGAAAATTTTAGCTTAAAACTTGCGGTTTTGTGTCACCCACTTGCTAACCTTGTATTTGGAAAGCAACATGTCCAGTTTACTTGTCCCGTATATTACCTTTCGGTAAACTACCGTCCGGTTGTAAAGGAAAGCGTTGAACAAGCAACTGTTAAGGCAATGTCCCCTGACATGCTTTTAATTATGGTCTATAATGTGTCGGACGCAATTACTATCCTTGGTAGGAGCAATAGTAAAGCTCACCCTTATAATTTTTCGGTATGGCACAAGGTCCTGTCTTTGACCATGCTATGCAACTACCGTTCTTACGGTTGACACCCGATTTAGTTCAGGTGACCTAATGAATTCCAGGTGAATTCCTAGGATTTTACGTTCAATGGTAATGAACGCATTGAAAATAGGGTTTTCAGAAAACAAATCGGTTTATAATTTTGATCAAAATATTTTCTCGTTCAAGCTCGAGTTTAGATATCATTGAATTTCATGAGTTTGTAATTCTCAATCTTTAAGGTCAATCTCAAGGATTGAGTAATATCAGTCTTAAAAGCTGATTTTTAATCTTTAAGGAGATTATCCTTTCTGGGGATCTGATTCATTAGTCTTGTCCAGCTAATTTGCATGGTGCCCCCCATTGTATGAGATAAATCCTTCTCATGGTTAGGATAAATCTGACCACTTGGCGACCCTGTTTAATGCTGAGGTCCGTGGATTTCCTGCTGATTTTAGTGATGACTTTTCTAGATTTTTCGTCAACCTACAGCTGGTCTGGACGACAACTTCATGACCTAAATCAAGAAGCGCGTGTCTTTTTCGGAAGACTTTACTTCCTTTTAATGATGGAATTGATTCATCGTGTAGATCCATCTCTTCTTTTCTTTCATCGGGTAAAACAGTTTAGTTTAGTCCAAAGCAAAAGTATTTTCAGTTATTTGTTACAGATATATGTGACATATGTTTAAGATAACTTGGTAAATTTTCCCACACTTGGCTTTTATTTTCCTTTTTATCGTCCTCTATTCCATTTTAAATGAATTTTAACATTTTGGTTTGTTTCTCAATTTATGTCCTTTTTGAGGTAACAATAATTTCGGTGTTAAAACCTAGTTTTATCGTTCATAAATATGTATAAACATGATTTTTAGTTCATTTAATTGAAAATTTTGAAAATTTTTACTAGAATTGGGTAGTCAGTATATAAGACTAGGGCTGTTCTTTATTATCAGAGAGCACTAGATTCTAATACAACTACTGCTTTACTAGTATTTTTAATGGTAACCAAGTGTTTAAGATAAAAATTTTAAAATCCGAAAGAATTTAACCCCTTCCCACACTTAAGATCTTGCAATGCCCTCATTTGCAAGAAATCAGTAACAATTTAAATTATTGAGGGTGATTTGTGTGAAAATGATTAAATTTTTACCAAAGTTTCCAAATATATTGGCGTTTGTTTGCTGAATGATAAATGGTGCACATCATTTGTTCATTCCGTCTTGTTGTTATTTCACATATATTTTGCTTCTTGTCGTCAAAATTAGTTGCTTTTGCTGAACTTAATGCCAGTCTTTGAAAATGCGTTGTTTTACCCTGTTGTGTACATAAGATAAACTGCAAACATATATACATATTTTTGAAGTTTGGTATATTACCCCACATTCAAAAATTATTAAAATCTAAGAATAAAAGTTAGATAATTATAAAAATGATTACAATATTAACAAAAGTATTAAACGTATCAATAATTACAAATTACAAAATAAAAAATAAAAAAATAATAAGTAAACTAAGGATGATATTGGTACCAATAGGGGTTCCAGGCATAACCATAGGTGCTATAGAATGCTTCGGCAGGGTCATACGTAGGATATGGTGGCTGCATCTCTATAGACCAAGGAGGGAAGATGGGTTTCGGTGTAGGAATATAGTTTCTACCTATATGTTGGCAATGAGCTATGATTTGGTTCTGATGAACTTGCCAATCTTCAAATGCTCTCTGTCTAGCATTTTCGTATTCCTGAGAAGCTATAAACCTTTGCATTTCTTGCATCTCATTCCCCCCTCCTACATTACCTTGCTGTTGGTTTCTCTCCACCTGTGGATGTCTACCATGGTATCGTACTGCGGCGTTATTTCGCCTCTTCAAAACTTTTGCACCATGGTATACATTTAAACCTATAGTATCGCGGGGTTCTGGTTCTTCTACTAATAATCCCCCCCGACTTATATCCACACCGAGATATTCACCAATCAAAGTAATAAAAATACCACCTCCTATTATGCTATGCGGTCGCATCCCCCGAACCATAGCTGATAAATAATAACCCACACAATACGGTATACTTACAGCGCTTTGTGGGTCTCGAATACACATATGGTAAAACAAATCCTGTTCATTTACTTTTTCCTTGTTCTTACCCCTTTGTGTAATCGAATTAGCTAAAAACCTATGTATCACTCTTAATTCGGCTCTATCTATATCCAAATAAGAGTAATTTCCCCCTTTGAAACGGTGATGGCTTGTCATTTGACTCCACACACCGTGTGTATCAAAATTTTCATCTATCTTTCTACCGTTTAGTATCAATCCTCTACAATCGGCAGACGCTAACTCCTCAGGCGTATATATACGTAAAGCCTGAGCCATGTCCAGTAAAGACATGTGGCGCATCGAACCGCCTAACAAAAATCTAATAAAAGAACGATCGGTTAAACTAGCTACCCGATCATTCAACTCTATACTACATAACAATTCTTCACACCATACTTTATATACAGGTCTACGCATGGTGAATAAACGTACCCAGTCATTAAAAGAAGAATTACCATACCTCTGTACAAGTAATTCCCTAATTGGCCCGGCCAATTCTATAGCTTCTAAGGGTCCCCATTCTATGACCCTCGGTACCTCAACAACCTTAGAATGAAGAGTATGCAAACCCATATGTGAGTATTACCATATAGAACCCTAATTTGGCTAAACTATTAAACTATTTTATATATATACTATTATGCAAACCCATATATCAAAATAATACTATCACTTATTTTTAATATATATATTTTACGCTACATCATCAAGTTCCCCGGCAGCGGCGCCAAAAACTTGATGTCGTGCGAGGTGTACGTGAAATACTATATATTTTTGATACGAAAAGCGATACAGATTACACAAGTTTTAATTATTTATTTACAGATGGGATATACCTAAACCTTGCTACAACACTTTAGGCAGTGTACCTAATCGTAGAGTAGTATAGTTTTTAGTAAGTCCGGTTCGTTCCACAGGGAGCGGGCTTATTGCACACTATATTTTTAAACAATTATATTTGTACAAAATATATTATATTAATAATATATAAAAGGGGGTTTACCGTTTAATGACCGGTTTGTCGATTTTATATTTTAAGCGAAGCGTAAAGTAAATGACGATATTTAACTAACAATATAAAATAAATAACAATAATTAAAATGACAATAAATAAAAGTACGAGGAAATATGAAATAAAATATATTATGCTTATTTAAACTTCTGTAACCATGATGGATGACGTGTTGATTTTAGTTTTATGCCTATGGGTTAATTATCCTTTGTCCTGGATTATTTAATATGTCCGTCTGGTTTTTGTCCATAACAGTCCATCAGTCATAAATATAAAGTGCGAGTGTCCTCGTCAAATTATCCTTATACCCGAAGTCAAATATTCCAACTAATTGGGGACTTAAACTGTAACAAAGTTTTAATACTTTGTTTAATAATTACACCATGATATCAACTGCGTGTAACCCAAGGTTTTAATACTTTGTTATCAATTATGCCAAGTGTCCTTGTACATAATTTCACACCTGTTTTAATAATTCCATAGACTATTAATCCATTCCCGTATCCGGTTAAATGAACGATTATTCGTACATATAAATATCCCGCCCATCGTGTTCGATCGAGTGTATATGGTTATTTATAGGTACGTTCAATTGTAAATCTTTATATTAATATTAACAAACTATCATTTAGCTAAACAAATATAAAGCCCATTAATAGCCCATAGTCTAATTTCCACAAGTGTCGTTCTTTTGTCCAAACCCCAATTATGGTACAAAGCCTAATTACCCCGTCTTTAATATTTAGTCCAACATCATGATTACTTTAGCTCAAATAAGCATAATAATAACTTAAGTACGAGACATTAATTTAAAAAGGAGAACATAACTTACATTGAGTATTTATCGCGTAGTGTTACACGGACAGAATTTCGACTTCAAAAACCCGTAAAATAACCTTTACATAACCCGAACTAATCTAATATAAAACTACCCTATACTATATATATTATATATATATTTATTTATTTATTTATTACAGAGTATTATTATTATTATTGTTTATATTTTTATATATAAAACTCGGCAGAATGCATGGCCTTTTATAGGCGTTTTGATTTCTGACAGCTCCGCGAGTCGTGGAGTTTTTGGCCTTCAAACTCCGCGAGTCGTGGAGTTTGTGGCCTTCAAACTCCGCGAGTCGTGGAGTTTGAAAATCCAGCTCACAAACTTTTGGCTCCTAGCTTGTCGACGTTATTAAATAATAATATAATATATATATAATTTTTAAGAATTATTTATATATTATATTTTATTTATGTGCATAGCTGACTTGTAATTTTTGCACCGTTACATCGCGCGTTGAGAGTAGACTCATGTCCCGGTTCTGGATTTTCGAACGTCCTTGCGTACAATTTAATATCTTGTACTTTGCGTTCCGTAACTTGTACTTTTGTCATTTTTAGACGTTTCTTATCAATAAATTGAACCACTTGGATTGTATCTTGTACATTTGAACTTTTTGGACGTTTGTGTCTTCAAATCTTCGTTTTCGCCTTTTGTCTTCGCACTTATTTATTTAAACAATTACAATGAAAATATAATACAATTACATATGAAAATCTATTATTTAGGAGGGATATTGCTATGAAATATATGTTCCTTTTTAGCCTTATCAAACATCCCCACACTTAAACGTTGCTTGTCCTCAAGCAATACATAACTTGAAATAAAAACATACATGAATCACTTTTTTATTCATCACACTTTGTACATCAGTGATTTTGATATGGTGATATAAACAATGATAGTAATGATAGAACCATGGTTAAAGGTGGGTGTGTCATCCACAGTTGCCTCGGGTTTAGGTCAACGACACTTGCAATCAAATAGCCGATTTACTTTCGGTTTCCAAAGCAAAGTGCACATTTGAAAGGTGGTTTACAGTCCCACATGACTATGAAAATGTAGATCCTTAAGGAAATTGGATCTTTATAAAAACATTTGATCTTTTTGAAAATTTAATCTAGCTTTTACCCTAGATAAGTTTTCCGGAATAACCCTTCACCGGTGTTTGCAAAATATTTTTGTGGGTTGTGTGGGTTTCAGATTTGAAAATTTTAGCTCAACACTTGTGGTTTTGTGTTACCCACTTGCTAACCTTGTATTAGGAAAGCAACACGTCCAGTTTACTTGTCCCGTATATTACCTTTCGGCAAACTACCGTCCGGTTGTAAAGGAAAGCGATGAACAAGAAACTGTTAAGGCAATGTCCCGTGACATGCTTTTAATTATGGTCCAAAAACGTGTCGGATGCTTTTACTATCCTTTGTAGGAGCAATAGTAAAGCTCACCCTTATAATTTGTCGGTTTGACACAAGGTCCTGTCTCCGACCATGCTATGCAACCACCGTTCTTACGGTTGACACCCGATTTGGTTCAGGTGACCTAATGAATTCCAATGAATTCTCGTGATTTTACGTTCAATGGTAATGAACGCATTGAAAATAGGTTTTCAGAAAACAAATCGGTTTTATTTTTGATCAAAATATTTTCTCGTTCAAGCTCGAGTTTAGATATCATTGAATTCCATGAGTTTGTAATTCTCAATCTTTAAGGTCAATCTCTAGGATTGAGTAATATCAATCTTAAAAGCTGATTTTTGATCTTTAAGGAGATTATCCTTTCTGGGGATTTGATTCATTAGTCTTATCAAGCTAATTTGCACGGTGCCCCCCATTATGCGAGATAAATCCTTCTCATGGTTAGGATAAATCTGACCACATGGCGACCCTGTTTGATGCTGAGGTCCGTGGATTTCCTGCTGATTTTAGAGATGACTTTTCTAGATTTTTCGTCAACCTACAGCTGGTCTGGACGACAACTTCATGACCTAAATCAAGAAGCGCGTGTCTTTTTCGGAAGACTTTACTTCCTTTTAATGATGGAATTGATTCATCGTGTAGATCCACCTTTCTTTAAAATATATTACAGTAAACCGGGTAAAACTTATTAGTATCGTCCAAAGCAAAAGTACCTGCAATAATTCTTATACAAAAATGTGATAGATAGTTTTTAATTGAATAACTTGGTACATTCTCCCCACACTTAGCTTTTATTTATTCTTTTCTTTGCCTTTTTATTCTCTTCTATCCCATTTTAAATGAATTCAAGCGTTTTGGGTTGTTTCTCAATTTATGTCCTCGAGGTAACAATAATTTCGGCATTAACACCTAGTTTTATCGTTCATAAATATGTATAAACATGATTTTGAATTCATTTAGTTGAAATTTTTTTCAAATTTTCACAAAATTTGGCAATTAAAACAAGTGTAAACCCGAAAGAATTTATAACCCTTCCCCACACTTGAGATCTTGCAATGCCCTCATTTGCAAGAAATCAGTAAAAATTTAAATTCATGAGGGTGATTAGTGTAAAAAAATGATTAAAAATACCGAGTTTGCAAACATATTGTTGTTATTTCACATTTGATATTTTGTTTCTTGTCGTCAAAATTAGTACCTTTTTCTGAACTTAATGACAGTCTTTGAAAGTGCGTTATTTTACCCTGTTTTGTATATAACATAAAATACAAACATACATAATTTTGAAGTTGGGTATATTACCCCACGTTCAAAAATTTATAAAATCTAATATTATTTTTTTTGGCATACTTTAAATCAATTAAATTAAAAATAATATTTTTGTTCGCTAAAAAGTATTAAATTGGTATTGAATAAAATTAGGTTTGGCGACCGAAATTATTGATATCATTCAAAAATTTATTACATCACTGCGAAATTTAACGTTTATTCTTAAGGTATAAATATCTTTAATCAATCAACCCAAAATATTTCAAAAATTCGTCATGAGTTAAATTAGGTCTTGGAACCGAAATTACTTTACCGAAAAGAGGGGCGCATATTTTTGATAATATTTGATTGATTAAAGTGGGATAAAAAGACAAAAAGATTTTTAAATTTATTTTTACCATGTTTTTAAAATTAATATTTAAATCTTAAATTAATATTGTAAACTTTGTAAAAATAATATATTTAAAATTGTAAATATTTGAAAAATTAATATAAGTTTGATATGAATTTATAAATTTTTAAATTAAGTTTGGTGTGAATTTTTAATTTTTAAAATATAAATTTTTAATTTTATGCATTTTAAATTTTAAGTTTGGTGTGAATTTTTAATATAAATTTTGAATTTTATATTTAAGTTGTGTGAATTTAAAAACAAAAATTTACTTTATTTCATTTAGTTAAAAATATGATTTTTAAAATTCGTCGTAAGTTGAAGACTAGGTCTTTGAACCGAAATTGCTTTACCCGAGGGAGGGACGAGAACTTTTATTATCATTATTTTTAATCTTATTGAATTAAAGTATGCCAAAAACATTGAAAAAACCCAAAAATCTTAGCTTTTAAAACAATCGCTACAAAAAGACAAATTTTAAAATTTTGTCGAAGGACGGACTAGGACATCAATCCGAAACGACCTCGTCCTAAATAACAAGGGAAACAAAATTTTAAAATTAATTACTTAATTGTTTTAATAAGTTAAAGATTATAAAAAAAAATAAAAAAAATAAAAAAAAAAATACCAAACTCCGCGAGTCGCGGAGTTTGGAGGGTTAATCCCCGCGACTCGCGGAGGGACCAATTTACAGAAAAAAAAATAAAGAGCTGGAACAGATCAGTCCCAACTCCACAACTCAAAAACACAGCTGCGAAATACTCCGAAAAACCACCCAAAAACACCCCAAAAATCACAATTTTTAACCGTTAATCATCAAATCTTTTACTAAAATCATGTTGAGAAGGATGCTATCTAAGAATTACTCAAGAAAAACGGTAAATTTCTACACCTAAACACCATTTAATCCGAAATTTAGTGTTCTTGAGCAATTTTTTCCCCAATTTGATTTTGATGCTTTTTAGTGTAATTAGGCTTAAATTGTTTATGTATTATGCTTGTATAACCTAGATTGATGCTGTTTAACATGATTAGAAGCCTTAAACTTCAAATTTTGAGTAATCTAGGGTTTGTGTTCTTGAGCAAATTTGGGGCTTTTTGATATAAACAGGTTATGGCCGATTTTTGTCATGAATTGTTGCTAAATTGAGTAGTGTAACATGTCTATGTAGTTAAATGATCCAAACTTTGAGCCTAAACATGATTTTGAGAATTAAAGTGGACTTTTTCAAGTCTAAAATTC
This sequence comes from Rutidosis leptorrhynchoides, assembly GCF_046630445.1. Classification (NCBI taxonomy): domain Eukaryota; kingdom Viridiplantae; phylum Streptophyta; class Magnoliopsida; order Asterales; family Asteraceae; genus Rutidosis; species Rutidosis leptorrhynchoides. The sequence goes on along the minus strand of NC_092333.1, from coordinate 22,447,512 downwards.
ATGAACTTGATTTTTGAAAGATAATGCCATTTGAGACTTGTTTAATTACTAGTAATGATTATTTTGACATGTTATTTGAGTTGAATGCTTATGAACTTGGCGAACATTTTCGAATATGCTTATTTGAAAAAGTGTAGATTTGATGAAAATATGAAAATAAGCTTAAGTTTGATATAAATTGATAATGTCATTGTAATTATTTTGATTGATGATTTTGCTGACACTAATGCATATTTGTATGCACAAAATTTGTGTTTGATGTGTTTTGCAGACTGAAAGGGGTGAATCTTCATCCCAAGCCCGCAATGCTCCTGCTGAGAATTTGGAACAACAGGAGGTGGATAACTACTACAAGCAGGATATACCTCATCCAGTCATGACCTTTTCTGATATGCACTTGGAAGAGTTGCACCCGAACCTGAGATTTGACAGACTTTGGATAGATTATCCAAAATATCAAAGGGGTTTGCATACTCTTCATTCTAAGGTTGTTGAGGTACCGAGGGTCATAGAATGGGGACCCTTAGAAGCTGTAGAATTGGCCGGGCCAATTAGGGAATTACTTGTACAGAGGTATGGTAATTCTTCTTTTAATGACTGGGTACGTTTATTCACCATGCGTAGACCTGTATATAAAGTATGGTGTGAAGAATTGTTATGTAGTATAGAGTTGAATGATCGGGTAGCTAGTTTAACTGATCGTTCTTTTATTAGATTTTTGTTAGGCGGTTCGATGCGCCACATGTCTTTACTGGACATGGCTCAGGCTTTACGTATATATACGCCTGAGGAGTTAGCGTCTGCCGATTGTAGAGGATTGATACTAAACGGTAGAAAGATAGATGAAAATTTTGATACACACGGTGTGTGGAGTCAAATGACAAGCCATCACCGTTTCAAAGGGGGAAATTACTCTTATTTGGATATAGATAGAGCCGAATTAAGAGTGATACATAGGTTTTTAGCTAATTCGATTACACAAAGGGGTAAAAACAAGGAAAAAGTAAATGAACAGGATTTGTTTTACCATATGTGTATTCGAGACCCACAAAGCGCTGTAAGTATACCATATTGTGTGGGTTATTATTTATCAGCTATGGTTCGGGGGATGAGACCGCATAGCATAATAGGAGGTGGTATTTTTATTACTTTGATTGGTGAATATCTCGGTGTGGATATAAGTCGGGGGGGATTATTAGTAGAAGAACCAGAACCCCGCGATACTATAGGTTTAAATGTATACCATGGTACGAAAGTTTTGAAGAGGCGAAATAACGCCGCAGTACGATACCATGGTAGACATCCACAGGTGGAGAGAAACAAACAGCAAGGTAATGTAGGAGGGGAGAATGAGATGCAAGAAATGCAAAGGTTTATAGCTTCTCAGGAATACGAAAATGCTAGACAGAGAGCATTTGAAGATTGGCAAGTTCATCAGAACCAAATCATAGCTCATTGCCAACATATAGGTAGAAATTATATTCCTACACCGAAACCCATCTTCCCTCCTTGGTCTATAGAGATGCAGCCACCATATCCTACGTATGACCCTGCCGAAGCATTCTATAGCACCTATGGTTATGCCTGGAACCCCTATTGGTACCAGTATCATCCCTAGTATACTTAGTTTTATTTATTTTGTAAATTGTAATTATTGATACGTTTAATACTTTTGTTAATATTGTAATCATTTTTATAATTATCTAACTTTTATTCTTAGATTTTAATAATTTTTGAATGTGGGGTAATATACCAAACTTCAAAAATATGTATATATGTTTGCAGTTTATCTTATGTACACAACAGGGTAAAACAACGCATTTTCAAAGACTGGCATTAAGTTCAGCAAAAGCAACTAATTTTGACGACAAGATGCAAAATATATGTGAAATAACAACAAGACGGAATGAACAAATGATGTGCACCATTTATCATTCAGCAAACAAACGCCAATATATTTGGAAACTTTGGTAAAATTTAATCATTTTCACACAAATCACCCTCAATAATTTAAATTGTTACTGATTTCTTGCAAATGAGGGCATTGCAAGATCTTAAGTGTGGGAAGGGGTTAAATTCTTTCGGATTTTAAAAATTTTTACTTTATACACTTGGTTACCATTAAAAATACTAGTAAAGCAGTAGTTGTATTAGAATCTAGTGCTCTCTGATAATAAAGAACAGCCCTAGTCTTATATACTGACTACCCAATTCTAGTAAAATTTTTCAAAATTTTCAATTAAATGAACTAAAAATCATGTTTATACATATTTATGAACGATAAAACTAGGTTTTAACACCGAAATTATTGTTACCTCAAAAAGGACATAAATTGAGAAACAAACCAAAATGTTAAAATTCATTTAAAATGGAATAGAGGACGATAAAAAGGAAAATAAAAGCCAAGTGTGGGAAAATTTACCAAGTTATCTTAAACATATGTCACATATATCTGTAACAAATAACTGAAAATACTTTTGCTTTGGACTAAACTAAACTGTTTTACCCGATGAAAGAAAAGAAGAGATGGATCTACACGATGAATCAATTCCATCATTAAAAGGAAGTAAAGTCTTCCGAAAAAGACACGCGCTTCTTGATTTAGGTCAAGAAGTTGTCATCCAGACCAGCTGTAGGTTGACGAAAAATCTAGAAAAGTCATCTCTAAAATCAGCAGGAAATCCACGGACCTCAGCATCAAACAGGGTCGCCAAGTGGTCAGATTTATCCTAACCATGAGAAGGATTTATCTCGTACAATGGGGGGGCACCGTGCAAATTAGCTTGATAAGACTAATGAATCAAATCCCCAGAAAGGATAATCTCCTTAAAGATCAAAAATCAGCTTTTAAGACTGATATTACTCAATCCTAGAGATTGACCTTAAAGATTGAGAATTACAAACTCATGGAATTCAATGATATCTAAACTCGAGCTTGAACGAGAAAATATTTTGATCAAAAATAAAACCGATTTGTTTTCTGAAAACCTATTTTCAATGCGTTCATTACCATTGAATGTAAAATCCTGAGAATTCATCAGAATTCATTAGGTCACCTGAACCAAATCGGGTGTCAACCGTAAGAAACGGTGGTTGCATAGCATGGTCGGAGACAGGACCTTGTGCCAGACCGAAAAATCATAGGATGATCTTTACTATTGCTCCTACAAAGGATAGTACTAGCATCCGACACGTTTTAAGACCATAATCATATGCATGTCATTAGACATTGCCTTAACAGTTTCTTGTTCATCGCTTTCCTTTACAACCGGACGGTAGTTTACCGAAAGGTAATATACGGAACAAGTAAACTGGACGTGTTGCTTTTCCAATACAAGGTTAGCAAGTGGGTAACACAAAACCACAAGTGTTGAGCTAAAATTTTCAAATCTGAAACCCACACAACCCACAAAAATATTTTGCAAACACCGGTGAAGGGTTATTCCGGAAAACTTGTCTAGGGTAAAAGCTAGATTGAATTTTCAAAAGATCAAATGTTTTCATAAAGATCCAATTTCCTAACGGATCTAAATTTTCATAGTCATGTGGAACTGTAAACCGCCTTTCAAATGTGCACTTTGCTTTGGAAACCGAAAGTAAATCGGCTATTTGATTGCAAGTGTCGTTGACCTAAACCCGAGGCAACTGTGGATGACACACCCACCTTTAACCATGGTTCAATCGTTACTATCATTGTTTATACCACCATATCAAAATCACTAATGTACAAAGTGTGATGAATAAAAAAGTGATTCATGTATGTTTTTATTTCAAGTTCTGTATTGCTTGAGGACAAGCAACGCTCAAGTGTGGAGATATTTGATAATGCTAAAAAGGAACATATATTTCATAGCAATATCGCTCCTAAATAATAGGTTTTTATATGTAATTGTATTATATTTTTATTGTAATTGTTTAAATAAATAAGTGCGAAGACAAAAGGCGAAAACGAAGATTTGAAGACACAAACGTCCAAAAAGCTCAAAAGTACAAAAGACAATCAAAAAGGTTCCAATTATTGATAAGAAACGTCTCGAAATTACAAGAGTACAAGATTCAAAACGCAAAGTACAAGATATTAAATTGTACGCAAGGACGTTCGAAAATTCGGAACCGGGACATGAGTCAACTATCAACGCCCGACGCAACGGACCAAAAATTACAAGTCAACTATGCACAAGAATATAATATAATATATAAATAATTATATTAATTATTTATATTTTATATTTATATATTTATTATGTCGACAAGCTAGGAGCCAAAAGTTTGTGAGCTGGATTTTCAAACTCCACGACTCGCGGAGTTTGAAGGCCAAAAACTCCACGACTCGCGGAGCTGCCAAATTCCAAAATGCCTATAAAAGGTCACGAATTCTGCGAGTAAAAAGATAAAAAATAAACATAATAATAATAATACTCTGTAATAAATAAATAAATAAATATATATATATAATATATATAGTATAGGGTAGTTTTATATTAGATTAGTTCGTGTTATATAAAGGTTATTTTACGGGTTTTAAAGTCGGAGCTCTGTCCGTGTAACACTACGCGATAAATAATCAATGTAAGCTATGTTCTCCTTTTTAAATTAATGTCTCGTACTTAAGTTATTATTATGCTTATTTGAGCTAAAGTAATCATGATGTTGGACTAAATATTAAAGACGGGGTAATTGGGCTTTGTACCTTAATTGGGGTTTGGATAAAAGAACGACACTTGTGGAAATTAGACTATGGGCTATTAATGGGCTTTATATTTGTTTAACTAAATGATAGTTTGTTAATTTTAATATAAAGATTTACAATTGGACGTCCCTATAAATAACCATATACACTCGATCGGACACGATGGGCGGGATATTTATATGTACGAATAATCATTCATTTAACCGGATACGGGAATTGATTAATAGTCTATGGAATTATTAAAACAGGGGTGAAATTATGTACAAGGACACTTGGCATAATTGATAACAAAGTATTAAAACCTTGGGTTACATGCAGTCAATAACCTGGTGTAATTATTAAACAAAGTATTAAAACCTTGTTACAGTTTAAGTCCCCAATTAGTTGGAATATTTGACTTCGGGTATAAGGATAATTTGACGAGGACACTCGCACTTTAAATTTATGACCGATGGACTGTTATGGACAAAAACCAGACGGACATATTAAATAATCCAGGACAAAGGACAATTAATCCTTGGGCATAAAACTAAAATCAACACGTCAAACATCATGATTACGGAAGTTTAAATAAGCATAATATATTTTATTTCATTTTTCCTCGTACTTTTATTTATTGTCATTTTAATTATTGTTATTTATTTTATATTGTTAGTTAAATATCGTCATTTACTTTACGCTTCGCTTAAAATATAAAATCGGTAAACCGGTCATTAAACGGTAAAACCCCCTTTTATATATTATTAATATAATATATTTTGTACGAATATAATTGTTTAAAATATAGTGTGAAATAAGCCAGCTCCCTGTAGAACGAACCGGACTTACTAAAAACTATACTACTCTACGATTAGGTACACTGCCTATAGTGTTGTAGCAAGGTTTAGGTATATCCATCTGTAAATAAATAATTAAAACTTGTGTAATTTGTAACGTTTTTCGTAGTAAAAATAATACTATCACATACCCCCACGCTACGACATCAAGTTAATATAGTATTATATATACTATGACATTAATAGGTGTAGCATACTATCCCTCCTAAATAACTAATGCATAATCAAGTTAATGTCATTGTAATTATTTTGATTGATGATTTTGCTGACACTAATGCATATTTGGATGCACAAAATTTGTGTTTGATGTGTTTTGCAGAATGAAAGGGGTGAATCTTCATCCCAAGCCCGCAATGCTCTTGCTGAGAATTTGGAACAACAGGAGGTGGATAACTACTACAAGCAGGATATACCTCATCCAGTCATGACCTTTTCTGATATGCACTTGGAAGAGTTGCACCCGAACCTGAGATTTGACAGACTTTGGATAGATTATCTAAAATATCAAAGGGGTTTGCATACTCTTCATTCTAAGGTTGTTGAGGTACCGAGGGTCATAGAATGGGGACCCTTAGAAGCTGTAGAATTGGCCGGGCCAATTAGGGAATTACTTGTACAGAGGTATGGTAATTCTTCTTTTAATGACTGGGTACGTTTATTCACCATGCGTAGACCTGTATATAAAGTATGGTGTGAAGAATTGTTATGTAGTATAGAGTTGAATGATCGGGTAGCTAGTTTAACTGATCGTTCTTTTATTAGATTTTTGTTAGGCGGTTCGATGCGCCACATGTCTTTACTGGACATGGCTCAGGCTTTACGTATATATACGCCTGAGGAGTTAGCGTCTGCCGATTGTAGAGGATTGATACTAAACGGTAGAAAGATAGATGAAAATTTTGATACACACGGTGTGTGGAGTCAAATGACAAGCCATCACCGTTTCAAAGGGGGAAATTACTCTTATTTGGATATAGATAGAGCCGAATTAAGAGTGATACATAGGTTTTTAGCTAATTCGATTACACAAAGGGGTAAAAACAAGGAAAAAGTAAATGAACAGGATTTGTTTTACCATATGTGTATTCGAGACCCACAAAGCGCTGTAAGTATACCATATTATGTGGGTTATTATTTATCAGCTATGGTTCGGGGGATGCGACCGCATAGCATAATAGGAGGTGGTATTTTTATTACTTTGATTGGTGAATATCTCGGTGTGGATATAAGTCGGGGGGGATTATTAGTAGAAGAACCAGAACCCTGCGATACTATAGGTTTAAATGTATACCATGGTGCGAAAGTTTTGAAGAGGCGAAATAACGCCGCAGTACGATACCATAGTAGACATCCACAGGTGGAGAGAAACCAACAGCAAGGTAATGTAGGAGGGGGAATGAGATGCAAGAAATGCAAAGGTTTATAGCTTCTCAGGAATATGAAAATGCTAGACAGAGAGCATTTGAAGATTGGCAAGTTCATCAGAACCAAATCATAGCTCATTGCCAACATATAGGTAGAAACTATATTCCTACACCGAAACCCATCTTCCCTCCTTGGTCTATAGAGATGCAGCCACCATATCCTACGTATGACCCTGCCGAAGCATTCTATAGCACCTATGGTTATGCCTGGAACCCCTATTGGTACCAGTATCATCCCTAGTATACTTAGTTTTATTTATTTTGTAAATTGTAATTATTGATACGTTTAATACTTTTGTTAATATTGTAATCATTTTTATAATTATCTAACTTTTATTCTTAGATTTTAATAATTTTTGAATGTGGGGTAATATACCAAACTTCAAAAATATGTATATATGTTTGTAGTTTATCTTATGTACACAACAGGGTAAAACAACGCATTTTCAAAGACTGGCATTAAGTTCAGCAAAAGCAACTAATTTTGACGACAAGATGCAAAATATATGTGAAATAACAACAAGACGGAATGAACAAATGATGTGCACCATTTATCATTCAGCAAACAAACGCCAATATATTTGGAAACTTTGGTAAAATTTAATCATTTTCACACAAATCACCCTCAATAATTTAAATTGTTACTGATTTCTTGCAAATGAGGGCATTGCAAGATCTTAAGTGTGGGAAGGGGTTAAATTCTTTCGGATTTTAAAAATTTTTACTTTATACACTTGGTTACCATTAAAAATACTAGTAAAGCAGTAGTTGTATTAGAATCTAGTGCTCTCTGATAATAAAGAACAGCCCTAGTCTTATATACTGACTACCCAATTCTAGTAAAAATTTTCAAAATTTTCAATTAAATGAACTAAAAATCATGTTTATACATATTTATGAACGATAAAACTAGGTTTTAACACCGAAATTATTGTTACCTCAAAAAGGACATAAATTGAGAAACAAACCAAAATGTTAAAATTCATTTAAAATGGAATAGAGGACGATAAAAAGGAAAATAAAAGCCAAGTGTAGGAAAATTTACCAAGTTATCTTAAACATATGTCACATATATCTGTAACAAATAACTGAAAATACTTTTGCTTTGGACTAAACTAAACTGTTTTACCTGATGAAAGAAAAGAAGAGATGGATCTACACGATGAATCAATTCCATCATTAAAAGGAAGTAAAGTCTTCCGAAAAAGACACGCGCTTCTTGATTTAGGTCATGAAGTTGTCGTCCAGACCAGCTGTAGGTTGACGAAAAATCTAGAAAAGTCATCACTAAAATCAGCAGGAAATCCACGGACCTCAGCATTAAACAGGGTCGCCAAGTGGTCAGATTTATCCTAACCATGAGAAGGATTTATCTCGTACAATGGGGGGGCACCATGCAAATTAGCTGGACAAGACTAATGAATCAGATCCCCAGAAAGGATAATCTCCTTAAAGATTAAAAATCAGCTTTTAAGACTGATATTACTCAATCCTTGAGATTGACCTTAAAGATTGAGAATTCAAACTCATGGAATTCAATGATATCTAAACTCGAGCTTGAACGAGAAAATATTTTGATAAAAATTACAAACCGATTTGTTTTCTGAAAACCCTATTTTCAATGCGTTCATTACCATTGAACGTAAAATCCTAGGAATTCACTTGGAATTCATTAGGTCACCTGAACCAAATCGGGTGTCAACCGTAAGAACGGTGGTTGCATAGTGGTCAAAGACAGGACCTTGTGCCATACCGAAAAATTATAAGGGTGAGCTTTACTATTGCTCCTACCAAGGATAGTAATTGCGTCCGACACGTTATAAACCATAATTAAAAGCATGTCAGGGGACATTGCTTTAACAGTTGCTTGTTCAACGCTTTCCTTTACAACCGGACGGTAGTTTACCGAAAGGTAATATACGGGACAAGTAAACTGGACGTGTTGCTTTCCAAATACAAGGTTAGCAAGTGGGTGACACAAAACCATAAGTTTTGAGCTAAAATTTTCAAATCTGAAACCCACCAAACCCACAAAAATATTTTGCAAACACCGGTAAAGGGTTATCCCGGAAAACTTATCTAGGGTAAAAACTAGATTTAATTTTCAAAAGATCAAATGTTTTCATAAAGATCCAATTTCCTTAATGGATCTAAATTTTTATAGTCATGTGGGACTGTAAACCATATCGTTACTACCATTGTTTATACCGCCGTATAGAAATCACTGATGTACAAAGTGTGAAGAATAAAGAAGTGATTCTAGTATTTCAAGACGATATTGCTTGAGGACAAGCAACGCTCAAGTGTGGGAATATTTGATAATGCTAAAAACGAACATATATTTCATAGCATTATTTCTCAAGAAAGACAAGCTTTTAGTTGCAATTGTTCTATTTACAAGTGATATTCGTTTAAATAATAAAAGGTGAAGACAAAAGACAGATTCGACGAATTGAAGACGCAAACGACCAAAAAGCTCAAAAGTACAAAAGACAATCAAAAAGGTTCCAATTATTGATAAGAAACGTCTCGAAATTACAAGAGTACAAGATTCAAAACGCAAAGTACAAGATATTAAATTGTACGCAAGGACGTTCGAAAATCCGGAACCGGGACCAGAGTCAACTCTTAACGTTCGACGCAATGGACTAAAAATTACAAGTTAACTATGTATATAAATATAATATAATATATAATTAATTATATTAATTATATATATATTATATTTATAAATAAAAACCGTCGGCAGAGAAAGACTCCAAAGGGACTGAGCTGTAAATTCATTCTCCGCGACTCGCGAAGTTTGAAGAGGATTTCACCGCGAGTCGCGGAGCCCCCAGTTTTGAAACTCCCTATAAAGCAAACCGAATTCTGATCATTTTAATCATCTTTTTTCTCCTCATTCATATGTAAAATATATATATATATATATTTATAATTTATATTTTAATTTTAATTATAATTCTAATAATAAGGGTATGTTAGCGAATATTGTAAGGGTGTAAGTCGAAATTATGTCCGTGTAACGCTACGCTATTTTTAATCATTGTAAGTTATGTTCAACCTTTTTACATTAATGTCTCGTAGCTAAGTTATTATTATGCTTATTTAAAACGAAGTAATCATGATGTTGGGCTAATTACTAAAATTGGGTAATTGGGCTTTGTACCATAATTGGGGTTTGGACAAAAGAACGACACTTGTGGAAATTAGACTATGGGCTATTAATGGGCTTTATATTTGTTTAATTAAATGATAGTTTGTTAATGTTAATATAAAGATTTACAATTGGGCGTCCCTATAAATTACCATATACACTCAATCGGACACGATGGGCGGGGTATTTATATGTACGAATAATCGTTCATTTAACCGGACACGGAAATGGATTAATAGTTAATAAACTTGTTGAAACAGGGGTGAATTACATTCAAGGGTAATTGGTGTAATTGTTAACAAAGTAGTAAAACCTTGATTTACACGCAGTCGATAACCTGGTGTATTCATTAAACAAAGTATTAAAACCTTGTTACAATTCGAATCTCCAATTAGTTGGAATATTTAACTTCGGGTATAAGAATAATTTGACGAGGACACTCGCACTTTATATTTACGACTGATGGACTATTATGGACAAAAACCAGACGGACATATTAAATAATCCAGGACAAAGGACAATTAACCCATGGGCATAAAACTAAAATCAACACGTCAAACATCATGATTACGGAAGTTTAAATAAGCATAATTCTTTTATTTCATATTTAATTTCCTTTATTTTATATTTAATTGCACTTCTAATTATCGCATTTTTTATTTATTGTTATTTAATTGCACTTTTAATTATCGTCCTTTTTAATTATCGCAAGTTTATTTTATCGCACTTTTATTATTCGCAATTTCATTATCGTTATTTACTTTACGCTTTAATTTAAGTCTTGTATTTATTTTATATTTTACATTAGGTTTTAACTGCGACTAAAGTCTTAAAATCGACAAACCGGTCATTAAACAGTAAAAACCCCCCTTTATAATAATAATATTACTTATATATATGTTTGTATTTTTATAAAAGTAAATTAATATAGCGTTGAGCTTTGTTTAAAAAAGATTCCCTGTGGAACGAACCGGACTTACTAAAAACTACACTACTGTACGATTAGGTACACTGCCTATAAGTGTTGTAGCAAGGTTTAAGTATATCCATTCTATAAATAAATAAATATCTTGTGTAAAATTGTATCGTATTTAATAGTGTTTCGTTGTAAACTTCAATAGTATTTTATACCCCTTAGCTTTGACATCAAGTATTTTTGTCCATAACAGTCCATCGGTCATAAATTTAAAGTGCGAGTGTCCTCGTCAAATTATCCTTATACCCGAAGTCAAATATTCCAACTAATTGGGGACTTAAACTGTAACAAGGTTTTAATACTTTGTTTAATAATTACACCAGGTTATCGACTGCATGTAACCCAAGGTTTTAATACTTTGTTATCAATTATGCCAAGTGTCCTTGTACATAATTTCACCCCTGTTTTAATAATTCCATAGACTATTAATCAATTCCCGTATCCGGTTAAATGAACGATTATTCGTACATATAAATATCCCGCCCATCGTGTCCGATCGAGTGTATATGGTTATTTATAGGGACGTCCAATTGTAAATCTTTATATTAAAATTAACAAACTATCATTTAGTTAAACAAATATAAAGCCCATTAATAGCCCATAGTCTAATTTCCACAAGTGTCGTTCTTTTGTCCAAACTCCAATTATGGTACAAAGCCTAATTACCCCGTCTTTAATATTTAGTCCAACATCATGATTACTTTAGCTCAAATAAGCATAATAATAACTTAAGTACGAGACATTAATTTAAAAAGGAGAACATAACTTACATTGAGTATTTATCGCGTAGTGTTACACGGACAGAATTTCGACTTCAAAAACCCGTAAAATAACCTTTACATAACCCGAACTAATCTAATATAAAACTACCCTATACTATATATATTATATATATAGTTATTTATTTATTTATTACAGAGTATTATTATTATTATTATTTATATTTTTATATATAAAACTCGGCAGAATGCATGGCCTTTTATAGGCGTTTTGATTTCTGACAGCTCCGCGAGTCGTGGAGTTTTTGGCCTTCAAACTCCGCGAGTCGTGGAGTTTGAAAATCCAGCTCACAAACTTTTGGCTCCTAGCTTGTCGACGTTATTAAATAATAATATAATATATATATATAATTTTTAAGAATTATTTATATATTATATTTTATTTATGTGCATAGTTGACTTGTAATTTTTGCACCGTTACATCGCGCGTTGAGAGTAGACTCATGTCCCGGTTCTGGATTTTCGAACGTCCCTGCGTATAATTTAATATCTTGTACTTTGCGTTCCGCAACTTGTACTTTTGTCATTTTTAGACGTTTCTTATCAATAAATTGAACCACTTGGATTGTATCTTGTACATTTGAACTTTTTGGACGTTTGTGTCTTCAAATCTTCGTTTTCGCCTTTTGTCTTCGCACTTATTTATTTAAACAATTACAATGAAAATATAATACAATTACATATGAAAACCTATTATTTAGGAGGGATATTGCTATGAAATATATGTTCCTTTTTAGCCTTATCAAACATCCCCACACTTAAACGTTGTGTAGTGACCCGAACTTTTCCATGTTTATATATATTAATTGAGATTGATATTTACATGATTAAATGTTTCCAACATGTTAAGCAATCAAACTTGTTAAGACTTGATTAATTGAAATAGGTTTCATATAGACAATTGACCACCCAAGTTGACCGGTGATTCACGAACGTTAAAACTTGTAAAAACTATATGATGACATATATATGGTTATATATATAGTTAACATGATATTATGATAAGTAAACATATCATTAAGTATATTAACAATGAACTACATATGTAAAAACAAGACTACTAACTTAATGATTTTGAAACGAGACATATATGTAACGATTATCGTTGTAACTACATTTAATGTATATATATCATATTAAGAGATATTCGTACATCATAATATCATGATAATATAATAATTTAAAATCTCTTTTGATATTATAAACATTGGGTTAACAACATTTAACAAGATCGTTAACCTAAAGGTTTCAAAACAACATTTACATGTAACGACTAACGATGACTTAACGACTCAGTTAAAATGTATATACATGTAGTGTTTTAATATGTATTCAAACACTTTTGAAAGACTTCAAGACACTTATCAAAATACTTCTACTTAACAAAAATGCTTACAATTACATTCTCGTTCAGTTTCATCAACAATTCTACTCGTATGCACCCGTATTCGTACTCGTACAATACACAGCTTTTAGATGTATGTACTATTGGTATATACACTCCAATGATCAGCTCTTAGCAGCCCATGTGAGTCACCTAACACATGTGGGAACCATCATTTGGCAACTAGCATGAAATATCTCATAAAATTACAAAAATATGAGTAATCATTCATGACTTATTTACATGAAAACAAAATTACATATCCTTTATATCTAATCCATACACCAACGACCAAAAACACCTACAAACACTTTCATTCTTCAATTTTCTTCATCTAATTGATCTCTCTCAAGTTCTATCTTCAAGTTCTAAGTGTTCTTCATATATTTTACAAGTTCTAGTTACATAAAATCAAGAATACTTTCAAGTTTGCTAGCTCACTTCCAATCTTGTAAGGTGATCATCCAACCTCAAGAAATCTTTGTTTCTTACAGTAGGTTATCATTCTAATACAAGGTAATAATCATATTCAAACTTTGGTTCAATTTCTATAACTATAACAATCTTATTTCAAGTGATGATCTTACTTGAACTTGTTTTCGTGTCATGATTCTGCTTCAAGAACTTCGAGCCATCCAAGGATCCGTTGAAGCTAGATCCATTTTTCTCTTTTCCAGTAGGTTTATCCAAGGAACTTAAGGTAGTAATAATGTTCATAACATCATTCGATTCATACATATAAAGCTATCTTATTCGAAGGTTTAAACTTGTAATCACTAGAACATAGTTTAGTTACTTCTAAACTTGTTCGCAAACAAAAGTTAATCCTTCTAACTTGACTTTTAAAATCAACTAAACACATGTTATATATCTATATGATATGCTAACTTAATGATTTAAAACCTGGAAACACGAAAAACACCGTAAAACCGGATTTACGCCGGCGTAGTAACACCGCGGGCTGTTTTGGGTTAGTTAATTAAAAACTATGATAAACTTTGATTTAAAAGTTGTTATTCTGAGAAAATGATTTTTATTATGAACATGAAACTATATCCAAAAATTATGGTTAAACTCAAAGTGGAAGTATGTTTTCTAAAATGGTCATCTAGACGTCGTTCTTTCGACTGAAATGACTACCTTTACAAAAACGACTTGTAACTTATTTTTCCGACTATAAACCTATACTTTTTCTGTTTAGATTCATAAAATAGAGTTCAATATGAAACCATAGCAATTTTATTCACTCAAAACGGATTTAAAATGAAGAAGTTATGGGTAAAACAAGATTGGATAATTTTTCTCATTTTAGCTACGTGAAAATTGGTAACAAATCTATTCCAACCATAACTTAATCAACTTGTATTGTATATTATGTAATCTTGAGATACCATAGACACGTATACAATGTTTCGACCTATCATGTCGACACATCTATATATATTTCGGAACAACCATAGACACTCTATATGTGAATGTTGGAGTTAGCTATACAGGGTTGAGGTTGATTCCAAAATATATATAGTTTGAGTTGTGATCAATACTGAGATACGTATACACTGGGTCGTGGATTGATTCAAGATAATATTTATCGATTTATTTCTGTACATCTAACTGTGGACAACTAGTTGTAGGTTACTAACGAGGACAGCTGACTTAATAAACTTAAAACATCAAAATATATTAAAAGTGTTGTAAATATATTTTGAACATACTTTGATATATATGTATATATTGTTATAGGTTCGTGAATCAACCAGTGGCCAAGTCTTACTTCCCGACGAAGTAAAAATCAGTGAAAGTGAGTTATAGTCCCACTTTTAAAATCTAATATTTTTGGGATGAGAATGAAAGGACCCGTCCTAATCCATCCGGACGAAGTCCATATTGATTATAAACGATTCACAACAGTTGATTACATCGCGAGGTATTTGACCTCTATATAATACATTTTACAAACATTGCATTCGTTTTTGAAAAGACAATCTTTCATTACTACAAAAGTTGATGGCATGCATACCATTTTATAATATATATAACTATAACTGATTTAATAATAATCTTGATGATCTCAACGACTCGAATGCAACGTCTTTTGAAATATGTCATGAATGACTCCAAGTAATATCCTTAAAATGAGTAATTACACAGCGAAAGATTTCTTTCGTACCTGAGAATAAACATGCTTTAAAGTATCAACCAAAAGGTTGGTGAGTACATTAGTTTAACATAAATAATCATTTCCATCATTTTAATAGACCACAAGATTTCATATTTCCATTTTTCATAAACATACGTCCCATGCATAGAGACAAAAATATCATTCATATGGATTGAACACCTAGTAATCGACATTCACAATACGCATATAAGAATATCCCCATCATTCCGGGATCCTCCATCGGACATGATATAAATTTCGAAGTACTAAAGCATCCGGTACTTTGGATGGGGCTTGTTGGGCCCGATAGATCTATCTTTAGAGTTCGCGTCAATTAGGGTGTCTGTTCCCTAATTCTTAGATTACCAGACTTAATAAAAAGGGGCATATTCGATTTCGATCATTCAACCATATAATGTAGTTTCGATTACTTGTGTCTATTTCGTAAAACATTTATAAAAGCGCATGCATTCTCAGTCCTAAAAATATATATTGCAAAAACATTTAAAATGGGAGTAATGAAACTCACGCATATAGATATTGTAAAACAGTTAATAAAGCATTTGCATGTATTCTCAGCCCAAAAATGTAAAAAGTAAAAGGGAGCAAATGAAACTCACCTAATGTATTTTGTAGTAAAAATACATATGACTATATTGAACAACTGAACAATGTAGGGTTGGCCTCGGATTCACGAACCTATATCATTTGTATATCTATTAATACATATAGTGTAAATCACAAAATTTCATTTATTATTATGTATTATTTATATGTTTATAGTTATATATAATTTATACTAAATTTCATTTTGAAATGTATATTTATATTGTATTCTATATTACATTGTATATATATACTGATGTTGTGTATATATAATTATAATGATTAATATTTATACTTTTAGTTATATTAAGATACCTATATATCTATATATGATAAATATTGTATTCATGAAATATCATTAGTTTGTTATATGAAGAAAAAAAAAATTAATATAATCTTAGTATATGTAATAAGTATATATATAATATGCAAAAGATTTATTTGTTAAAATGATAGTTTCACTAGTAAAGTAAAAATGATAGTTTTAGTAACAATAATATTTTTAATGATAGTAGTAAGTTTAATAATAATTATGGTCTTGATAGATCTTTTAAATAATCATATTTATAATAATACAAATAGTATAATATTAGTACTAATATTGATAGTAATAATATTATTAAAATTTATAAATTTATACTAATAATACTTAGTAACAATAATAATAATAATAATAATAATAATAATAATAATAATAATAATAATAATAGTAATAATAATAATAACAATAATAATAATAATAATCATAATAGTAATTATAATGATATTAATAATGAATAATTAAATGACTACCTTAATAAATAGGCTGTTTAAAAAAAATCGTCCAAGTACGGGCTCGAACCCGCGACCTCCCGCTCAACCAACACCCAACCAAACCAATGGACTGCGTCTGTTTATCTGTTTTCATTCCAACTTTAATTTATTTAATTTCCAGTTTCTGTTCATCTTCTTCTCCACATTATAAATCGACCAGAATCCATTTATCACCATCAATAAGACTTTGAAATGGTTTTTGTGATTCGTAATTAAAACAGAAAACATCTTATTTATGTGATTTTAATTTAATAGAACCGAAAACGAATTTATTAAACAATAAATATAACAGTCGCTGTTTGTTGAAAAAAAAAATATATGAACATAAACCGTGATTCTGGAAATAAAGCCGTTTTAATCCACGACTTATACACAAAAAAATTTGTAAATTGTCTAAAGAAACTTCTGAATCCATTAATTTTATTTGAATCATAACAGGGAATCCAAATTGAATCGAAGAAAAATTGTTTGACTTTTAAAATTCAATCTTTGACTCCAAAATTAGAAGTTGATATGAAGATTTGAAACTTGAATTTTTTGCAGAACGTTTTAACAGAGGATTCTTAGTAGGACTGTATTAATAGATTTTGTAATTGATTTCAAAATCGAGCTTTCAAAAAAATTAAACCACGACATAGCAGAAGCTTGTGTTCTTCATTTTTTTCTGTTGAATTTGATTAAACTAGAGTATATATGGAATGTATAATTTATAACTGATGATAGAGAGTTGAACAAATTACTAGCACTTGAATTATCCGAATTTTATATCAAATGAGGTTGTCATTTACAGTTCCCTCAGGTACGAATGAAGACTAAAAAAAAATAAAAAAAAATGAAAATGGATGTCGACCCTTAACAATTTTTGTTTGCTACTGAGTTGGATTGGGGACAGTAGTACAAATCATATACAGGTTGATTGACAAGGATCTGTAACAAACTCAACTTTTTTTACTACGTAATTCCTTATAATAATAATTCTATTAATTTTATTAATAAATAATAATAATAATAATAATAAAGATTATTATTATTATTATTATTATTATTATTATTATTATTATTATTATTATTATAATTATAATAATAATAATAATAATAATAGAAATAATAATGATAATAATATCAATAGTTTTATCAATACTTGTATATATCAAATTTTAGATATATATATATATATATATATATATATATATATATATATATATATATATATATTATATTAGAAATATTAATATTAAAAATATTAATATTATCATTTATAATGACAATATATTGGTAATGATTTTAATCTAACAGCTACATTCAATTTTTCTAATCATTAATATTATATGATAAGATATATTTATTATTTGTTATTTAAACACTTTATTTATATTATATCTTTAATATTATTTATCCATAATATATATATATTACATGTTGACATTTATTGAAAAGTTAATGTTTTCATATATTTGTTAGAAATTCTATATAGATTCATGATAACATATATATATATATATATATATATATATATATATATATATATATATATATATATATATATATATATATATATATATATATTGTAACAATAAATTAGTTATTCTAAGTTTTATTTTACATTTTAAATTTTAATTAATTAAAGTATAATTTATTAATTTCAGCATATTATATATACACACACACTTATTTTCATATATATATATATATAATATATATACATATTAATTTACAAACCACTGTTCATGAATCGTCGGAAATAGTTAAGGTCAAATGCATTTATGAATAATAGTTCCAACATTTTGAGACTCGGTTTAATAGACTTTGCTTATCGTATCGAAATCATATAAAGATTAAGTTTAAATTTGGTCGAAAATCTCTGGGTCGTCACAGTACCTACCCGTTAAAGAAATTTCGTCCCGAAATTTGAGTGTGGTCATCATGGTTAATAATAAAAATGTTTTCATGACGAATACGGGTAGATAAATAGAGTTTTATCATTATTGAGTATTGTGGATAAAATAATTCGATTATTCGAAGAGTACGAATGAAACTATCACAAAGGAGTGGAATAAAGAAATAGAGTTTCGTCTCATCTTTTGACGTAGTCACCGTTGAATTTAGAAAATAAAGTGCGTCTTAACTTTTGACGTAGAGGGTTGAATTCCAGAATTCAATGGATTTAAAGAAAATCTTCAAAATCTAAAAGATTTGATTCTTTGGCGAGTAGGGAAATTAAGATCTCTATAATTAAACACGGTGATCTGCCTCGATTACTCGGTCTAATATTTCCATTATAAATTAAACTTTTTCCGTTTCATTATTCTCACCATTCTTATACTTTCTTTCTTAGTTCATACATTCAAAGATTGTGAAAATGCTTAATCCCGTTCTAATCCTTGATGTTTTCTTAATTATCATTTCTGTCATCCTTCTTTTCAATCTTCCACCAGAAGAATCTGTTTACTCCTACTATTACCTTGGGGTAATACTATTCTTAATTATACCATCTCTTTATATTGTTATTTGTATTAATAACCACGGTTTGTAACCTCCGTGTCGTTATTGGGCTTTATATTTTCTCTTATATTTTGGAGCTTTGTCCCTTCGTTTCTTCTTCTTGCGATTAAACACCGCTTGTAATGGTTCAGAATTCGCAGATATAAACTTCGGAATGAACATTGTTAATGTTCAAAGAAGGAAATCGTAATGGCACGATTTGATTTGTCAAATTACCAGAATCACTGAGAATAGAACTATCAAGAATATATTTTCTTGATATGTTCGGAGGTGAAGTAGAATGAACGAGTCGTGTAACATGGCACATGATGACGTTATGATCTGTGAATCATCACGTTCCATTAGAAACTCAGCATGACTTACTGTAATATAATCACGTTGATCAAGTGTCATTATATTATACTAACTCATGCTTCAGTTCCCAACACTACTTCAAAATCATTCATATTTTAAATTCGAAGGTTCACAGAATATAGAAACTAAAACAGTTTCCTTTTATGATATAATACAGATAGCGCGGAGAGATAATTAATATCGGGCGAGAATATTTATGAAGATATCTTCAGAAATATTGAGAATATTAATAAAGAAAGATACGATGATATCTTAGAATTTCTAATATCGATGGATGATGATGAAAATTTGTCCGTAAAAGTATAGAGTCAGGAGCAAAGCATTCATTAATGACTTCAGCAGATACTGAATCATTTGGATTCTTTGAAGATAGGTTTAGTCTCTGTGATTGTCCGCAGCCTCCTTCATGGTTTGCTCAATCTGTTTTTCAGTACCAAATTTTCTATCGAGCGGTCCTAACATTCTTTTCTTTATCATCAAACTTTTGGCCGTTTAGCCCATCTACAATTTTTCTGTTTCCTCTGCATTTAATGCTACCATAACTGAATCGTCGGTTGTCAATCCGAGGTGGTTTTAAATGAATTGTGTTTTTAGATGATTAAACGCTGATGGTAATATGTTGGAATATAAAAGGTTCTCCGGTAATGATAAAAGAGCACGTATATATATTAGGGTTATAATAAGGTTGTTTCGAACGAAAAGTCGAAGTTGCCTTGCTGGAGCTGTGACAAAATTGGCTAAATTGGAAAGAAATTGCGTTGTTATTTTCGAAAATAATAATGCCAAAGAGGCTAGCACAGATATGTGTTAAACGTTTTCTCAGGTTCCGAGTGTTTTTCAGGTGCATAACTATATGCGTAAATCTTTTCTGTCGTAGATGAAGTGCGGTTAATTCATCCTCCTGATTGAGGTGTTTTCAAGAATTACGAAAGGTTTGAACGCAGATGGTAATCGTCAAGATACAAATGAGGTTTAATATGAAAATCAAGTGGCAAACTTGAATAAATGTTTAGTTTCATATGTTATAGTCAATATTTTATATCATTTTAATTGTCCAATGTTGGTAGTCCACAGTTAGCAATTCAATAATTCATGTATAGTTTAATATATAGTATTCGAATTAATTAATACGTAACGTGACCCGTATTCATCTCAGACTCGATCACAACTCAAAGTATATATATTATTATAGAATTAACCTCAACCCTGTATAGCTAACTCCCGCATTACTGCATATAGAGTGTCTATGGTTATTCCAAATAATATATATAGATGGGTCGATATGATATGTCAAAACCTTGTATACGTGTCCCGACATTTAAAATGCTTAAAATAAATAACAGAAAATAAATGACGATAAATAAAGTGCGTAAAGTAAATAACAGAAATTAAATGACGATAATTAAAGTGCGTAAAGTAAATAACAGAAATTAAATAACGATAAATAAAATTACGAGAATGAAAATTGCGATAAATAAACTGCGATAAATAAATTGCGATAATTAAATGGTAATACAGAATTAACAGTTAGCTAGGAACAGTTAGCTAGAATTTTATTAGCGTGGATTCTTAATAGAAGTTTATATTGTTAATTAATCTGTTTCTAATCAATTTTTATTGTGTCCATTATTTCTTCATTATGCCACTTGTTGGATTCTGATAGGTCAAAATCCAAATATGTAATTGGATGAATATGGTTATTCTGTGGTGAACGGATTTGTATATCGGTGGATGTAAGTAGGATAGTATATGACTGTTGAAACAGATTCGAAGAACGTACAATGTAACTTATTAATGTGAAATTTAAATAGTCCTCGGGTATTACCTACATGTTAAAATATTTTCACCATTAACAGTTTGTACGAAAGAATTTTTAATTACAATCTTTATGAAAATATACCTACATATATATTCTCTTCAGATGTAATCATGGATTTAATGAGTTAATATGATATTAATCTCATTTGATTTACCGTTTAAACAAGAATATAAAATCTCTAAAACATTAGAGATTACATAATCACCATGTCGAACGAAGATAATTGATGTAGAACGATATATAGTATGATGATTATAATCGAGGTACAGAATGAGATGTTGAAGCGTGTGTTGTTGATGGTACGGGTGTTGTTACTGACGGTACTGTTGGTGCTGGTGATGTTGCTGAAGCTGGTATGTTTTGCACTATATTTTACAAGGCTACAACTCGGGCGCGAAGCTCGTTGACTTCTTCTATTACCCCGGGATGATTGTCGGTCGGAGCGAGCGGATGAATAAGGTTTAGAATCTGAGTTATGATATAGTCGTGGTGAGATATTCGAGAAATGAGGGTGAAAATGGTGTTACGAACAGGTTCGCCAGTAAGTGCTTTAGGTTCTTCGCCAAAAGGTGAATTCGGTTAGTTGAAGGGATCGCCTTCTGCACGTCTCCATTGATTAAGTAGACTACGAATCCATCAGATGAATTGGGGATGGATGATTGGTTGATTCATTCTGCTGACATTGCTTCCAGAGCTTAGATGACTATCCATTCGGAATAACAGTCGGGATAACTATCGGAATAGCTGTTGAAATCCGAGGGACTCGAATTAGTTGAAGGATTCATCTCGTACGATCAGATGAAGGATTTTCGATAAGAAATAGATTATAGGATGTAGATTAGTATCCTGCAATACATAATTTACATATGCATATGTAATACTTAAAATCTCATAAGTTACGGAGGAATCTACGGAAGCTGTCAGGTAAAGATAACAATAACAGATACGCTAAGATATGAATTAGCAGATACACTAAGATATGAATTTTGTCTATACAATATTCATGCAGTCATTGCAATAAGATGTGTCTAGACTAAGAATAATAAGTATGTAATTTACTAAGGATGATAAACAAATGATTTCTGACAAAAATGATAAGCAAAACTTTTGACATGCAGACACGGTCGAAGTCCAGACTCACTAATGCATCCTAACGACTTATCAATTAGACACACTAATGCAGACCCGGTTCACTAAGACCACCGCTCTGATACCAACTGAAAGGACCCGTCCTAATCCATCCGGACGAAGTCCATATTGATTATAAACGATTCACAATAGTTGATTACATCGCGAGGTATTTGACCTCTATATAATACATTTTACAAACATTGCATTCGTTTTTGAAAAGACAATCTTTCATTACTACAAAAGTTGATGGCATGCATACCATTTTATAATATATATAACTATAACTGATTTAATAATAATCTTGATGATCTCAACGACTCGAATGCAACGTCTTTTGAAATATGTCATGAATGACTCCAAGTAATATCCTTAAAATGAGTAATTACACAGCGAAAGATTTCTTTCGTACCTGAGAATAAACATGCTTTAAAGTGTCAACCAAAAGGTTGGTGAGTTCATTAGTTTAACATAAATAATCATTTCCATCATTTTAATAGACCACAAGATTTCATATTTCCATTTTTCATAAACATACGTCCCATGCATAGAGACAAAAATATCATTCATATGGATTGAACACCTAGTAATCGACATTCACAATACGCATATAAGAATATCCCCATCATTCCGGGATCCTCCATCGGACATGATATAAATTTCGAAGTACTAAAGCATCCGGTACTTTGGATGGGGCTTGTTGGGCCCGATAGATCTATCTTTAGAGTTCGCGTCAATTAGGGTGTCTGTTCCCTAATTCTTAGATTACCAGACTTAATAAAAAGGGGCATATTCGATTTCGATCATTCAACCATATAATGTAGTTTCGATTACTTGTGTCTATTTCGTAAAACATTTATAAAAGCGCATGCATTCTCAGTCCCAAAAATATATATTGCAAAAACATTTAAAATGGGAGTAATGAAACTCACGCATATAGATATTGTAAAACAGTTAATAAAGCATTTGCATGTATTCTCAGCCCAAAAATGTAAAAAGTAAAAGGGAGCAAATGAAACTCACCTAATGTATTTTGTAGTAAAAATACATATGACTATATTGAACAACTGAACAATGTAGGGTTGGCCTCGGATTCACGAACCTATATCATTTGTATATCTATTAATACATATAGTGTAAATCACAAAATTTCATTTATTATTATGTATTATTTATATGTTTATAGTTATATATAATTTATACTAAATTTCATTTTGAAATGTATATTTATATTGTATTCTATATTACATTGTATATATATATACTGATGTTGTGTATATATAATTATAATGATTAATATTTATACTTTTAGTTATATTAAGATACCTATATATCTATATATGATAAATATTGTATTCATGAAATATCATTAGTTTGTTATATGAAGAAAAAAAAATTAATATAATCTTAGTATATGTAATAAGTATATATATAATATGCAAAAGATTTATTTGTTAAAATGATAGTTTCACTAGTAAAGTAAAAATGATAGTTTTAGTAACAATAATATTTTTAATGATAGTAGTAAGTTTAATAATAATTATGGTCTTGATAGATCTTTTAAATAATCATATTTATAATAATACAAATAGTATAATATTAGTACTAATATTGATAGTAATAATATTATTAAAATTTATAAATTTATACTAATAATACTTAGTAACAATAATAATAATAATAATAATAATAGTAATAATAATAATAACAATAATAATAATAATAATCATAATAGTAATTATAATGATATTAATAATGAATAATTAAATGACTACCTTAATAAATAGGCTGTTTAAAAAAAATCGTCCAAGTACGGGCTCGAACCCGCGACCTCCCGCTCAACCAACACCCAACCAAACCAATGGACTGCGTCTGTTTATCTGTTTTCATTCCCACTTTAATTTATTTAATTTCCAGTTTCTGTTCATCTTCTTCTCCACATTATAAATCGACCAGAATCCATTTATCACCATCAATAAGACTTTGAAATGGTTTTTGTGATTCGTAATTAAAACAGAAAACATCTTATTTATGTGATTTTAATTTAATAGAACCGAAAACGAATTTATTAAACAATAAATATAACAGTCGCTGTTTGTTGAAAAAAAAAATATATGAACATAAACCGTGATTCTGGAAATAAAGCCGTTTTAATCCACGACTTATACACAAAAAAATTTGTAAATTGTCTAAAGAAACTTCTGAATCCATTAATTTTATTTGAATCATAACAGGGAATCCAAATTGAATCGAAGAAAAATTGTTTGACTTTTAAAATTCAATCTTTGACTCCAAAATTAGAAGTTGATATGAAGATTTGAAACTTGAATTTTTTGCAGAACGTTTTAACAGAGGATTCTTAGTAGGACTGTATTAATAGATTTTGTAATTGATTTCAAAATCGAGCTTTCAAAAAAATTAAACCACGACATAGCAGAAGCTTGTGTTCTTCATTTTTTTCTGTTGAATTTGATTAAACTAGAGTATATATGGAATGTATAATTTATAACTGATGATAGAGAGTTGAACAAATTACTAGCACTTGAATTATCCGAATTTTATATCAAATGAGGTTGTCATTTACAGTTCCCTCAGGTACGAATGAAGACTAAAAAAAAATAAAAAAAAATGAAAATAGATGTCGACCCTTAACAATTTTTGTTTGCTACTGAGTTGGATTGGGGACAGTAGTACAAATCATATACAGGTTGATTGACAAGGATCTGTAACAAACTCAACTTTTTTTACTACGTAATTCCTTATAATAATAATTCTATTAATTTTATTAATAAATAATAATAATAATAATAATAAAGATTATTATTATTATTATTATTATTATTATTATAATTATAATAATAATAATAATAATAGAAATAATAATGATAATAATATCAATAGTTTTATCAATACTTGTATATATCAAATTTTAGATATATATATATATATATATATATATATATATATATATATATATATATTAGAAATATTAATATTAAAAATATTAATATTATCATTTATAATGACAATATATTGGTAATGATTTTAATCTAACAGCTACATTCAATTTTTCTAATCATTAATATTATATGATAAGATATATTTATTATTTGTTATTTAAACACTTTATTTATATTATATCTTTAATATTATTTATACATAGTATATATATATTACATGTTGACATTTATTGAAAAGTTAATGTTTTCATATATTTGTTAGAAATTCTATATAGATTCATGATAACATATATATATATATATATATATATATATATATATATATATATATATATATATATATATATATATATATATATATATATATATATATATATATATATATATATATATATATATATATATATATATATTTTAACAATAAATTAGTTATTCTAAGTTTTATTTTACATTTTAAATTTTAATTAATTAAAGTATAATTTATTAATTTCAGCATATTATATATATACACACACTTATTTTCATATATATATATATAATATATATACATATTAATTTACAAACCACTGTTCATGAATCGTCGAAAATAGTTAAGGTCAAATGCATTTATGAATAATAGTTCCAACATTTTGAGACTCGGTTTAATAGACTTTGCTTATCGTATCGAAATCATATAAAGATTAAGTTTAAATTTGGTCGAAAATCTCTGGGTCGTCACAGAGAATACATGCAGGTTTTATAAATGATTTACAAAATAGACACAAGTACGTGAAACTACATTCTATGGTTGAATTATCGAAATCGAATATGCCCCTTTTTATTAAGTCTGGTAATCTATGAATTAGGGAACAGACACCCTAATTGACGCGAATCCTAAAGATAGATCTATTGGGCCTAACAAACCCCATCCAAAGTACCGGATGCTTTAGTACTTCGAAATTTATATCATATCCGAAGGGTGTCCCGGAATGATGGGGATATTCTTATATATGCATCTTGTTAATGTCGGTTACCAGGTGTTCACCATATGAATGATTTTTATCTCTATGTATGGGATGTGTATTGAAATATGAAATCTTGTGGTCTATTATTATGATTTGATATATATAGGTTAAACCTATAACTCACCAACATTTTTGTTGACGTTTTAAGCATGTTTATTCTCAGGTGATTATTAAGAGCTTCCGCTGTCGCATACTTAAATAAGGACGAGATTTGGAGTCCATGCTTGTATGATATTGTGTAAAAACTGCATTCAAGAAACTTATTTTGTTGTAACATATTTGTATTGTTAACCATTATGTAATGGTCGTGTGTAAACAGGATATTTTAGATTATCATTATTTGATAATCTACGTAAAGCTTTTTAAACCTTTATTGATGAAATAAAGGTTATGGTTTGTTTTAAAATGAATGCAGTCTTTGAAAAACGTCTCATATAGAGGTCAAAACCTCGCAACAAAATCAATTAATATGGAACGTTTTTAATCAATAAGAACGGGACATTTCAGTTGGTATCCGAGCGTTGGTCTTAGAGAACCAGAAAATTTGCATTAGTGTGTCTTATCGAGTTTGTTAGGATGCATTAGTGAGTCTGGACTTCGACCGTGTTTTCTTTAAAAATGATTGCTTAACATTTTTGTTGGAAACTATATATTTTTAACATATGAATATTATGTGATATATTAATCTCTTAACGTGTTTGATATTATGTGATAGATGTCTACCTCTAGAACAAGTCCCATTGACTCACCTAATAATAATGAAGAGTTAAATGTAAATTGGAATGATTCGTGGACTGATTCACAAGTTCCCGAAGAGGAACCGGAAGAGGAGTCGGAACCGGAAGAAGAATCGGAACCGGAAGAAGAATCGGAACCGGAAGAAGAAATAGAACCGGTGGGGGAAATAATAAAACGGTTAAGTAAAAGAGAATCCTCAACCAACCGACCAAGGTTAATTATGGTCAATGGTTTTTCCGCCAAGGAAGCAAAATATTGGGAGGATTACCAATTCTCCGATGAATCGGATTCCGACGAGAATTCCGATGATGTTATAGAAATTACCCCAACTGAATTTAAAAAGGCAAAATAAAATAATAAGGGAAAGGGCATAAAAATAGAGAAATCTAATTCCAACCCCGATGAACTTTATATGTATCGTCAACCCCCGAAGTCCTTAAGTTGTAACAATGACCCGGGAACCTCTAAACCACCAGGTTTTTCTAAACCAATGTGGATAACGACGGCTCGTATTAGGGGAACATCATATATCCCTAGAAACTTGGCAAAACGAACCAAAACCGAAGAAGAAGAAACAAGCGAGTCGGAATAAGATAGTTGTATTCGTGTGGTGTAATATATGTAATATAGTGTGCTTATGCTTTATGATATATGTAAAAATTGCTTGTATTAATAAGTAATTTTTTTTTGAATCTAACTCTTGTCTATTTTACAGTATAAAAACACAAAATGGATAGACAACCCAATATTTTAAGAGACCTACCCGGAGACATGATTGATGAAATCTTGTCTAGAGTCGGTCAGAATTCTTCGGCACAACTATTTAAGGCGAGATCAGTTTGTAAGACATTCGAAGAACGTTCCAAGAATGTCTTGGTTTATAAGAGACTTTCGTTTGAAAGATGGGGGATATCACATTGGGAAACCCATAAGTTACGATGTGTTTACTTTGACGCATATATTGCGGGGAACCCAAATGCTATTTTACGCAACGGGTTAAGAAATTATTTTGACTCAATATATCCGAATATTGGACTTCGTGATTTAGAAAAAGCGGCTAACATGCAACATAAAGAAGCATGTTATGCTTACGGATTAGTAATGTTTGCTTCTCACCAAAGTGAGAACAAGAACATCGGGCTACAACTATTAAACAAAACGTTCCCACAAGTGACGGAGTCGGTAATTGGAGTAAGAAATGAGGTTTTTAGATTGTTACGGGACTGTTGGACATTACGTAACCCTCGTCCCTTTGACGACGTTACAACACGCTGTCTTATCAACGGCCATAACGGTTATGTTGCACAAGACCAAGGATGGGAAGTAGTCCTAGTAAAACCAGAATGCATGACTTGTTTCTGGACGTATGAATTACGTGTCTTTATTGCCTTTGCTGAACGACTTGTGTACTAGCTAGAATTATCTTCACAACTATCTTGTATCAAAGTCATTGTGTGCTATATTTCATGCTTTATGTAAAATAAGCGGTATTGTAAGTTTGTAAAATATTGTATAAAAGTTTGAACGCGAAATATTATTATAATCAGTTTTTCATATAGAATTGTAGTAGTTGAATTGTATATTAGCTACTAAGTATGAACTTAACGGGTAGGTACTACCCGAATTTAAACTTATAAAACGCTAATATGAAGAAAAAGCTTTTATAAATGAGTTCATATTATGCTACGAAATACTATTAACTACTCTTAATATTCTGTATGATTAACTTGTTCCATTTGACTATTTTGAAGGAAATGGCACCGACTACTCGATACACCGTGAATATGAATGAAGAGGAATTCCGTACTTTTCTAGCTTCAAACATAGCCGCAGTACAGGCTGCGCTACATACCAACAATAACCTTGGATCTAGCAGTACAGGAAATCGTGTAGGATGCACCTACAAAGAATTCACTGCCTGCAAACCTTTGGAATTTGATGGAACCGAAGGACCGATCGGATTGAAATGGTGGACCGAGAAGGTCGAATCGGTGTTTGCCATAAGTAAGTGTACTGAAGAGGACAAAGTGAAGTACGCTACGCATACCTTCACAGGTTCTGCGTTAACATGGTGGAATACCTATCTAGAGCAAGTGGGACAAGACGATGCGTATGCACTACCGTGGTCAGCATTCAAGCACTTGATGAACGAGAAGTACCGTCCCAGAACCGAGGTCAATAAGCTCAAGACAGAACTTAGAGGGTTACGAACCCAAGGATTTGATATTACCACGTACGAAAGACGATTCACAGAATTGTGCCTATTGTGTCCGGGAGCATTCGAAGATGAGGAAGAGAAGATCGACGCATTTGTGAAAGGATTACCGGAAAGAATTCAAGAAGATATAAGTTCACACGAGCCCGCCTCCATACAACAGGCATGTAGAATGGCTCACAAACTAGTGAACCAGATTGAAGTAAGAATTAAAGAACAGACTGCTGAAGAGGCCAATGTGAAGCAAGTCAAAAGAAAGTGGGAGGAAAACGGTGATAAGAATCACCAATACAACAACAACAGCAATTACAACAATAATCGCAACAATTATCCCAACAATCGCAACATCAATCGCAACTACAACAAACGGCCCAACAACAACAACAACAACAACAACAGCAACAACAACAATCATCCCAACAACAATAATAACCGCAACAACAACAACAATCAGAAGCAGCTATGCCAAAGGTGTGAAAAGAATCACTCGGGGTTCTGCACCAAATTTTGCAACAAGTGTAAAAGAAATGGTCATAGCGCGGCGAAGTGTGAGGTCTATGGACCAGGGGTTAATAGAACGAAAGGACAAATGGTGTCGGAACGAGTAATGGCGGAGCAAGTAGTGTCGGAGCAAGTTATGCCAATGTAGTTTGTTATAAATGTGGAAAACCGGGCCACATTATTAGAAATTGCCCGAACCAGGAGAACACGAATGGACAAGGCCGCGGAAGAGTTTTCAATATTAATGCGGCAGAGGCACAGGAAGACCCGAAGCTTGTTACGGGTACGTTTCTTATTGACAATAAATCTGCTTACGTTTTATTTGATTCGGGTGCGAATAGAAGCTATATGAGTAGAGATTTTTGTGCTAAATTAAGTTGTCCATTGACGCCTTTGGATAGTAAATTTTTACTCAAATTAGCAAATGGTAAATTAATTTCAGCAGATAATATATGTCGGAATCGAGAAATTAAACTGGTTAGCGAAACATTTAAGATTGATTTGATACCAGTAGAGTTAGGGAGTTTTGATGTAATAATCGGTATGGACTGGTTGAAAGAAGTGAAAGCAGAGATCGTCTGTTACAAAAATGCAATTCGCATTATACGAGAAAAAGGAAAACCCTTAATGGTGTACGGAGAAAAGGGCAACACGAAGCTACATCTTATTAGTAATTTGAAGGCACAAAAACTAATAAGAAAAGGTTGCTATGCTGTTCTAGCACACGTCGAGAAAGTACAAACTGAAGAAAAGAGCATCAATGATGTTCCCATTGCAAAAGAATTTTCCGATGTATTTCCGAAAGAATTACCGGGATTACCCCCACATCGATCCGTTGAATTTCAAATAGATCTTGTACCAGGAGCTGCACCAATAGCTCGTGCTCCTTACAGACTCGCACCCAGCGAGATGAAAGAACTGCAAAGCCAATTACAAGAACTTTTAGAGCGTGGTTTCATTCGACCAAGCACATCACCGTGGGGAGCTCCTGTTTTGTTTGTCAAGAAGAAAGATGGTACATTCAGGTTGTGTATCGACTACCGAGAGTTGAACAAACTTACCATCAAGAACCGCTACCCACTACCGAGAATCGACGACTTATTTGATCAACTACAAGTGTAACGACCCGCACTTTTTCGATCGTTCTATACTTATAAGATTAATATTTACATAAATTAAACCTTACCAACATGATAAGCAATCCAAATTGTCGAGACTTATGTTTTTCGAAAAGAGTTTTACACAACGTTTGACCGTCTAGTTTGACCGATGATATCACGAACTATACAATATATGATAATTATACGTTTGTGTAAATATATGTATATATACATATTTAACATGACCTAAGAATGTTTTAATATCTCATTTTGTATTAATAACAATAAGTTATAAGTATATTTTGAAACTACTAACTTAAGTTTTCAAAACGATAACCATACGTAACGTTATTTGACTTAAATACTTATGACCTATAATGTTTATACATATATCGTATAAGTAATGTATTTAATCACTTTTAAAGACTTAAATACATAAAACAATATAAGTATATTTACAAAAGATAACTATATTTGAATTCTCGTTCCGTTTTCTCAAAGATTTCTATACGTATACCTAGGGTATATGTACCCGTATCATACGCAGCTTCTAGATGTATTTACTATTGGTATATACCAATAAAAATCTGCTCCTTAGCAGCCTTAAATGATTAAGAAACATGTGGAACCAACCATTTGTCAAGTAGCATGAATTATTTAGCAAGAAAACAAAGTTAGGTATCTTTTTTTCCTTTATAACCTAAAAACGTTTTTATGCATGCACACCATTTCTTCACTCCATTTTCTCATACTTACACTTCCATTTCTCTCTCAAAATACTCTTAACTTCATACTTGATCATCTCCAAGCATTTTCCCCATCATTTAGCTTCAAAAACAACACTTAAACCTCATAAGAAAACCTTACAAAAACACTTCAAGAAATCCTTCCAAGAACACCAACTTACTTCCAATCTTTCATCCACTTCCATCACCCTTTTGGTTCTAGGTTCTTACTCCTCTTTTACAACAACCTTGTCCAAGGAACTTGAGGTAGAATCTATGTTCATAACCTTATTCGATTCATATATATATATAGCTATCTTATTTTGTAGAATAAAATTTTAACAACAAGAACATAGTTTGAATGTTTTCAAACTTGTTTGCAAACTAAATAGATCCTTCTAACTTAACTTTTAAAATACTCCAAGACCTGTAATATAACTTAAATATATGCTAATTTAACAAGGTATAACTTGGTTTTTCAAAGATTATCTTAAAAACTGTTTTTACGACGTCGGAGTGCCACCGGGGGCTGTTTTGGGTTGGATAATTAAAAACCATCTTAAACTTTGAATTGGAGGTTTATTTTCTGGAAAAATGATTTTTACTATGAATATGATAACACATAAAAATTTCATGATTTAACTCAAAGTATAAGTATTTTTAGAAAAATAATCATTTAAGGTTGTTTACATGATGAAAAATGATTAACTTCATAAGTTTCACTAAAGTTTGACCTATGCCGTGTGATTTTGAATACAAACTAAGGTATTTACAGTTCATAGTCTTAAAGAGGGACTCGATCCAAGGAGATGGCAAGTTGAATCAACGAAAACGGAGTTGTAACGAAGAAACTATGACCGAAACAAAATCGGATATCCAAGACTAGTTTAGCCACGAAAATAATTGGGAAAAAATTAAATAAATCACATCTTTTTAAGTTAACATGATATTTTATATATATGTACTTATAATTCAATTTTATATGGTTCAGGATCACCCGTAAACAACACGAGAAGATTAATCATAAGATCCCATGATTGTACGCAACACGTCATTTGACAACACCGGTACTTTATGTACGCAACACGTCATTTGACAACACCGGTACCATGGGTCAAGATTAATCTCGACCAATACATATACGATGGGGTTTTATTTATTTCGTTGGGGGTTTTATTTATTTCATTGCGGGTATATTAAACATCTAAAAATGAACCATTAAAATTGAATTACTAACAACGAACTGCTAACTACGGACTAAGGAATTATTCAAAGTATTAAAAGTATAACAAGTATATATATGTGACGTTTGTTTAAAAAGAAAAGGTATTGATATATTATATATGGATAGGTTCGTGATATCAACCGGAGACCAAGTCAAATTATATATATATCTTCAAGACGAAAGTGAGTATATAGTCCCACTTTTAAACTCTAAATATTTCGGGATGAGAATACATGTATTTTATGTTTTACGTTATGGACACAAGTAACTGAAAAATATATTCTACGTTGAGTTGTACCACTGGCATACTTCCCTGTAGCTTGGTAACTGTTATTTACAGCGGTATTGTAAACGCGAATCCTGTTGATAGATCTATCGGGCCTGACAACCCCAACCGGACTAGACGACCAGTATTCAACGGTTGCACAGTACTTCGTTTCGTGACTACACTTGGTACGGTGTAGTAAGATTTCATAATAAAGGGAATATGCGACGTGATTAAATGTTAAGTATGGTTACCAAGTGCTCAACCACTTAGAATATTTTTATTAAACTGTTTATATACGAAATCTTGTGGTCTATATATATATATTGCTGCCGGCATTAAACCTATATCTCACCAACTTTATGTTGACCTTTTAAAACATGTCTATTCTCAGGTGATTACTAAAGCTTCCGCTGCATTATGTTGAATTTGAGCAGGATCTTGCGTACGCATATTTGTGTCAAAAATAAAACTGCATACCCAAGGATTTGTGTTGTAAAATATGCTCGAAATCGTGTTGTTATCATTATATGTAAAGTTTGTAAGTCGAAGATTATCGCTAAACGATAATCATCTTTTTATTGTCTAAAGCTTGTAACAAAAATAATGGTTATGGTTTGTAATGTATAATATATGCAGTTTCTCTTTTAAAAATGTCGCATATAGAGGTCAATACCTCGCAATGAAATCATACGTTATCTAACACGTTCTTATGGTTAAGGACGGGTTATGACATGTGGTATCAGAGCGGTGGTCTTAGCGAACCAGGTTTGCATTAGTGTGTCTAACTGATAAGTCGTTAGGATACATTAGTAAGTCTGGACTTTGACCGGGTCTGATTTAAAAACCATTGCTTATCATTGTTGGTTAAAATTTATATGTAAATATTATGTAGTACTAATGGGTTAGTTGTTGTGTGATAGATGTCGGGCTCAAAACTTGTCATCACATTCAGTGACTCCGAACCAGAATCTTCAGATGGTGTTCCAGTCATTAACCTATCCGATGACGAAAATAATATCTTTGGGGAAGACTCACAAATTCCGGATGAACCGACTATAGAGAACCCGGAAAGTGAACCCGAGGAGGAAAGTGAACCCGAGGAGGAAAGTGAACCCGAGGAGGAAAGTGAACCCTAGGAGGAAAGTGAACCCGAGGAAGAAATACAGGAAATTACAAAAGACGAGTTCGAACTAGGAAAGAAACGAAAGGCTAATGAATTAGAAAATTCAAATCCCGAGTTTAGTAAGGATGATGTGGCACCAACTCCACTAGACACTACCACCCCTATTCCCGCTATTCCTATTCGTTCTATCCCGGCATCCAGTTCTTCAGCCCCACAGCCAAAATATAGGCAGACAGCCAGGATAAGCGTTAAGCGATTCTTTGAACCTAAACGTCCTAGAAAATAGACCAAACGATGCGCTGCCGTATTAAACCATGGGATCATATAATGTTTTGTATAATATTATTAGTGTGGTTTGCTTAATGTTCGATGTAAGATAAGCATATGTAAAATAGTGAAGTGTGAAATGCAATAATTTTCCATGGTTAAGTATTATTTAGATGGTAGTAATTGATTCTGTACTAAGCTATTAAGTATGGACATTAACGGGTAGGTACTACCCTAGATATAATTATAAAACGCTAATAAGAAGAAAAGGCTTTTATAATAATACCTGGTTCATATTATTAACAAGCTATAATGTACTATAAATACACACTACATCTATAATAATCCATGTGAATAATTATTTTCTTTCATTAGGAAATGGCGCGATTGAATCGAATGACGGAACAAGAAATCCAGGAACTCATCAATCAGCGAGTGAACGACAGAATGTTATGGGTCGAGGCTGCAAGAGGTGCTGCAGTTAACCCAAATCCTCGTGTGGGGTGCACTTACAAAACTTTTCAAGCTTGCAAGCCCTCATCATTCAGTGGAACAGAAGGACCAATCGGTTTAACCCGGTGGATAGAAAAGATGGAGACTGTGTTTAAAATCAGTGGTTGTGTTGAAAAGGACATGACCAAGTATGCATCGTGCACTTTACAAGATAGTGCACTCACGTGGTGGAAAAATTATGTGAAGGCTGTAGGAGGAGATGTAGCTTATGATACTCCGTGGGAAGAATTCAAAACAATGTTAATCAACGAATATTGTCCAAGGAACGAGGTTAGGAAGTTGGAAGATGAGTTACGAAGTCTGAAGGTTATTGGTACTGAAATCACCAACTACAATCAGCGATTCATGGAATTAGTTTTGCTATGTCCTGAATTGGTTCCAACCGAAGAACGGAAGATTGAAATGTACAAAGATGGTTTGCCCAAAAAGGTCAAGGCAAACGTTACAGCATCGAAACCTAAGACAATTCATGAAGCTATAACCATGGCAAACGAGCTAATGGATCAGGTCATCATGGATAAGAAAGCATCCAATACTGATGTGAAGGTATCAAGTAACAAAAGAAAGTGGAATGGAAATTATGATCGAGGTAACCAACAACAATCTTTTAAGAAACAAGAAACCATACAAGGTGCAGGTGGTGGTTCAAGCTTTGGTTACAAAGGACAAAATCCTTTATGCAACCGATGCCACAAACATCACTCTGGCTACTGTAATGTGGTATGCAACAAATGTAATCGAAAGGGTCATCTTGCTGAAGATTGTAGGGCTCTCGTTACAAATACAAATGGTACCAAGACTCCTGCCACCAATGCAAATAGAACTGCTTTGGCTACCATTACTTGTTATGAGTGTGGAAAACAAGGTCACTATAAGAGCCAGTGTCCGAATCTAGAGAAGAATAATGGATCTGCACGTGGAAGAGCATTTGTTATTAATGCTAGAGAGGCGTGTGAAGACCCGGAGCTTGTTACGGGTACGTTTACCATTAATAACTTATCCGCATCTATTATATTTGATACTGGTGCCGATAGAAGTTACGTGAGTAGAGGCTTTTACGCTAAATTGAATTGTTCATCATTACCTCTAGATGCTAAGTACATGATTGAGTTAGCTAATGGTAAACTAATTAAAGCCGATAAAATTTGCCGTGATTGTAAAATAAATTTAGCCGGAGAAACATTTAAAATTGACTTAATACCCGTAGAATTAGGAAGTTTTGATGTAATAGTCGGCATGGACTGGATGTCCAAAGTAGGAGCTGAAGTTGTGTGTGCCAAGAAGGCAATTCGCATTCCTTGTAAGGATAGAATGCTGGTGATGATTTATGGAGAGAAGGGTAACTCAAAGCTAAAACTCATTAGTTATTTGAAAGCTCAAAAGTGCTTGAAGAAAGGGTGCTATGCTATCTTAGCACATGTTAATAAAGTCGAAAAGAAAGAAAAAGAGAAGTGCATCAACGACGTGCCTGTGGCAAGAGATTTTCCTGAAGTTTTTCCGGAAGAGTTGCCGGGATTACCTCCATTTAGATCTGTAGAATTTCAAATAGATTTAGTACCAGGAGCCGCACCAGTGGCTCGTGCTCCATATAGACTTGCACCGTCCGAGTTAAAAGAACTTCAGAGTCAGTTAAAAGAATTACTGGATCATGGATTCATACGACCAAGTACTTCACCGTGGGGAGCTCCGATTCTATTTTTTAAAAAGAAAGATGGATCTTTTAGGATGTGTATAGATTATCGTGAATTAAATAAGTTAACTATCAAAGATCGGTATCCACTACCGAGAATTGACGACTTATTTGATCAACTCCAGGGATCACGTGTTTATTCGAAAATCGACCTAAGATCGGGCTATCATCAACTACGTGTCAAAGAAGAGGACATTCCGAAAACTGCTTTTCGGACACGTTATGGTCATTACGAATTTTTGGTCATGCCGTTTGGATTGACGAATGCGCCAGCTGTATTCATGGACCTCATGAATCGAGTTTGTAGTCCGTATTTAGATAAGTTTGTTATCGTTTTCATTGATGACATTCTTATCTATTCCAAGAGTGAGCAAGAGCATGAGCAGCATTTAAGGTTGATATTAGAGTTGTTGAGAAAAGAACAGCTATACGCTAAATTTTCTAAGTGTGCTTTCTGGTTGAAAGAAGTGCAATTTCTTGGCCACGTTGTTAGTAGCAAAGGAATTCAGGTTGATCCAGCAAAAATTGAAGCCATTGAAAAATGGGAGACTCCTAAAACACCAATGCAGATACGCCAATTTTTGGGTTTAGCCGGTTATTATAGAAGGTTTATTCAAGATTTTTCCCGAATAGCTAAGCCGTTGACAGCATTAACGCAAAAAGGGAAGAAATACGAATGGACCTCGGAGCAGGAGAACGCATTTCAATTACTGAAGAAGAAGTTAACTACGGCGCCTATTTTATCGTTACCTGAAGGGAACGATGATTTTGAAATATATTGTGACGCTTCGCGACAAGGTTTTGGTTGTGTTCTTATGCAACGAAAGAAAGTTATTGCATACGCATCCCGACAATTAAAGATTCACGAGCGGAATTATACGACGCATGATCTAGAACTGGGAGCAGTCGTGTTTGCATTGAAGATATGGAGACACTACTTGTATGGGGTTAAATGCACTGTGTTTACTGATCATAAAAGCCTTCAACATATTTTCGATCAAAAACAGCTGAACATGAGGCAACGTAGGTGGGTTGAGTTAATAAATGACTATGATTGTGAAATTCGTTATCATCCCGGGAAAGCGAACGTGGTGGCCGACGCTCTAAGCAGAAAGGAACGAGAACCAATTCGAGTACGAGCGATGAACATAAAAATTCGCATGAATCTCAACTCACAAATCAAAGAAGTTCAACGAGAAGCACTTACTAAAGAAAATATAGGAAATGAAATAATGAAGAAGTATGAGAAGCAACTCGTTATGCGGGAAGATGGAATTCGATATTTTGCAAATCGTATTTGGGTA
This sequence comes from Rutidosis leptorrhynchoides, assembly GCF_046630445.1. Taxonomy (NCBI): domain Eukaryota; kingdom Viridiplantae; phylum Streptophyta; class Magnoliopsida; order Asterales; family Asteraceae; genus Rutidosis; species Rutidosis leptorrhynchoides. The sequence goes on along the minus strand of NC_092333.1, from coordinate 22,409,250 downwards.
CCGAAGTTGGGTGGATTAAGGAAGTTGATATTGAACGAGGCACATAAGACAAGATATTCGATACATCCTGGAGTTGGAAAGATGTACCAAGATATTAAGACGCATTATTGGTGGCCTAATTTGAAGACAGACGTTGCAACATATGTTGGGGAATGTTTAACTTGTTCCAAAGTCAAAGCAGAACACCAGAAGCCGTCAGGGTTACTTCAACAACCAGAAATTCCAGAATGGAAATGGGACGGTATTACCATGGATTTCATCACGAAGTTACCAAAGACTGCCTGGGGATACGACACCATTTGGGTGATTGTTGATCGTCTCACCAAGTCTGCACATTTCTTGCCTATGAAGGAAACGGATAGAATGGAGAAACTATTACGATTGTATATAAAGGAAATTGTTTCAAGGCATGGAATACCTATTTCCATTATATCTGATCGTGATAGTAGATTTACCTCAAAGTTCTGGCAATCACTACAGGAGGCCCTAGGAACTCGTTTGGATATGAGCACCGCATATCATCCGCAAACCGACGGGCAGAGTGAAAGAACAATTCAGACTCTTGAAGACATGCTCAGGGCATGTGTGATCGATTTTGGAAACGGATGGGATAAGTATTTACCGTTAGCAGAATTCTCGTATAATAATAGTTATCATGCGAGCATTAAAGCTGCACCATTCGAAGCATTGTATGGAAGGAAGTGTAGATCTCCTATCTGTTGGAATGAAGTAGGAGATCGACATTTAACTGGTCCCGAGATCATACACGAAACGACTGAGAAGATAGTACAAATTAAGGAGAGATTGAAAACAGCCCGTAGTCGCCAAAAGAGCTACGCCGATGTCCGAAGGAAACCATTAGAGTTTCAGATCGGTGACATGGTTATGCTAAAGGTGTCACCTTGGAAAGGTGTGATACGTTTTGGAAAAAGGGGTAAACTGAACCCAAGATATGTAGGCCCGTTCAAGATCATCGAACGCATTGGACCGGTAGCTTATCGACTCGAGTTACCGCAACAACTCGCCGGAGTACATAATACCTTTCACGTCTCGAACCTTAAGAAGTGTCTTGCAAAGGAATACCTCACCATTCCTCTTGAAGAAATCCATGTCGACGAGAAACTACAATTCGTCGAAGAACCAATCGAAATCATGGACCGTGAAGTTAAACAGCTCAAGCAGAGCAACATACCGATCGTTAAGGTTCGTTGGAATGCTCGAAGAGGTCCTGAGTTTACGTGGGAACGGGAAGATCAGATGAAACAAAAGTATCCACACTTGTTTCTCGATGACGCAAAATAGGTACAATTTTAAAATTTCGGGACGAAATTTATTTAACGGGGAGGTAATGTAACGACCCGCACTTTTTCGATCGTTCTATACTTATAAGATTAATATTTACATAAATTAAACCTTACCAACATGATAAGCAATCCAAATTGTCGAGACTTATGTTTTTCGAAAAGAGTTTTACACAACGTTTGACCGTCTAGTTTGACCGATGATATCACGAACTATACAATATATGATAATTATACGTTTGTGTATATATATGTATATATACATATTTAACATGACCTAAGAATGTTTTAATATCTCATTTTGTATTAATAACAATAAGTTATAAGTATATTTTGAAACTACTAACTTAAGTTTTCAAAACGATAACCATACGTAACGTTATTTGACTTAAATACTTATGACCTATAATGTTTATACATATATCGTATAAGTAATGTATTTAATCACTTTTAAAGACTTAAATACATAAAACAATATAAGTATATTTACAAAAGATAACTATATTTGAATTCTCGTTCCGTTTTCTCAAAGATTTCTATACGTATACCTAGGGTATATGTACCCGTATCATACGCAGCTTCTAGATGTATTTACTATTGGTATATACCAATAAAAATCTGCTCCTTAGCAGCCTTAAATGATTAAGAAACATGTGGAACCAACCATTTGTCAAGTAGCATGAATTATTTAGCAAGAAAACAAAGTTAGGTATCTTTTTTTTCCTGTATAACCTAAAAACGTTTTTATGCATGCACACCATTTCTTCACTCCATTTTCTCATACTTACACTTCCATTTCTCTCTCAAAATACTCTTAACTTCATACTTGATCATCTCCAAGCATTTTCCCCATCATTTAGCTTCAAAAACAACACTTAAACCTCATAAGAAAACCTTACAAAAACACTTCAAGAAATCCTTCCAAGAACACCAACTTACTTCCAATCTTTCATCCACTTCCATCACCCTTTTGGTTCTAGGTTCTTACTCCTCTTTTACAACAACCTTGTCCAAGGAACTTGAGGTAGAATCTATGTTCATAACCTTATTCGATTCATATATATATAGCTATCTTATTTTGTGGTATAAAATTTTAACAACAAGAACATAGTTTGAATGTTTTCAAACTTGTTTGCAAACTAAATAGATCCTTCTAACTTAACTTTTAAAATACTCCAAGACCTGTAATATAACTTAAATATATGCTAATTTAACAAGGTATAACTTGGTTTTTCAAAGATTATCTTAAAAACTGTTTTTACGACGTCGGAGTGCCACCGGGGGCTGTTTTGGGTTGGATAATTAAAAACCATCTTAAACTTTGAATTGGAGGTTTATTTTCTGGAAAAATGATTTTTACTATGAATATGATAACACATAAAAATTTCATGATTTAACTCAAAGTATAAGTATTTTTAGAAAAATAATCATTTAAGGTTGTTTACATGATGAAAAATGATTAACTTCATAAGTTTCACTAAAGTTTGACCTATGCCGTGTGATTTTGAATACAAACTAAGGTATTTACAGTTCATAGTCTTAAAGAGGGACTCGATCCAAGGAGATGGCAAGTTGAATCAACGAAAACGGAGTTGTAACGAAGAAACTATGACCGAAACAAAATCGGATATCCAAGACTAGTTTAGCCACGAAAATAATTGGGAAAAAATTAAATAAATCACATCTTTTTAAGTTAACATGATATTTTATATATATGTACTTATAATTCAATTTTATATGGTTCAGGATCACCCGTAAACAACACGAGAAGATTAATCATAAGATCCCATGATTGTACGCAACACGTCATTTGACAACACCGGTACTTTATGTACGCAACACGTCATTTGACAACACCGGTACCATGGGTCAAGATTAATCTCGACCAATACATATACGATGGGGTTTTATTTATTTCGTTGGGGGTTTTATTTATTTCATTGCGGGTATATTAAACATCTAAAAATGAACCATTAAAATTGAATTACTAACAACGAACTGCTAACTACGGACTAAGGAATTATTCAAAGTATTAAAAGTATAACAAGTATATATATGTGACGTTTGTTTAAAAAGAAAAGGTATTGATATATTATATATGGATAGGTTCGTGATATCAACCGGAGACCAAGTCAAATTATATATATATCTTCAAGACGAAAGTGAGTATATAGTCCCACTTTTAAACTCTAAATATTTCGGGATGAGAATACATGTATTTTATGTTTTACGTTATGGACACAAGTAACTGAAAAATATATTCTACGTTGAGTTGTACCACTGGCATACTTCCCTGTAGCTTGGTAACTGTTATTTACAGCGGTATTGTAAACGCGAATCCTGTTGATAGATCTATCGGGCCTGACAACCCCAACCGGACTGGACGACCAGTATTCAACGGTTGCACAGTACTTCGTTTCGTGACTACACTTGGTACGGTGTAGTAAGATTTCATAATAAAGGGAATATGCGACGTGATTAAATGTTAAGTATGGTTACCAAGTGCTCAACCACTTAGAATATTTTTATTAAACTGTTTATATACGAAATCTTGTGGTCTATATATATATATTGCTGCCGGCATTAAACCTATATCTCACCAACTTTATGTTGACCTTTTAAAACATGTCTATTCTCAGGTGATTACTAAAGCTTCCGCTGCATTATGTTGAATTTGAGCAGGATCTTGCGTACGCATATTTGTGTCAAAAATAAAACTGCATACCCAAGGATTTGTGTTGTAAAATATGCTCGAAATCGTGTTGTTATCATTATATGTAAAGTTTGTAAGTCGAAGATTATCGCTAAACGATAATCATCTTTTTATTGTCTAAAGCTTGTAACAAAAATAATGGTTATGGTTTGTAATGTATAATATATGCAGTTTCTCTTTTAAAAATGTCGCATATAGAGGTCAATACCTCGCAATGAAATCATACGTTATCTAACACGTTCTTATGGTTAAGGACGGGTTATGACAACAAGGCTCGTCTGTTTATTCAAAGATTGACTTACGTTCCGGGTATCATCAAATGCGGGTGAAAGAAGATGATATTCCAAAGACTGCTTTCAGAACACGTTACGGTCATTACGAGTTTATGGTCATGCCATTTGGTTTAACTAATGCACCAGCTGTGTTCATGGACCTTATGAACCGAGTGTGTGGACCATACCTTGACAAGTTTGTCATTGTTTTCATTGATGACATACTTATTTACTCAAAGAATGACCAAGAACATGGTGAACATTTGAGAAAGGTGTTAGAAGTATTGAGGAAGGAAGAATTGTACGCTAAGTTTTCAAAGTGTGCATTTTGGTTGGAAGAAGTTCAATTCCTCGGTCACATAGTGAACAAAGAAGGTATTAAGGTGGATCCGGCAAAGATAGAAACTGTTGAAAAGTGGGAAACCCCGAAAACTCCGAAACACATACGCCAGTTTTTAGGACTAGCTGGTTACTACAGAAGGTTCATCCAAGACTTTTCCAGAATAGCAAAACCCTTGACTGCATTAACGCATAAAGGGAAGAAATTTGAATGGAATGATGAACAAGAGAAAGCGTTTCAGTTATTGAAGAAAAAGCTAACTACGGCACCTATATTGTCATTGCCTGAAGGGAATGATGATTTTGTGATTTATTGTGATGCATCAAAGCAAGGTCTCGGTTGTGTATTAATGCAACGAATGAAGGTGATTGCTTATGCGTCTAGACAATTGAAGATTCACGAACAAAATTATACGACGCATGATTTGGAATTAGGCGCGGTTGTTTTTGCATTAAAGACTTGGAGGCACTACTTATATGGGGTCAAAAGTATTATATATACCGACCACAAAAGTCTTCAACACATATTTAATCAGAAACAACTGAATATGAGGCAGCGTAGGTGGATTGAATTGTTGAATGATTACGACTTTGAGATTCGTTACCACCCGGGGAAGGCAAATGTGGTAGCCGATGCCTTGAGCAGGAAGGACAGAGAACCCATTCGAGTAAAATCTATGAATATAATGATTCATAATAACCTTACTACTCAAATAAAGGAGGCGCAACAAGGAGTTTTAAAAGAGGGAAATTTAAAGGATGAAATACCCAAAGGATCGGAGAAGCATCTTAATATTCGGGAAGACGGAACCCGGTATAGGGCTGAAAGGATTTGGGTACCAAAATTTGGAGATATGAGAGAAATGGTACTTAGAGAAGCTCATAAAACCAGATACTCAATACATCCTGGAACGGGGAAGAGGTACAAGGATCTCAAGAAACATTTTTGGTGGCCGGGTATGAAAGCCGATGTTGCTAAATACGTAGGAGAATGTTTGACGTGTTCTAAGGTCAAAGCTGAGCATCAGAAACCATCAGGTCTACTTCAACAACCCGAAATCCCGGAATGGAAATGGGAAAACATTACCATGGATTTCATCACTAAATTGCCAAGGACTGCAAGTGGTTTTGATACTATTTGGGTAATAGTTGATCGTCTCACCAAATCAGCACACTTCCTGCCAATAAGAGAAGATGACAAGATGGAGAAGTTAGCACGACTGTATTTGAAGGAAGTCGTCTCCAGACATGGAATACCAATCTCTATTATCTCTGATAGGGATGGCAGATTTATTTCAAGATTCTGGCAGACATTACAGCAAGCATTAGGAACTCGTCTAGACATGAGTACTGCCTATCATCCACAAACTGATGGGCAGAGCGAAAGGACGATACAAACGCTTGAAGACATGCTACGAGCATGTGTTATTGATTTCGGAAACAGTTGGGATCGACATCTACCGTTAGCAGAATTTTCCTACAACAATAGCTACCATTCAAGCATTGAGATGGCGCCGTTTGAAGCACTTTATGGTAGAAAGTGCAGGTCTCCGATTTGTTGGAGTGAAGTGGGGGATAGACAGATTACGGGTCCGGAGATTATACAAGAAACTACCGAGAAGATCATCCAAATTCAACAACGGTTGAAAACCGCCCAAAGTCGACAAAAGAGCTACGCTGACATTAAAAGAAAAGATATAGAATTTGAAATTGGAGAGATGGTCATGCTTAAAGTTGCACCTTGGAAAGGCGTTGTTCGATTTGGTAAACGAGGGAAATTAAATCCAAGGTATATTGGACCATTCAAGATTATTGATCGTGTCGGACCAGTAGCTTACCGACTTGAGTTACCTCAACAACTCACGGCTGTACATAACACTTTCCACGTCTCGAATTTGAAGAAATGTTTTGCTAAAGAAGATCTCACTATTCCATTAGATGAAATCCAAATCAACGAAAAACTTCAATTCATCGAAGAACCCGTCGAAATAATGGATCGTGAGGTTAAAAGACTTAAGCAAAACAAGATACCAATTGTTAAGGTTCGATGGAATGCTCGTAGAGGACCCGAGTTCACCTGGGAGCGTGAAGATCAGATGAAGAAGAAATACCCGCATCTATTTCCAGAAGATTCGTCATTACCTTCAACAGCTTAAAATTTCGGGACGAAATTTATTTAACGGGTAGGTACTGTAGTGACCCGAACTTTTCCATGTTTATATATATTAATTGAGATTGATATTTACATGATTAAATGTTTCCAACATGTTAAGCAATCAAACTTGTTAAGACTTGATTAATTGAAATAGGTTTCATATAGACAATTGACCACCCAAGTTGACCGGTGATTCACGAACGTTAAAACTTGTAAAAACTATATGATGACATATATATGGTCATATATATAGTTAACATGATATTATGATAAGTAAACATATCATTAAGTATATTAACAATGAACTACATATGTAAAAACAAGACTACTAACTTAATGATTTTGAAACGAGACATATATGTAACGATTATCGTTGTAACTACATTTAATGTATATATATCATATTAAGAGATATTCGTACATCATAATATCATAATAATATAATAATTTAAAATCTCTTTTGATATTATAAACATTGGGTTAACAACATTTAACAAGATCGTTAACCTAAAGGTTTCAAAACAACATTTACATGTAACGACTAACGATGACTTAACGACTCAGTTAAAATGTATATACATGTAGTGTTTTAATATGTATTCAAACACTTTTGAAAGACTTCAAGACACTTATCAAAATACTTCTACTTAACAAAAATGCTTACAATTACATCCTCGTTCAGTTTCATCAACAATTCTACTCGTATGCACCCGTATTCGTACTCGTACAATACACAGCTTTTAGATGTATGTACTATTGGTATATACACTCCAATGATCAGCTCTTAGCAGCCCATTTGAGTCACCTAACACATGTGGGAACCATCATTTGGCAACTAGCATGAAATATCTCATAAAATTACAAAAATATGAGTAATCATTCATGACTTATTTACATGAAAACAAAATTACATATCCTTTATATCTAATCCATACACCAACGACCAAAAACACCTACAAACACTTTCATTCTTCAATTTTCTTCATCTAATTGATCTCTCTCAAGTTCTATCTTCAAGTTCTAAGTGTTCTTCATATATTTTACAAGTTCTAGTTACATAAAATCAAGAATACTTTCAAGTTTGCTAGCTCACTTCCAATCTTGTAAGGTGATCATCCAACCTCAAGAAATCTTTGTTTCTTACAGTAGGTTATCATTCTAATACAAGGTAATAATCATATTCAAACTTTGGTTCAATTTCTATAACTATAACAATCTTATTTCAAGTGATGATCTTACTTGAACTTGTTTTCGTGTCATGATTCTGCTTCAAGAACTTCGAGCCATCCAAGGATCCGTTGAAGCTAGATCCATTTTTCTCTTTTCCAGTAGGTTTATCCAAGGAACTTAAGGTAGTAATGATGTTCATAACATCATTCGATTCATACATATAAAGCTATCTTATTCGAAGGTTTAAACTTGTAATCACTAGAACATAGTTTAGTTACTTCTAAACTTGTTCGCAAACAAAAGTTAATCCTTCTAACTTGACTTTTAAAATCAACTAAACACATGTTATATATCTATATGATATGCTAACTTAATGATTTAAAACCTGGAAACACGAAAAACACCGTAAAACCGGATTTACGCCGTCGTAGTAACACCGCGGGCTGTTTTGGGTTAGTTAATTAAAAACTATGATAAACTTTGATTTAAAAGTTGTTATTCTGAGAAAATGATTTTTATTATGAACATGAAACTATATCCAAAAATTATGGTTAAACTCAAAGTGGAAGTATGTTTTCTAAAATGGTCATCTAGACGTCGTTCTTTCGACTGAAATGACTACCTTTACAAAAACGACTTGTAACTTATTTTTCCGACTATAAACCTATACTTTTTCTGTTTAGATTCATAAAATAGAGTTCAATATGAAACCATAGCAATTTGATTCACTCAAAACGGATTTAAAATGAAGAAGTTATGGGTAAAACAAGATTGGATAATTTTTCTCATTTTAGCTACGTGAAAATTGGTAACAAATCTATTCCAACCATAACTTAATCAACTTGTATTGTATATTATGTAATCTTGAGATACCATAGACACGTATACAATGTTTCGACCTATCATGTCGACACATCTATATATATTTCGGAACAACCATAGACACTCTATATGTGAATGTTGGAGTTAGCTATACAGGGTTGAGGTTGATTCCAAAATATATATAGTTTGAGTTGTGATCAATACTGAGATACGTATACACTGGGTCGTGGATTGATTCAAGATAATATTTATCGATTTATTTCTGTACATCTAACTGTGGACAACTAGTTGTAGGTTACTAACGAGGACAGCTGACTTAATAAACTTAAAACATCAAAATATATTAAAAGTGTTGTAAATATATTTTGAACATACTTTGATATATATGTATATATTGTTATAGGTTCGTGAATCAACCAGTGGCCAAGTCTTACTTCCCGACGAAGTAAAAATCAGTGAAAGTGAGTTATAGTCCCACTTTTAAAATCTAATATTTTTGGGATGAGAATACATGCAGGTTTTATAAATGATTTACAAAATAGACACAAGTACGTGAAACTACATTCTATGGTTGAATTATCGAAATCGAATATGCCCCTTTTTATTAAGTCTGGTAATCTATGAATTAGGGAACAGACACCCTAATTGACGCGAATCCTAAAGATAGATCTATTGGGCCTAACAAACCCCATCCAAAGTACCGGATGCTTTAGTACTTCGAAATTTATATCATATCCGAAGGGTGTCCCGGAATGATGGGGATATTCTTATATATGCATCTTGTTAATGTCGGTTACCAGGTGTTCACCATATGAATGATTTTTATCTCTATGTATGGGATGTGTATTGAAATATGAAATCTTGTGGTCTATTATTATTATTTGATATATATAGGTTAAACCTATAACTCACCAACATTTTTGTTGACGTTTTAAGCATGTTTATTCTCAGGTGATTATTAAGAGCTTCCGCTGTCGCATACTTAAATAAGGACGAGATTTGGAGTCCATGCTTGTATGATATTGTGTAAAAACTGCATTCAAGAAACTTATTTTGTTGTAACATATTTGTATTGTTAACCATTATGTAATGGTCGTGTGTAAACAGGATATTTTAGATTATCATTATTTGATAATCTACGTAAAGCTTTTTAAACCTTTATTGATGAAATAAAGGTTATGGTTTGTTTTAAAATGAATGCAGTCTTTGAAAAACGTCTCATATAGAGGTCAAAACCTCGCAACAAAATCAATTAATATGGAACGTTTTTAATCAATAAGAACGGGACATTTCACGTTGCTTGTCCTCAAGCAATACATAACTTGAAATAAAAACATACATGAATCACTTTTTTATTCATCACACTTTGTACATCAGTGATTTTGATATGGTGATATAAACAATGATAGTAATGATAGAACCATGGTTAAAGGTGGGTGTGTCATCCACAGTTGCCTCAGGTTTAGGTCAACGACACTTGCAATCAAATAGCCGATTTACTTTCGGTTTCCAAAGCAAAGTGCACATTTGAAAGGCAATTTACAGTCCCACATGACTATGAAAATGTAGATCCTTAAAGAAATTGGATCTTTATGAAAATATTTGATCTTTGAAAATTCAATCTAGCTTTTACCCTAGATAAGTTTTCTGGAATAACCCTTCAACGGTGTTGCAAAATATTTTTGAGGGTTTTGTGGGTTTCAGATTTGAAAATTTTAGCTCAAAACTTATGGTTTTGTGTAACCCACTTGCTAACCTTGTATTAGGAAAGCAACACGTCCAGTATACTTGCTCCGTATATTACCTTTCGGTAAACTACCGTCCGGTTGTAAAGGAAAGCGATGAACAAGCAACTGTTAAGGCAATGTCCCGTGACATGCTTTTGATTATGGTCTATAAACGTGTCGGATGCTAGTACTATACTTTGTAGGAGCAATAGTAAAGATCATCCTATGATTTTTGGTCTGGCACAAGGTCCTGTATTTGACCATGCTATGCAACCACCGTTCTTACGGTTGACACCCGATTTGGTTCAGGTGACCTAATGAATTCCAGGTGAATTCCTAGGATTTTACGTTCAATGGTAATGAATGCATTGAAAATAGGTTTTCAGAAAACAAATCGGTTTGTAATTTGATCAAAATATTTTCTCGTTCAAGTTCGAGTTTAGATATCATTGAATTCCATGAGTTTGTAATTCTCAATCTTTAAGGACAATCTCAAGGATTGAGTAATATCAGGCTTAAAAGCTGATTTTTAATCTTTAAGGAGATTATCCTTTCTGGGGGTTTAATTCATTAGTCGTATCAAGCTAATTTGCACGGCGCCCTCCCCATTTTACGAGACATATCCTCTCATGGTTAGGATAAGTCTGACCACATGGCGACCCTGTTTGATGCTGAGGTCCGTGGATTTCCTGCTGATTTTAGAGATGACTTTTCTAGATTTTTTGTCAACCTACAGCTGGTCTGGACGACAACTTCTTGACCTAAATCAAGAAGCGCGTGTCTTTTTTGGAAGACTTTACTTTCTTTTAATGATGGAATTGATTCATCGTGTAGATCCATCTTTCATTACAGTAAATCGGGTAAAACAGTTAATTTAGTCCAAAACAAAAGCACCTGTAATAACTTTACGGAAACATGTGATAGATACTTTTTAATTGAATAACTTGGTACATTCTGTAGTGACCCGAACTTTTCCATGTTTATATATATTAATTGAGATTGATATTTACATGATTAAATGTTTCCAACATGTTAAGCAATCAAACTTGTTAAGACTTGATTAATTGAAATAGGTTTCATATAGACAATTGACCACCCAAGTTGACCGGTGATTCACGAACGTTAAAACTTGTAAAAACTATATGATGACATATATATAGTTATATATATAGTTAACATGATATTATGATAAGTAAACATATCATTAAGTATATTAACAATGAACTACATATGTAAAAACAAGACTACTAACTTAATGATTTTGAAACGAGACATATATGTAACGATTATCGTTGTAACGACATTTAATGTATATATATCATATTAAGAGATATTCGTACATCATAATATCATGATAATATAATAATTTAAAATCTCTTTTGATATTATAAACATTGGGTTAACAACATTTAACAAGATCGTTAACCTAAAGGTTTCAAAACAACATTTACATGTAACGACTAACGATGACTTAACGACTCAGTTAAAATGTATATACATGTAGTGTTTTAATATGTATTCATACACTTTTGAAAGACTTCAAGACACTTATCAAAATACTTCTAGTTAACAAAAATGCTTACAATTACATCCTCGTTCAGTTTCATCAACAATTCTACTCGTATGCACCCGTATTCGTACTCGTACAATACACAGCTTTTAGATGTATGCACTATTGGTATATATACTCCAATGATCAGCTCTTAGCAGCCCATGTGAGTCACCTAACACATGTGGGAACCATCATTTGGCAACTAGCATGAAATATCTCATAAAATTACAAAAATATGAGTAATCATTCATGACTTATTTACATGAAAACAAAATTACATATCCTTTATATCTAATCCATACACCAACGACCAAAAACACCTACAAAGACTTTCATTCTTCAATTTTCTTCATCTAATTGATCTCTCTCAAGTTCTATCTTCAAGTTCTAAGTGTTCTTCATAAATTCTATAAGTTCTAGTTACATAAAATCAAGAATACTTTCAAGTTTGCTAGCTCACTTCCAATCTTGTAAGGTGATCATCCAACCTCAAGAAATCTTTGTTTCTTACAGTAGGTTATCATTCTAATACAAGGTAATAATCATATTCAAACTTTGGTTCAATTTCTATAACTATAACAATCTTATTTCAAGTGATGATCTTACATGAACTTGTTTTCGTGTCATGATTCTGCTTCAAGAACTTCGAGCCATCCAAGGATCCATTGAAGCTAGATCCATTTTTCTCTTTTCCAGTAGGTTTATCCAAGGAACTTAAGGTAGTAATGATGTTCATAACATCATTCGATTCATACATATAAAGCTATCTTATTCGAAGGTTTAAACTTGTAATCACTAGAACATAGTTTAGTTAATTCTAAACTTGTTCGCAAACAAAAGTTAATCCTTCTAACTTGACTTTTAAAATCAACTAAACACATGTTCTATATCTATATGATATGCTAACTTAATGATTTAAAACCTGGAAACACGAAAAACACCGTAAAACCGGATTTACGCCGTCGTAGTAACACCGCGGGCTGTTTTGGGTTAGTTAATTAAAATCTATGATAAACGTTGATTTAAAAGTTGTTATTTTGAGAAAATGATTTTTATTATGAACATGAAACTATATCCAAAAATTATGGTTAAACTCAAAGTGGAAGTATGTTTTCTAAAATGGTCATCTAGACGTCGTTCTTTCGACTGAAATAACTACCTTTACAAAAACGACTTGTAACTTATTTTTCCAACTATAAACCTATACTTTTTCTGTTTAGATTCATAAAATAGAGTTCAATATAAAACCATAGCAATTTGATTCACTCAAAACGGATTTAAAATGAAGAAGTTATGGGTAAAACAAGATTGGATAATTTTTCTCATTTTAGCTACTTGAAAATTGGTAACAAATCTATTCCAACCATAACTTAATCAACTTGTATTGTATATTATGTAATCTTGAGATACCATAGACACGTATACAATGTTTCGACCTATCATGTCGACACATCTATATATATTTCGGAACAACCATAGACACTCTATATGTGAATGTTGGAGTTAGCTATACAGGGTTGAGGTTGATTCCAAAATATATATAGTTTGAGTTGTGATCAATACTGAGATACGTATACACTGGGTCGTGGATTGATTCAAGATAATATTTATCGATTTATTTCTGTACATCTAACTGTGGACAACTAGTTGTAGGTTACTAACGAGGACAGCTGACTTAATAAACTTAAAACACCAAAATATATTAAAAGTGTTGTAAATATATTTTGAACATACTTTGATATATATGTATATATTGTTATAGGTTTGTGAATCAACCAGTGGCCAAGTCTTACTTCCCGACGAAGTAAAAATCTGTGAAAGTGAGTTATAGTCCCACTTTTAAAATCTAATATTTTTGGGATGAGAATACATGCAAGTTTTATAAATGATTTACAAAATAGACACAAGTACGTGAAACTACATTCTATGGTTGAATTATCGAAATCGAATATGCCCCTTTTTATTAAGTCTGGTAATCTAAGAATTAGGGAACAGACACCCTAATTGACGCGAATCCTAAAGATAGATCTATTGGGCCTAACAAACCCCATCCAAAGTACCAGATGCTTTAGTACTTCGAAATTTATATCATATCCGAAGGGTGTCCCGGAATGATGGGGATATTCTTATATATGCATCTTGTTATTGTCGGTTACCAGGTGTTCACCATATGAATGATTTTTATCTCTATGTATGGGATGTGTATTGAAATATGAAATCTTGTGGTCTATTGTTACGATTTGATATATATAGGTTAAACCTATAACTCACCAACATTTTTGTTGACGTTTTAAGCATGTTTATTCTCAGGTGATTATTAAGAGCTTCCGCTGTCGCATACTTAAATAAGGACAAGATTTGGAGTCCATGTTTGTATGATATTGTGTAAAAACTGCATTCAAGAAACTGATTTCGATGTAACATATTTGTATTGTAAACCATTATGTAATGGTCGTGTGTAAACAGGATATTTTAGATTATCATTATTTGATAATCTACGTAAAGCTTTTTAAACCTTTATTTATGAAATAAAGGTTATGGTTTGTTTTAAAAATGAATGCAGTCTTTGAAAAACGTCTCATATAGAGGTCAAAACCTCGCAACGAAATCAATTAATATGGAACGTTTTTAATCAATAAGAACGGGACATTTCAGTTGGTATCAGAGCGTTGGTCTTAGAGAACCAGAATTTTGCATTAGTGTGTCTTATCGAGTTTGTTAGGATGCATTAGTGAGTCTGGACTTCGACCGTGTTTACTTGAAAAATGATTGCTTAACAAATTTTGTTGGAAACTATATATTTTTAACATGTGAATATTATGTGATATATTAATCTCTTAACGCGTTTGATATTATGTGATAGATGTCTACCTCTAGAACAAGTCCCATTGACTCACCTAATAATAATGAAGAGTCAAATGTAAATTGGAATGATTCGTGGACTGATTCACAAGTTCCCGAAGAGGAACCGGAAGAAGAGTCGGAACCGGAAGAAGAATCGGAACCGGAAGAAGAATCGGAACCAGATGAAGAAATAGAACCGGTGGGGGAAATAATAAAACGGTTAAGTAAAAGAAAATCCTCAACCAACCGACCAAGGTTAATTATGGTCAATGGTGTTTCCGCCAAGGAAGCAAAATATTGGGAGGATTACCAATTCTCCGATGAATCAGATTCCGACGAGAATTCCGATGATGTTATAGAAATTACCCCAACTGAATTTAAAAAGGCAAAAGAAAATAATAAGGGAAAGGGCATAAAAATAGAGAAATTTAATTCCAACCCCGATGAACTTTATATGTATCGTCAACCCCCGAAGTCCTTAAGTTGTAACAATGACCCGGGAACCTCTAAACCACCAGGTTTTTCTAAACCAATGTGGATCACGACGGCTCGTATTAGGGGAACATCATATATCCCTAGAAACTTGGCAAAACGAACCAAAACCGAAGAAGAAGAAACGAGCGAGTCGGAATAAGATAGTTGTATTCGTGTGGTGTAATATATGGAATATAGTGTTCTTATGCTTTATGATATATGTAAAAATTGCTTGTATTAATAAGTATTTTTTTATGAATCTAACTCTTGTCTATTTTACAGTTTAAAAACACAAAATGGATAGACAACCCAATATTTTAAGAGACCTACCCGGAGACATGATTGATGAAATCTTGTCTAGAGTCGGCCAGAATTCTTCGGCACAACTATTTAAGGCGAGATCAGTTTGTAAGACATTCGAAGAACGTTCCAAGAATGCCTTGGTTTATAAAAGGCTTTCGTTTGGAAGATGGGGGATATCACATTGGGAAATCCATAAGTTACGATGTGTTTACTTTGACGCATATATTGCGGGGAACCCAAATGCTATTTTACGCAATGGGTTAAGAAATTATTTTGACTCAATATATCCGAATATTGGACTTCGTGATTTAGAAAAAGCGGCTAACATGCAACATAAAGAAGCATGTTATGCTTACGGATTAGTAATGTTCGCTTCTCACCAAAGTGAGAACAAGAACATCGGGCTACAACTATTAAACAAAACGTTCCCACAAGTGACGGAGTCGGTAATTGGGGTAAGAAATGAGGTTTTTAGATTGTTACGGGACTGTTGGACATTACGTAACCCTCGTCCCTTTGACGACGTTACAACACGCTGTCTTATCAACGGCCATAACGGTTATGTTGCACAAGACCAAGGATGGGAAGTAGTCCTAGTAAAACCAGAATGCATGACTTGTTTCTGGACGTATGAATTACGTGTCTTTATTGCCTTTGCTGAACGACTTGTGTACTAGCTAGAATTGTCTTCACAACTATCTTGTATCAAAGTTATTGTGTGCTATATTTCATGCTTTATGTAAAATAAGCGGTATTGTAAGTTTGTAAAATATTGTATAAAAGTTTGAACGCGAAATATTATTATAATCAGTTTTTCATATAGAATTGTAGTAGTTGAATTGTATATTAGCTACTAAGTATGAACTTAACGGGTAGGTACTACCCGAATTTAAACTTATAAAACGCTAATATGAAGAAAAAGCTTTTATAAATGAGTTCATATTATGCTACGAAATACTATTAACTACTCTTAATATTCTGTATGATTAACTTGTTCCATTTAACTATTTTGAAGGAAATGGCACCGACTACTCGACACACCGTGAATATGAATGAAGAGGAATTCCGTACTTTTCTAGCTTCAAACATAGCCGCAGTACAGGCTGCGCTACATACCAACAATAACCTTGGATCTAGCAGTACAGGAAATCGTGTAGGATGCACCTACAAAGAATTCACTGCCTGCAAACCTTTGGAATTTGATGGAACCGAAGGACCGATCGGATTGAAACGGTGGACCGAGAAGGTTGAATCGGTGTTTGCCATAAGTAAGTGTACTGAAGAGGACAAAGTGAAGTACGCTACGCATACCTTCACAGGTTCTGCGTTAACATGGTGGAATACCTATCTAGAGCAAGTGGGACAAGATGATGCGTACGCACTACCGTGGTCAGCATTCAAGCACTTGATGAACGAGAAGTACCGTCCCAGAACCGAGGTCAATAAGCTCAAAACAGAACTTAGAGGGTTACGAACCCAAGGATTTGATATTACCACGTACGAAAGACGATTCACAGAATTGTGCCTATTATGTCCGGGAGCATTCGAAGATGAGGAAGAGAAGATCGACGCATTTGTGAAAGGATTACCGGAAAGAATCCAAGAAGATATAAGTTCACACGAGCCCGCCTCCATACAACAGGCATGTAGAATGGCTCACAAACTAGTGAACTAGATTGAAGAAAGAATTAAAGAACAGACTGCTGAAGAGGCCAATGTGAAGCAAGTCAAAAGAAAGTGGGAGGAAAACGGTGATAAGAATCACCAATACAACAACAACAGCAATTACAACAATAATCGCAACAATTATCCCAACAATCGCAACATCAATCGCAACTACAACAAACGGCCCAACAACAACAACAACAACAACAACAACAACTACAACAATCATCCCAACAACAATAATAACCGCAACAACAACAACAATCAGAAGCAGCTATGCCAAAGGTGTGAAAAGTATCACTCGGGGTTCTGCACCAAATTTTGCAACAAGTGTAAAAGAAATGGTCATAGCGCGGCGAAGTGTGAGGTCTATGGACCAGGGGTTAACAGAACGAAAGGAACAAATGGTGTCGGAACGAGTAATGGCGGAGCAAGTAGTGTCGGAGCAAGTTATGCCAATGTAGTTTGTTATAAATGTGGAAAACCGGGCCACATTATTAGAAATTGCCCAAACCAGGAGAACACGAATGGACAAGGCCGCAGAAGAGTTTTCAATATTAATGCGGCAGAGGCACAAGAAGACCCGGAGCTTGTTACGGGTACGTTTCTTATTGACAATAAATCTACTTACGTTTTATTTGATTCGGGTGCGGATAGAAGCTATATGAGTAGAGATTTTTGTGCTAAATTAAGTTGTCCATTGACACCTTTGGATAGTAAATTTTTACTCGAATTAGCAAATGGTAAATTAATTTCAGCAGATAATATATGTCGGAATCGAGAAATTAAACTGGTTAGCGAAACATTTAAGATTGATTTGATACCAGTAGAGTTAGGGAGTTTTGATGTGATAATCGGTATGGACTGGTTGAAAGAAGTGAAAGCAGAGATCGTTTGTTACAAAAATGCAATTCGCATTATACGATAAAAAGCAAAACCCTTAATGGTGTACGGAGAAAAGGGCAACACGAAGCTACATCTTATTAGTAATTTGAAGGCACAAAAACTAATAAGAAAAGGTTGCTATGCTGTTCTAGCACACGTCGAGAAAGTACAAACTGAAGAAAAGAGCATCAATGATGTTCCCATTGCAAAAGAATTTCCCGATGTATTTCCGAAAGAATTACCGGGATTACCCCCACATCGATCCGTTGAATTTCAAATAGATCTTGTACCAGGAGCTGCACCAATAGCTCGTGCTCCTTACAGACTCGCACCCAGCGAGATGAAAGAACTGCAAAGCCAATTACAAGAACTTTTAGAGCGTGGTTTCATTCGACCAAGCACATCACCGTGGGGAGCTCCTGTTTTGTTTGTCAAGAAGAAAGATGGTACATTCAGGTTGTGTATCGACTACCGAGAGTTGAACAAACTTACCATCAAGAACCGCTACCCACTACCGCGAATCGATGACTTATTTGATCAACTACAAGGCTCGTCTGTTTATTCAAAGATTGACTTACGTTCCGGGTATCATCAAATGCGGGTGAAAGAAGATGATATTCCAAAGACTGCTTTCAGAACACGTTACAGTCATTACGAGTTTATGGTCATGCCGTTTGGTTTAACTAATGCACCAGCTGTGTTCATGGACCTTATGAACCGAGTGTGTGGACCATACCTTGACAAGTTTGTCATTGTTTTCATTGATGACATACTTATTTATTCAAAGAATGACCAAGAACACGGTGAACATTTGAGAAAGGTGTTAGAAGTATTGAGGAAGGAAGAATTGTACGCTAAGTTTTCAAAGTGTGCATTTTGGTTGGAAGAAGTTCAATTCCTCGGTCACATAGTGAACAAAGAAGGTATTAAGGTGGATCCGACAAAGATAGAAACTGTTGAAAAGTAGGAAACCCCGAAAACTCCGAAACACATACGCCAGTTTTTAGGACTAGCTGGTTACTACAGAAGGTTCATCCAAGACTTTTCCAGAATAGCAAAACCCTTGACTGTATTAACGCATAAAGGAAAAAATTTGAATGGAAGGATGAACAAGAGAAAGCGTTTCTGTTATTGAAGAAAAAGCTAACCACGGCACCTATATTGTCATTGCCTAAAGGGAATGATGATTTTGTGATTTATTGTGACGCATCAAAGCAAGGTCTCGGTTGTGTATTAATGCAACGAATGAAGGTGATTGCTTATGCGTCTAGACAATTGAAGATTCACGAGCAAAATTATATGACGCATGATTTGGAATTAGGCGCGGTTGTTTTTGCATTAAAGACTTGGAGGCACTACTTATATGGGGTCAAAAGTATTATATATACCGACCACAAAAGTCTTCAACTCATATTTAATCAGAAACAACTGAATATGAGGCAGCGTAGGTGGATTGAATTATTAAATGATTACGACTTTGAGATTCGTTACCACCCGGGAAAGGCAAAAGTGGTAGCCGATGCCTTGAGCAGGAAGGACAGAGAACCCATTCGAGTAAAATCTATGAATATAATGATTCATAATAACCTTACTACTCAAATAAAGGAGGCGCAACAAGGAGTTTTAAAAAAGGGAAATTTAAAGGATGAAATACCCAAAGGATCGGAGAAGCATCTTAATATTCGGGAAGGCAGAACCCGGTATAGGGCTGAAAGGATTTGGGTACCAAAATTTGGAGATATGAGAGAAATGGTACTTAGAGAAGCTCATAAAACCAGATACTCAATACATCCTGGAACGGGGAAGATGTACAAGGATCTCAAGAAACATTTTTGGTGGCCGGGTATGAAAGCTGATGTTGCTAAATATGTAGGAGAATGTTTGACGTGTTCTAAGGTTAAAGCTGAGCATCAGAAACCATCAGGTCTACTTCAACAACCCGAAATCCCGGAATGGAAATGGGAAAACATTACAATGGATTTCATCACTAAATTGCCAAGGACTGCAAGTGGTTTTGATACTATTTGGGTAATAGTTGATCGTCTCACCAAATCAGCACACTTCCTGCCAATAAGAGAAGATGACAAGATGGAGAAGTTAGCACGACTGTATTTGAAGGAAGTCATCTCCAGACATGGAATACCAATCTCTATTATCTCTGATAGGGATGGCAGATTTATTTCAAGATTCTGGAAGACATTACAGCAAGCATTAGGAACTCGTCTAGACATGAGTACTGCCTATCATCCACAAACTGATGGGCAGAGCGAAAAGACGATACAAACGCTTGAAGACATGCTACGAGCATGTGTTATTGATTTCGGAAACAGTTGGGATCGATATCTACCGTTAGCAGAATTTTCCTACAACAACAGCTACCATTCAAGCATTGAGATGGCGCCTTTTGAAGCACTTTATGGTAGAAAGTGCAGGTCTCCGATTTGTTGGAATGAAGTGGGGGATAGACAGATTACGGGTCCGGAGATTATACAAGAAACTACCGAGAAGATCATCCAAATTCAACAACGGTTGAAAACCGCCCAAAGTCGACAAAAGAGCTACGCTGACATTAAAAGAAAAGATATAGAATTTGAAATTGGAGAGATGGTCATGCTTAAAGTTTCACCTTGGAAAGGCGTTGTTCGATTTGGTAAACGAGGGAAATTAAATCCAAGGTATATTGGACCATTCAAGATTATTGATCGTGTCGGACCAGTAGCTTACCGACTTGAGTTACCTCAACAACTCGCGGCTGTACATAACACTTTCCACGTCTCGAATTTGAAGAAATGTTTTGCTAAAGAAGATCTCACTATTCCGTTAGATGAAATCCAAATCAACGAAAAACTTCAATTCATCGAAGAACCCGTCAAAATAATGGATCGTGAGGTTAAAAGACTTAAGCAAAACAAGATACCAATTGTTAAGGTTCGATGGAATGCTCCGAGAGGACCCGAGTTCACCTGGGAGCGTGAAGATCAGATGAAGAAGAAATACCCGCATCTATTTCCAGAAGATTCGTCAACACCTTCAACAGCTTAAAATTTCGGGACGAAATTTATTTAACGGGTAGGTACTGTAGTGACCCGAACTTTTCCATGTTTATATATATTAATTGAGATTGATATTTACATGATTAAATGTTTCCAACATGTTAAGCAATCAAACTTGTTAAGACTTGATTAATTGAAATAGGTTTCATATAGACAATTGACCACCCAAGTTGACCGGTGATTCACGAACGTTAAAACTTGTAAAAACTATATGATGACATATATATAGTTATATATATAGTTAACATGATATTATGATAAGTAAACATATCATTAAGTATATTAACAATGAACTACATATGTAAAAACAAGACTACTAACTTAATGATTTTGAAACGAGACATATATGTAACGATTATCGTTGTAACGACATTTAATGTATATATATCATATTAAGAGATATTCGTACATCATAATATCATGATAATATAATAATTTAAAATCTCTTTTGATATTATAAACATTGGGTTAACAACATTTAACAAGATCGTTAACCTAAAGGTTTCAAAACAACATTTACATGTAACGACTAACGATGACTTAACGACTCAGTTAAAATGTATATACATGTAGTGTTTTAATATGTATTCATACACTTTTGAAAGACTTCAAGACACTTATCAAAATACTTCTAGTTAACAAAAATGCTTACAATTACATCCTCGTTCAGTTTCATCAACAATTCTACTCGTATGCACCCGTATTCGTACTCGTACAATACACAGCTTTTAGATGTATGCACTATTGGTATATATACTCCAATGATCAGCTCTTAGCAGCCCATGTGAGTCACCTAACACATGTGGGAACCATCATTTGGCAACTAGCATGAAATATCTCATAAAATTACAAAAATATGAGTAATCATTCATGACTTATTTACATGAAAACAAAATTACATATCCTTTATATCTAATCCATACACCAACGACCAAAAACACCTACAAAGACTTTCATTCTTCAATTTTCTTCATCTAATTGATCTCTCTCAAGTTCTATCTTCAAGTTCTAAGTGTTCTTCATAAATTCTATAAGTTCTAGTTACATAAAATCAAGAATACTTTCAAGTTTGCTAGCTCACTTCCAATCTTGTAAGGTGATCATCCAACCTCAAGAAATCTTTGTTTCTTACAGTAGGTTATCATTCTAATACAAGGTAATAATCATATTCAAACTTTGGTTCAATTTCTATAACTATAACAATCTTATTTCAAGTGATGATCTTACATGAACTTGTTTTCGTGTCATGATTCTGCTTCAAGAACTTCGAGCCATCCAAGGATCCATTGAAGCTAGATCCATTTTTCTCTTTTCCAGTAGGTTTATCCAAGGAACTTAAGGTAGTAATGATGTTCATAACATCATTCGATTCATACATATAAAGCTATCTTATTCGAAGGTTTAAACTTGTAATCACTAGAACATAGTTTAGTTAATTCTAAACTTGTTCGCAAACAAAAGTTAATCCTTCTAACTTGACTTTTAAAATCAACTAAACACATGTTCTATATCTATATGATATGCTAACTTAATGATTTAAAACCTGGAAACACGAAAAACACCGTAAAACCGGATTTACGCCGTCGTAGTAACACCGCGGGCTGTTTTGGGTTAGTTAATTAAAATCTATGATAAACGTTGATTTAAAAGTTGTTATTTTGAGAAAATGATTTTTATTATGAACATGAAACTATATCCAAAAATTATGGTTAAACTCAAAGTGGAAGTATGTTTTCTAAAATGGTCATCTAGACGTCGTTCTTTCGACTGAAATAACTACCTTTACAAAAACGACTTGTAACTTATTTTTCCAACTATAAACCTATACTTTTTCTGTTTAGATTCATAAAATAGAGTTCAATATAAAACCATAGCAATTTGATTCACTCAAAACGGATTTAAAATGAAGAAGTTATGGGTAAAACAAGATTGGATAATTTTTCTCATTTTAGCTACTTGAAAATTGGTAACAAATCTATTCCAACCATAACTTAATCAACTTGTATTGTATATTATGTAATCTTGAGATACCATAGACACGTATACAATGTTTCGACCTATCATGTCGACACATCTATATATATTTCGGAACAACCATAGACACTCTATATGTGAATGTTGGAGTTAGCTATACAGGGTTGAGGTTGATTCCAAAATATATATAGTTTGAGTTGTGATCAATACTGAGATACGTATACACTGGGTCGTGGATTGATTCAAGATAATATTTATCGATTTATTTCTGTACATCTAACTGTGGACAACTAGTTGTAGGTTACTAACGAGGACAGCTGACTTAATAAACTTAAAACACCAAAATATATTAAAAGTGTTGTAAATATATTTTGAACATACTTTGATATATATGTATATATTGTTATAGGTTTGTGAATCAACCAGTGGCCAAGTCTTACTTCCCGACGAAGTAAAAATCTGTGAAAGTGAGTTATAGTCCCACTTTTAAAATCTAATATTTTTGGGATGAGAATACATGCAAGTTTTATAAATGATTTACAAAATAGACACAAGTACGTGAAACTACATTCTATGGTTGAATTATCGAAATCGAATATGCCCCTTTTTATTAAGTCTGGTAATCTAAGAATTAGGGAACAGACACCCTAATTGACGCGAATCCTAAAGATAGATCTATTGGGCCTAACAAACCCCATCCAAAGTACCAGATGCTTTAGTACTTCGAAATTTATATCATATCCGAAGGGTGTCCCGGAATGATGGGGATATTCTTATATATGCATCTTGTTATTGTCGGTTACCAGGTGTTCACCATATGAATGATTTTTATCTCTATGTATGGGATGTGTATTGAAATATGAAATCTTGTGGTCTATTGTTACGATTTGATATATATAGGTTAAACCTATAACTCACCAACATTTTTGTTGACGTTTTAAGCATGTTTATTCTCAGGTGATTATTAAGAGCTTCCGCTGTCGCATACTTAAATAAGGACAAGATTTGGAGTCCATGTTTGTATGATATTGTGTAAAAACTGCATTCAAGAAACTGATTTCGATGTAACATATTTGTATTGTAAACCATTATGTAATGGTCGTGTGTAAACAGGATATTTTAGATTATCATTATTTGATAATCTACGTAAAGCTTTTTAAACCTTTATTTATGAAATAAAGGTTATGGTTTGTTTTAAAAATGAATGCAGTCTTTGAAAAACGTCTCATATAGAGGTCAAAACCTCGCAACGAAATCAATTAATATGGAACGTTTTTAATCAATAAGAACGGGACATTTCACATTCTCCCCACACTTGGCTTTTTTCATGCTTCTTTTTATATCCTAATAAATAAATTCAAGCGTTTTAGTTGTTTCTCAATTTATGTCCTTTCCGAGGTAACGATAATTTCGGCATTAACACCTAGTTTTATCGTTCATAAATATGTATAAACATGATTTTGAATTCATTTAGTTTAAAATTTTTCAAATTTTCATAAAATTTAGAAAATAAGCCAAGTATAAACCCAAGAGAATTGATAACCCTTCCCCACACTTGAGATCATGCAATGCCCTCATTAGCATGAAATCAGACTATAATTATAAATTCATGAGGGTGATTAGTATAGAAAAGTGATTGAAAATACCCAGTTTGTAATTACAAAGCTCGTCAAATGATAGATGGCGCGCCTCATCGTCATTCCTTTTTGTTTTATCACACATGTTTTTCTTCAAAAATGGTTGCTTTTCTGAACTGTTTGCTAATATTTGAAAATGCGTCTTTTACCCTTACTTATTATGCATTTTTATTAACGAGTTATGCACTAACCTGTGACGACCCGGAAATTTCCGACCAAATTTAAACTTTAATCTTTATATTATTCCGACACGATAAGCAAAGTTTGTTAAGTTAAATCTCAAGAATTTTAAACTGTGTTCATACATTCATTATAACCTCGACCAAATTCCGACGATTCACGAACCGTTATATATAAATAGATATGTATATGTATATATATATTATAACTTGAGAATATTAATAAAGTATTAAACGTATAATACTTTATACGAACGTATTTGTTTCAATATGATTTTAGGCGAAATTAAAAAAATATATATTAAATGATTGAATTATCAGAAACATTGAATTATGATTACAAGTCTCTGTTGAGAGGTCCACTATGATTTGAGAAATCTATTCCTCTTAACGATATTCAGAATAATTTGTAAAACTATTTATAAATAAAAACAAAAAGTGTCATTTACGAAAGTTAGACAAAAGTTAGTGGAGAATTGGTTTCCATAATATTCTATTAATCTATTTTCAAACGTACAAAGACGTTTTTAGTTTAAAAAGAACTTTATTATTAAAACGTATATAACTTTTATAAATATATAGAATCACTTTTGACAACTCATTACTTAACCAGTATAATAAATATAACGATATTTATATTTTATTTCATTAAATATATATAACGATTTAAATTAATATTATATATATTTATACGCGTATTATACATACATAGTTTTTATACTTTTACTATACTTTAACTTTACCTTTACTTTACTTTTACTTTACTTTAACTTTAATAATTCACTTTAATAATTCATACTTTAATAATTAGCTTTAATAATTCATACTTTAATAATTCACTTTAATAATTCATACTTTAATAATTAGCTTTAATAATTCATACTTTAATAATTCACTTTAATAAATCATACTTTAATAATTCACTTTAATAATTCATACTTTAATAATTCACTTTAATAATTCAAAAATCTATTATAAATAGAATTCAGTAGGTTTCATTATTTCATAGAAACTTGAAAATATATTTCTCTAAACTCTCTCAATCGATTTATATATATAAATATATATATTTGCTCTGTATTATTTCAAGATATTATTAGTATACATAAAATATTACGACGGAGTGCTGTCCAAGTGATTTCAAAATAGTTTTTTGAATAAGTCGAAGCTAAGGAAATTATGGGTTATAGCTATGGAGGTGATGGGTATGGTTCATGGGTATGTTCGTGAGGTCAATCTAGTGTTTATCATCTCCGTTGCGTCTACGTACTTTCCTGCAATATTGAATCTCAATATTGATACGTTCGTGAATCCGAGGCCAACCTTGCACTTGTTAAATGACGTTATATGTATTTTTACTACGAAATACAGTATTGTGAGTTTCATTTGCTCCCTTTTTATATATATTTCTGGGCTGAGAATACATGCGTTGTTTTATAAATGTTTTACGAAATAGGCACAAGTACTAAAACTAATTCTATGTGGGTTTAAACCAGAAATATACCCTTAGCCTGGTAACATTAAACTACTTGTCTATGTACGGTAGGCGCGAATCCTAAAGATAGATCTATTGGGCCTGACAAACCCCATCCTGACTATGGGATGCTTTAGTACTTCGAGGTTTATATAACACACCTGATTGGTGTACTTTCAGAGGGTAAAACATGAAAGTTAAGGCTTGTTACCGGGTGCCTACAACTTATAGAATACTTTTATACACTTGCGAGTGTACATATATTTATAAACGGAAATCTTGTGGTCTATTAATATATTGAAATGATTGTTATGATAAACCTATGAACTCACCAACATTTTGGTTGACACTTTAAAGCATGTTTATTCTCAGGTATTAAAGAAATCTTTCGCTGTGCATTAGCTCATTTTAAGGATATTACTTGGAGTCATTCATGGCATATTTTGAAAGACGTTGCATTCGAGTCATTGAGTTCATCAAGATTATTATTAAGCCAAATTATAGTTGGATGTATTATGAAATGGTGTGCATGCCGTCAACTTTCGTTGTAAAGAAAGTTTGTCTTTTAAAAACGAATGCAATGTTTGTAAAATGTATCATATAGAGGTCAAATACCTCGCGATGTAATCAACTATTGTGAATCGTTTATAATGTATATGAACGGGTCCTTTCAGTTGGTATCAGAGCGGTGGTCTTAGCGAACCAGGTCTGCATTAGTGTGTCTAACTGATAGTCATTAGGATGCATTAGTGAGTCTGGACTTCGACCGTGTCTGCATGTCAAAAGTTTTGCTCATCATTTTTGTCGGAAATTACCGGCTTATCATTCTTAGTCTAGACACATCTTATTGCATTGATTGCATGAATAGTGTATAGACAAAATTCATATCTTAGCGTATCTGCTAATTCATATCTTAGCGTATCTGTTATTGTAAACTTTGCCTGACATATTCCGTAAATTCCTCCGTAATCTACGAAACCTTTTGCTCTATATAATTAGAATACCACCCGATAGCCGGAAAATCATTTCATATCGAAAAATTCTTTATTCAATCGTACGAAATGGAATTCGTCATTAGTTCAAGTCCCTCGGATTCCGAAATGGAATCCCACTCAAGTTCCGAATGCAGTGTGACCGGAATGGATCAACCAATTATTCATCATCTATTCTGGATGAATTGAGGATGGGTTCGTAGCCTCCTTAATCATTGGAGACAAGAAGAATGTGATCCTTCCATCCACCACATTGCCCTCTTGGCGAAGAACCTGAAGCACTTACCTGCGAACCGGTCCGAAACACCATTTTCTCTCTCATTTCCAGAGTATCTCGTCATGATTATATACTACATCAAATTCTAGATTTTATTTATCCGCTCGTCCGAACCGACAATCACCCCGGTGTAATAGAAGAAGTCAACGCGCTTCGCGCTCGAGTAGTGGCTTTAGAGAATATGGTGCAAGGGTTACAAACACCAACAAATAACGAAGTATTAATTCATAATTTCAATTTTATTGAATAAATACTCCGTAAAAGTTATGTAATTTCTAAAGTCTTTAGGGATTATTCAGTTCTAGTTTCAACCGTAAATCAAATGAGTTTAATTTAATATTAACTCATTAAATCTATGTTACATCTGAAGAAAATATGCACATATATATTTTCATAAAGCCTGTAATAAAATTCTGTTGTACAAAATATTAATTGTGAAATTTTTTTTTAACGGGTAGGTAATACCCGAGAGATATATAAATTCACAATTAATATATTACATTTTTCGAAACTGATTCAGCAATCATCAACTATACTCCCTACTTTCACAACAATATCCATTCTTTCATATAAATCAAAACAATCATACTCATTCAAATTCAATTACATATTCTGATTTTGAAATCGCATAATTCAATTCGAAATATAACCAGTATCATCACTCTTAGATTCCTAAATCTTTCAAAGCTATTTTTTTACTTCAAAACTGTGTTAGAACATCATATGTATTAACGATTACAATATGTGCTCAAACCCTTCGAAATTCCTGAAGACACTTCAACTAAGGAACAATCGAGATGATGATCCAACCACATGTTACCCACAGTTATACACCTAAAAAACTCTCAAAACCCAAGTCATAGTTCGACACGTATCCATGTTAGACCCTTTGTCATTTACTAGCTAAAATAACTTTTCAATTCCGTTTCAAAATAGACAGTTTTGTCACAGCTCCAGCAAGTCAACTTCGACTTCTCAATCAAAAAAGTCTTATTATAACCTCGATAGATACGTTGCCCTTTTGCCAACGTTACCGGGGAATCATTTATATTCACCACATTATCAATAAACTTACAAACAACTACACTGATCTTTGACTTTCCAAAAAAAAAAAATCATTATAATTATCGAAACCCTATCATATACTCATTCGTACCTTATAACAAGAATTGCCATACCAATTATTGAGAATCAGCAATCAGTATTTTGAAACCTCACAGCATGTCTACATCAACAATTACATATACACAAAACGTCTACCTCCAAGACTTACATTCTTTGAATGAGAAATTTCTGAAAAACACGCTAAACTGCGAACCAGTTTTCGAAATTTTGAAAAATGCTGATGAAGCAGCAAAAACTGTAAACGACCTTAACAGTAAAAAGTTGGATGATAAAGGATGTATATTGGCAAAGCTCGGAAAAAGAGAAGATTTGAAACTGGAAAACGGATTGAGCAAAGTATGAAGGAGGCTGTGGACAAATCACAAAGGCTGAACCTGCCTTCAAAGAATCTAAATGATTCAGTACTTGCTGAAGTCATTAACGAATACATTGCTCCTGACTCTAAACCCCTGCGGACAATATCCTTCATCATCCTCTGATATTAGACATTCTAAGATATCATCGTATCTTTCATTATAAATATCATCCATACTTCTGAAGATATTTTTATAATTATTCTTATCTGAAATCATTTACCTCTTCGCGCTATCTGTATTATATCATAAAAGAAACTATTTTAGTTTCTAAATTCTGAAACATTCGAGTTTAAAATAGGAATATTCTTGAAGAAGTGTTGGGAGCTGAAGCATGAGTTAGTATAATATAATGACACTTGATCAACGTGATTATATTACAGTAATTCATGCTGAGTTTCTAAATGGAACATGATGATTCACAGATCATAGCGTCATCATGTGCTATGTTACACGACTCTTGTATTCTCTTTGATCTCTAAATATCAAGAAAATATTTCTTGATGATTCGGCCTTTTCCGAGGTATTCTGGTAATTTGACAAGTCAAGATCGTGCTATTACAATTTCCTTCCTAGAACATTAACAATGTTCATTCCGAAATTTATATCTGCGAATTCTGGACCATTACAAGCGGTGCTTAATCGCAAGAAGAAGAAACGAAAGGACAAAGCTCCGAACTAGAAATGGGAGTATAAATCATAGCAAATAGAAGAGAGCATTAACTGTGGATGACAATGATTATAGAAGAAGCAAGGACTTTGAAATATAAGGGAAGATATAAAACCCAACAACAACCCAGAAATCACAAACCGTATATATCAATGCATATAGCAATATAAAGACACGGGAGAACTAAAAACACTATAAAACCAAGAGTATAGTAGAAGTAAATAGATTCTTCCGGAGGCAGATGAAAAAGAAGAGCGACAGATATGAAAGTGAGGAGTATATCAAGAATCAGCACTGGATGAAGCATATTGACAAATACTTTAAAATATGAGTTGAGAAGGTGTGAGTTGTAAGAAAACAAATGAGGTGGATTTATAGTGAAATATCCGACAGAGAAATCAAAATGGATTATCGCATTAATTCGAGGAGGATCATAATTTCCTTAATCGCCGAATAATCAAATCCAATATAGATTACAAAGATTTTCTTTTCGGAGATCAATCGTGATGACGTCAAAAGATACGACGAATCACTATTATCTTATTTCATTCATTTACGATAACTTCACTCACACGCTTCGAGTAATCGAATTATTTTATCCATTCTTCTTGAACATGATAAAACTCTATAATCGTTATAATAACATTCTCATTGTTAGTCATGACGACCTTTATCAAATTTCGGGGACGAAATTTCTTTAACGGGTAGGTACTGTGACGACCCGGAAATTTCCGACCAAATTTAAACTTTAATCTTTATATTATTCCGACACGATAAGCAAAGTTTGTTAAGTTAAATCTCAAGAATTATAAACTGTGTTCATACATTCATTATAACCTCGACCAAATTCCGACGATTCACGAACCGTTATATATAAATAGATATGTATATGTATATATATATTATAACTTGAGAATATTAATAAAGTATTAAACGTATAATACTTTATACGAACGTATTTGTTTCAATATGATTTTAGGCAAAATTAAAAAAATATATATTAAATGATTGAATTATCAGAAACATTGAATTATGATTACAAGTCTCTGTTGAGAGGTCCACTATGATTTGAGAAATCTATTCCTCTTAACGATATTCAGAATAATTTGTAAAACTATTTATAAATAAAAACAAAAAGTGTCATTTATGAAAGTTAGACAAAACTTAGTGGAGAATTGGTTTCCATAATATTCTATTAATCTATTTTCAAACGTACAAAGACGTTTTTAGTTTAAAAAGAACTTTATTATTAAAACATATATAACTTTTATAAATATATAGAATCACTTTTGACAACTCATTACTTAACCAGTATAATAAATATAACGATATTTATATTTTATTTCATTAAATATATATAACGATTTAAATTAATATTATATATATTTATACGCGTATTATACATACATAGTTTTTATACTTTTACTATACTTTAACTTTACCTTTACTTTACTTTTACTTTACTTTAACTTTAATAATTCACTTTAATAATTCATACTTTAATAATTAGCTTTAATAATTCATACTTTAATAATTCACTTTAATAATTCATACTTTAATAATTAGCTTTAATAATTCATACTTTAATAATTCACTTTAATAAATCATACTTTAATAATTCACTTTAATAATTCATACTTTAATAATTCACTTTAATAATTCAAAAATCTATTATAAATAGAATTCAGTAGGTTTCATTATTTCATAGAAACTTGAAAATATATTTCTCTAAACTCTCTCAATCGATTTATATATATAAATATATATATTTGCTATGTATTATTTCAAGATATTATTAGTATACATAAAATATTACGACGGAGTGCTGTCCAAGTGATTTCAAAATAGTTTTTTTGAATAAGTCGAAGCTAAGGAAATTATGGGTTATAGCTATGGAGGTGATGGGTATGGTTCATGGGTATGTTCGTGAGGTCAATCTAGTGTTTATCATCTCCGTTGCGTCTACGTACTTTCCTGCAATATTGAATCTCAATATTGATACGTTCGTGAATCCGAGGCCAACCTTGCACTTGTTAAATGACGTTATATGTATTTTTACTACGAAATACAGTATTGTGAGTTTCATTTGCTCCCTTTTTATATATATTTCTGGGCTGAGAATACATGCGTTGTTTTATAAATGTTTTACGAAATAGGCACAAGTACTAAAACTAATTCTATGTGGGTTTAAACCAGAAATATACCCTTAGCCTGGTAACATTAAACTACTTGTCTATGTACGGTAGGCGCGAATCCTAAAGATAGATCTATTGGGCCTGACAAACCCCATCCTGACTATGGGATGCTTTAGTACTTCGAGGTTTATATAACACACCTGATTGGTGTACTTTCAGAGGGTAAAACATGAAAGTTAAGGCTTGTTACCGGGTGCCTACAACTTATAGAATACTTTTATACACTTGTGAGTGTACATATATTTATAAACGGAAATCTTGTGGTCTATTAATATATTGAAATGATTGTTATAATAAACCTATGAACTCACCAACATTTTGGTTGACACTTTAAAGCATGTTTATTCTCAGGTATTAAAGAAATCTTCCGCTGTGCATTAGCTCATTTTAAGGATATTACTTGGAGTCATTCATGGCATATTTTGAAAGACGTTGCATTCGAGTCATTGAGTTCATCAAGATTATTATTAAGCCAAATTATAGTTGGATGTATTATGAAATGGTGTGCATGCCGTCAACTTTCGTTGTAAAGAAAGTTTGTCTTTTAAAAACGAATGCAATGTTTGTAAAATGTATCATATAGAGGTCAAATACCTCGCGATGTAATCAACTATTGTGAATCGTTTATAATGTATATGAACGGGTCCTTTCATAACCCGAACCCCTAATTTAACGTTAAGTGGGGTTAGACTTTCCCACACTTAGCTGACGACATGTAAAGTCGGTATAATAAGTTCCACGAATTAGAATAGTGAGCCAGTTATTTACATCTCGGGTGGTGTATAATATATCAATGGGTTTAAAGTTTAGACTCTCCCGATCGTCACTACTTAATTCTTTTTTAAGTGTAGCTTTTAGTAAATAGATATGTCTCTTTTCTGGTTCTTGGTCAAATGGATCAATATACACCGACATATATATTATAGGGTGGACAATTCCTAACATTTCCTTCCTTTTATTCTCGGGATCAAAGTTTTCACCTCTATTACCCAATTGGGTGAAATTCGAGGTGTCATTATCTATTACAGCTCGTAGTTCATCTTCGATAGATGACTCATCTATTGAGAATATTGGGTTGAAAGGTTGTGGAATGGTGAATTTCGGGATCGAAGTAGATTCTTCTTCATTAACGGTACTTATCGGTCCCACTATTTTAGTCTCGGGGGTAAAATTTTCAACGTTATCGTTTTTCCAAGAGTACCAATTTGTCACCCTTACTTCTTCTTCATTCATAGATGGATCGATGATTTCGTCGGTAGAGGTTAATGTGTCGATATGTTGTGAAATTGGTAAAACTGAATAAAAAGTATCATCGGGATAGTTGGTGATTTCGGAGCTCTCGAATTCATCAAAATTCGATGATATGAGATTTTCTTGCACACGACTCCTCAGATCAACAGGTGTGTAATCTGATAGAGTTTTAGCTTGCCTATTTACAAACTCTCTCATTTGTTCATTTTGAGCATCAAGTTCTTCGAGTTTGATTTTCATATTGTCTAATAAATTTTCAGACACGTAATCATATTAATACATTCCAAGGTTTTAATACTTTGTTAACAATTACACCAATTACCCTTGAATGTAATCCACCCCTGTTTTAACAAGTCTATTGACTATTAATCCATCCCCGTGTCCGGTCAAATGAACAATAATTCGTACTTATAAATATCCCGCCCATCGTGTCCGATTAAGCGTATGTGGTTATATATAGATATGTCAAATCATAACCTTTATATTAAATTAATGAGGTATCGTTAATTTAATATAAAGCCCATTAATAGCCCATAGTCTAATTTTCACAAGTGTCGTTCTTTTGTCCAAACCCCAATTATGGTACAAAGCCCAATTACCCCGTCTTTAATATTTAGTCCAACATCATGATTACTTTGGCTCAAATAAGCATAATAATAACTTAAGTACGAGATATTAATTTAAAAAAGGAGAACATAGCTTACATTGATTATTTATCGCGTAGTGTTACACGGACAGAATTTCGACTTCAAAAACCCGTAAAAATAACTTTTACATAACCCTAACTAATCTAATATAACACTAATCTATATTATATTATATATATATATATATATATATATATATATATATATATATATATATATATATATATTATATTTATTTATATTATACTAGGGAGTATTATTATTATTATGTTATTTTTACACGCAGAATTCGTGACCTTTTATATGAGTTTTGATTTCTGACAGCTCCGCGAGTCGTGGAGTTTTTAGCCTTCAAACTCCGCGAGTCGCGGATTTTGAAAATCCAGCTCAGGATCATTTGTCTCATAGCTTGTCGACATAATTTTTAAATATATATAATATATAAATAATTTATATAATTATTTAAATATTATATTATATTCTTGTGCATAGTTGACTTGTAAGTTTTGGTCCGTTGCGTCGGGCGTTGATAGTTGACTCATGTCCCGGTTCCGGATTTTCGAACGTCCTTGCGTACAATTTAATATCTTGTACTTTGCGTTTTGTAACTTGTACTCTTGTCATTTTTAGACGTTTTTCATCAAAAAATTGAACCTTTTGAATTGTATCTTGAACATTTGAGCTTTTTGGACGTTTGTGTCTTCAAATCTTCGTTTTCGCCTTTTGTCTTCGCACTTATTTATTTAAACAATTACAATGAAAATATAATACAATTACATATGAAAACCTATTATTTAGGAGAGATATTGCTATGAAATATATGTTCCTTTTTAGCCTTATCAAACATCCCCACACTTGAGCGTTGCTTGTCCTCAAGCAATACAGAACTTGAAATAAAAACATACATGAATCACTTTTTTATTCATCACACTTTGTACATCAGTGATTTTGATATGGTGGTATAAACAATGATAGTAACTATAGAACCATGGTTAAAGGTGGGTATGCCATCCACAGTTGCCTCGGGTTTAGGTCAACGACACTTGCAATCAAATAGCCGATTTACTTTCGGTTTCCAAAGCAAAGTGCACATTTGAAAGGTGGTTTACAGTCCCACATGACTATGAAA
This sequence comes from Rutidosis leptorrhynchoides, assembly GCF_046630445.1. NCBI lineage: Eukaryota > Viridiplantae > Streptophyta > Magnoliopsida > Asterales > Asteraceae > Rutidosis > Rutidosis leptorrhynchoides. Next base: position 22,374,072 of record NC_092333.1, on the reverse strand, counting down.
ATGTAGATCCTTATGGAAATTGGATCTTTATGAAAACATTTGATCTTTAAAAATTCAATCTAGCTTTTACCCTAGATAAGTTTTCCGGAATAACCCTTCACCGGTGTTTGCAAATTATTTTTGTGGGTTGTGTGGGTTTCAGATTTGAAAATTTTAGCTCAACACTTGTGGTTTTGTGTTACCCACTTGCTAACCTTGTATTGGGAAAGCAACACGTCCAGTATACTTGCTCCGTATATTACCTTTCGGTAAACTACCGTCCGGTTGTAAAGGAAAGCGATGAACAAGAAACTGTTAAGGCAATGTCCCGTGACTTGCTTTTGATTATGGTCTATAAACGTGTCGGATGCTATTACTATCCTTTGTAGGAGCAATAGTAAAGATCATCCTATGATTTTTCGGTCTGGCACAAGGTCCTGTCTCCGACCATGCTATGCAACCACCGTTCTTACGGTTGACACCCGATTTGGTTCAGGTGACCTAATGAATTCCAGGTGAATTCCTAGGATTTTACGTTCAATGGTAATGAACACATTGAAAATGGGTTTTCAGAAAACAAATCGGTTTTAATTTTGATAAAAATATTTTCTCGTTCAAGCTCGAGTTTAGATATCATTGAATTCCATGAGTTTGTAATTCTCAATCTTTAAGGTCAATCTCAAGGATTGAGTAATATCAGGCTTAAAAGCTGATTTTTTTTTATCTTTAAGGAGATTATCCTTTCTGGGGATCTGATTCATTATACTTATCAAGCTAATTTGCACGGTGCCCCCCCCATTGTACGAGATAAATCCTTCTCATGGTTAGGATAAATCTGACCACTTGGCGACCCTGTTTGATGCTGAGGTCCGTGGATTTCCTGCTGATTTTAGAGATGACTTTTCTAGATTTTTCGTCAACCTACAGCTGGTCTGGACGACAACTTCATGACCTAAACCAAGAAGCGCGTGTCTTTTTCGAAAGACTTTACTTCCTTTTAATGATGGAATTGATTCATCGTGTAGATCCATCTTTTCTTTCAAATATATTACAGTAAATCGGGTAAAACAGTTAATTTAGTTGAAAACAAAAGCACCTGCAATAACTTTACATAAACATGTGATATATAGTTTTTAATTGAATAACTTGGTACATTCTCCCCACACTTAGTTTCTTTCTTTGCCTTTTTATTCTCCTTTATTCCATTTTAAATGAATTCAATCGTTTTAGGGTGTTTCTCAATTTATGTCCTTTCCGAGGTAACGATAATTTCAGTATTAACACCTAGTTTTCACCGTTCATAAATATATATAAACATGATTTTAAATTCATTTAGTTGAAATTTTTTTTAAAATTTTCACAAAATTTGGCAAATAAAACCAAGTGTAAACCCGAGAGAATTTATAACCCTTCCCCACACTTAAGATCATGCAATGCCCTCATTTGCATGAAATCAGACTATAATTATAAATTTATGAGGGTGATTAGTGTAGAAAAGTGATTGAAAATACCCAGTTTGTAATTACAAAGCTTGTCGAATGATAGATGGCGCGCCTCATCGTCCATTCCTTCTTGTTTTATCACACATGCTTTTTTTTCCTTTTAAAAACGGCTGCTTTTCTGAACTGTTTACTAATATTTGAAAAAGCGTCTTTTACCCTTACTTATTATGCATGTTTATTTAACGAGTTATGCACTAACCCGAACCCCGAATTTAACGTTAAGTGGGGTTAAACTTCCCCACTCTTAGCTGACGACATGTGAAGTCGGTAGAATAAGTTCCACGAATTAGAGTAGTGAGCCAGTTATTTACATCTCGGGTGGTGTATAATATATCAATGGGTTTAAAGTTTAGACTCGCCCGATTGTCACTACTTAATTCTTTTTTAAGTGTAGCTTTTAGTAAATGGATATGTCTCTTTTCTGGTTCTTGGTCAAATGGATCGATATACATCGACATACATATTTCTATAGGGTGGATAATTCCTAACATTTCCTTCCGTTCATTCTCGGGATCAAAGGTTTCACCTCTATTACCCAATTGGGTGAAATTCGAGGTGTCATTATCTATTAAAGCATGTAGTTCATCTTCGGTAGATGACTCGTCTATTGAGAATATTGGGTTGGAAGGTTGTGGAATGGTGAATTTCGGGATTGGAGTAGATTCTTCTTCATTAACGGTGCTTATTGTTCTCACCATTTTGGTCTCGGGGGTAAAATTTTCAACGTTATCGTTTTTCCAAGAGTACCAATTTGTCACCCTTACTTCTTCTTTATCCATTAATGGATCGATGATTTCATCGGTAGAGGCTAATGTGTCGATATGTTGTGAAATTGGTAAGACTGAATAAAAAGTATCATCGGGATAGTTGGTGATTTCGGAGCTCTCGAATTCATCAAAATTCGATGATATGAGATTTTCTTGCACAATACTCCTCAGATCAACAGGTGTGTAGTCTGATAGAGTTTCAGCTTACCGGTTTACAAACTCTCTCATTTGTTCATTTTGAGCATTGAGTTCTTCGAGTTTGATTTTCATATTGTCTAATAAATTTTCAGACACGTAATTTTCCTCGTCTACTGGTTGTTGAGTTTGGATATATTCTTGGGAATAATCCCAATTTGAATTGTATTTTTCATAATCATTCCATTCAGGTTCCGTGGGTGCGTAATTTTCCATAGGAACGTAATAATAACATTCCCATGTTGAGTGATAATCTCCACAGATTTCACAATCAGTTATTGTTTCGTCATTCGTGATCCAAGATTGACCGAACAAATTGTCATCAACACTCGTTTGAGAGTATTGATTTAATTGATTTTGGATATCAAAAAGAGTTTCCATAGCCTTGTTTTCAAAATTTTCCATTTTATTGCGATGGCCAAATTTTAGCTACAATGTGGTGCATTTACTAATTATCCTATTAGTTATAAAAATAGAAAAACTTATATAAGTTGTCCAATTAATAGACTTTTCTGCTTTTGCCCACGTTTCGAATAGCCAAAAGATGCAGCAGGGAGCCAGAACCCTTTAAATCGGAAGCTCACAACTCAGCCACTAACAAATCCAACTATTACTACGAAGCAGAAAATTGTCAACGTCCATTAATTTAACCACTTAAATAATTTTTCTTTCCGTTTGAGATATTAGATAAGAAATAGAGAAAATTTCTAAGTCCTAAAAACTAAAGCGTCGAGAAATAATAAAGAAAAAGAATGCTCGTCGAAAAACGTCGAAAAATAAAAATAAGAAAATAGCGCGTCGTAACTTAAAAGTCTAAAAATTAAATCTAAAAAATTATGCCTAATGGTATTAAAGCTTAAAGGAATTCTATATCCAAAACGGCAATAACTTTATTAGGTACTAAAATCTAAAAACGGCGTCGCAAAATTCTAAAGCGCCTAAATCTTAATCTAAAGAAAAAGCACTTAAGGGATTTTACGGCAAAGCCTAAAAATCTAGAAATAAAAATAAGCTACGGCAAAAACTATGTCTTAAAACTAAATACGAGCGAAAAACATACAAATATTACGCTAAAAACAAATAAAAAGGGACAAAATATAAAAATATACTAAAATCCGTAAAAAGTACAAATTTTTATAAAAATATTATTTTTATATTATTTATTTAATAAAACTATTAATTTAATAATTTAATAAAACTAATTAAACTAAATAAACAAAATAATAATAAAACTAAAACTAATTAATATTAAAATATAGTATTATTTTTCGACATTTTTATTTTTCGACCTTTTCCGACGCGATCTTTTTCTTTCTTATTTCTCGACGCTTTAGTTATTAGGACTTAGAAATTTTCTCTATTTCTTATCTAATATCTCAAACGGAAAGAAAAATTATTTAAGTGGTTAAATTAATGGACGTTGACAATTTTCTGCTTCGTAGTAATAGTTGGATTTGTTAGTGGCCGAGTTGTGAGCTTCCGATTTAAAGGGTTCTGGCTCCCTGCTGCATCTTTTGGCTATTCGAAACGTGGGCAAAAGCAGAAAAGTCTATTAATTGGACAACTTATATAAGTTTTTCTATTTTTATAACTAATAGGATAATTAGTAAATGCACCACATTGTAGCTAAAATTTGGCCATCGCAATAAAATGGAAAATTTTGAAAACAGGGCTATGGAAACTCTTTTGGATATCCAAAATGAATTAAATCAATACTCTCAAACGGGTGTTGATGACAATTCGTTCGGTCAATCTTGGATCACGAATGACGAAACAATAACTGGTTGTGAAATCTGTGGAGATTATCACTCAACATGGGAATGTTATTATTACGTTCCTATGGAAAATTACGTACCCACGGAACCTGAATGGAATGATTATGAAGAATACAATTCAAATTGGGATTATTCCCAAGAATATTTCCAAACTCAACAACCAGTAGACGCGGAAAATTACGTGTCTGAAAATTTATTAGACAATATGAAAATCAAACTCGAAGAACTTGATGCTCAAAATGAACAAATGAGAGAGTTTGTAAATAGGCAAGCTGAAACTCTATCAGATTACACACCTATTGATCTGAGGAGTCGTGTGCAAGAAAATCTCATATCATCGAATTTTGATGAATTCGAGAGCTCCGAAATCACCAACTATCCCGATGATACTTTTTATTCAGTTTTACCAATTTCACAACATATCGACACATTAGCCTCTACCAACGAAATCATCGATCCATCTATGAATGAAGAAGAAGTAAGGGTGACAAATTGGTACTCTTGGAAAAACGATAACGTTGAAAATTTTACCCCCGAGACTAAAATAGTGGGACCGATAAGTACCGTTAATGAAGAAGAATCTACTTCGATCCCGAAATTCACCATTCCACAACCTTTCAACCCAATATTCTCAATAGATGAGTCATCTATCGAAGATGAACTACGAGCTGTAATAGATAATGACACCTCGGATTTCACCCAATTGGGTAATAGAGGTGAAAACTTTGATCCCGAGAATAAAAGGAAGGAAATGTTAGGAATTGTCCACCCTATAATATATATGTCGGTGTATATTGATCCATTTGACCAAGAACCAGAAAAGAGACATATCTATTTACTAAAAGCTACACTTAAAAAAGAATTAAGTAGTGACGATCGGGAGAGTCTAAACTTTAAACCCATTGATATATTATACACCACCCGAGATGTAAATAACTGGCTCACTATTCTAATTCGTGGAACTTATTATACCGACTTTACATGTCGTCAGCTAAGTGTGGGGAAGTCTAACCCCACTTAACGTTAAATTAGGGGTTCGGGTTAGTGCATAACTCGTTAATAAAAATGCATAATAAGTTAGGGTAAAAGACGCATTTTCAAATATTAGCAAACAGTTCAGAAAAGCAACCATTTTTGAAGAAAAACATGTGTGATAAAACAAAAAGGAATGACGATGAGGCGCGCCATCTATCATTTGACGAGCTTTGTAATTACAAACTGGGTATTTTCAATCACTTTTCTATACTAATCACCCTCATGAATTTATAATTATAGTCTGATTTCATGCTAATGAGGGCATTGCATGATCTCAAGTGTGGGGAAGGGTTATCAATTCTCTCGGGTTTATACTTGGCTTATTTTCTAAATTTTATGAAAATTTGAAAAATTTTAAACTAAATGAATTCAAAATCATGTTTATACATATTTATGAACGATAAAACTAGGTGTTAATGCCGAAATTATCGTTACCTCGGAAAGGACATAAATTGAGAAACAACTAAAACGCTTGAATTTATTTATTAGGATATAAAAAGAAGCATGAAAAAAGCCAAGTGTGGGGAGAATGTACCAAGTTATTCAATTAAAAACTATCTATCACATGTTTCCGTAAAGTTATTACAGGTGCTTTTGTTTTGGACTAAATTAACTGTTTTACCCGATTTACTGTAATGAAAGATGGATCTACACGATGAATCAATTCCATCATTAAAAGGAAGTAAAGTCTTCCGAAAAAGACACGCGCTTCTTGATTTAGGTCAAGAAGTTGTCGTCCAGACCAGCTGTAGGTTGACAAAAAATCTAGAAAAGTCATCTCTAAAATTAGCAGGAAATCCACGGACCTCAGCATCAAACAGGGTCGCCATGTGGTCAGACTTATCCTAACCATGAGAGGATATGTCTCGTAAAATGGGGAGGGCGCCGTGCAAATTAGCTTGATACGACTAATGAATCAAACCCCCAGAAAGGATAATCTCCTTAAAGATTAAAAATCAGCTTTTAAGCCTTATATTACTCAATCCTTGAGATTGTCCTTAAAGATTGAGAATTACAAACTCATGGAATTCAATGATATCTAAACTCGAACTTGAACGAGAAAATATTTTGATCAAATTACAAACCGATTTGTTTTCTGAAAACCTATTTTCAATGCATTCATTACCATTGAACGTAAAATCCTAGGAATTCACCTAGAATTCATTAGGTCACCTGAACCAAATCGAGTGTCAACCGTAAGAACGGTGGTTGCATAGCATGGTCAAAGACAGGACCTTGTGCCAGACCAAAAATCATAGGATGATCTTTACTATTGCTCCTACAAAGTATAGTACTAGCATCCGACACGTTTATAGACCATAATCAAAAGCATGTCACGGGACATTGCCTTAACAGTTGCTTGTTCATCACTTTCCTTTACAACTGGACGGTAGTTTAATGAAAGGTAATATACGGAGCAAGTATACTGGACGTGTTGCTTTCCTAATACAAGGTTAGCAAGTGGGTGACACAAAACCATAAGTTTTGAGCTAAAATTTTCAAATCTGAAACCCACAAAACCCTCAAAAATATTTTGCAACACCGGTGAAGGGTTATTACGGAAAACTTATCTAGGGTAAAAGCTAGATTGAATTTTCAAAGATCAAATGTTTTCATAAAGATTCAATTTCTTTAAGGATCTACATTTTCATAGTCATGTGGGACTGTAAATCGCCTTTCAAATGTGCACTTTGCTTTGGAAACCGAAAGTAAATCGGCTATTTGATTGCAAGTGTCGTTGACCTAAACCCGAGGCAACTGTGGATGACACACCCACCTTTAACCATGGTTCTATCATTACTATCATTGTTTATATCACCATATCAAAATCACTGATGTACAAAGTGTGATGAATAAAAAAGTGATTCATGTATGTTTTTATTTCAAGTTATGTATTGCTTGAGGACAAGCAACGTTTAAGTGTGGGGATGTTTGATAAGGCTAAAAAGGAACATATATTTCATAGCAATATCCCTCCTAAATAATAGGTTTTCATATGTAATTGTATTATATTTTCATTGTAATTGTTTAAATAAATAAGTGCGAAGACAAAAGGCGAAAACGAAGATTTGAAGACACAAACGTCCAAAAAGTTCAAATGTACAAGATACAATCCAAGTGGTTCAATTTATTGATAAGAAACGTCTAAAAATGACAAAAGTACAAGTTGCGGAACGCAAAGTACAAGATATTAAATTGTACGCAAGGACGTTTGAAAATCCAGAACCGGGACATGAGTCTACTCTCAACGCGCGATGTAACGGTGCAAAAATTACAAGTCAACTATGCACATAAATAAAATATAATATATAAATAATTCTTAAAAATTATATATATATTATATTATTATTTAATAACGTCGACAAGCTAGGAGCCAAAAGTTTGTGAGCTGGATTTTCAAACTCCACGACTCGCGGAGTTTGAAGGCCACAAACTCCACGACTCACGGAGTTTGAAGGCCAAAAACTCCACGACTCGCGGAGCTGTCAGAAATCAGAAATTCCTATAAAAGGCACGAGCTTCTGCCGAGTTTTTTACACAAAAATCAATCTATCTCTCTGTATTAATATATATATAATATATATATATATATATATATATATATATATATATATATATATATATATATATATATATATATATATATATATATATATATATATTATAAATTAGTTTAGTTTTATATTATATTAGTTCGGGTTATGTAAAAGTTATTTTTACGGGTTTTTGAAGTCGAAATTCTGTCCGTGTAACACTACGCGATAAATACTCAATGTAAGTTATGTTCTCCTTTTTAAATTAATGTCTCGTACTTAAGTTATTATTATGCTTATTTGAGCCAAAGTAATCATGATGTTGGACTAAATATTAAAGACGGGGTAATTGGGCTTTGTACCATAATTGGGGTTTGGACAAAAGAACGACACTTGTGGAAATTAGACTATGAGCTATTAATGGGCTTTATATTTGTTTAACTAAATGATAGTTTGTTAATTTTAATATAAAGATTTACAATTGGACATCCCTATAAATAACCATATACACTCGATCGGACACGATGGGCGGGGTATTTATATGTACGAATAATCGTTCATTTAACCGGACACGGGAATGGATTAATAGTCTATGGAATTATTAAAACGGGGGTGAAATTATGTACAAGGACACTTGGCATAATTGATAACAAAGTATTAAAACCTTGGATTACACTCAGTCGATAACCTGGTGTAATTACTAAACAAAGTATTAAAACCTTGTTACAGTTTAAGTCCCCAATTAGTTGGAATATTTGACTTCGGGTATAAGGATAATTTGACGAGGACACTCGCACTTTAAATTTATGACCGATGGACTGTTATGGACAAAAACCAGACGGACATATTAAATAATCCAGGACAAAGGACAATTAACCCATGGGCATAAAACTAAAATCAACACGTCAAACATCATGATTACGGAAGTTTAAATAAGCATAATATATTTTATTTCATTTTTCCTCGTACTTTTATTTATTGTCATTTTAATTATTGTTATTTATTTTATATTGTTAGTTAAATATCGTCATTTACTTTACGCTTCGCTTAAAATATAAAATCGACAAACCGGTCATTAAACGGTAAAACCCCCTTTTATATATTATTAATATAATATATATTGTACGAATATAATTGTTTAAAATATAGTGTGAAATAAGCCAGCTCCCTGTGGAACGAACCGGACTTACTAAAAACTATACTACTCTACGATTAGGTACACTGCCTATAGTGTTGTAGGAAAATTTAAGTATATCCCATTTGTAAATAAATAATTAAAACTTGTGTAATTTGTAACGTATTTCGTAGTAAAATATAGTACTATCACGTACCCCCACGCTTCCACATCACTTCCGCTGAAGGATTTGAAAGTGGATTTAAGTAAAAAGTTAGTAGAAGAACCGATTAAGATAGTGGACAAGAAAGTCACCAAGTTAAGAAGGAAGCTGATTCCAATGGTGTTAGTAGAGTGGCGACACAGTTTAGGTTCCCACCTAACGTGGGAAACCGAGGAGTTAATGAGGACGCGCTATCCCCAGTTGTTTGACCTTGATCAGATTTCGAGGACGGAATCTTCTTAAGGGGGGTAGATTTGTAACATCCTCAAGTGGGCCTAGATGTAAGATTACTAGATTGCCCTTAAGTTGGTGTTGCGTTATTATATGCTTTTATTTTCATTTAATGTTTATTATTAATTAATGATGAGGTTAGGACCAGTTTGTGACAAGGGTCACAGAACAGGTTTGTTTATTTAATTTGGACTTCGTTTGGTTTGCCAAATGATGTACGAAAGATATCAGATAACTGATAAATACCCGTGTGTCACTCAGTGTGGGAATTAAACCCAATTAAGTGACTAAGTGCTGGCTTCCCTTCTCATTTTCTAGAAAACTCCCAAACCCTCCCGTACCTTCATCTCTTTCACATACCAAACCCTAATTTCTAATCTTTGTTCTTGAGCTCAAATCATTTACATTTTCGTGTTCCTTATGATCTACTGATTCTATCAAGGTAAGAATCACAAGTTTTCATGATTTAATCTTCAAGAAAATTGGGTTTTTGTGATAGTTTTTACAAAGTGGGTAATTTGGGTCAAAAGAGTTGAATTTGATGTTGTTTGAGTCCAAATCTTGTGGGTTTATGTTTCTTGATGTATAGTGTCTTAGATTTGGTCAGTTTTGAGGTAAAAATCGAGCTCTAGAGCAAGAATTGGATGAATTTGGGTGAAACCCGTCACTTTGGCTTCAGCTTCTGCAGATGAACACGGTCGACCGACTGACTCGACCGACTGACTCGACCATCGACCGAGTGAGTGAGACCCACGGTCGAGTGTGTCTGTGAAAGACCATCGACCGAGTGACTTGTCAATCGGCCGAGTGTGTGTAGACAATCGGCCGACTGTCTCTGACAGTCGACCGAGTGTCTTGGGCAGTGGAAATTTTACCAAGTGTTGATTTCTAGCCGTTATGCTGCCCGTTTGTATATTGAGATTTTGATGAAAATTTCAAAAGTGCACAAGTGTTAAACAGAAAAATTTTAGCGGACAGATTTTCTGACAAAATTTCTGTATTTGTGTTATTTGGTGTTTATGGACATAAACTAACTCGTGTATATGTATTTCTCAGGAGAAAAGGAGAAAGAGAAGGTTCAGTGATTAGATAGCTGAACACCTTCTCGTTTGCTGGTAATCGGTGAGTGGGACTAACTGTGGAATTTAGTATAGAGTAGCATGTTATATTATGACTGCCATGCTAGTTAGTTGTACTTATTGATACAGTTAGTTAGTTTATTGTGATGACTGCATGTTAGTTGATGCTTGTCTGCTGGAGCCCAGTGCATCCCTATTGTGTGGTAGCCTCGGTAGAAGAGATCAACCTGCGGGTTGGGTTCCTCTGTGGTAGCCTAGACAGCCGTGGTGTATATATATGTGAATGACGCGTCCGTCGCGTGTGGATTATGTATATACATACGGTGGTGGAGGAACTTCTGGTAAGCCCCAGCCCGATCAACTGGTGGTTAATGGTTTGGCCGAGCCGCCAGAGTCTCTGTGGACGGCACTTGGGTGATGTTTGTGTGTTAGCTCTTTGTGACATGATTAGTATAACTGTTCTGTATACTATTGCCTGTGGTTAGTCGTACTCACTTAGCTTCGTGCTAATTCCCCTCCATCTCCTCCCTGCAGGTTATTAGCTTTTGTAGAGATGATGCTTTTGGGGAGAAGACGGGGCATGCTGATGTTATGTTTGACAGGAGCCAACTCTGATGTGTCTTTTCCTATAAAACTAAACTTTTGTTGAAACGTCACGTGACACCATATGTATTAGTTAAATGCTAGCTGTCAACTGTTTTGGTTATGTAATTATGATATGTTTATATTATTATAATGGTTTAATTAACGTTAATGGTTCCGCCACGTATTTATAAATAAAAAAAAAATCAGCGGTGTCACAATGACATTAATTTTAGACTCCGGATTCATGTCGTTTCGATTTCCGGAGCCCTAGATATGATCAAAATGGAATTTTTTTTAAGATTGAAATGTGATATTGATATGAACCAGGTTTGGTCCGACTTTGTGACCATCTTTGGTGTCTTTAGGGTGTGTTAGTGTGTTAGGATTGATGGTGGGAGAAAATTTCATGTTCGGGTCATCTAAATCCGAGCCACGAATCACCCGTTATGGCTAAAACACGTTTTTGATTGAATTGAAGTTCCAAGTGGTGTAATGGATGATCACCACTACTTGTGGACTGTTTTTGGTGTGTTCTTGAGTGCACTAAAGTGTCAGGTGGTTTGGTTAGGCGGAGATATATATAAGGCTCGCCGAAAACCGACACCCGGGGCTCAAGATGCAACCCGATGAACTTTTGATTTAAAACTTATGGTTAATTATTAAACTTATGATATAAATAATGAATTTCATTATCATTTAATTACTTATGATATAAAAATTAATTATTAAATTTTAAGACTTATGATATATATTTATTATATCATTTAATTATTAATTATGATTTAATTAACATTTTAATTAAACTTATGATTAATAATACTTTTATTATTAATGGAAAATACTTATGATAAGTATTAAACTTATATTATAAGATTATTATTATAAGACTTATAATAAGGATTAATTAATTATTTAATTATTATAAGGCTTAGTTATTATTTAATTATAATTTAATTATTAAATACTTATGATTTAACGATTATAATTAGAAACTTATGATATGATTAATAATTCATTATTAATTAATAATACTTATGATATGATTTAAAATTTATTATTAATTAATAATACTTATATTATGACTAATATTTAATTAATTAATTAAATACTTATGTTATATTAATTATATCATTTAAACATATATTAACTTTAATAATTCATTTTAATTTAATTAAACTTATGTTATGACATAATTAGACATATTTAACTTTAATAAACATTATAACTTACATTATTATTACAACTTACACTTTTAAAATTAACGTTGACTATGTTTGACCAAGGTTGACTTTTGAGTTGACTTTCGGTTGACTTTGACTTTCAGTTGACTTTTATTGACTTTCTAATTAAGGAAACTTTCCTAACTTATAAACTTTCCTAAAATAGCAACTTTCTAAATTTGAAAACTTTCCAAAAATAGAAACTTTCCAAAAATAGAAACTTTCCAAAAATAGAAACTTTCTAAAAATAGAAACTTTCCAAAAATGGAAAGCTGCTAAAAATAGAAACTTTCTAAAAATAGAAAGTGTGTGTGCGTAAGCTGTTCCGATCAAACCGATGCATGCTGAGTATTGTTCTATGACTACTTGCAACATGTACAATAGCTATCATACTAAGACTTGACCTAAGTTAGTTATTTATATCGACCTGCTTTATTTATAGGTCGGCGTTGTGATCATTCCTGATCACTGTACTTCATTTGCTGTTCGCTTATTTGTGTTGGTTAATTCGTTACTATTAAGGTGAGTTATAGTCCCGTTTTTACATGCTTTTCAAAGTATATTTTTGGGATGTGATTACATGCATTTTATTTCACGTTTAGACACAAGTGACAATTAAATTTAAATTATTCATTGTGAGTTGGACAAAAATATTCCCTAGTCTGGTAACTGTAATCATTAGTTTCTACCGGTGAACGCGAATCCTACGGATAGATCTATCGGGTTTGACAATCCCATTTCGAGCTAGTCGCGCTAGCAATTTATAATCGAAATGTTTAGTACTTCGTATTTTGTTGTAGATACACTGTCCAGTGTATATTATTATTGTGTTTGGCAAGGGTAAATAAAGGGTTAAGTGGGTACCAGGTGGCTCATTGATAATGGAATAATGTTTAATGTTTTCTAACATTTTTAAATCTTGTGGTCTAAAGTTTATTCAATTATTTAAACCTATAATTCACTCAACCTTTGTGTTGACAGTTTACTCGCATGTTTTCACAGGTACTTGAGTTTATGTGATGCTTCCGCTGTGTTTAGAAGAGTCTGCATGCATTTGGGCAGATGTTAATGAAACAATTTATGAAACTTAAGCTTGCATTCTGATTTTGGATAATTTAAATTGTGGGTTTGTTGACAATGTTTTGTGTCAACTTTGGTTAATTAATATGTTGGGTTACTTTTAAACTACATATTTTGGTATGCTTTCCTTTTTGGGAAACTTTTGAAATAAAAGAATGCAATGTCGTTTGTTAAATTCATTTAAGTTTGATCAAGCTGTGGGATCAAGTGACGGAGCCGTTAAGTGTTTTGACGGGGCCATCACAGTTGGTATCAGAGCTCTGGTTGTAGGGAACTAGGCGGTCTTAATGTGGTCAACCCGTGGTTCTTAGGGTGCATTAGAGTCTAGTCTACAGCCCGACCCTTTTGCTATAGCATTATTATGCATTTCATTTCGTATGAGGTATATCATAAGCATTTATTTCTATTTGGTATATGGTTTGTGGTTTTACTGTTTGCAGATGTCGACTTCGAGCAACAACTCCGTTCCTGCTCCTGATCTTTCGGCTGCTGAAAGACGCCGTGCTGATCAACCTTTGATCGATGATCCCGTTCACTACTACTTTTCCACTCTCACTCACATGAACAGAGCCTACACCGACAAGATGCGTATTAATGCTCTTAGTGATTGTATGCGTACTTTTCCGCATAACGAGATGATGGACCAGATTCGAGCTAGTATAGATTCGTTTGTTAGCTTCAAGAATAATGTTGGGTTCGAGAATCGTAAGCGTAACCGTGAAGTTGATGCTAAGTTCGAGGCTCTCGAGAGCACCGTTCGTGGTTTGAAGGCAGAGTTGGAAGAAGTGAAAGGAAAGTTGCGAAAGTATGAGCCTCCTGCCAAGACTCATGCCGGCCCAGCTTATCACACCCGCTCTAAGCAGATGTGATATGATGAATCATGATTGATAATTTATTTCATAAGACTTAATGTCCTTTCATACATACATTTTTGGATTATGTACGGCGTTTTGCCGAGGATTCTATTAAGGTTTTGTTATGGGATGTTTTTCATTATGTATGGATGGTTATTTTTATGACATCTATCATCATTATCACATTTTATTTCTGATGTTGTGACTCTTGGCATGTTATATTATGCGTAATGTAGATCATGTATGTTAGGTGCTATGTATGTTGTATGATGTTATCATAAAATATGTATGCATGTGGTGGCTATTTCTATAACTATCATAACTATCATGTTATTACTCATAGTGTTTACCGACTATTATTTTAATGGTTAATCTTTTCGTGTTCGATCTATTCCTTTATAACACTGATATTATTTTTAGTACTAACGGTTGTGTTATTCTGTTTTGAAGATCATGCCTCCTAGAGAGTCCAACGAAGCCCGTATGCAACGTCTTATCACCGAAGGGATAGCTGCTGCTATGGCAGCAAATGCTAATGCTAATGCGAATAACAACAATCAGGTGGGATGCTCCCACAAAACGTTCATGGCAAGTCGTCCACAGGAATTCAGTGGTACGGAAGGACCCATAGGACTTACCCGCTGGTTCGAGAAAATCGAGCCCATTTTCAGGGTTAGTCGAGTCCGAGAGGAGGACAAGGTTAGTTTTGCTAGCTGCACTCTTAAGGATAGTGCATTGACCTGGTGGAACAACTTGGTTAATAGTTTGGGAAATGATGTCGCTTATGGTTTAACTTGGAATAATTTCAAGGAAAGAATGATCACCCCCTATCGTCCTAGGGGTGAACTTAAGAAGTTAGAGGTTGAACTTAAAAACTTAAAAATGAAGGGCACCGAATTAGATGCCTATGAGCAGAGATTCTTTGAGTTGACTTTGTTGTGTCCTAATGTTTATGTTGTTGAGAATCTTAATATTGAAGCTTACATTGATGGATTATCTGAGAAAATCGAGCATGGGGTTGAGTCTAGTGAGCCCCAGACTATCGAGGCTGCTATGTCTATGGCTCATAAGTTGAATGATAAGATCTTGAGAAGAAGTAAGGCTGTTGTAACTGAACCCAGTGAAGAGACTATTAAGAAAGCTGATAATGGGAAGAGAAAGTGGGATAATAACCGCAATCAAAGCCAAAGTCAGCAGAAAAAGCAGGATACTTCTGGTTCGAATAACCGCAGTCAGCATGTGTGTCCTCGATGTTACAAAGCTCATGATGGTTACTGTACCGTTACTTGTAAGAGGTGTTCCAAGCAGGGACACATTGCAAAAGATTGTACGGTGCTTCTGTCGGGTTCTGCTACTCCTGCTGCAGGTGGTAATAGTGGTAATAATCCTGGTAATAGAGGTGGGAATGGTAATGGTAATGGTAATGGAAATTCAAATAATGGTGGTAATCAGAGAGTTTGTTACGAGTGTGGAAAGTCGGGGCATTTCCGTGATGCCTGTCCCAACAAGAAGACTGTAGAGACTGCACGTGGTAGAGCGTTCAACATTAACACCAGGGATGCTGAGGAAGATCCTAAACTTGTTACTGGTACGTTCTCGGTCAACGATTTATCAGTTTATGTACTATTTGATTCAGGGGCTGATTTGAGTTTTGTGTCAAATAAATTAAGTCCAAAAATCAAAACACCGTTAACTCCTTTAGACAATACTTATGTTGTTGAAATAGCTAATGGTAAAGTGCTTACTGCTAAGACTGTGTATCGTAAATGTAACATTATTTTGGCTGGTAGAGATTTTGAGATAGATTTGATACCGATTGAACTTGGTAGTTTTGACATTGTTATTGGGATGGATTGGTTATCTGCGAATTGTGCTGAGATTGTGTGTTATGATAAATCTATTCATATTACTAATGTGGTTGGAGAGCCGCTGATGGTTTTTGGAGATAAGAAATGCAGACAGTTAAATCTTATTAGCTATTTGAAAGTTCTTAAACATCTTCGCAAGGGATGTCATGCTATTCTAGCCCATTTTGTTGATTCCGATAAAGAAACGAAGAGCGTTGGTGATGTTCATATTGTTAGAGATTTTCCTGAGCTATTTCTCGAAGATTTACCTGGCCTTCCGCCGCAACGCACGGTAGAATTTCAAATTGATCTTGTTCCCGGTGCTGCTCCTGTAGCACGTGCTCCTTATCGTCTTGTGCCTTCCGAACTTCAAGAATTGTCAAGTCAACTCCGTGAGTTGTTGGACAAAGGTTTCATTCGTCCTAGTTCGTCCCTTTGGGGATCTCCTGTTCTGTTTGTTAAGAAGAAGGATGGTTCCTTCCGTTTGTGCATTGATTATCGTGAGTTGAACAAGTTTACTATTAAAAATCGATACCCTCTTCCGAGAATTGATGATCTGTTCGATCAACTTCAGGGTTCATCTGTTTATTCAAAAATCGATCTTCATTCTGGCTATCATCAGTTGCATGTTAAAGAATCTGATGTTTCGAAAACTGCTTTTCGCACCCGTTATAGTCACTTTGAGTTTCTTGTTATGCCGTTCGGATTGACAAATGCACCTGTTGTGTTCATGGACCTCATGAACCGTGTGTGTAGACCCTATCTGGATAAGTTCGTTATTGTGTTCATCGACGACATCCTTATTTATTCGAAGAGTGATGAAGAGCACGAAGAACATTTGAAGTTGGTGCTCGATCTGTTAAGAAAAGAAGAGTTGTACGCTAAGTTCTCTAAGTGTGCATTCTGGTTACGAGAAGTTCAATTCCTTGGACATATTGTTAGTAAACAAGGGATACAAGTTGATTCTGCTAAGATTGAGGCGATTGAAAAGTGGGAAACTCCGAAAACTCCTACTCAGATTCGTCAGTTCCTAGGATTAGCAGGTTACTATAGAAGGTTCATTCAAGATTTCTCTCGTATAGCGAAACCTCTGACTGCTTTAATGCACAAGGGGAAGAAGTATGAGTGGAAGGATGAACAAGAGGCTGCTTTTCAGATTTTAAAGAAGAAGTTGACTACCGCTCCGATATTGTCACTACCTGAGGGTAATGATGATTTTGTTGTTTATTGTAATGCATCGCGTCAAGGCTTTGGTTGTGTTTTGATGCAACGAAAGAAAGTTATTGCGTACGCGTCACGCCAATTGAAGATTCACGAGCAGAACTATACAACTCATGATTTAGAGTTGGGGGCCGTTGTTTATGTGCTTAAGATTTGGAGACATTATTTGTATGGGGTCAAGAGTACTGTGTACACAGATCACAAAAGTCTTCAACACATCCTCGATCAGAAACAGTTGAACATGAGACAACGAAGATGGATTGAGACGTTGAATGATTATGATTGTGAACTTCTATATCATCCGGGTAAGGCCAATGTTGTGGCGGATGCGTTGAGTCATAAATAAAGGGCTGAACCTCGCAGGTTTAGGGCCTTGAATATGACAATTAGAACAAACCTCGCAAGGCAGATTCTTGAGGCACAACAAGAAGCCTTAAAGGAAGAGAATTTTGTGAAAGAGAACGTAAGAGGTATGGCTAAGAAGTTGGAGGTACGAGCAGATGGTACTAGATACTTTGTAGGACGTCTTTGGGTTCCGAAGTTTGGTGAACTGCGACAACTTGTGTTAGATGAGGCTCATAAGTCTAGGTACTCTATTCATCCTGGTTCAGGAAAGATGTATCATGATCTTAAGGAGCTGTATTGGTGGCCTAATTTAAAAGGTGATGTGGCTACGTATGTGGCTAAGTGTTTGACCTATGCTAAGGTTAAAGCTGAACATCAAAAACCGTCTGGACTTTTAGTGCAACCTGAGATTCCTGAGTGGAAGTGGGAAGGAATTACGATGGATTTTATTACTAAGTTACCGAGAGTTGTGGGTGGCTATGACACTATTTGGGTGATTGTAGATCGACTCACTAAGTCGGCTCACTTTTTGCTGATTAGGGAAACAGATTCGATGGAGAAACTCACTCGTCTGTATTAGAAGGAGATTGTTTCTAGACATGGTGTTCCTGTATCTATTATTTCGAACCGAGACAGTCGATTTGTATCGAGGTTTTGGCGATCCTTACAGGAAGCCTTGGGAACTAGGTTAGATATGAGCACCGTTTATCATCCTCAAACAGATGGTCAGAGTGAAAGGACCATTCAGATTTTAGAAGATATGTTACGAGCGTATGTTATTGATTTTGGTAATGGGTGGGATAAATATTTGTCGCTAGCTCAGTTTTCTTATAACAACAGTTATCACGTGTGATGACCCATCCTAATCCATCCGGACGAAGTCCACATCAATTATAAATGGTTCACAATAGTTGGTTACATAGCGAGGTACTTGACCTCTATATGATACATTTTACAAATATTGCATTCGTTTTTAAAAGCCCGACTTTCTTTTCATTGAAAGTTGACAATATGCATACCATTTCATAATACATCCAACTATAATTGACTTAATAATAATCTTGATGAACTCGACGACTCGAATGCAACGTCTTTTGAAATATGTCATGAATGACTCCAAGTAATATCTCTAATATGAACAAATGCACAGCGGAAGATTTCTTTCATACCTGAGAATAATCATGCTTTAAAGTGTCAAGCAAAAGGTTGGTGAGTTCATTAGTTTAATATAAATAACCATTGTCATCATTTTAATAGACCACAAGATTTCCATATTCAGTTCTCATAAATAAACGTCCCATGCATAGAGACAAAATATCATTCATATGGATTGAACACCTGGTAACCGACATTCACAATATGCATATAAGAATATCCCCATCATTCCGGGATCCTCCTTCGGACATGATATAACTTTCGAAGTACTAAAGCATCCGGTACTTTGGATGGGGCTTGTTGGGCCCGATAGATCTATCTTTAGGATTCGCGTCAATTAGGGTGTCTGTTCCCTAATTCTTAGATTACCAGACTTAATAAAAAGGGGCATATTCGATTTCGATCATTCAACCATATAATGTAGTTTCAATTACTTGTGTCTATATCGTAAAACATTTATAAAAGCAGCGCATGTATTCTCAGTCCTAAAAATATATATAAAAAGGGAGTAATGAAAACTCACCATACTGTATTTTGTAGTAAAAATACGTATTACGATATTGAACAAATGCAGGGTTGGCCTTGGATTCACGAACCTATATCATTTGTATATAAATTAAAATGTGTAATCATAATCGAACAAGTTTATATATATTAATTATATATATTACCTATTTAGAATGATAATATATTTATTATTTTAAATGTTATATAAGTCTATATATATGTTATTTTTATATTATATATATATATATATATATATATATATATATATATATATATATATATATATATATATATATATATGTATATTCTTATATATTCATTTTATATATTTTAAATACTTAAGAATATTAATTTTTGTTAGGTTATATATATTAGATATATTGATATGTATATATATACATCTTTTGCTTATCATGACAGTAGTTATAATAATATAATTTCAGCAGAAGTAATTAAAATAAAGATAGTACTAATATTAATATTAATGATAATAATATTAATAATTCTATTAATATAATGATAGTTTTTAATAATAAACCGTAGTTGTTAATACAAATGAAAATCTTAATAATAATTGTAATGAGAATCATAATTTTGACAATAATACTTAGTATTTAATTATAATAATAACTATAACAATCTTATTACAAATGATAATCTTAATAATACTTATGTCAATAATAAGTACAAATTCTAAAGATTATAAAATGATTCTAATATTAGTATTAATGAAATAATAATAAATTTTATTATGATGATAGTAATAATAATCACAATTGTGATAATAATACAATATTTATATTAGCAATAATAATATTACTAATAATACTTATAATTATACTAATGATAATCATAATACTTTTAGATATAATAATAATGATAATAATTATAACCTTAATAATAACATTGATAATAAATGATCCTAAATTTTGTATTAATAATAATAACAGTTACATTATAAATCTTAATATATATAATAACAATTAGAATTACTAACAATAGTAATAACAACATCAACAACAACAACAACAACAATAATAATAATAATAATAATAATAATAATAATAATAATAATAATAATAATAATAATAATAATAATAATAATAATAATAATAATAATAATAATAATAAAGGAAATAAGAAAGAAAAAAAATGTATATACCCTTCTAAATTGCCTTCCTAAAAAGGATGCTCCCTACGGGACTCGAACCCGCGACCACCCGCTCAATCACAACACCCTGAAACCACTCGACTGAACCTGTTTTTCTGAAATAACTTTCATCCTAGAAACATTTAACCCGTCTTGATTATTTGATCATCTCCTTCAATCTTGAAATCGACCAGGAACTTCAACACCAAAATAATGAATTTAGGATGCCATTTAGAATTTGTACACAAACAATAAACTAGAAGGAGTGATCGTGATTAACAACAAAAAATTAAGAAAGAACGAAAAAGAAAAAATAATAAAACTGCTGTGCAGTTCGCGTAAAAGAAAACCAAGAAAATCTTTGATTTTGATTTTAAGAATGTTTCACATTATAATTACAACATGAAACATATTTTAAATCATAATTATAAACTTTGTGCATCGTTAATTTTAACAGAAACAGCACAACAATTCCTAATTTCTTGATGAACAAAACTTTGACTTTTTTCAAATTAATTTTGACTCGTAAATTCGTGTTGGATATGATGAAATGAAATCCATAAATTTGCAGATAGTTTATATAAACGATTACCAACAACTTTGCATTTAAGGATTTTTAAATTTCTTTGAAAATCGAGCTGTTGGTAATAATGAACACGTACAGAGTATTTCATTGGGTGTTCTTCAATATTTGAAGTGATTTTCGACAATTCAGACTTTGTAAAAGATAATTATAGTTGTTAATCGATATTGTGGGTTTATTATTAACACTCAACGCTGATTAGCATC
Organism: Rutidosis leptorrhynchoides; assembly: GCF_046630445.1. Taxonomy (NCBI): domain Eukaryota; kingdom Viridiplantae; phylum Streptophyta; class Magnoliopsida; order Asterales; family Asteraceae; genus Rutidosis; species Rutidosis leptorrhynchoides. The sequence continues at coordinate 22,352,885 of NC_092333.1, read as the reverse complement.
CTTTATTTGGTCAAATACCGATCGACAGCAGGATCTTCCAAAGGACAGAAAATAAAATAAAAAAATAAAAAGTTGAATATGATTGTTAACAGAATTTGTCTTTGTTTGCTGAAATGAAATCATTTATCAGATAAATACAAGGATTGAATATAGTTAGTCAAAGATATAATTCAAATTTGGATTCTGTGGAGGATTAAATCAGAAAAAAATAGATTTGATATATATATATATATATATATATATATATATATATATATATATATATATATATATATATTAAAAATCTGTATTTGCGTATGTATGTCAGTATATGTGTATAATTATATACACTGTATCTGTATTTTATATATGTATAACTGTATCTATTATATGTACATGTATTTGTAAATGTATATGTGTATTAGTAATAATATTAATACTAATAATAAGTAATAAATAAAAATAACCATAATAATAATAATAATACAATTAGTAATGATAACAATAATAATTATAAAATTTATAACAATAATATTATTATTAGTATTGATTATCATAATACTAATATTATTAATGATTGATAATATTAGTAATAATAATATAATAACAATTATATATCAAACTTTTTATTCATTTTACATATATATATATTGAAAATATTAATAATATTCTAATACTAGTAATACAAATAATAATTAAGATCTAACTAGTTACATGTATCAAATCTCATATTATAAATAAAAAATAATATTTATAATACAGATGTTGCTATTAATATTAATATTAGCATTTAATAACAATACTAATATTAATCATAAATAAAATTTTAATTTTACTACTAGTTATAATAATGATGATATTAATAAAATTTATAATACTATTAATAATATTAAATAATAATCATAAATCAAATTTACCAGATTTCATATAATATCCTAAATGATACTGTTATTAATATTAATATTTATATTGATAATAAAGATATTAATGTTAATACAACAACTATATTTTAAATTGTATTATATAGTATTAATTACATAATATAATCATATATAATATGATAACATTTGTTAAATATTTATAAATTATATATATATTATAATATACATATAATATTTAATCATAGAATTCATATATATAGTTATATATAGATTTATTTCAAATTTACACTTAATTATTTTTTATTCTATTTTACATACTTAATTCTCATACTTAAGTTATATTTTATAATTTCAATTTAATATACATATACTTACATTTACATATACATATTTATTTACAACAATTGTTTGTGAATCGTCGGGAATGTTTAAAAAGACAAATGCATTCATGTAAACTATTCCAAAGTTTTTGAGACTCAACATTGCAGACCTTGCTTATCGTATCAGAAGCATATAAAGATTAAATTAAAATTTGGTCGGAAATTCCCGGGTCATCACATCACGCAAGTATTAAAGCCGCACCGTTTGAAGCTCTGTATGGTAGGAAGTGTAGGTCTCCTGTCTGTTGGAATGAGGTTGGGGATGCTCAACTCACAGGTCTAGAAATTATTGATGAGACTACCAAGAAGATCGTACAGATTAAGGAAAGGTTGAGAACCGCTAGAAGTCAGCAAAAGAGTTATGCCGATAGGGGAAGGAAAGATGTAGAATTTCAAGTTGGTGATCGTTTTATGTTAAAGGTTTCACCTTGGAAAGGTGTGATACGTTTTGGTAAAAGGGGAAAGTTAAGTCCTCGTTTTGTTGGACCATTTGAGATCATTGAGAGAGTTGGACAGGCGGCTTATCGTTTGAAGTTGCCACAAGAACTCAGTGCTGTTCACGATGTCTTTCATGTATCGAACTTAAAGAAGTGTTTATCCGAAGCCGATAAAACTATTCCTTTGGAAGAACTTCATGTTGATAAGCAACTTTATTTTATTGAGGAGCCTGTTGAAATTATGGACCGAGAAGTTAAGACTCTTAAGCAGAGCTGAATTCCTATTGTCCAGGTTAGATGGAATGCCAGACGCGGTCCTGAGTTCACTTGGGAGCGTGAAGATCAGATGAAGCAGAAGTAACCGCATTTGTTCCCAGATGCTGAGTCAACCCGTGCACCTGCTTAAATTTCGGGACGAAATTTCCGTATCGGGAAGGTACTGTCACGACCCTACTTTTTCCGTTATCTTTTATCGTTAAATTATTTAATGACCATTAACTGTTAATTGTGCCATGTCATTTCTATGACCTATATTATTATTTTTGTAATAATATATATATTAATTATTATGTGTTATGTGAATATTTGTATTCATATTTTGAATTATACGTTTTTACGTGTCGCGGATTTCCGTCCGGTGAATCTTTTCGGTTTTCAAACCAACGGTCGAGTTTTTGGGATATTTAAATCCTAAATATTTTAAATATGATATTTTAAGATCATATAATTATATGTAGTATTTAAGTATTTATATTTATTTTTCATCGCGTATTTGTTATCTCTTCGGATTTTTAATCGCGTAAGCGTGTTTTCGTGTTTCGGGTTTCGTTCGGGCTTTCGGGCCACAAGGAAATCAACATTTAGCAAATTTGGGCTAATGGGGCCCACCCCATTGCTTGGTTCGGCCAAAACCACCAAGGGAGGGAGTAATACTCCCTTGTTTTCTCATTTTGTGATTTTATTTTCCTTTTCATCAAAATTCCCAAAACCTAAAATTATGTTGTGATCTCTCCTCTTCCTCCTCTCCTTGCTTTCGCCCCACACTAACAAAACATCATCATCATCATCATTCAAAATTGCTTGGATCATCAATTAAAGTGCATCAACGCGTTCCTCTCAATCTCCTTTACGCGATTATACTTCTTGATTATCGTTTAGGGTATAAACCCTAACCCTAGAACTTTTGATTTTTCATTATTTTTCTATATTTTGATTATATATTGATAGTATGATGATTACTTGTTGTTGTAATGGTGTTTGTATGCGTAGAATTACTCAAATACATATGTTTTCGGTTTGATTTAATTGGGACAGCAGCTTTTTGTTTAATTCTGGAATTTTGACTGATATAATAGTGAAAATAAAGTAGTTATATGAGTTCCTCTCATCAAGACATTAATTTTAGACTCCGGATTCATGTCGTTTCGATTTCCGGAGCCCTAGATATGATCAAAATGGTATTTTGTTAAGATTGAAATGTGATATTGATATGAACCAGGTTTGGTCCAACTTTGTGACCATCTTTGGTGTCTTTAGGGTGTGTTAGTGTGTTAGGATTGATGGTGGGACGAACTTTCATGTTCGGGTCATCTAAATCCGAGCCACAAATCACCCGTTATGGCTAAAACACGTTTTAGATTGAATTGAAGTTCCAAGTGGTGTAATGGCTGATCACCACGACTTGTGGACTATTCTTGGTGTGTTCTTGAGTGCACCAAAGTGTCGGGTGGTTTGGTTAGGCGGAGATATATATAAGGCTCGCCGAAAACCGACACCCGGGGCTCAAGATGCAACCCGATGAACTTTTGATTTAAAACTTATGGTTAATTATTAAACTTATGATATAAATAATGAATTTCATTATCATTTAATTACTTATGATATAAAAAGTAATTATTAAATTTTAAGACTTATGGTATATATTTATTATATCATTTAATTATTACTTATGATTTAATTAACATTTTAGTTAAACTTATGATTAATAATACTTTTATTATTAATGGAAAATACTTATGATAAGTATTAAACTTATATTATAAGATTATTATTATAAGACTTATAATAAGGACTAATTAATTATTTAATTATTATAAGGCTTAGTTATTATTTAATTATAATTTAATTATTAAATACTTATGATTTAATGATTATAATTAGAAACTTATGATATGATTAATAATTCATTATTAATTAATAATACTTATGATATGATTTAAAATTTATTATTAATTATTAATTAATAATACTTATATTATGACTAATATTTAATTAATTAATTAAATACTTATGTTATATTAATTATATCATTTAAACATATATTAACTTTAATATTTCATTTTAATTTAATTAAACTTATGTTATGACATAATTAGACATATTTAACTTTAATAAACATTATAACTTACATTATTATTACAACTTACACTTTTAAAATTAACGTTGACTATGTTTGACCAAGGTTAACTTTCGGTTGGCTTTGACTTTCAGTTGACTTTTGTTGACTTTCTAATTAAGGAAACTTTCCTAACTTATAAAATTTCCTAAAATAGCAACTTTCTAAATTTGGAAACTTTTCAAAAATAGAAACTTTCCAAAAATAGAAACTTTCCAAAAATGGAAACCTGCTAAAAATAGAAAGTGTGTGTCCTTAAGCTGTTCCGATCAAACCGATGCATGCTGAGTATTGTTCTATGACTACTTGCAACATGTACAATAGCTATCATACTAAGACTTGACCTAAGTTAGTTATTTATAGGTCGGCGTTGTGATCATTCCTGATCACTGTACTTCATTTGCTGTTCGCTTATTTGTGTTGGTTACTTCGTTACTATTATGGTGAGTTATAGTCCCGTTTTTACATACTTTTCAAAGTATATTTTTGGGATGTGATTACATGCATTTTATTTCACGTTTAGACACAAGTGACAATTAAATTTAAATTATTCATTGTGAGTTGGACAAAAATATTCCCTAGTCTGGTAACTGTAATCATTGGTTTCTACAACGCGAATCCTACGGATAGATCTATCGGGTTTGACAACCCCATTTCAAGCTAGTTGAAATGTCCCGTTCTTATTGATTAAAAACGTTCCATATTAATTGATTTCGTTGCGAGGTTTTGACCTCTATATGAGACGTTTTTCAAAGACTGCATTCATTTTTAAAACAAATCATAACCTTTATTTCATAAATAAAGGTTTTAAAAGCTTTACGTAGATTATCAAATAATGATAATCTAAAATATCCTGTTTACACACGACCATTACATAATGGTTTACAATACAAATATGTTACATCGAAATCAGTTTTTTGAATGCAGTTTTTACACAATATCATACAAACATGGACTCCAAATCTTGTCCTTATTTTAGTATGCAACAGCGGAAGCTCTTAGTATTCACCTGAGAATAAACATGCTTTAAACGTCAACAAAAATATTGGTGAGTTATAGGTTTAACCTATATATATCAAATTGTAACAATAGAACACAAGATTTCATATTTCAATACACATCCCATACATAGAGATAAAAATTATTCATATGGTGAACACCTGGTAACCGACATTAACAAGATGCATATATAAGAATATCCCCATCATTCCAGGACACCCTTTGGATATGATATAAATTTCGAAGTACTAAAGCATCTGGTACTTTGGATGGGGTTTGTTAGGCCCAATAGATCTATCTTTAGGATTCGCGTCAATTAGGGTGTCTGTTCCCTAATTCTTAGATTACCAGACTTAATAAAAAGGGGCATATTCGATTTCGATAATTTAACCATAGAATGTAGTTTCACGTACTTGTGTCTATTTTGTAAATCATTTATAAAACCTGCATGTATTCTCATCCCAAAAATATTAGATTTTAAAAGTGGGACTATAACTCACTTTCACAGATTTTTACTTCGTCGGGAAGTAAGACTTGGCCACTGGTTGATTCACGAACCTATAACAATATATACATATATATCAAAGTATGTTCAAAATATATTTACAACACTTTTAATATATTTTGATGTTTTAAGTTTATTAAGTCAGCTGTCCTCGTTAGTAACCTACAACTAGTTGTCCACAGTTAGATGTACAGAAATAAATCGATAAATATTATCTTGAATCAATCCACGACCCAGTGTATACGTATCTCAGTATTGATCACAACTCAAACTATATATATTTTGGAATCAACCTCAACCCTGTATAGCTAACTCCAACATTCACATATAGAGTGTCTATGGTTGTTCCGAAATATATATAGATGTGTCGACATGATAGGTCGAAACATTGTATACGTGTCTATGGTATCTCAAGATTACATAATATACAATACAAGTTGATTAAGTTATGGTTGGAATAGATTTGTTACCAATTTTCACGTAGCTAAAATGAGAAAAATTATCCAATCTTGTTTTACCCATAACTTCTTCATTTTAAATCCGTTTTGAGTGAATCAAATTGCTATGGTTTCATATTGAACTCTATTTTATGAATCTAAACAGAAAAAGTATAGGTTTATAGTCGGAAAAATAAGTTACAAGTAGTTTTTGTAAAGGTAGTCATTTCAGTCGAAAGAACGACGTCTAGATGACCATTTTAGAAAACATACTTCCACTTTGAGTTTAACCATAATTTTTGGATATAGTTTCATGTTCATAATAAAAATCATTTTCCCAGAATAACAACTTTTAAATCAAAGTTTATCATATTTTTTAATTAACTAACCCAAAACAGCCCGCGGTGTTACTACGACGGCGTAAATCCGATTTTACGGTGTTTTTCGTGTTTCCAGGTTTTAAATCATTAAGTTAGCATATAATATAGATATAGAACATGTGTTTAGTTGATTTTAAAAGTCAAGTTAGAAGGATTAACTTTTATTTGCGAGCAAGTTTAGAATTAACTAAACTATGTTCTAGTGATTATAAGTTTAAACCTTCGAATAAGATAGCTTTATATGTATGAATCGAATGATGTTATGAACCAATAGTACATACATCTAAAAGCTGTGTATTGTACGAGTACGAATACGGGTGCATACGAGTAGAATTGTTGATGAAACTGAACGAGGATGTAATTGTAAGCATTTTTGTTAAGTAGAAGTATTTTGATAAGTGTCTTGAAGTCTTTCAAAAGTGTATGAATACATATTAAAACACTACATGTATATACATTTTAACTGAGTCGTTAAGTCATCGTTAGTCGTTACATGTAAATGTTGTTTTGAAACCTTTAGGTTAACGATCTTGTTGAATGTTGTTAACCCATTGTTTATTATAACAAATGAGATGTTAAATTGTTATATTATCATGATATTATGATATATAATATATCTTAGTATGATATATATACAGTTAAATGTCGTTACAACGATAATCGTTACATATATGTCTCGTTTCGAAATCATTAAGTTAGTAGTCTTATTTTTACATATGTATTTCATTGTTAATACACTTAATAATATATTTACTTATCATTTAACATAATTAACCAAGTGTATCAATATCTTAATATGATTCATATGTACCTAGTAAGACGTTGTTATAACGATAATCGTTATATATATCGTTTTCGAGTTTCTTAAATTAATAGTCTCATTTTTTATGTATATAACTCATTGTTAAAATACCTAATGAGATACATACTTATAATAAAATCATGTTAACTATATATATAACTATATATATGTCATCGTATAGTTTTTACAAGTTTTAAAGTTCGTGAATCACCGGTCAACTTGGGTGGTCAATTGTCTATATGAAACCTATTTCAATTAATCAAGTATTAACAAGTTTGATTGCTTAACATGTTGGAAACACTTAATCATGTAAATAACAATTTCATTTAATATATATATAAACATGGAAAAGTTCGGGTCACTACAGTACCTACCCGTTAAATAAATTTCGTCCCGAAATTTTAAGCAGTTGGAGGTGTTGACGTATCTTCTGGAAATAAATGCGGGTATTTCTTCTTCATCTGATCTTCACGCTCCCAGGTGAACTCGTGTCCTCTACGAGCATTCCATCGAACCTTAACAATCGGTATCTTGTTTTGTTTAAGTCTCTTAACCTCACGATCCATTATTTCGACGGGTTCTTCAATGAATTGAAGTTTTTCATTGATTTGGATTTCGTCCAACGGAATAGTGAGATCTTCTTTAGCAAAACATTTCTTCAAATTTGAGACGTGAAAAGTGTTATGTACAGCCGCGAGTTGTTGAGGTAGCTCCAGTTGGTAAGCTACTGGTCCGACACGATCTATAATCTTGAATGGTCCAATGTACCTTGGATTTAGTTTCCCCCGTTTACCAAATCGAACAACGCCTTTCCAAGGTGAAATCTTAAGCATGACCATTTCTCCAATTTCAAACTCTATATCTTTTCTTTTACTGTCCGCGTAGCTCTTTTGTTGACTCTGGGCGGTTTTCAATCTTTGTTGAATTTGGATGATTTTCTCGGTAGTTTCTTGTATTATCTCCGGACCCGTAATCTGTCTATCCCCCACTTCACTCCAACAAATCGGAGACCTGCACTTTCTACCATAAAGTGCTTCAAACGGCGCCATCTCAATGCTTGAATGGTAGCTGTTTTTATAGGAAAATTCTGCTAACGGTAGATGTCGATCCCAACTGTTTCCGAAATCAATAACATAAGCTCGTAGCATGTCTTCAAGCGTTTGTATCGTCCTTTCGCTCTGCCCATCAGTTTATGGATGATAGGCAGTACTCATGTCTAGACGAGTTCCCAATGCTTGCTGTAATGTCTGCCAGAATCTTGAAATAAATCTGCCATCCCTATCAGAGATAATAGAGATTGGTATTCCATGTCTGGAGACGACTTCCTTCAAATACAGTCGTGCTAACTTCTCCATCTTGTCATCTTCTCTTATTGGCAGGAAGTGTGCTGATTTGGTGAGACGATTAACTATTACCCAAATAGTATCAAAACCACTTGTAGTCCTTGGCAATTTAGTGATGAAATCCATGGTAATGTTTTCCCATTTCCATTCCGGGATTCCGGGTTGTTGAAGTAGACCTGATGGTTTCTGATGCTCAGCTTTGACCTTAGAACACGTCAAACATTCTCCTACGTATTTAGCAACATCGGCTTTCATACCCGGCAACCAAAAATGTTTCTTGAGATCCTTGTACATCTTCCCCGTTCCAGGATGTATTGAGTATCTGGTTTTATGAGCTTCTCTAAGTACCATTTCTCTCATATATCCAAATTTTGGTACCCAAATCCTTTCAGCCCTATACCGGGTTCCGTTTTTCCGAATATTAAGATGCTTCTCCGATCCTTTGGGTATTTCATCCTTTAAATTTCCCTCTTTTAAAACTCCTTGTTGCGCCTCCTTTATTTGAGTAGTAAGGTTATTGTGAATCATTATATTCATAGATTTTACTCGAATGGGTTCTCTGTCCTTCCTGCTCAAGGCGTCGGCCACCACATTTGCCTTCCCCGGGTGGTAACGAATCTCAAAGTCGTAATCATTCAACAATTCAATCCACCTACGCTGCCTCATATTCAGTTGTTTCTGATTAAATATGTGTTGAAGACTTTTGTGGTCGGTATATATAATACTTTTGACCCCATATAAGTAGTGCCTCCAAGTCTTTAATGCAAAAACAACCGCGCCTAATTCCAAATCATGCGTCGTATAATTTTGTTTGTGAATCTTCAATTGTCTAGACGCATAAGCAATCACCTTCGTTCGTTGCATTAATACACAACCGGGACCTTGCTTTGATGCGTCACAATAAATTACAAAATCATCATTCCCTTCAGGCAATGACAATATAGGTGCCGTAGTTAGCTTTTTCTTCAATAACTGAAACGCTTTCTCTTGTTCATCCTTCCATTCAAATTTCTTCCCTTTATGCGTTAATACAGTCAAGGGTTTTGCTATTCTGGAAAAGTCTTAGATGAACCTTCTGTAGTAACCAGCTAGTCCTAAAAACTGGCATATGTGTTTCGGAGTTTTCGGGGTTTCCCACTTTTCAACAGTTTCTATCTTTGCCGGATCCACCTTAATACCTTCTTTGTTCACTATGTGACCGAGGAATTGAACTTCTTCCAACCAAAATGCACACTTTGAAAACTTAGCGTACAATTCTTCCTTCCTCAATACTTCTAACACCTTTCTCAAATGTTCACCGCGTTCTTGGTCATTCTTTGAGTAAATAAGTATGTCATCAATGAAAACAATGACAAAGTTGTCAAGGTATGGTCCACACACTCGGTTCATAAGGTCCATGAACACAGCTGGTGCATTAGTTAAACCAAATGGCATGACCATAAACTCGTAATGACCGTAACGTGTTCTGAAAGCAATCTTTGGAATATCATCTTCTTTCACCCGCATTTGATGATACCCGGAATGTAAGTCAATCTTTGAATAAACAGACGAGCCTTGTAGTTGATCAAATAAGTCGTCGATTCTCGGTAGTGGGTAGCGGTTCTTGATGGTAAGTTTGTTCAACTTTCGGTAGTCGATACACAACCTGAATGTACCATCTTTCTTCTTGACAAACAAAATAGGAGCTCCCCACGGTGATGTGCTTGGTCGAATGAAACCACGCTCTAAAAGTTCTTGTAATTGGCTTTGCAGTTCTTTCATCTTGCTGGGTGCGAGTTTGTAAGGAGCACGAGCTATTGGTGCAGCTCCTGGTACAAGATCTATTTGAAATTCAACGGATCGATGTGGGGGTAATCCCGGTAATTATTTCGAAAATACATCGGGAAATTCTTTTGTGACGGGAACATCATTGATGCTCTTTTCTTCAGTTTGTACTTTCTCGACGTGTGCTAGAACAGCATAGCAACCTTTTCTTATTAGTTTTTGTGCCTTCAAATTACTAATAAGATGTAGCTTCGTGTTGCCCTTTTCTCCGTACACCATTAAGGGTTTTCCTTTTTATCGTATAATGCAAATTGCATTTTTGTAACAAACAATCTCTGCTTTCACTTCTTTTAACCAGTCCATACCGATTATCACATCAAAACTCCCTAACTCTACTAGTATCAAGTCAATCTTAAATGTTTCGCTAACCAGTTTAATTTCTCGATTCCGACATATATTATCTGCTGAAATTAATTTACCATTTGCTAATTCGAGTAAAAATTTACTATCCAAAGGCGTCAATGGACAAATTAATTTAGCACAAAAATCTCTACTCATATAGCTTCTATCCGCACCCGAATCAAATAAAATGTAAGCAGATTTATTGTCAATAAGAAACGTACCCGTTACAAGCTCCGGGTCTTCCTGTGCCTCTGCCACATTAATATTGAAAACTCTTCCGCGGCCTTGTCCATTCGTGTTCTCCTGGTTCGGGCAATTTCTAATAATGTGGCCCGGTTTTCAACATTTATAACAAACTACATTGGCGTAACTTGCTCTGACACTACTTGCTCCGCCATTACTCGTTCCGACACCATTTGTTCCTTTCGTTCTGTTAACCCCTGGTCCGTAGACCTCACACTTCACCGCGCTATGACCATTTCTTTTACACTTGTTGCAAAATTTGGTGCAGAACCCCGAGTGATACTTTTCACACCTTTGGCATAGCTGCTTCTGATTGTTGTTGTTGTTGCGGTTGTTATTGTTGTTGGGATGATTGCTGTAGTTGTTGTTGTTGTTGTTGTTGTTGTTGTTGTTGGGCCATTTTTTGTAGTTGCGATAGATGTTGCGATTGTTGGGATAATTGTTGCGATTATTATTGTAATTACTGTTGTTGTTGTATTGGTGATTATTATCACCGTTTTCCTCCCACTTTCTTTTGACTTGCTTCATTGGCCTCTTCAGCCGTCTGTTCTTTAATTCTTTCCTCAATCTGGTTCACTAGTTTGTGAGCCATTCTACATGCCTGTTGTATGGAGGCGGGCTCATGTGAACTTATATCTTCTTGGATTATTTCCGGTAATCCTTTCACAAACGCGTCGATCTTCTCTTCCTCATCTTCGAACGCTCCCGGACACAATAGGCACAATTCTGTGAATCGTTTTTCGTACGTGGTAATATCAAATCCTTGGGTTCGTAACCCTCTAAGTTCTGTCTTGAGCTTATTGACCTCGGTTCTGGGACGGTACTTCTCGTTCATCAAGTGCTTGAATGCTGACCACGGTAGTGCGTACGCATCATCTTGTCCCAGTTGCTCTAGATAGGTATTCTACCATGTTAACGCAGAACCTGTGAAGGTATGCGTAGCGTACTTCACTTTGTCCTCTTCAGTACACTTACTTATGGCAAACACCGATTCGACCTTCTCGGTCCACCGTTTCAATCCGATCGGTCCTTCGGTTCCATCAAATTCTAAAGGTTTGCAGGCAGTGAATTCTTTGTAGGTGCATCCTACACGATTTCCTGTACTGCTAGATCCAAGGTTATTGTTGGTATATAGCGCAGCTTGTACTGCGGCTATGTTTGAAGCTAGAAAAGTACGGAATTCCTCTTCATTCATATTCACGGTGTGTCGAGTAGTCGGTGCCATTTCCTTCAAAATAGTCAAATGGAACAAGTTAATCATACAGAATATTAAGAGTAGTTAATAGTATTTCGTAGCATAATATGAACTCATTTATAAAAGCTTTTCCTTCATATTAGCATTTTATAAGTTTAAATTCGGGTAGTACCTACCCGTTAAGTTCATACTTAGTAGCTAATATACAATTCAACTACTACAATTCTATATGAAAAACTGATTATAATAATATTTCGCGTTCAAACTTTTATACAATATTTTACAAACTTACAAAACCGCTTATTTTACATAAAGCATGAAATATAGCACACAATAACTTTGATACAAGATAGTTGTGAAGATAATTCTAGCTAGTACACAAGTCGTTCAACAAAGGCAATAAAGACACGTAATTCATACGTCCAGAAACAAGTCATGCATTCTGGTTTTACTAGGACTACTTCCCATCCTTGGTCTTGTGGAACATAATCGTTATGGTCGTTGATAAGACAGCATGTTGTAACGTTGTCAAAGGGACGAGGGTTACGTAATGACCAACAGTCTCGTAATAACCTAAAAACCTCATTTCTTACCCCAATTACCGACTCCGTCACTTGTGGGAACGTTTTGTTTAATAGTTGTAGCCCGATGTTCTTTTTCTCACTTTGGTGAGAAGCGAACATTACTAACCCGTAAGCATAGCATGCTTCTTTATGTTGCATGTTAGCCGCTTTTTCTAAATCAGGAAGTCCTATATTCGGATACATTGAGTCAAAATAATTTCTTAACCCGTTGCGTAAAATAGCATTTGGGTTCTCCGCAATATATGCGTCAAAGTAAACACATCGTAACTTATGGGTTTCCCAATGTGATATCCCCCATCTTTCAAACGAAAGTCTCTTATAAACCAAGACATTCTTGGAACGTTCTTCGAATGTCTTACAAACTGATTTTGCCGTAAATAGTTGTGCCGAAGAATTCTGACCGACTCTAGATAAGATTTCATCAATCATGTCTCCGGGTAGGTCTCTTAAAATATTGGGTTGTCTATCCATTTTGTGTTTTTATACTGTAAAATAGACAAGAGTTAGATTCATAAAAAAAAATACATATTAATACAAGCAATTTTTACATATATCATAAAGCATAAGCACACTATATTACATATATTATACCACACGAATACAACTATCTTATTCCGACTCGCTCGTTTCTTCTTCTTTGGTTTTGGTTCGTTTTGCCAAGTTTCTAGGGATATATGATGTTCCCCTAATACGAGCTATCGTTTTCCACAACGGTTTAGAAAAACCTGGTGGTTTAGAGGTTCCCGGGTCATTGTTACAACTTAAGGGCTTCGGGGGTTGACGATACATATAAAGTTCATCGGGGTTGGAATTAGATTTCTCTATTTTTATGCCCTTTCCCTTATTATTTTCTTTTGCCTTTTTAAATTCAGTTGGGGTAATTTCTATAACATCATCGGAATTCTCGTCGGAATCCGATTCATCGGAGAATTGGTAATCCTCCCAATATTTTGCTTCCTTGGCGGAAACACCATTGACCATAATTAACCTTGGTTGGTTGGTTGAGGATTTTCTTTTACTTAACCATTTTATTATTTCCCCCACCGGTTCTATTTCCTCCTCCGGTTCCTCCTCTTCCGGTTCTGATTCTTCTTCCGGTTCTGATTCTTCTTCTGGTTCTTCTTCGGGAACTTGTGAATCAGTCCAATATATATTCGACTCTTCGTTATTATTAGGTGAGTCAATGGGATTTGTGCTAGAGGTAGACATCTATCACACAATATCAAACATGTTAAGATATTAATATATCACATAATATATACATGTTAATAATATATAGTTTTCAACAAAAATGTTAAGCAATCATTTTTAAAGAAAACACGGTCGAAGTCCAGACTCACTAATGCATCCTAACAAACTCGATAAGACACATTAATGCAAATTTTCTGGTTCTCTAAGACCAACGCTCGGATACCAACTGAAATGTCCCGTTCTTATTGATTAAAAACGTTCCATATTAATTGATTTCGTTGCGAGGTTTTGACCTCTATATGAGACGTTTTTCAAAGACTGCATTCATTTTTAAAACAAACCATAACCTTTATTTCATAAATAAAGGTTTAAAAAGCTTTACGTAGATTATCAAATAATGATAATCTAAAATATACTGTTTACACACGACCATTACATAATGGTTTACAATACAAATATGTTACATCGAAATCAGTTTCTTGAATGCAGTTTTTACACAATATCATACAAACATGGACTCCAAATCTTGTCCTTATTTTAGTATGCAACAGCGGAAGCTCTTAGTATTTACCTGAGAATAAACATGCTTTAAACGTCAACAAAAATGTTGGTGAGTTATAGGTTTAACCTATATATATCAAATCGTAACAATAGACCACAAGATTTCATATTTCAATACACATCCCATACATAGAGATAAAAATCATTCATATAGTGAACACCTGGTAACCGACATTAACAAGATGCATATATAAGAATATCCCCATCATTCCGGGACACCCTTCGGATATGATATAAATTTCGAAGTACTAAAGCATCCGGTACTTTGGATGGGGTTTGTTAGGCCCAATAGATCTATCTTTAGGATTCGCGTCAATTAGGGTGTCTGTTCCCTAATTCTTAGATTACCAGACTTAATAAAAAGGGGCATATTCTATTTCGATAATTCAACCATAGAATGTAGTTTCACGTACTTGTGTCTATTTTGTAAATCATTTATAAAACCTGCATGTATTCTCATCCCAAAAATATTAGATTTTAAAAGTGGGACTATAACTCACTTTCATAGATTTTTACTTCATCGGGAAGTAAGACTTGGCCACTGGTTGATTCACGAACCTATAACAATATATACATATATATCAAAGTATGTTCAAAATATATTTACAACACTTTTAATATATTTTGATGTTTTAAGTTTATTAAGTCAGCTGTCCTCGTTAGTAACCTACAACTAGTTGTCCACAGTTAGATGTACAGAAATAAATCGATAAATATTATCTTGAATCAATCCACGACCCAGTGTATACGTATCTCAGTATTGATCACAACTCAAACTATATATATTTTGGAATCAACCTCAACCCTGTATAGCTAACTCCAACATTCACATATAGAGTGTCTATGGTTGTTCCGAAATATATATAGATGTGTCGACATGATAGGCCGAAACATTGTATACTTGTCTATGGTATCTCAAGATTACATAATATACAATACAAGTTGATTAAGTTATGGTTGGAATAGATTTATTACCAATTTTCACGTAGCTAAAATGAGAAAAATTATCCTATCTTGTTTTACCCATAACTTCTTCATTTTAAATCCGTTTTGAGTGAATCAAATTGCTATGGTTTCATATTGAACTCTATTTTATGAATCTAAACAGAAAATTTATAGGTTTATAGTCGGAAAAATAAGTTACAAGTCATTTTTGTAAAGGTAGTCATTTCAGTCGAAAGAACGACGTCTAGATGACCATTTTAGAAAACATACTTCCACTTTGAGTTTAACCATAATTTTTGGATATAGTTTCATGTTCATAATAAAAATCATTTTCCCAGAATAACAACTTTTAAATCAAAGTTTATCATAGTTTTTAATTAACTAACCCAAAACAGCCCGCGGTGTTACTACGACGGCGTAAATCCGATTTTACGGTGTTTTTCGTGTTTCCAGGTTTTAAATCATTAAGTTAGCATATCATATAGATATATAACATGTGTTTAGTTGATTTTAAAAGTCAAGTTAGAAGGATTAACTTTTATTTGCGAACAAGTTTAGAATTAACTAAACTATGTTCTAGTAATTATAAGTTTAAACCTTCGAATAAGATGGCTTTATATGTATGAATCGAATGATGTTATGAACATCATTACTACCTCAAGTTCCTTGGATAAACCTACTGGAAATGAGAAAAATAGATCTAGCTTCAAAGGATCCTTGGATGGCTTGAAAGTTCTTGAAGCAGAATCATGACACGAAAACAATTTCAAGTAAGATTTCCACTCGAAATAAGATTGTTATAGTTATAGAAATTGAATTAAAGTTTGAATATGATTATTACCTTGTATTAGAAAGATAACCTACTATAAGTAACAAAGGTTTCTTGATCTTGGATGATTACTTGGAATGGATTTAGAAAACTTGAAAGTAAACTTGCAATCTTGGAAGTATTCTTGATTTTATGAAACTAGAACTTTTGGAATTTATGAAGAACACTTAGAACTTGAAGATAGAACTTGAGAGAGATAAATTAGATGAAGAAAATTGAAGAATGAAAGTGTTTGTAGGTGTTTTTGGTCGTTGGTGTATGGATTAGATATAAAGGATATTTAATTTTGTTTTCATGTAAATAAGTCATGAATGATTACTCATATTTTTATAATTTTATGAGATATTTCATGCTAGTTGCTAAATTATGGTTCCCACATGTGTTAGGTAACTCACATGGGCTGCTAAGAGCTGATCATTGGAGTGTATATACCAATAGTACATACATCTAAAAGCTGTGTATTGTACGAGTACGAATACGGGTGCATACGAGTAGAATTGTTGATGAAACTGAACGAGGATGTAATTGTAAGCATTTTTGTTAAGTAGAAGTATTTTGATAAGTGTCTTGAAGTCTTTCAAAAGTGTATGAATACATATTAAAACACTACATGTATATACATTTTAACTGAGTCGTTAAGTCATCGTTAGTCGTTACATGTAAATGTTGTTTTGAAACCTTTAGGTTAACGATCTTGTTGAATGTTGTTAACCCATTGTTTATTATAACAAATGAGATGTTAAATTGTTATATTATCATGATATTATGATATATAATATATCTTAGTATGATATATATACAGTTAAATGTCGTTACAACGATAATCGTTACATATATGTCTCGTTTCGAAATCATTAAGTTAGTAGTCTTATTTTTACATATGTATTTCATTGTTAATACACTTAATAATATATTTACTTATCATTTAACATAATTAACCAAGTGTATCAATATCTTAATATGATTCATATATACCTAGTAAGACGTTGTATATCGTTTTCTAGTTTCTTAAATTAATAGTCTCATTTTTTATGTATATAACTCATTGTTAAAATACCTAATGAGATACATACTTATAATAAAATCATATTAACTATATATATAACTATATATATGTCATCGTATAGTTTTTACAAGTTTTAACGTTCGTGAATCACCGGTCAACTTGGGTGGTCAATTGTCTATATGAAACCTATTTCAATTAATCAAGTCTTAACAAGTTTGATTGCTTAACATGTTGGAAACACTTAATCATGTAAATAACAATTCCATTTAATATATATATATAAACATGGAAAAGTTCGGGTCACTACACTAGTCGCGCTAGCAATTTATAATCGGAATGTTTAGTATTTCGTATTTTGTTGTAGATACACTGTCCAGTGTATATTATTATTGTGTTTGGCAAGGGTAAATAAAAGGTTAAGTGGTTACCAGGTGGCTCATTGATAATGGAATAATGTTTAATGTTTTCTAACATTTTTAAATCTTGTGGTCTAAAGTTTATTCAATTATTTAAACCTATAATTCACTCAACCTTTGTGTTGACAGTTTACTCGCATGTTTTCACAGGTACTTGAGTTTATGTGATCCTTCTGCTGTGTTTAGAAGAGTCTGCATGCATTTGGGCAGATGTTAATGAAACAATTTATGAAACTTAAGCTTGCATTTTGATTTTGGATAATTTAAATTGTGGGTTTGTTGACAATGTTTTGTGTCAACTTTGGTTAATTAATATGTTGGGTTACTTTTAAACTACATATTTTGGTATGCTTTCCTTTTTGGGAAACTTTTGAAATAAAAGAATGCAATGTAATTTGTTAAATTCATTTAAGTTTGATCAAGCTGTGGGACCAAGTGACGGAGCCGTTAAGTGTTTTGACGGGGCCATCACAATATCCATTATATATTTAAGTTATAAACAAAAATTCATATAGGGATAACAATGGTTCAAGTATGGATCGCGTGAGCTTATATTCATATCTATATTCATTTATATTTTTAAATTCATATCTACATTTATGTTCATTTAAATATAATTCATTCATTCATATCCATAATATATTGGATTAAGGGAGTTAATTGATATCTCATGAATATTCAAAATAGTTAAAATATTCATAATATGAAATGAAACTATCATAATTTGTTTAACAAATAAGTGTACAACATCTAATATTAAAGTATATTTAGAGAAATGTGTAATCGTTGTCATAAATTTAACAAAACATGTTACAATTATAAGTAATTATATTATATGTTTTTAACTAATGATACCGCAGACCGCAGGCGCAATGAGGCATGCATGCGTGTTAACTCGCATACTGCATGCGGATTCGTATCGAATGCCTTTGTTCTCTGTGCAGCGGTTACTTGGTTATCAAGTTAATATCTTTTCCATAATTATATCCGAGATTCGGGGGAGTTAGTTATGGAAAGGATTGCAACAATCGTAGTCGGTTCTAGAATTAGGGTTTGCCTATATATACCATCCCTAATTATCATTCTAGGGGCATCGTCACATTACGTAACTACCATCTGCCACACGCCTTACGTAATTAAGCATCATTCTTCATCTCTTCAAGGTTAACAGGTTAGTTCTTCATTAAGCTAGCACCTACAACCTTATTTGGGGCCTTCTGATCATCGATCGCTGTCGAAAGTGGACTTAATCACTTGGCCACCCCGCCGACATCATCATGTGGGCCAGGGTTATTCACGGTAGCCGGACTGGAGAGCCTTGTTCTAAGATCCTTAAACCCCACTAACGCATTGAGCAGGCATGTTAAACCCAATGGTAAAAATATGCATGATCAAGTGGTGTTTTCATTGAGAGTCGAATTAGTTCAAGACTGTTTAATTGCTTTCTCTTTTAAAAGGTTTTAAATTATAAGGCTTATTGTTCACGAAATTTTTTGAATTTTTTCTTTTAACAGTATCATGACTTTCGGGGACTCGTCGGAACGTACTCAAACGGATAATCAAAACACACCATCTGGTAGTCAGCATATGCAGGCTATGACTACGGGGGCGGGATACACGCCATATCTTTCACCTGTATCCAGCGAGCCTTTTCAGAGGTATAAGCCGATATATCCAGATGGGATTACACCGCCAAGGGCAAACTCGCCAGTTACCACCACGCGGTTGGATTTTTCCGCAGTAGATCCAAGGGTCATCTTGGTAGGCACTAGCGGTGAAACAGTAGGCCCGCACGTCGTATGCTGCGGCTAGGTACCTATTTATAGTACCACGGTTTCAATCCCTCTGCAGACGCATAGTGTTCAGCAGAATTCATCGTTTACACCGTTGCAACCTTGGCAACCACCGCGTCCAATTTCGCAGTTTTTGACTCCTGCGGATGCGCAGGCATTACTTAATAGTTGGGTGTTCGGTGTCATTCCGGATGCCAATTCTCATTGGACGCCAATAACCGCAGAACAGCAAAGCACTGCATACGGTTGGGCTTATAGCGGCATATCCTCAGGTCTCGCAGGCATTTGCGCCACAGGTTTCGATACCTTTTCAGATACCCGTATACTCTACGCCGGCAAGCCTGCCTTCTTTTCTAAATCAGCCTTGGTTGTATTCGCAGATGCCAGGGCAGCCCTGGCAAAATATTCAGGGGCAAGCGAATCTCGCAAGCCAATTTATGCAGGCAGCACCTCCTGACATGGTTCACCTGTTTTCACAACCTGATTTTGTTCAGGATATGATGAGGCATTTCTTCGCAGGGCTCAGAGGTGACCCTGTTAAACCACCTTTTGAGCTACCAACAACTTTTGATAAGTTTCCTCCGCATATAGCTACATATCCGTTTCCATCTGCGCCAAAGATACCTCATACGTTAGGTACTTACAATGGCTTAACTGATCCAGATGACTTCTTACAGCGTTTTGAAGGCGCAATGCGCACTCAGGGTTGGGTGGATCTGGTTGCGTGTCAGATATTTCCAATGACACTGCAGGGTATTGCTCGTGAATGGTTTAATAAACTGCCGGAGGGTAGTATAGCCTGGTTTATGGATCTGCGGATGAAATTCTTGCTGCAATATCAGAATCAGAGGCCACGCAAACGCACTCATATCGAATGTCATGATATTGTGCAGAAACCCAAGGAATCTTTGGGTGAATTTCTCACAAGATATACTAATGAGTGTCTGCGCATACCAGATCTCAAGCCAGAGCAACAGATTTCCGGACTCATACATGGTATAAACTCAGAATGTCATCCAACGCTGGTAAGGCGTCTGCATCATACGGTCCCAACAACTTATGCTGAGGCGCTTAATGAATGCCATGACTATATACGGAGTGGCAAAGATAATGATATTCCAACAGCTAGTTCACGCAACGAGAGGAAAGACGATGATGATCGTTCGCGTGATCAAAATCGTGGCAACAACTCTCGCGGAAGGTATCCTAGCGGTGGTCCTATTAGGAATGATAAAGGGAAATCAAGTGGCAATTATCGAAACAATAATCAGCGCGGCATCAATAATCAGAACTATGCGCTGCTTAAAAGTTTGTCTAAAACGCCAAAAGAAATTTTGGAAACCGAACCAGTGTGCGCAACCTTTGCGGTTCCAACTCCGCTTACAGAATTTGGTAAGCGGGATAAAACAAAGTATTGCGAATTCCATGACGATTACAGGCATGACACTAATCGATGCAAAAACTTGATGGAACGAGTGCTCGAGGCACTACGCGCAGGTAAATTGGATCACCTAAAACCACCTAAGAAGGACAAGGGAAAATCCGCAGAGGAAGGTTCGAAGGCTAAAACTTTCGCATGGCAAAAAGTTGATAAAGCAAAAAACGCGGACTTAACCATTAATATGATTGACGCAGAGAAAGTTAGCCAGGGGAGAAAATACAATGATCATCATGACTGGGAACTTCTCCCAATCACGTTTCCTCCTGTAATGTCAATCGACACAGTTAACGAGCCCATTATCATCAAGTGTTTCATCCCTACTTGCGGAGTACAAATTAAACGCATGCATGTTGACACCGGGAGTGGCGCTGACATTATGTACGAACATTGCTATCGTTTCCTTCCTGCAGAAGTTAAAACGCAGCTACGCCAGTCTGATATTACGTTATCTGGTTTCTCTGGAGAAAGCTCATGGCCGATAGGGCGGATAGAGCTGATGGTTGAGCTTGCGGATGACAGGAATCCACAGATGGTCAGACATGAGTTGGTTGATTTTTATGTGGTTCGATCGACTTCGCGTTATAATGCACTACTAGGAAGAAACTTCATACGGAGTTTTAACATTATACCATCAGTGGTGCATGGCTTGATTAAGTTCCCTACAATAGGAGGCGTTGCCACGATTGCGTCACATCAAACAACTGAGTTGTGTGGCTTAGTTGTGCCTATAAGCACTCCCATCGTGGGGGAACAACTCGCAAACTGTGCGGTCATAGCAAATCGTTTACATCCGGATAAGCGAATTAAAATCGGCGTAGGTTTGTCAGCTGAAACCATGGCTAAGTTACGTGGAATATTATCCACAAACGCAGATGTTTTCGCGTGGAGTGAATCAGACATGACGGGGGTACCGCGAGACATTGCGGAGCATAAATTGAATGTTAATCCATCACCCACGCCCGTTAGACAAAAAAAAGCGGCATATGGCTCTTGAGCGCAGCGATTGGTTGTGCGCAGAAGTAGATAATCTTGTCAAAGCAAACATCCTGCGGGAGGTGCGGTATCAGACATGGGTTTCTAATCCTGTGTTAGTCAAAAAGGCTGATGGTAATTGGTGGATGTGCGTTGATTTTAAAGACCTTAACAAAGCGTGTCCTAAGGACAACTACCCTCTCCCGAAAATAGACTGGAAGGTGGAATCACTGTCAGGGTTCCGGTACAAGTGTTTTCTAGATGCGTACAAGGGTTATCATCAAATCTTAATGGCTGCGGAAGATGAGGACAAGACTGCTTTCCATACGCCGCAAGGTATTTACTGTTATACGAAGATGCCCTTCGGATTAAAAAACGCAGGCGCAACCTATCAACGGGTAATTGATGCGACATTCAAACACCAAATTGGTAGGAATCTTGAAGCGTACGTCGATGACTTGGTAATTAAGAGCAACACTGAGGAAGAAATGCTCGCGGACATCTTAGAAACGTTTGCATCTCTACGCAGGATAAACATGAAGCTTAACCCCCTCAAATGTAGTTTTGGGGAAAAGGAAGGCAAGTTTCTAGGTCATGTGGTGACAGCGCGGGGAATCAAGGCGAATCCCAAAAAGATTGAAGCCATTGATAGTTTGCCATCTCCGAAGACAAAGAAAGACGTGCAGAGTCTAACCGGGAAGCTTGCGGCGATCACGCGGTTTTTGTCAAAGGCCGCAGAGCGACAATTGCCATTCTTCAATACTTTGAAGAATTGTTTAAAGAAAAAAGACTTTATATGGACTCAGGAGGCAGAGTCAGCCTTTCAGGAGATGAAGAAGGTGCTCGCAGAATTACCAACACTCACTGCACCAATAACAGGAGAAACGCTTACGCTGTTCCTTGCGGCATCAAAAGAAGCAATCAGCTCGGTTCTTATCGCAGACCGCGGAAAGGTAATCCATTCCCTTTTACTTGTGAATTATTTATTTCGTATACAATTAATGCTGAGGTTTTCTCAGACGCAAATGCCGGTATACTTTGTAAGCAAGACGCTGACATCAAGCGAAGTAAACTATTCACCAATAGAAAAGCTAGTATATGCACTGGTCCATACGGCGCGGCGTTTGCGCCGATATTTTCAAGCACATCCAATTGTGGTTCTAACTGATCAACCAATCAAAAAGGTTGGTACATGCCTAATTTGCACCAATGTCCGGGGTTACCGCATTGATTAACGCAATCATTTTTCTTTCAGGTGTTGTACAAGCCTGAGATTTCTGGCCAAATGGCTAAATGGGCAGTCGAGTTAGGAGAGCATGAAATAAATTTTTCTTCGCGAAGCGCGGTTAAGGGTCAAATACTTGCGGATTACCTTGCAGAGTTACCTGCGGATGTCGATGCATCAGCAGAACATCAAGATACGCCTGCACCAACTTTGTCACCATGGGAGTTATATACTGATGGTGCCTGCAGCGCAGCGGGCGCGGTGCGGGTGTAATTTTAACAGGTCCAGATGGTGAAGAGCATACATATACGCTACGGTTTAATTTTGCTGTTACGAACAACGAAGCAGAATATGAGGCTCTGTTAGCAGGTATGCGCATTGTGCATAAATTGAATGTTAAAATTCTGCACGCTTATGTGGATTCAAAGCTAGTGTGTAGTCAAGTCAGCGGGGACTTTGAAGCGCATGACATTGCCATGCAGTAATATTTATCGCTTGTTCATAACCTCGCTGACCAGTTTGAAGCTTTTCAAATCTCCCACATAATGCGGGGGCAAAACAAGAAAGCGGATGCGCTTAGCAAATTGGCTGCTTTGGCTTTTGATCATCTGGGGAAGAAAGTTCTTATAGAAGAACTGCATGTGAAATCCATTGTTATGATGCCTTTGGTAGCACCTGTTGAGGAATCCAGCTCAACACGGATGACACATATTATTGCTTTCCTGCGGGATGGCACATCACCTGCGGATTCCGTTGAGGCGAAGAAGGTCCGCACCAAGGCACCACTGTATGCCCTTGAGGGTGACGTCATATATCGGAAAAATTATTTAGGGCCGCACTTAAGGTGTATTGGTCCGAAAGAGGCAGAGGAGGTTATACGCGAGGTGCATGAAGGTGCATGTGCTCTTCATTCGGGGCACAGGTCTATTGTGTCAAAAATTATGCGGCTAGGTTATTATTGGCCCACTATGTACGCAGATACCGCGCGAATAGTGAAGAAATGCGAATCTTGCCAAATACACGCGCCTATCAGCAGGGCACCTGCGCATCCTATGATACCGGTCTCCTCACCATGGCGATTCTGCAAATGGGCAATTGACATAGTCGGACCATTTCCAAAAGGCCGAGGTAATATTATCATTTATTTTATACCATATGCTACTTATGTCAGTATCTTACGCATACTCTGCATACGCAGGAAACATTAAATTCTTGATTGTTGCAATCGACTATTTCACTAAGTGGGTTGAAGCGCGACCGCTGGCAACAATTTCGGGAAAAAGGGTGCGAAATTTTGTATGGGAAGACATTGTTTGTCGATTCGGCATACCAAACGAAATCGTTAGTGATAACGGTACACAGTTTGCGGGGGATCCTTTTCATAGTTGGTGCACAGAGCTTAATATTAATCAAACTTTTACTTCCGTTGCGCATCCGCAGGCGAATGGCCAGTGCGAAGTCACCAACCAGGATATAGTGGCCGGAATCAAAGCTAGATTAGGCCATGGCAGAGTTGGTTGGGTGGATGAACTACAAAAAGTTTTGTGGGCGCATAGAACTACACTAAAAGCAAGCACTGGTGAGACTCCATTCAGTTTGGTCTACGGGTCCGAAGCTGTTGTGCCCGCAGAAATTGGGGTACCACCGTTCCGCATACAAAATTTTGACGAAGAAAATAATTCAGAAACTTTGCGGGAAAATCTTAATCTGCTTGAAGAACGCAGACTCTCTGCGGCGGTAAACGAATCCAATAATAAATAGAAAATTGCAAAGTATTACAATCAGCGTGTGCGTTCGCGCTCTTATAAGTGCGGGGACTTAGTTTGGCGTCAGAATGACGCAAGTCATGCGAAGGATATTAGGAAACTGGGCCCCCGATGGGAAGGCCCATACAAGGTAGAAAAAGCAAGCAACACCGGGGTATACCATCTCGAGACATTAGATGGAAAACCGGTGAAACGCACTTGGCACGCGACATTGTTGAAAAAATGTTATATGTAGCTGGATGGACTTGATCACTCCAATGTATTTTAGCGCATTATTTTTTCTATGTATTTTCCGTCCATTTGGATGTATCGCAGTTGTAATCATTATTAATGCCAATTAAATATTTACTCGCGCATACTTTTGATGTGTATTTCTCTTTTTTGTATGCGTTTCCTGCCTACTTAAGGGGTGTCCTCTAGCCCCCGCGCGGCAGAAGCCTGTTTGGTTACAAGGCTAGACATTAACGGAAGGTGAAGGGAATTGGCTTTCTCCTAGCCAAGCGCCACGCAGACTAGATGGCTGCCAAGTCGACTTAAAATTACAAGCATTGGTTTGCTTGTGCGCAATTACTCTCGCATTGGTTTGCGTGAGGAACTCTTAAGTATAAAAACATTGGTTTGTTTTTAGTTGCGTTGCTTACCATACAGCTAAAGTGCACCTCTAGCACATGACAAAGCAATAACGCAGTAGCTTTTGAGTATAAATTATTACACGGTAAAATTGCTAAAGTATTGGTTTATTTTATGCGGAACCTGCGTATGCGCATTAGTTTTGGTTAACTATTCGCATAGGCATGCGGTTCATCCTTTGTTTTGATTCGCGATATGTAAACAAAATAATACACCACGCATGCAGATCACAAATATATACAAATAAAATTAAGTCATTACAAATTACAAATTGTAATAAACGCCTGCCCTACACGGGACTTACGGCTCAAGAATTGATTTTACAATTGCCTGCCTAAATCATAGGACCTACGGCACAAGCAATTAGAAGATACAGCTAAAATTCTTCCTTGAGAAACCAGTCAACTGGCATGTTCGGGTCTGCAGCAAAAGCGTTGATCAAGGGGATTGGGATGGTCGTGATGGCATCTTCGGCTCTCAAGATTTCGAAGATTTTCTTTAAATTCCTTGAATTCCGGAATTCAATTGCGACTACGTCAAAATTTATGGAAAATCTCCATTTCTTCATCTCGATCTTTTGTGATAGCTTCATTCGTACGCTTCGATTAATCGAATCATTTTATCCATATTACTCAATGATGATAAAACTCTATTTATCAACTCATATTCGTCATGAAAACATTTTTATTGTTAACCATGACCACCTCACTCAAATTTTGGGACGAAATTTCTTTAACGGGTAGGTACTGTGACGACCCGGGAATTTCCGACTAAATTTAAACTTAATCTTTATATGATTTCGACATGATAAGCAAAGTCTGTAATGTTCATGTTTCAAAAACTTTGACCTGTGTTCATATATTCACTTGACCTTTGACTATTCCCGACGATTCACGAACAACTAAATTGTAAATAGATATATATAAATTTATATGAAATATTATTTGAAATAATATATGATTTATTTGTTGGAAATAAAAATATAAAATAATATCAGTATATTTAATATTATTAATTTAATATATTATATATAGATATGCACATAATTATATATATATATATATATATATATATATATATATATATATATATATATATATATATATATATATATATATATATATATATATATATGTATGTATATGTATATTATAAAAAGAAATATTCTATATTGTAATTGTTATAATCAATGTCAAATAATAATAATAACATATAATAATTATTATTTAAAAAGTATATATATAAATAAAGTATATAGAATATACATTTTGTGATTTCGAAGTTATTTAATAAACGACATTAACGCTCAATTGTCATGCGATAGATAGTAAAAGAGTTAAAAAGAAACTTATGTGATTTTAAATTAAACGGTGATCTGAAAATGAGTTTTATAAATTATAGGCTTAGTAAAAATGTATTTAGGAGCTATTTATTAAATTTTAAAACTTTTTATATTTTACTTGGGGTTGGGAGTGTATACTTAATGTAATTTTTATTTGATAGTTAATGACTGAATTTTTTACCATAATGACTAAAATAAATAAATATAATTACTGTAAAAATTTAAGAATTTTTCGAAGACTTTTTAATCATCACTAATTAGTAATGGAGCACGAAATATCTGTACGGGTAAAAACAGTCGGTAAGAAGACTACAAGAAGTAGCAGCTGGATTCTTATTTGTACAACTGTAAATTTTAATTATATATAATACTTCTGTTCTTTTCCTCTATGTTTTAAAATTGCGAAATCAACAAACACAAACATCCAAATGATGAGGAATAATTCAGAGAGTGGATGCAAATTTTGAGGTCACCATATATTCAATCAATTGAAGACTTGTTGGAAATCATCATTTTTTTTATTTCATTCTCATTATCATATTACAAATCCAATACTTATCAGCTCTCTCTCAAAACCATTCCTGTTTCTATATTTTTCGTGAACCTTAAGAAAAACCACACAAACACTACTTGTTTCTTCTTTGGGTTGATTCAAGTCACGTAAACAACCATCAACAAGAATCATCATACAACCACCATCGGTATCCTCCATCATCACCATATCTCTCTCTATCCATCTCTCTCTCCCTCACTATCCTAATTCTTCATGAACTTAAAAACCATTATAACCATTAACCCGATTAAAATGTTTTTCTGTTTTATATTAGAACCATCACTGTTTAAAACCATTAAACTCACCCAAGATCATCAACCATAATCATCGAACAAAACCATCACCATAAACTAAACGAGCTACTACGTATCTCTGATTACTATTCCTACGGTTGTGATAATCAAGCCCAAAACTACCAACACCTACATGATATTCACTGTTTCTCGATTTAACCTGTTCTATTCTAGTTAAATACTACAAATTCTCTCTAGCTGGTCTGCTAATCGTTTCTATTTAATGTACGAGCAACACCCATAATTGAAGTAATAACCTGCAACTCCTTATGTTTTCTACTCGGCCAATATGAAACCCGAACACCACCATCTTCAACAAATTATCATCGAACAACACACCTACAATCACTACTGTTGCTATCCGATTCGTTTACTGGTCTACTGATTTCCCTCTCATTTACTGCAACTGAACACCATCACCACCACTTGCCACCACAACTGCTAAAGATCAACCTGCTGTACGATACTTTCGTTGCTGTTCAAAGTCAGTTAACACCTTAAATCATTAAACATTTTTGCTCGAGCTATAGAGAAACCAAACATCACGTTTCTTTTTTTTCTGTGGAGCAGGTAACGAATTTAAAAGAGTTTTAATATACTCACCTTTTAAGTCTTTGTCAAATTGGACATTAGTGGCATTATATATAATGTGTGGGATAGTTTGAAAGTTTATGGACGACACATGAGAATCGAATTGGAATTATTTATATTAAATGAATTTTCTTTTTGCTAGTGGGTTGTAAAGGGTTGGTATGATTGGAACCAAAAAGACATTGAAACTATATATAGACAATGATGAACACGAAAAAGTGATGAACATAATGATTGAAACGATTAGGTGGATAATAGAAAGATGATGATATCGATATGTCTATGATTAAGATTTTATGTGATCGTGATGATGTAAATGGCGATGATGAAATCGAATTATGTTAACGTTAACTGGGAGATGAGGTTAGGGTTAATAGGATCGTATTTTTCTTCATATAATCGATCGACTTATCAGATACAAAGTTAACAGGCTTAAGCTTTTACCAAATGGACCTAATATTAATAAGTTTATTGGACCAAGATCAGTTTAAGTTTTCTGATGGGCTGAGATTCAATTACGTGATCTGTTGGGCCAAATCCCTTTTAGTATTGTTGGGCTGTTATGATCCTAGTTTATTGGGCCAAAGATTTGCTTCTTATTGGGCCAAAAGAGTTAGAGAATGATGTTTAGTATGATGAGATTAGTGTAAGGATGATGGCATACAGTTCATATAAACGCGAAATATTTCAAGTAAATAATAATGGTTCAATGGTTTGGAGTGTGGGTGTTGGAACGAGAGGTCGTGGGTTCGAGCCGTGTCATGGGCAATTATTTTTTGAAAAAGCTTTAGAAAATGGGTATACACTTTTATATTTCATTTTCATTATTATTATTGTTATTATTATTGTTACTAGTGTTATAGTTATTAGTATTATTAATATGATTAAAATCGATACAAGTATTATTATTATTATGATTATGACTATTATTATTAGTGTTATTATGAAAATAACACAAGTTATTATTATTTTCATTAATATTAGCATTAGTACCATTTTTAGTATTATTAGTATTATTATTATTAACAAAAATATTATTAATATGAATATCATTAGTAGTAATGTTATTATCAGTATAATTAAATACAACTTTTTATATATATTAAACATTATTATCTATGTAAAATTATACTTAAAAGTACATTACATATATGTGTAAATTAATTAGTTAACAACCTTTATATAAATATCCATATATAATAAATTAAGTATTTTTAATATATATATATATATATATATATATATATATATATATATATATATATAACTAAATAGATAATAATCATTATCAAATATATATACAAATTAATTACATAAAGTTATAATTATTCGATTACGAGTATATGTTTTAATATATATACGAATGATATAGGTTCATGAATCGAAGGCCAATCCTACATTTGTTCAATATCGTTATATGTATTTTTACTACAAAATACAGTATGGTGAGTTCATTTGATTCCCTTTTACTCTTTACATTTTTGGGACTGAGAATACATGCGCTGTTTTTACAACTGCTTTATTAAATGCTTTTGAAATATATCTTGAACTGCAAATACATGAAATGCTTTTATAAATGTTTGACGAGATAGACACAAGCAAAACATTGCTCGAATGAATTATTATGCAGACAGAAGTTCTGCGGATTATTATTGAATTATGTGGACATGATAATTGCCACCATTGAATTATGTGGACATGATAATTGCCACCATTGAATTATGTGGACATGATAATTGCCACCATTGAATTATGTGGACATGATAATTGCCACCATTGAATTATGTGGACATGATAATTGCCACCAGTTGATATGAATGTTATGTATCGAGAGAATGATTTTATACACAGGTTATGTGTATGTTATTTTTGTGCACAAGATATGTGTACGGTTACTAAGATTTATGAAAAATGGTTGCGTACACGAGAAAGGTGTACTGTATTTAAAAGATATCGCATGTACATTACAGGTGGGTGTAGGATTCGGGCCCATTTGTACCATGCAGCATTTAAATCTTGTGGTCTATCAAAATGATGAATTTTATTATTTTATGATAAACTTATGAACTCACCAACCTTTTGGTTGACACTTGAAAGCATGTTTATTCTCAGATATGAAAGAAATCTTCCGCTGTGCATTTGCTCATATTACATGGAGTCGTTCAAGGCATATAGAGGTCAGAACCTCGCAATGGGACCAACTGTTGAAGACTTTGTCCAGATAGATTAAGACGGGTCCTTTCAGTTGGTATCAGAGCGGTGGTCTTAGTGAACCAGGTCTTGCATTAGTGTGTCTAACTGATAAGTCGTTAGGATGCATTAGTGAGTCTGGACTTCGACCGTGTCTGCATGTCAAAAGTTTTGCTTATCATTAGTGTCGAAAATTATTTGCTTATCATCCTTAAAGTCTAGACACGTCTTACTGCCTCTATTACATAGACAGTGTATAGATAAATTCATATCTTGTCGTATCTATTATTGTTACCTCTGCCTGACAGCTTCCGTAGATTCCTCCGTAACTTATGGGATTTTAGTATTATATATGCATATGTAAACTATGTATTGCAGGGTACTAATCTACATCCTATAATCTATTTCTTATCAAAAATCCTTCATCTGATTGTACGAGATGAATCCCTCAACCAGTTCGAGTCCCTCAGATTTCGATAGCTATTCTGATAGTTATTCCTACAGCTATTCCGACATGGATTTCACCTAAGCTCCGAAAGCAGTGTCACCATAATGAATCAACCAATTATCCACCTCCAATTCATCTGATGAGTTCTAGTCGATTTAATCAATGGAGACGAGAAGAAGGCGATACTTTACATCAACCAAATTTCTCTTGGCGATGAACCTGAAACACTTACCGGCGAACCTGTTCGAAACACCATTTTCACATTCATTTCTAGAGTATCTCGCCACGATTATATTCTATCTAAAATTCTAAACCTTATTCATCCGCTTGTTCCGACCGACAATCATTTTGGAATAATAGAAGAAGTCAACGAACTTCGCGCTCGAGTAATAGTTTTGGAGAATATGGTGCAAAACGTACCAGCTTCAGCAACATCACTGGCATCAACAGTACCACCAACAACACAAGTTTCAACATCACATGCCCCAATATCTCATTCTGTACCTCGAGTATAATCATCGTTCTACGTATCGTTCTACATCAATTATCTTCGTTCGACATGACGATTATGTAATCTCTAATGTCTTAGAGATTATGTACTCTAGTTCTAACGATAAATCAAATGAGATTAATATCATATTAACTCATTAAATCCATGACTACATCTGAAGTAAATATATATGTATATATATTTTCATAAAGATTGTAATTAAAAGTCTTGTGTACAAGCTGTTAATGGTGAAAATATTTTAACGGGTAGGTAATACTTGAGGAATATTTAAATTTCACATTAATAAGTACACTGTACATTCTTCGAATCTGATTCAACAGTCATTTACTATCCTATTTACAACCACCGATATACGTATCCGTTCACCAAAGAATAACCATTTTCATCCAATTTCATATTTGGATTTTGATTTACCAGAATCCAACAAGTGGCATAATGAAGAAAACATTGGACAAAATAAAATTTGTTAGAAACAAATAAATTAACTATGAGAAATTTTGTTAAGAATCCACGCTAACTGTTCCTAGCTAACTGTTAATTCCGTATTACTTTTTATTTATCGCAATTTAATTATCGCAATTTTATTTATCGTCATTTAATTTCTGTTATTTTACGCACTTTAAATATCGGGACACGTATACAAGGTTTTGACATATCATATCGACGCATCTATATATATTATTTGGAATAACCATAGACACTCTATATGCAGTAATGCGGGAGTTAGCTATACAGGGTTGAGGTTGATTCTACAATAATATATATAGTTTGAGTTGTGATCGAGTCTGAGACGTATACGGGTCACGATACGTAGTAATTAATTCAAATATTATATATTAAACTATATATGAATTATTGGACTGTAACTGTGGATTAATAATATTGGACAATTAAAAAAAATTAAAATATTGATTATAACATATGAAACTAAACATTTCTTCAAGTTTGCCACTTGATTTCATCTTAAACCTCGTTTGTATCTTGATGATTACAATCTGAGTTCAAACCTTTCATGATTCTTGAAAACACCTCAATCGAGAGGATGAACCAACCGAACTTCATCAACGGAAGAAAAGATTGACGCATATAGTTATGCACCTGGAAAAAAAAACTCTCGGAACCTGAGTAAACGTTTAACACATATCTGTTCTAGCTCCTTTGGCGTTGTTATTACCGAAAATAACCTTGCAATCTCTTTCCAAATTAGCCAATTTTGTCACAGCTCCAACAAGTCAACTTCGATTTTTCGTTCGAAACAACCTTATTATAACCTCGATATATAAGATTGCCTGTGGTCATCATTACCAGAGAACCTTTTATATTCCACCACATTAGCAGTAAACTTACCAGCAACATCAATGAATTTGGACTTTCCGAAAAATCATTATATTCATTGAAACCCCATTGTGTATTCATCTATACCCTGTAACAATAATTGCCATACTAATTACCGAGAATCAACAATCAGTATTTCGAATCTCGTAGCCTTTCTACATCAATAGTTATATGTATACATATAACAATTATCTCCTAGAATCACGATTTTCAATTCTGAAATTTTGAAAAGCACCCAGCCTAAGAATCAATACATTGAACTTTAAAAAAAAAAAACTGAATGAAGCAGTAGAAACTGTAGGCAACCGTAAACGACCTTAATCGTCGAAAGTTTGATGATAAAGAATAGTATGTTGGAAAAGCTCAGAAAAAAATTGGAACTGGAAAACAGATTGTGCAAACCATGAAGGAGGCCGTGGATAAATCACAAGGGCTAAACTTGTACATAAAGAATCCAGATGATTCTGTATCCGATGAAATCTTTAGAAAATATCCTACTCCGAAGTCATGTTAAAATCTTGCGGAAAATCTTTCTTCATCAACCTTCGAACTTAGAAATTCCAAAATATCATCATAAATATCTTCGATATTTTTGAGGATATTTTCATAAATATTCTTGTCCGAAATTAATTATCTCTTCCTACTATCTATATTACATCATAAAGGAAACCATTTTAGTTTCTAAATTTCTTTAAAATTCAAATTTAAAGTATGAATGTTTTTGAAGTAGTGTTGGGAACTGATGCATGAGTTAGTATAATATAATGACACTTGATCAACGTGATTATATTACAATAAGTCATGCTGAGTTTCTAATGGAATGTGATGATTCACAGATCATAACGTCATCATGTGCCATGTTACATAACTCTTTCATTATGCTTAACTTCTGAACATGTCAAGAAAGTATATTCTTGATAGTTCTATTCTCATTGATTCTGGTAATCTGACAAATCTAATCGTGCTAATACATTTTTTTTTCTTATTTAGAACATGATGTTTATCCGAAATTCCATACTTACGAATTCTGGACTGTTACTCGCTTTACTAGAGGTCGGGAGGATAATAAAAAGGCAAAGAGCTCCAAAATATAAGAGAAAATATAAAGCTCAATAACAACACGGAAGTTACAAACCGTGAATATTAATAGGAATAGCAATACAAAGACACGGCATAATTAAGAATAGTATCACCCCAAGGTTATATTGAAAGTAAACAGATTTTTCTGGTGGAAGATTGAAAAGAATGATGACAGAAATGATAAATAGGAAAATATTAGGGATTAGAACTGGACTAAACATTTCACAATCTTTTGGATGTATGAACTAAGAAAGAAAGTATAGGAATGGTGAGAATAATGGAACGGAGGAGTTTAATTTATAATGGAAATATCAAACAGAGTAATCGAGGCAGATCACTCTATTTAATTATAGAGATCTTAATCTCCTTATTCGCCGAAGAATCAAATCTCTCAAGATTTCGAAGATTTTCTTTAAATTCCTTGAATTCCGGAATTCAATTGCGACTACATCAAAAGTTATGGAAAATCTCCATTTCTTCATCTCGATCTTTTGTGATAGCTTCATTCGTACGCTTCGATTAATCGAATCATTTTATCCATATTACTCAATGATGATAAAACTCTATTTATCAACTCATATTCGTCATGAAAACATTTTTATTGTTAACCATGACCACCTCACTCAAATTTTAGGACGAAATTTCTTTAACGGGTAGGTACTGTGACGACCCGGGAATTTCCGACTAAATTTAAACTTAATCTTTATATGATTTTGACATGATAAGCAAAGTCTGTAATGCTGATGTTTCAAAAACTTTGACCTGTGTTCATATATTCACTTGACCTTTGACTATTCCCGACTATTCACGAACAACTAAATTGTTAATAGATATATATAAATTTATATGAAATATTATTTGAAATAATATATGATTTATTTGTTGGAAATAAAAATATAAAATAATATCAGTATATTTAATATTATTAATTTAATATATTATATATAGATATGCACATAATTAAATATATATTGTATATATATATATATATATATTATAAAAAGAAATATTATATATCGTAATTGTTATAATCAATGTCGAATAATAATAATAACATATAATAATTATTATTTAAAAAGTATATATATAAATAAAGTATATAGAATATACATTTTGTGATTTCGAAGTTATTTAATAAACGACATTAACGCTCAATTATCATGCGATAGATAGTAAAAGAGTTAAAAAGAAACTTATATGATTTTAAATTAAACGGTGATCTGAAAATGAGTTTTATAAATTATAGGCTTAGTAAAAATGTATTTAGGAGCTATTTATTAAATTTTAAAACTTTTTATATTTTACTTGGGGTTGGGAGTGTATACTTAATGTAATTTTTATTTGATAGTTAATGACTGAATTTTATACCATAATGACTAAAATAAATAAATATAATTACTTTAAAATTTTAAGAATTTTTTGAAGACTTTTTAATCATCACTAATTAGTAATGGAGCACGAAATATCTGTACGGGTAAAAATAGTCGGTAAGAAGACTACAAGAAGTGGCAGCTGGATTCTTATTTGTACAACTGTAAATTTTAATTATATATAATACTTCTGTTCTTTTCCTCTATGTTTTAAAATTGCGAAATCAACAAACACAAACATCCAAATGATGAGGAACAATTCAGTGAGTGGATGCAACTTTTGAGGTCATCATATATTCAATCAATTGAAGACTTGTTGGAAATCATCATTTTTTTATTTCATTCTCATTATCATATTACAAATCCAATACTTATTCGCTTTCTCTCAAAACCATTCCTGTTTCTATATTTTTCTTGAACCTTAAGAAAAACCACACAAACACTACTTGTTTCTTCTTTGGGTTGATTCAAGTCACGTAAACAACCATCAACAAGAATCATCATACAACCACCATCGGTATCCTCCATCATCACCATATCTCTCTCCATCTATCTCTCTCTCCCTCACTATCCTAATTCTTCATGAACTTAAAAACCATTATAACCATTAACCCGATTAAAATGTTTTTCTGTTTTGTATTAGAACCATCACTGTTTAAAACCATTAAACTCACCCAAGATCATCAACCATAATCATCGAACAAAACCATCACCATAAACTAAACGAGCTACTACGTATCTCTGATTACTATTCCTATGGTTGTGATAATCAAGCCCAAAACTACCAACACCTACATGATATTCACTGCTTCTCGATTTGACCTGTTCTATTCTAGTTAAATACAACTTCTCTCTAGCTGATCTGCTAATCGTTTCTATTTAATGTACGAGCAACACCCATAATCGAAGTAATAACCTGCAACTCCTTATGTTTTCTACTCGGCCAATATGAAACCCGAACGCCACCATCTTCAACAAATTATCATCGAACAACACACCTACAATCACTACTGTTGCTATCCGATTCGTTTACTGGTCTACTGATTTCCCTCTCATTTACTGCAACTGAACACCATCACCACCACTTGCCACCACAACCGCTAAAGATCAACCTGATGTATGATACTTTCGTTGCTGTTCAAAGTCGGTTAACACCTTATATCATTAAACGTTTCTGCTCGAGCTATAGAGAAACCAAACATCACGTTTCTTTTTTTTCTGTGGAGCAGGTAACGAATTTAAAAGAGTTTTAATATACTCACCTTTTAAGTCTTTGTCAAATTGGACATTAGTGGCATTATATATAATGTGTGGGACAGTTTGAAAGTTTATGGACGACACATGAGAATCGAATTGGAATTATTTATATTAAATGAATTTTCTTTTTGCTAGTGGGTTGTAAAGGGTTGGTATGATTGGAACCAAAAAGACATTGAAACTATATATAGACAATGATGAACACGAAAAAGTGATGAACATAATGATTGAAAGGATTAGGTGGATAATAGAAAGATGATGATATCGATATGTCTATGATTAAGATTTTATGTGATCGTGATGATGTAAATGGCGATGATGAAATCGAATTATGTTAACGTTGACTGGGAGATGAGGTTAGGGTTAATAGGATCGTATTTTTCTTCATATAATCGATCGACTTATCAGATACAAAGTTAACAGGCTTAAGCTTTTACCAAATGGACCTAATATTAATAAGTTTATTGGACCAAGATCAGTTTAAGTTTTCTGATGGGCTGATATTCAATTACGTGATCTGTTGGGCAAAATCCCTTTTAGTATTGTTGGGCTGTTATGATCCTAGTTTATTGGGCCGAAGATTTGCTTCTTATTGGGCCAAAAGAGTTAGAGAATGATGTTTAGTATGATGAGATTAGTGTAAGGATGATGGCATACAGTCCATATACGATATATAAATATAAATACGAAATATTTCAAGTAAATAATAATGGTTCAATGGTTTGGAGTGTGGGTGTTGGAACGAGAGGTCGTGGGTTCGAGCCCTGTCATGGGCAATTATTTTTTGAAAAAGCTTTAGAAAATGGGTATACACTTTTATATTTCATTTTCATTATTATTATTGTTATTATTATTGTTACTAGTGTTATAGTTATTAGTATTATTAATATGATTAAAATCGATACAAGTATTATTATTATTATGATTATGACTATTATTATTAGTGTTATTATGAAAATAACACAAGTTATTATTATTTTCATTAATATTAGCATTAGTACCATTTTTAGTATTATTAGTATTATTATTATTAACAAAAATATTATTAATATGAATATCATTAGTAGTAATGTTATTATCAGTATAATTAAATACAACTTTTTATATATATCAAACATTATTATCTATGTAAAATTATACTTAAAAGTACATTACATATATGTGTAAATTAATTAGTTAACAACCTTTACATAAATATCCATATATAATAAATTAAGTATTTTTAATATATATATATATATATATATATATATATATATATATATATATATATATATATATATATATTAAAAATACTTAATATATATATATATATATATATTAAAAATACTTAATATATATATATATGTATATATATATATATATATATATATATATATATATATATATATATATATATATATATATATATATATATATATATAACTAAATAGATAATAATCATTATCAAATATATATACAAATTAATTACATAAAGTTATAATTATTCGATTACGAGTATATGTTTTAATATATATACGAATGATATAGGTTCGTGAATCGAAGGCCAACCCTACATTTGTTCAATATCGTTATATGTATTTTTACTACAAAATACAGTATGGTGAGTTCATTTGATTCCCTTTTACTCTTTACATTTTTGGGACTGAGAATACATGCGCTGTTTTTACAACTGCTTTATTAAATGCTTTTGAAATATATCTTGAACTGCGAATACATGAAATGCTTTTATAAATGTTTGACGAGATAGACACAAGCAAAACATTCCTCGAATGAATTATTATGCAGACAGAAGTTCTGCGGATTATTATTGAATTATGTGGACATGATAATTGCCACCATTGAATTATGTAGACATGATAATTGCCACCATTGAATTATGTGGACATGATAATTGCCACCATTGAATTATGTGGACATGATAATTGCCACCAGTTGATATGAATGTTATGTATCGAGAGAATGATTTTATACACAGGTTATGTGTATGTTATTTTTGTGCACAAGATATGTGTACGGTTACTAAGATTTATGAAAAATGGTTGCGTACACGAGAAAGGTGTACTGTATTTAAAAGATATCGCATGTACATTACAGGTGGGTGTAGGATTCGGGCCCATTTGTACCATGCAGCATTTAAATCTTGTGGTCTATCAAAATGATGAATTTTATTATTTTATGATAAACTTATGAACTCACCAACCTTTTGGTTGACACTTGAAAGCATGTTTATTCTCAGGTATGAAAGAAATTTTTCGCTGTGCATTTGCTCATATTACATGGAGTCGTTCAAGGCATATAGAGGTCAGAACCTCGCAATGGGACCAACTGTTGAAGATTTCGTCTAGATGGATTAGGACGGGTCCTTTCAGTTGAAGGGTAGTGCAGATAGCTGGTCGCGGAACTCTGCAGGAAATATTTGTTGCAGGAAGGCAGATTGCTCTGCGGCGTTCTCGACGGAGGACTGGGTGAGTTGGCTCAAGTTGGCCAGGCGGAAGCTGCCGCGAGGTGGAGTCGGTACAGAATCGGAATCAAGATGAATCACCTTGTCTTTTTATGTGGCGGTGGAGTGTGGTGTATCTCCTCAACATGCTCTGCATAGGGGTAACACGTTAACGCTTAAAAATTAAGTGCGGTATTTATACAAACGAGGTGACGCTTACCAGTAATGGGGGGATGTAGGTCTGCGGATGTTGGATCAACGGGAACAAAGTTGTCGTTCCGCATGTCCTCCACCTGTTCGGGAGTAAGTTTCTTCTTTTTCTGCTTGGCTTGGGTGGTGTCGGCAGCCTTGCGTTTGTTGCCCGAGGTGGCAGGTGCTGGCCCCTCATTCTCGCCAGTCTTTTCCTGCTCAAGCAGCTCATTGACATTTTGTTTGCGGAAAGAAATGGTCGCGATGTCCTCCGCAGTGAGCACCTTCTTCATCTTCATCTCTGCAAACATATACGCAATATCAGAACCTGTACGAATGCGCTAGTGGTTTTATATATTTATATACATTTGTGCTAATCCTACCCTTGCCATTCGGTGCGACAATGGCCGTATGCAGATTCTCCCAAGGCCAGTGCGCGGATATGTTTCCTAACTGCAACATCACATTCCCATATGAGCGGTGCACGAGTTGTGCGTTAGCACACTCCGCTAGCAGCTTCGTTTCTTCATCATCAAGAGCGGGGATATTATTCACATCCTTGGCCACGCTTTCGCAGCAGATAAGTGTTTGCGGAAAGTTGGCCCCAACTACAGTTTGGTCAATGAAAAAGAAAGCTTCTTTCCATTGGCCCGCGTTTGATTTGGGGGTTTTGGTGAAGTTTTGGCAAGCGAAGAAAGTGAACCAAGACTTGTGATGATTCGCTAAGCGGTATAGGTGACAGAACACCTTCACTAAGGGAACCTTATTGAGTGCAGCGCACCACATCTCAAACAGCACAATTTTTCCTATCGTGTAAGGGTGTAATTGCCCTAATCCTATGCCGAAGTGATCTAAGACACCTAAAAAGAAGTCGAAAGGAGGCACCCTAAAATTACCATGCT
This sequence comes from Rutidosis leptorrhynchoides, assembly GCF_046630445.1. Classification (NCBI taxonomy): domain Eukaryota; kingdom Viridiplantae; phylum Streptophyta; class Magnoliopsida; order Asterales; family Asteraceae; genus Rutidosis; species Rutidosis leptorrhynchoides. The sequence continues at coordinate 22,312,880 of NC_092333.1, read as the reverse complement.
TAAACGCATGCTCGTATATGGCTACCTTCTTCTCCGGCGGTTTGTGGACACGCTGAGTAGACAAGGGTGGCACCGGATTGTACTGTGCTAGGGGTGGGTACTGTTTAACTAAGGAATCGATATGCTTCTGCTCTATAATAGACACTACGCTATCTACATAAGTCTCGTTAGCTTTAGTCATTTTCTGTAGAATGAATGAAGAATGACTAACCTTTCGAAGTTGGCCGGAATATTCGGGATTTGATCGAAAACGAAATCGGCAGTGTATTGAAGAAGCAAATGGTAGAAAAGTAGAAATGAGGGTGAAGTGCCGTCTATTTATAGTGAAGAAGGCTTGGGGTGAAACGGTCTCATCCTGGCTGTACACGTGTAACGCAATCAACGGATAACATTTTCTTTACGCGCGTGGATGACAATATGGTATGATTAACTAGGGGCGCGTGGTCTTACGCGCGACTGTCAACTGCCACTTTCTGTCTTGTCAGCCGAATGGGTTTCTGCGACAGTGACAGGCATTTAATGACATCGAGGCGCACGCGGAAAATTCAATGCTAGACGTTTTCTTGTCTTTTCCTTTTTCGCTTAATAGTTTGATATTATATGTTTTGCGTTATATAACATCAAACTGGGGGGACATAATGATACCGCAGACCGCAGGCACAATGAGGCATGCGTGCGTGTTAACTCGCATACGGCATGCGGTATGCAGATTAGTATCAAATGCCTTTGTTCCCTGTGCAGCGATTACTTGGTTATCAAGTTAATATCTTTTCCATAATTATATCCGAGATTCGGGGGAGTTAGTTATGGAAAGGATTGCAACAATCGTAGTCGGTTCTAGAATTAGGGTTTGCCTATATATACCAACCCTAATTATCATTCTAGGGGTATCGTCACATTACGTAACTACCATCTGCCACACGCCTTACGTAATTAAGCATCATTCTTCGTCTCTTCAAGGTTAACAGGTTAGTTCTTCATTAAGCTAGCACCTACAACCTTATTTGGGGCCTTCTGATCAGCGATCACTGTCGAAGGTGGACTTAATCACTTGGCCACCCCGCTGACATCATCATGTCAGCCAGGGTTATTCACGGTAGCCGGACCGGAGAGCCTTGTTCTAAGATCCTTAAACCCCCACTAACGCATTGAGCAGGCATGTTAAACCCAATGGTAAAAATATGCATGATCATTAACTAATGTTAAGTATAATTTATAAGATTCTTACTTAGTTTATCACGTGATTTGAGTTATCACAGTTGATAATCTTATGTGGCGTTCTTCTTAAATTATTTTCTAAAAATTCCATTCCCATGTGGCATAATATAATTTAAACAAATTACAATTAAAATATTTAAATAAATATATATTATATATTTAAGTTATAAATAACTATCCATATAGAGATAACAATGGTTCGGATATGGATCACGTGAATCCATATCCATATTCATATTCATTTAACTTTTTATACCCATATCCATATCTATATCTATATCAATATCAATATCCATGTCCATTTAAATATAATAAATTCATCCATATTTATATCCGTCAAACTAAGCAAGTTAATCTATACCATATGGATATTCAATATTAATTAAAATATTCATATTATGAAATGAAATCATCAAAGTTTTTAATTTAAAACTCTAAACTAACATATGGTAGTGATAAATCCAACGAGAATATTGATAAATTCACTCATTATGTGCATTGACAGATTGTACTATACAAACAAGCAATGAATAATACAAGTGGATTTATCAAAATCCTTTTTGAATTTATCACGAACCAATAACTAATCATCAACTTATATTTTTCAATGTCCTGCATCACACGGGCTAAAAACTTAGTTTATATTATAAACCTAAATAATATACAATACGTACAAACACGATAGGCCATCAATGCTTTCAGTGACTATGAGCCCGAAACACTTTGTCTTACAATGACCATACACTATGCACACTCTCACAAAACAGAAATTACACGAATACAAGAGCCATTCTTCACACAAATTATTGTAGCGACGCTATCTGATATGATCTCTTATTTCGTTTTGGTTGTTTCTTTGTATCTCTCAATTTGATGGACACTTTCATTTTGATATAAGTGTCGCGATTTTACAAAGTTTTTGTTATTTTGAAAAAAAAAATAGCATCATTTTTTTAAAGGCGTAATAAAAAGGTATCATTGAATAAACATTATCTATATATTCATTTAGAATTAATGAATTGACACTGTTCATTTGTCAATTTTGACTATTCAAACACCCATTTGTTCGAGTTGTTAAATACATAAGTTCCCGAAAATTGCATAAATTTAATGAATGCTTGGATGGTTCATTGTTAGAATCCACTTTTTACATCTACCAGTCCCAGGTTCGAATCCTTGGGCTATGTTTCTGAAAAAACTTATGTCACTTATCAAATTATTAGGCAAATGGTAATTGGTCATAGCGTAGCGGGCTGGCCCAATTACTTGTTTTTAAAAAACAATAATACTGTGTTTTCAAATTTAGTAGACCACAAGATCCGGATCAGCCCGCACGATGCGACGGGGCCTTTCCAGTTGCATACTCATATTTAACGTAGCATTATGTGTTTACAGAATAAAAAATGCGTTGCTTGTAACATCCCGCCTTTTTCCGTTATACTATTTTAAACTTCGTTATATGTTTATAACATCTCCCGTTAATACACGTTTTAAATTATCTCGTTTAGGTAATTCACGCACCCGTTTCCAAAGTTGAGGGACTAAGTTTGACAAAGGAGCAAAGAGGTGACTAGGTCAAAGAGTCAACACTCTTCCTCCTCCATTCATTATTTCTTTTCTTTTTCCATTTTTCTCTAATACTTTCACAAATTCTCTCAAACACCATTTCAAAGATTCATCATCTAATCAAAATCTAGCAAGCTTCAATCTAAACTATTTACATATTTAGAATCCTTGCAACTTCCTCTTCGGTTCCATACCGATTACATCTCATTTGGGTAACTTTCTAAAATCACTAGATTTTGTGTTCTTGATGTTTTTAACTTATAAAGTTGTTAATTAGTGTCTATGGCTCAAGTCTAACATGAATATATGATTTATATGTTCGATTTCGTTATTTGAAGTAACTAGTTTGAATATGAACTTTGGTGTGTTTGATTCGATGATTTGGTTGTTTGAATGTTGTTAAATGTTATAAATGCATGTATTAAATGTGTTCCTAGTATCACTAGCTTCAATTTGATGAGTAGGTTGTTTTAGAAAACTTCATAAACATGATTAGTGATTTTGATGTTGTTGGTTAGGGTTTGATAGAATTTAATGTGAACATTTAATGCTTTGAATGACATGAAATGTTATTTGTAAGTGTTAGGTTGTATTGTATGCTTGATATCCTTCGAAACGGCATATCATTCATGTAAATTGGTTGCCGAATCATCAAATTTCATTTATGAACTTGAATGCATTTAATGAGGAGTTTTGAATGTGATTTTGGTTGTTGTAAAAGTAAATGTGATTGTTGAAATGTGTTTAGTTGTTTTCCTTGTCAAAATACCTTTCTGATGATACAAGATACATGTTTTGGTTGTTTGCGGGGCATAAATGGTGATTGTTTGAAGTTAGGTTCGTGCATAAAACTTAAAAACTGCCAGATTTCTCTGCACAGGTAATGGCGCGGCGCGCCATATACCCGCGCGGCGCGCCAAAGTGGTCTGTCCAACTTTGTCAATTTTCGAATAATGTTTGCTATGCTATGCACCTCCAATTCACATGTAACTTGTTCTAACATGCTCATATATGATTAAAAACCTCAGAAAGATAGTTCGGGACCCGACCCGAACGTGTTGACTTTTTCGTTGACTTTGACCGACCAAAGTTTGACTTTTTGTCAAACTTAACCAAATGATTATGCAACATTCCTAACTTGTTTCTATACTTGTATCTTGCATGAAACTTGACAAATTGATTCACATGCTACATAATCGAGTCGTAACGAGCCATAGGACTAATTGAACATCTTTGACCAATCGTGACTATCGTTATTGATACAACCTATTTGTTTAGGTCAAGACTAGCATTATTCTTTGCACACGTTACTTGTCGAAGTACTTATTTACTCTTGCGCTCAAGGTGAGATCATAGTCCCACTTTTACTCTTTTGAACTTATATTTGGGATGAGAAAACATAAACGTTTCTTCTTAACTAAGTGAACACAAGTACAGGAAAACAAACATTCTACATACGAGTTTAGAACGAAAGCCTCAATTCGATTATCATTAGTTACACTTGCAGGGTGTAAGTGTAGGCGTGAACTTATGTTGTATGGCCATATGGGTTTGACAAACCCTCATCTTGTACGGTTCGCTACCGTCTACGGATGAAATATATTTTCGAGAAACGGTGTTGTTCTAGCACTATTAATGGGGTTCAACGGACGGAAATGTTAAGCCTTGATAATTGGGTGCTCGTGAATATTAACTTTTAGAATGTATTACTATTTATCATTGATGTAAATCTTGTGGTTCGACTTACTTTTACTCACTTACTTACTCAAACCTATGATTTTCACCAACATTTTTCGTTGACAGATTTCTATGTTATTCTCAGGTCCTTGAACATTAGGTGATACATGCTTCCGCACTTTCTTTTTGATACTTGCTTTGGATGTCGAGTATACTTGCATATCGTGGAGCGTCCTTTGACTACTTTAAACTGTGTCGCACGTGTTTCATTTGTACTTTAAACATCGTTATGTACTAGATATGGAAACTACTTTTGTAAACTTTGAAACATCCACACTTATGAAATGAATGCGACATATTTTCGGTCAAACTTTGTCTTAAAGACTTATGACCATGTAATGGGGCCTACGTAGATGGCGCCGTCAAACATGATTTGGTCGGGTTGCTACAGATGGTATCAGAGCATTGGTTGTAGGGATTTAGAGTTCATTGGTGTCAACCCCGAGTCATAGGGTACATTAGTGAATCTAGACTTCAACCGGCATATAGACTCGAAGTAGGAATTACTTGACTACTTGTGCATTTATACTCGAACTCTTCTATCATATCTAACTCATATTCGATCTTGATCTTACGTTGATAAATTTTATTGACGCGCCACCTTGACTATATGAAGTAATGTCGAATGCACATATGAATTAGGGTAATATAATTTCCGGGATTATATTATGGTGACTCATATGAACATTCCGACATTTTAACATAAAGAATTTAAGGCGAGTCAAGGATAATTTTCTCTCTGTCTTTATTCCATATCACGGTTAGTATTATTTAGAATACTAACCAACGGTATTCTTTTGTTTTTGAAGGAACAATGCCTCCTCGTCGTGTGCCACGCCATGAGACTCCCGAACAAGCTCTACAACGAATGATAGCCACCGCCGTAGAGGCGGCCATGGCCGATCACTCCACCAACAACAATAACAATAACAACAACAACAACCAAGGAGCCGGTAACTCTAGCGAAGGGTGCTCCTACAAGGCTTTTATGGGGTGCAAACCTCACACTTATGATGGAACCGGGGGACCGGTTACTCTTACTCGATGGTTCGAACAAACGGAGGCCGTCTTTAGCATAAGCGGTTGTCGGGACCAAGACAAGTTCAAATACTCCTCTCACACTTTCGCCGGTGTCGCCCTCACATGGTGGAACACCTATATACAATCGGTGGGTACCGATGAAGCTCATGCCCTCTCTTGGGCCGATTTAAGGGAAAAGATGATTGTTGAATATTTCCCTCGCGAAGAAACCCGAAAGCTCGAACAAGAGCTAAGAACTTTGAAGGCGATTTGAAACGATCTCAAGGCCTACAACCAATGCTTCGTCGAACTATCCTTGATGTGTCCTAATCTCGTGAACCCCGAATCTCAAAGGGTTGAACTCTATATGGACGGTCTTCCAAAGAGCATCAAACAAGGTGTGATGTCCTCCAAACCCGTTAATCACCAAGCCGCTTTGAACATGGCCCGCCAATTGATTGAAACGGTTGATGAAATCGTAGTGCCGGCTCCTAAGGCCGAAGACAAATTTGGTGGCAACAAAAGGAAATGGGAAGCCACTCTATCAAGCAACTACAACAACAACACCTTCACCAAAAAGCCTTTCACCAATGACGGCAAGAAAGGTTATGCCGGAACTCAACCTTTTTGCAACAAATGTCACAAGCACCACTCGGGTGAATGCGGCAAGCTAATTTGCCACCGGTGCCAAGGAGTTGGTCATAAGGCCAACAATTGCACAAGCGCCGCCCCCATCGCTCGAAAAGGGCCCAATCCTCCAAAAACGGTCACTTGTTACGAATGTGGCCAAACGGGCCATTATAGAAATGCATGCCCGAAGAAGAAAGATAACCCCAATACGCGCGGCCGAGCTTTCAACATCAACACCGAGGAAGCCCGAGATGACAATGAATTAGTCACGGGTACGTTTCTTCTCGACAACACTTATGTTACTTGTTTATTCGATTCGGGTGCCGATAAATGCTTTGTATCCAAGACTTTGATTCATTCTTTTAGCACTCCACCACTCCCACTAGATATCACTTATACCATTGAAGTGGCCAACGGGAAACTATTAAGTGCCGACACATATTACCGGGGGTGCACATTAAACATTTTGGGTAATGAGTTTGAAATTGACTTGATACCCATGGAACTAGGAAGCTTTGATGTAATAATCGGTATGAATTGGTTAGCCAAAACGAAATCTCACATCCTTTGTGATCTTAACGCAATCCGAATTCCTATCGAGAATGGTGAACCTTTGATTGTTTATGGTGAAAAGAGTTGCACTGGACTCAACCTCGTTTCGTGCATTAAAGTTAGAAAACTACTCTGTAAGGGTTGCTTTGCGATCCTTGCTCACGTTAAGAAAGTCGAATCCGATGAGAAGCACATCGATGATGTGTCAATTGTTAGTGAATTTTCCGATGTATTTCCCGACGAATTGCCGGGTCTTCCACCTCATCTACCGGTTGAATTCCAAATCGATCTTATTCCGGGAGCCGCACCCGTAGCTCGTGCACCATATAGACTTGCTCCATCCGAAATGCAAGAATTGCAAAGTCAAATCCAAGAACTACTTGATCGTGGTTTGATCCAACCTAGCCATTCACCTTGGGGCGCTCCGATTTTGTTTGTTAAAAAGAAAGACGGATCCCTACGAATGTGCATTGATTATCGTGAACTAAACAAATTGACGGTTAAGAACCGATATCCTCTTCCTCGCATCGATGACCTCTTTGATCAACTACAAGGGTCTTGTGTATATTCGAAAATCGATCTCCGTTCGGGTTATCATCAATTAAGGGTTAAGGGGGAAGATGTCTCCAAAATCGCTTTCCGGACTCGTTATGGTAGTTATGAATTTCTCGTAATGCCTTTTGGTCTCACTAACGCACCGGCGGTGTTCATGGATCTTATGAACCGCGTGTGCAAACCGTATCTTGACAAATTCGTTATCGTGTTCATCGATGATATTTTGGTCTACTCAAAAAGCGAAGAAGAACACGAGAAACACCTCCGACTTGTGCTTGAACTTTTAAGACAAGAACAACTCTATGCCAAATTCTCCAAGTGTGAATTTTGATTGAAGGAAGTTCAATTTCTTGGTCATGTTGTAAGTGATCAAGGTATTAAAGTCGATCCATCAAAAATCGAAGCCATTAGTAAATGGGAGACTCCTACTACTCCTACTCACATTCGTCAATTCTTGGGTCTCGCCGGATACTATCGTAGATTCATCAAAGATTTCTCTTTGGTCGCTCGTCCTCTAACCGCGTTAACTCATAAGGGAAGAAAATTCGTTTGGGCAACCGAACAAGAATCTGCATTTCAAATTTTGAAAACGAAGCTAACCACCGCTCCTATCTTGTCACTTCCCGAAGGCAACGATGATTTTGTTGTGTATTGCGACGCCTCGAAACATGGTTTTGGGTGTGTGTTGATGCAACAAACGAAAGTCATTTCTTATTCTTCTCGACAACTCAAAATTCATGAACAAAACTACACGACACATGATCTCGAACTCGGGGCCGTTGTCTTTGCACTAAAAATGTGGAGACACTATTTTTATGGAACCAAGAGTACTATCTTTACAGATCACAAAAGTCTCCAACACATCTTCGATCAAAAGCAACTAAACATGTGATAACGAAGGTGGATTGAAACCTTAAACGATTACGATTGCGAGCTTTGTTACCATCCCGGAAAGGCAAATGTAGTAGCCGATGCCTTAAGTCGAAAAGAAAGAGCGGTGCCTCTTCGTGTACGAGCTTTAAACATTACCATTCACACAAACCTTAATAGCCAAATTCGGGTAGCCCAAGATGAGGCTCTCAAGGATGAAAACGTTTCACACGAGCTCTTGAACATTCTCGTCTCTCGGTTCGAAACTAAGGAAACCGGACTCCGATATTTCGGTGGAAGGATTTGGGTGCCTAATTATGGGGACCTACGAAGTCTTATTTTAGATGAAGCCCATAAGTCACGATACTCGATTTATCCCGGTGCCAATAAGATGTACCACGACCTTAAAGAACAATATTGGTGGCCGAACATCAAAAGGGACGTAGCTACTTATGTTTTCAAGTGTTTGACATGTTCCAAAGACAAAGCCGAACACCAAAGACCGTCCGGATTACTTCAACAACCCGAAATCCCGCAATGGAAGTGGGAAAGGATAACGATGGATTTTATCACCAAACTACCAAAAACGTCGGGCGGCAATGATACCATTTGGGTTATTGTTGACCGTCTCACCAAATCCGCACACTTCCTCGCTATGAAAGAAACAGACAAAATGGAGAAACTTGCACAACTTTACATCAAGGAGATCGTAGCCCGACACGGTGTACCTTTATCGATTATCTCTGACCGAGATGGCCGTTTTGTTTCTAGATTTTGGCGTACCTTGCAAGAAGCGTTGGGAACGCGTTTAGACATGAGCACCGCATATCATCCTCAAACCGATGGACAAAGCGAACGTACAATTCAAACCTTAGAGGACATGTTACGAGCTTGCGTGGTTGATTTTGGAAAAGCTTGGGACAAGCACTTACCTCCCGCCGAGTTCTCTTACAACAATAGTTATCACGCGAGTATTAAAGCCGCACCTTTTGAAGCGCTATATGGTCGAAAATGTCGTTCACCTCTTTGTTGGGCCGAGGTAGGCGACGTGCAAATCACCGGACCCGAACTCATTTACGAAACCACCGAGAAGATCGTTCAAATCCGAGATAGGCTTCGGACGGCCCGGAGTCGTCAAAAGTGCTATACCGATAAAAGACGCAACGACCTTGAATTTCAAGTCGGTGACCGAGTGATGTTAAAAGTTGCACCTTGGAAGGGTGTAATCCGTTTTGGGAAACGCGGGAAGCTAAATCCGCGGTATATTGGTCCTTTCGAAATCTTGGAGCGTATTGGAACCGTTGCTTATCGTTTAGATCTTCCGCCTTAATTGAACTCTGTTCATCCTACCTTCCACGTATCTAACTTGAAAAAGTGTCTTGCCGAACCCGATATCGTCATCCCTCTCGAAGAACTTACTATTGACGACAAGCTTCATTTTGTGGAAGAACCGTTAGAAATTGTGGACACCTCCGTCAAGACATTGAAACAAAGCCGAATCCCGATTATCAAGGTTCGTTGGAATGCTAAAAGAGGACCCAAGTTTACTTGGGAAAGGCAAGATCAGATGCAAAAGAAATACCCTCACTTGTTCCCGGTTCCGGAAACACAAGATTCCGAGGAAGAAACCACGACTACTACGCCTACTTAAATTTCGGGACGAAATTTCTTTTAAGGAGTAGGTAATATAACATCCCGCCTTTTTCCGTTATACTATTTTAAACTCCGTTATATGTTTATAACATCTCCCGTTAATACGCGTTTTAAATTATCTCGTTTAGGTAATTCACTCACCCATTTCCAAAGTTGAGGGACTAAGTTTGACAAAGGAGCAAAGAGGTGACTAGGTCAAAGAGTCAACACTCTTCCTCCTCCATTCATTATTTCTTTTCTTTTTCCATTTTTCTCTAATACTTTCACAAATTCTCTCAAACACCATTTCAAAGATTCATCATCTAATCAAAATCTAGCAAGCTTCAATCTAAACTATTTACATATTTGGAATCCTTGCAACTTCCTCTTCGGTTCCATACCGATTACATCTCATTTGGGTAACTTTCTAAAATCACTAGATTTTGTGTTCTTGATGTTTTTAACTTATAAAGTTGTTAATTAGTGTCTATGGCTCAAGTATAACATGAATATATGATTTATATGTTCGATTTCGTTATTTGAAGTAACTAGTTTGAATATGAACTTTGGTGTGTTTGATTTGATGATTTGGTTGTTTGAATGTTGTTAAATGTTATAAATGCATGTATTAAATGTGTTCCTAGTATCACTAGCTTCAATTTGATGAGTAGGTTGTTTTAGAAAACTTCATAAACATGATTAGTGATTTTGATGTTGTTGGTTAGGGTTTGATAGAATTTAATGTGAACATTTAATGCTTTGAATGACATGAAATGTTATTTGTAAGTGTTAGGTTGTATTGTATGCTTGATCACCTTCGAAACGGCATATCATTCATGTAAACTGGTTGCCGAATCATCAAATTTCATTTATGAACTTGAATGCATTTAATGAGGAGTTTTGAATGTGATTTTGGTTGTTGTAAAAGTAAATGTGATTGTTGAAATGTGTTTAGTTGTTTTCCTTGTCAAAATACCTTTCCGATGATACAAGATACATGTTTTGGTTGTTTGCGGGGCATAAATGGTGATTGTTTGAAGTTAGGTTCGTGCATAAAACTTAAAAACTGCCAGATTTCTCTGCACAGGTAATGGCGCGGCGCGCCATATACCCGCGCGGCGCGCCAAAGTGGTCTGTCCAACTTTGTCAATTTTTGAATAATGTTTGCTATGCTATGCACCTCCGATTCACATGTAACTTGTTCTAACATGCTCATATATGATTAAAAACCTCAGAAAGATAGTTCGGGACCCGACCCGAACGTGTTGACTTTTTCGTTGACTTTGACCGACCAAAGTTTGACTTTTTGTCAAACTTAACCAAATGATTATGCAACATTCCTAACTTGTTTCTATACTTGTATCTTGCATGAAACTTGACAAATTGATTCACATGCTACATAATCGAGTCGTAACGAGCCATAGGACTAATTGAACATCTTTGACCAATCGTGACTATCGTTATTGATACAACCTATTTGTTTAGGTCAAGACTAGCATTATTCTTTGCACACGTTACTTGTCGAAGTACTTATTTACTCTTGCACTCAAGGTGAGATCATAGTCCCACTTTTACTCTTTTGAACTTATATTTGGGATGAGAAAACATAAACGTTTCTTCTTAACTAAGTGAACACAAGTACAGGAAAACAAACATTCTACATACGAGTTTAGAACGAAAGCCTCAATTCGATTATCATTAGTTACACTTGCAGGGTGTAAGTGTAGGCGTGAACTTATGTTGTATGGCCATATGGGTTTGACAAACCCTCATCTTGGACGGTTCGTTACCGTCTACGGATGAAATATATTTTCGAGAAACAGTGTTGTTCTAGCACTATTAATGGGGTTCAACGGACGGAAATGTTAAGCCTTGATAATTGGGTGCTTGTGAATATTAACTTTTAGAATGTATTACTATTTATCATTGATGTAAATCTTGTGGTTCGACTTACTTTTACTCACTTACTTACTCAAACCTATGATTTTCACCAACGTTTTTCGTTGACAGATTTCTATGTTTTTATCAGGTCCTTGAACATTAGGTGATACATGCTTCCGCACTTTCTTTTTGATACTTGCTTTGGATGTCGAGTATACTTGCATATCGTGGAGTGTCCTTTGACTACTTTAAACTGTGTCGCACGTGTTTCATTTGTACTTTAAACATCGTTATGTACTAGATATGGAAACTACTTTTGTAAACTTTGAAACATCCACACTTATGAAATGAATGTGACATATTTTCGGTCAAACTTTGTCTTAAAGACTTATGACCATGTAATGGGGCCTACGTAGATGGCGCCGTCAAACATGATTTGGTCGGGTCGCTAAATTGCTGTGGGTGTGTTATGTATGAAAGATAGCCCGAAATATTTAGTGTTTTTTAAAAAAGGTCTGTTTCCTGTATAGCCAGTTGCGTTGTGTTCGTAAAATTATTTCGAGTTAAACGGTCATGGCAGGATATGAATTTATTTAACTTTTTATCGTGTAACTTTTTATTTCGTATAGCTAGTTGCGTTCTGTCGTGTAACTTAACTTTTTATCGTTTTAATTTATTTAACAACTACTTAAGTATTATATTTGATATCTTTAAAATATAGAACGAAACCAATGCCGCTAACAACGCACATGCTATAAGGATTCAAACCAAAACTCCCAAGTCGGATATGAAAATAAACAGATGTATGCATATAAATCTAGGTTACATCCCTCTACTTCCAATTAGTTTTAAAGTACTAAAAGACTTTTAGGCTTATATTTTAGGACATGCTGTTTGGGATATCGATCTTATCAGTGGTATCAGAGACTATAGCCTAGACGTGATGGACAACACAGTGGGCACACCCCTGAGCGCACAACGACGTGGTGCACCTCTCGGTCACTCAAAACGATGAGTGAACCTAGCTATCTTTCGATGGGAGACCTAAGAGAGGGACTTAAATTTGAGGGGATGTTTGTAAGGGTGAAAATCAACGTCCCACATCAGATATAGGAAAAAATAAATGTATACATATAAGTCACATGCAACCTCCCTCTACCAAAAGAGACATTTTAGGTTTATATTGTAACAAATAATTGTTTGGGGTGTTGATTTTATCATATGTCATTGTAATCATTTTTCTGCAACAACGTGTGAATGCTTTAGTGCTCGTTTTAAATCAATTTTAACATAATCTCATAATCATATACAGTACTTATGTTCTGTTAAACACAAATAGCTATGAAAATTTTATTCACTACTAAACATAACATGTACTTTTACTCCGTCTTTGGTTATCTAGAGAAGATAATCTATCTATTCTATCTAATAAATGGGAGTTTTAGGTGAGGTCATGATATGCTTCTATAAGTTGTAATATTTGCTATAAGTGATGTACCATTCCAATTTGATGATGTCATAATTTTCTAATTTATATTTTTATATATTTGGCAACCCTCTACAATGTTCAACACCTTAAGGCTACACAACTTTTTATATAGTTATTAAAAAAAAAAATCAATATCTTTGAATATATTTTTACTACAACACGACACTAATACTATAAACATTTTATAATAAATTAAAAGAGTATATATTATGAATATTTAAATTCAATTAACTAAACCAAATACGAAGTAATAAATATTTATTAACGGGTCAATAACGTTTATATTATAATGTAGATTTTTTTTCGCCAAACCCTGAATTCACGGGTCAATGAACTATAGTTGATTTTAATTTTTCTGATATATATATATATATATATATATATATATATATATATATATATATATATATGTATGTATGTATATATCGATAAAGAAAAATTAGAGTGAAAGACTGAAGTGACAAACTCGTAAAAATGTCATTGACAGTGATGACATCAGCAACCTTCAATCCTCTCTCTTATACCCATCATACCCTTTCCCCAATTTCCAGCAATTTCCCAGTAATTACTCTAATTAATTTCCAATTATGTGCTGTCAATCGGCAATTTTTGATTCATGTATGAAATGGGTGTTATTGTCTTTGCAGGTATTCAATTCCCCTTTGCGCTATAAAACTTCAAGGATTCTAGCTTTTATTCCACATGCTGTTACCTCACAAGACCAAGGTATTCTGAAATTTAGGATTAATTGGCAATGTTGTTTATATGTGTTAGTGTTAGAATACTTGTGTAGTTTGATTTTGTACCAATTAGTGATTAGAATTAGTAAAAATCATCCTTTTTGTCATTTTGATGTGGTAAATTAACAGCTTACTTTCTCAAATGTTACATATTGGTCGCCCTTGAATGTGAAAAATGTACACTTTTTACCAAGATTAATGACTGAATTGATACATATAGATAGTTGGATAATACATTGCTGTTAGATGGCATTACCCCTTCTTTTGTGTTTCTCTTTATTCAGTACGTAAAATTTAAACTGGTTATCAATGATAGTGTTATCTGAAACTATATTGCTGCTGTTTTTTTTTTTTTTTTTTTTTTTTTTTTTGGAAAAGAAAGACTTTTATTAATGAGATGAGTACAAACAAGAGCAAAGGCATTGCCTAAGCTACCTAAACTCGAACAATACAGACCCCGAATAGACAGATGACACAAAACAAAATTGAGACCACGAAGAGATGAGATGCAAAGGTTGCAACTCAGGATATACACATTCAGGAATAACTAAATATGAACTTGGATTATGAAGCCACGTATGCCACTCGATCTTTTTTCCTCTCGACCTATTAGAAATCCATTTGAACGACTTGATTTGTATCTCATTTCATTTAGAGCAACCGGGGCGTTCCAATTTTTGCCTTGAAACACCTTATTATTTTGGTTTTTCCATATGAGATACGCACATGCCCACTCGGTAGCTTGCCAAACTTTCTTTCCATAACTCGTCATCGAACTAGTACCGTTTCCATGGAATATTTCTTGTAAACTGAAGGATGTAAAAGATCCTAGATTCCACCACTTAAAAACTCGATCCCAAACTTCCAAGGCGGGTCGACAAAAAATAAGTTTATGGTCAACAGATTCCATATCATCATCACAAAGCACACAACGCACACTATGGAGATCCACGCCTCTTTTGTCAAGTTCGAGTCTTACAGGTAGTCTCTCTTTTTTTGCTCGCCACACGAAGATCTCTTTTTTTTTTTTTTTTTTTGGTACGAGGTTGTTCTGAACAGTGCGTTGGTTCAAAGTATTAGAGCCCAGAATTTGTTTATCGATTTCCAAAGTTAAAATCTTCACCTTGAATACACCGTCTGTAGCCATGGACCATCGCCATTTGTCACTTAACCTGCGATCACAACTAACAGCATGTTCAGGTCTTCAAACTCGCCATATGCTCGACCAGTTGGGTGTCTTCTCCAGTTCCAAACCGTGCCATCTTCAATCAATATGTCTTTAACCGTGATCTCTGTTGATTGCTCGAGTCTATATAGCCTCGGAAATACGTTGCATAGTTTGTATTGCCCGATCCAATGTTCACGCCAAAAAGATGTAGAGCCACCATCACCAATTATATTGTTGAAAGAGCCTTTGAAGTGATCTTGTAAGTCTTCAATTGCGTTTCCTGCTAAGACAATATTACGCCAAACACCTAGTGACGGAAAGTGAGAATTATCACTTCCGGGCAATATGCCACCACAAGAACCATAAATACTACGATTAACTTTGGTCCAAAGTGAGAATTAGACTATATTGCTGTTGTTTGCCGTATACTTAATTTGTTTTATCGACTTAATTATGAACAGGATTTTTGGATCCTGAACTACATTCTGTACTTCAGTTGGCTACAGGCTCTGAACTATATGAAGTGGAAAGAATTCTTTTTGGAACAAGGTGTGATCTTTTCACCTGTTATATGTTCGAATCTGATTATATTATAGTCTAATTATACAATTAATCATAAATTCTATACGGTGATATCTATATATCTTTCTATGATTCTAATACTGATGATAAAATCCTTTTTCACTCCAGTTATTTTAGTCCATTGTTGAAGTCCATATCAAAACCACTCAGTATTGATTATGTCATGATTGAGGAAGACCCCGAAGAGAGAGACTATTTTATTAGTATTTTGGAATCAAGGTTCTTCTTTCTTGCTGCTGATGCTCGATCTTCTTTGAGGTTCATAAATAACTTTATTCACGTCTTAGACTCATATTAATGGATATTATGTAATTTGGTAATGGAATTAAGAACAAGATGTAAATATATTTTGTTCATGCACTTCGGGAGTGGTTTGGATGTGCGTTTCCAAATGATTATTTTGTCTTCAATAACCATGATTAGATAATGTGATTAATATCTACCATACCTTAAACGCGCATCCAAACACGCCAAGAATGTTAATGTTTTGAGTATGTTATGATATATATCCTCTAATTAATTAAATCCATTAAATTGGAACAGGGGCTGGCGACCAACATATAGGAATGTCCTGCTTGGCGTGAGAAAAGAATTAAAAATACCATGTTCAGCGAACCTATCAACTGAAGATTTGGAAGTAGAGATTTTTCTTCATTTGTTGCAGGAATATTCAAGGTATGGTAGATTTTTAAAAAACTAAAGCCTTTCGAAATGCTTTTTAAAGAATCAAGATATTGCAAGTACACGTACTAATTTTGTAAAGTGGTATAACAGGATGAGCAACAAGACATCTTTTGTATCATACGTGTAATTTACAGTTAAAACTACTCCTTGATGATTGTTTTGGTGCAGTAATGGGAAATTGAAAAGGGTTTTATTTATTTATATATTTATTTATAAATGATAACGTATAATTGGTTTAAATTAGTTGTATAATTCATGTCATGTGTTTGAAATCCCTCTTGGTCCATGGTTGGTCTCAAAATTCATCTTTTATGCCTCAGTTTCAAAATTTGCAAAATTTTCCTATTTTATTCATTTATTGTAAATTGCCTGAAGTACAAGCGTAGACGAGAATTTCAATACTTTGGGTTAGGTAATATTTAGGGACCGTGGGAAATACAGTAGTATATCTATGAATGACGCCGCTTTTCTAAACAATATCTATGAATAACTCGATGTACGTGAGTAAATTCATCCTGAAATATTTTTGTGATTCTCTCCATGTGTTTGTAGTAGTATTAACTAGAAAAAATTCGACCGCGCGTTGCTGCGGTTGTGTTCGACGCGCGGTCGAATTTGGATATACGTTGTTTGGTACCTAATATATCTAGTAGGTTGGGTTGTTTGTTGGACGTGTATGTATATGTATGTAAAGCTTTTTTAACGATGTCCGTTTCGCGTATAGTTAGTCGCGTTGTGTTCGTAAAATTATTTCGAGTTGAACGGTGATCTCGGAAAAATTTAACTCGCACTGAGCGAGAATATAGGGCCCGTTATTTAGTGTTTTTTAACGATGTCCGTTTCGCGTGTAGTTAGTCCCGTTGGGTTCTTGAGATTTTTTAGAGTTGAACGGTGTTCTCGGAAAAATTTAACTCGTACCGAGCGGAAAGATATGCCTCTCTGAAAAACCGGGTGGAGTTTATTAATTAAAATATGAATTTTACATTTTGTATCCCTGTTTTGGGGGGTGAATTTGCATGTTGTTAAAACTTGGGGGGGTAAAATTTATTTTTTCCATTTGTGTTTTTTTTTGTCGTCTGTATTTGGGAATTGGCCCAAAACGGCCAAAATCATGGCAGCTGTTAGTATATATGTAAATGTATGCGAGTATTTAGTGTCTTTCATCAAACATCATACACAACCAGTTAAAATTGTTTGCAGTGAAGGTTTAGGAAGCTTTAATAATGCATCTGATAGTGAGAGTAGTTTAGAAGTTGGCCTAAGTTCGTGGAAAGTGCAAGCTTCTACTGCTTTAGGACGCGGTGCTGACGAGTTCATTAAAACGATTCTCAAGGTCTTATAGTAATTACTTCACATTTTCTTCTTCTTAAGATTATGTTTGCTTAATAATGTTGGATTATGTCCAATGTCAATTCAAGATTATGTTTTGACCAAGAATTTTATAACATAGGTTAATTGGTGATAATTGTCTTGTAGGGTGGAGGACTGCTTACGGTGGGAAGGCTATATAAACTGGTAAGGATTAACGATAAATACTTATTGATTATCGATAAATAAATAAGTTGAAGAAATGAGCAAAATTTGTTTCGGTGATAGATATCGTGTAAATTATCTGGTAAGGTGTTCAGGGAAGCAGCCAACTATCAAATAAAAAAGGAGGTTCTCAAGGAGGTAAAAACTTGATTGAATTTTTGTCAAAACTATACTTTTCTTTATGCATTTTTTAAATTAACTTTTTATTTAATGAAGAATGTCAATCTTCAAAAAAGATGGTTTAGTTTAGTCTCATAAGAGATCGAAGCATTTAAATTGTTACTTTGACATGAAATTATTATTATGACATATGAATGCCCATAACTAATTTTATGAACTTGCTATTCCATTAAGTGTAGAGACTTTCCCTTTTAACTAGTATGGATGTAGAAAAATGTTATTTACAATTCTTGCTAAACGTAGTTACTAAATTATGCTCTTTTTTATTAATTCCTCTGTCACCTGGCTCAGTGTTACTACAAACAAATAGTTCATTGTTGTGTTTGATTGTTATAAATCCCAAAAGTTATAAAATTTTCTGTACATAGCATATGTATCACTTTTTTTTTTATGTCTTGATTGTTTTCAGGGTGGACGCTTGGCAGCTATCAACTTGGAGTCTAGAGCAGCTTTACTTGCAGCAAAACAGGCAAGTGAATACCGTAAATTAAACTTCGAGTAGAAATTTTCTTGATTTGGCTCATACTTTTGCGTGCATTCACTTTTTCTTTTTAAATTTCTGGCATCTTATTTGGAAACATCCAGTTCTAATTAAATTACCAGTGTCTTTCTATGTTAATATAAATAAATTTGTACCATTGTTGCTTGCAGATGGTTGCACATACTTGCAAGTTGCAACTCTTCTTTTCTAGAGACAGCCTTTTTGTTATTAATATGATATTGCTAGTGGCAGGTGATTGTTATAATTTATCGATTAACAAATATTTACTAATGATTATCTTCATGGTCATCGTGAACAGGGGCTAGCAGGTGCTGCATCCCGATATCTTGGTGTTAGGAGCATAATGGTGTTACTTGGTCCAATGTATGTGCTTTTCTCGTTTACACTATTCGTCTATTTGGCTTTAGCCTATATTTCACGTGGTTTATGAATTATAGTTTATTGAAATTGAAATAGGCTATGGGGAACATTTCTAGCAGACATTGTTATTCAAATGCTTGGTACTGACTATGCGAGAATCTTGCGTGCAATTTATGCATTTGCGCAGGTACACCCTTTTCAATATACTACGGAGTATTATCTTAAAATAAAAGGAGAACCTTTTTCACATATGGTTAATTATTACATTGATTGAGGGTTAACAACATTAAAAAAGTCGATTTTTGATGTTATTTTGTCACTCTTTCTGTGCTCCAGATCAGAATCTCACGAACATACAAGTTACCATCTGATAGCAGCTGAGATTAGCTCCTTTTTATCGTGTTGTCTTGTGTCATTATTTGTACATATATATTTGTAGTTTGAGATGTAGTAATATACACACGTGTTATACAGTTGACCCATCATCATCAATATAATTATGTTTACGAGTTCATTTGACAATCATTTTGTATTCGTCACAAAATGTTTTTTCGATTTTCTGGACTCAATAATATTTAGGAAGCATGCTACTTTACTCGGCATTTTATGGATAAATACTTAAATCTTTGTTGGTGTTTCATCGAGCAACTACAAAACTCTAGTGGCGGATTCTGGGATTGGTGGTCACACTGATGTTACCGGTAAAACCCCCAAAAAATTTCTAGTAGACGACTTATTTCAATGGTGTCACACAAAAAAAAATTACACTATCCACAGTTATCACTTTTTAAAATTCCAAAAAAAATCACTACATCACATATTTCAATAGTTTCCCGTGCAACCACTGATCACATACCGACAAAACCTATTGTTTTAGGGTATAAATTGTTCCCATTTTGTTAAAAACCAAAAAAAAAAAAAAAAAAAAAAAATCCCATTTCACAAAGCAAAAGGCAAAACTGTTGTATAAATAGGAACACAATAAGAAGCATTATCATTACAAATGTTGTACATGAGAAACGATTAGATTGCACTCACATGCTAAATCTTAGTGAGGAAGATCAATCCAATGCAGTTCGAGTTCAATTTCACCACACTCAACGTTCCGCAATTTAAGAAGCATATTTTGAACGACGTTACCATCTTGCCAAATTATACAACTTTCTTCGGACAAACAATTTGAACCAGAAGGCTTAATCCTCTTTAGAGTAGTACCGTTTGGTACAGAGTCAGGTTCTAGATTCATCTTTTGTGTCTCGAGAAATGGTTTGATGTCAAATTCCGCATCTCCCATTTCATCATCCCTAGTAAACGTGTCATGATCGTACACCAACTGTAATAACCATATGAATCAAGAGATGTTAAACGTGTGACGATACTAAAAATTTAATAGTAATAGAAATAGGAATAGTAATAGTGTTTATTATCAAAGTATGAGTGTTAGTAATACATACCAATTCAACTGGCTTATCTGGATTTTCGATTGAAAGAGTTAAATCTTCATTCCACACAGGGTTGAGGTTTCTATCAATTATGTGAGTTTTTAGTCTCTATATTAAATAAAAAACAAAATTAGTTAAGTTAGTTATGTGGAACAACATACATACAGACATACAGGTTCTAATCTATCATATCTAATGATTATATAAGGCGCATATTCAAAATATCAAGATCCATAACTTATAACAAATATATGGGATTTTCTATATATGTACGCATTTCTATTGAAAGTGTTTAAAATATGAAACAGATCAAAGGTGAAATATTAACCTGTTCGCCTAGGATGACAATGCAATAAGGATCGCTAGAACGAAAATCACGAATTGCAAGATTTATACCTCTTTTAATTCTAATTCTAAGAAGACCTAACAGATTATCCATTACACAACAAGATCTCCAAAACTTGGTTTTGAAATCTCTCTCTCCTAAAACAGCCCATACGCTTGATTATCCAAAACTTCAAAACAAAAATAAAACAGGTGACAAATTATGAGAAACACATACAAATATATTGATATTGGAATGAAATGAAATGGAGGGATTGTTTAATCTCTGGGAATTTTTTTTTTTTTGGAGGATTAGGAGGATATGCGTTTGGTTTTCTTTTCTTTTCTTCTTTTTTTTTTTTTTAAAAAAAAGCGAGGTAGTTTTGTTTAACACACGTGTGGTTGTTTGTTACCACCAATTCTCATTCCTTTACTCATTGCATATGTATAATATATAGGGTGACGATATGTACACAATCTATTTTTTTTATATACACAACTATCATGTTTTACAGTGTTGTACAGTATAACACTGTAATGCATAATGATTGTGTACACAACAAAAATAGTTTATGTACATATCACTACCCTAATATATATATGTAAGTCTTATACATATCATTGCTAATATTATTTCATCTTTTAAAAACTTGCGTACACTTACGAATTCACGAAATTAATAATTAAAATTGGCAATTTATATGATGGTCTGGTGGCGGTCTAGTTATCCAGTGGTGGTCCGGTGGTCATGTGGAGATCCAGTGGTAGTCTGGCATTCAGGTCGTGATCCGATGGTGGTATAGTGATCTGGTTGTCCGGTGGTGGTGATTGAGAACTAATTGGGTTTGTTTTAAATCAGCAATTGAGATTCAAATAAACAAATCAATAGTTAATATGAGGATCAAGACAATTATGACATCATTACTAAAGCGGTTAAGTAGTTATGCTAATCGAAGGGTACTTTTAAATGCGATTGTGCTTTTAAGTCGAAGAAAATGAAGAAGGTGATTTAGGCCGAGCTGAGGTTATTCAACATCGGCGATATTTGATTTTGTTACTTTAGTGAATTTTTCTTTAGTTGTTTTTTGTTTTTGGTTCTAAGGCGACTACTTAGCTTTGTTCGTAGATAGCTCTTAACCTTCCTATGGCAGTTAGTTTTAGGTTTCTTTGTTTTCGTGGTTATGGTTTGGGTTTGTATTCTTGTTTGGGGAGCATACCGCACTGGTCATGGGTTCAATCTATGTCTGATGTCGCTTTAAGCATGAGTTACGCGATTTTCCTCTCACATGTTGGCTGTGAGACTGGTCGGTGTTGTAGTGACCCGAACTTTTCCATGTTTATATATATTAATTGAGATTGATATTTACATGATTAAATGTTTCCAACATGTTAAGCAATCAAACTTGTTAAGACTTGATTAATTGAAATATGTTTCATATAGACAATTGACCACCCAAGTTGACCGGTGATTCACGAACGTTAAAACTTGTAAAAACTATATGATGACATATATATGGATATATATATATATATATATATATATATATATATAGTTAACATGATACTATGATAAGTAAACATATCATTAAGTATATTAACAATGAACTACATATGTAAAAACAAGACTACTAACTTAATAATTTTTAAACGAGACATATATGTAACGATTATCGTTGTAAAGACATTTAATGTATATATATATATCATATTAAGAGATATTCATACATGATAATATCATGATAATATAATAATTTAAAATCTCATTTGATATTATAAACATTGGGTTAACAACATTTAACAAGATCGTTAACCTAAAGGTTTCAAAACAACACTTACATGTAACGACTAACAATGACTTAACGACTCAGTTAAAATGTATATACATGTAGTGTTTTAATATGTATTTATACACTTTTGAAAGACTTCAATACACTTATCAAAATACTTCTACTTAACAAAAATGCTTACAATTACATCCTCGTTCAGTTTCATCAACAATTCTACTCGTATGCACCCGTATTCGTACTCGTACAATACACAGCTTTTAGATGTATGTACTATTGGTATATACACTCCATTGATCAGCTCTTAGCAGCCCATGTGAGTCACCTAACACATGTGGGAACCATCATTTGGCAACTAGCATGAAATATCTCATAAAATTACAAAAATATGAGTAATCATTCATGACTTATTTACATGAAAACAAAATTACATATCCTTTATATCTAATCCATACACCAACGACCAAAAATACCTACAAACACTTTCATTCTTCAATTTTCTTCATCTAATTGATCTCTCTCAAGTTCTATCTTCAAGTTCTAAGTGTTCTTCATATATTCTACAAGTTCTAGTTACATAAAATCAAGAATACTTTCAAGTTTGCTAGCTCACTTCCAATCTTGTAAGATGATCATCCAACCTCAAGAAATCTTTGTTTCTTACAGTAGGTTATCATTCTAATACAAGGTAATAATCATATTCAAACTTTGGTTCAATTTCTATAACTATAACAATCTTATTTCAAGTGATGATCTTACTTGAACTTGTTTTCGTGTCATGATTCTGCTTCAAGAACTTCGAGCCATCCAAGGATCCGTTGAAGCTAGATCCATTTTTCTCTTTTCCAGTAGGTTTATCCAAGGAACTTAAGGTAGTAATGATGTTCATAACATCATTCGATTCATACATATAAAGCTATCTTATTCGAAGGTTTAAACTTGTAATCACTAGAACATAGTTTAGTTAATTCTAAACTTGTTCGCAAACAAAAGTTAATCCTTCTAACTTGACTTTTAAAATCAACTAAATACATGTTCTATATCTATATGATATGCTAACTTAATGATTTAAAACCTGGAAACACGAAAAACACCGTAAAACCGGATTTACGCCGACGTAGTAACACCGCGGGCTGTTTTGGGTTAGTTAATTAAAAACTATGATAAACTTTGATTTAAAAGTTTTTATTCTGAGAAAATAATTTTTATTATGAACATGAAACTATATCCAAAAATTATGGTTAAACTCAAAGTGGAAGTATGTTTTCTAAAATGGTCATCTAGACGTCGTTCTTTCGACTGAAATGACTACCTTTACAAAAACGACTTGTAACTTATTTTTCCGACTATAAACCTATACTTTTTCTGTTTAGATTCATAAAATAGAGTTCAATATGAAACCATAGCAATTTGATTAACTCAAAATGGATTTAAAATGAAGAAGTTATGTGTAAAACAAGATTGGATAATTTTTCTCATTTTAGCTACGTGAAAATTGGTAACAAATCTATTCCAACCATAACTTAATCAACTTGTATTGTATATTATGTAATCTTGAGATACCATAGACACGTATACAATGTTTCGACCTATCATGTCGACACATCTATATATATTTCGGAACAACCATAGACACTCTATATGTGAATGTTGGAGTTAGCTATACAGGGTTGAGGTTGATTCCAAAATATATATAGTTTGAGTTGTGATCAATACTGAGATACATATACACTGGGTCGTGGATTGATTCAAGATAATATTTATCGATTTATTTCTGTACATCTAACTGTGGACAACTAGTTGTAGGTTACTAATGAGGACAGCTGACTTAATAAACTTAAAACATCAAAATATATTAAAAGTGTTGTAAATATATTTTGAACATACTTTGATATATATGTATATATTGTTATAGGTTCGTGAATCAACTAGTGGCCAAGTCTTACTTCCCGACGAAGTAAAAATCTGTGAAAGTGAGTTATAGTCCCACTTTTAAAATCTAATATTTTTGGGATGAGAATACATGCAGGTTTTATAAATGATTTACAAAATAGACACAAGTACGTGAAACTACATTCTATGGTTGAATTATCGAAATCGAATATGCCCCTTTTTATTAAGTCTAGTAATCTAAGAATTAGGGAACAGACACCCTAATTGACGCGAATCCTAAAGATAGATCTATTGGGCCTAACAAACCCCATCCAAAGTACCGGATGCTTTTGTACTTCGAAATTTATATCATATCCGAAGGGTGTCCCGGAATGATGGGGATATTCTTATATATGCATCTTGTTAATGTCGGTTACCAGGTGTTCACCATATGAATGATTTTTATCTCTATGTATGGAATGTGTATTGAAATATGAAATCTTGTGGTCTATTATTATGATTTGATATATATAGGTTAAACCTATAACTCACCAACATTTTTGTTGACGTTTTAAGCATGTTTATTCTCAGGTGATTATTAAGAGCTTTCGCTATCGCATACTTAAATAAGGACGAGATTTGGAGTCCATGCTTGTATGATATTGTGTAAAAACTACATTCAAGAAACTTATTTTGTTGTAACATATTTGTATTGTAAACCATTATGTAATGGTCGTGTGTAAACAGGATATTTTAGATTATCACTATTTGATAATCTACGTAAAGCTTTTTAAACCTTTATTGATGAAATAAAGGTTATGGTTTGTTTTAAAATGAATGCAGTCTTTGAAAAACGTCTCATATAGAGGTCAAAACCTCGCAACGAAATCAATTAATATGGAACGTTTTTAATCAATAAGAACGGGACATTTCAGTTGGTATCCGAGCGTTGGTCTTAGAGAACCAGAATTTTGCATTAGTGTGTCTTATCGAGTTTGTTAGGATGCATTAGTGAGTCTGGACTTCGACCGTGTTTACTTGAAAAATGATTGCTTAACAAATTTTGTTGGAAACTATATATTTTTAACATGTGAATATTATGTGATATATTAATCTCTTAACGCGTTTGATATTATGTGATAGATGTCTACCTCTAGAACAAGTCTCATTGACTCACCTAATAATAATGAAGAGTCAAATGTAAATTGGAATAATTCGTGGACTGATTCACAAGTTCCCGAAGAGGAACCGGAAGAAGAATCGGAACCGGAAGAAGAATCGGAACCGGAAGAAGAATCGGAACCGGATGAAGAAATAGAACCGGTGGGGGAAATAATAAAACGGTTAAGTAAAAGAAAATCCTCAACCAACTGACCAAGGTTAATTATGGTCAATGGTGTTTCCGCCAAGGAAGCAAAATATTGGGAGGATTACCAATTCTCCGATGAATCGGATTCCGACGAGAATTCCGATGATGTTATAGAAATTACCCCAACTGAATTTAAAAAGGCAAAAGAAAATAATAAGGGAAAGGGCATAAAAATAGAGAAATCTAATTCCAACCCCGATGAACTTTATATGTATCGTCAACCCCCGAAGTCCTTAAGTTGTAACAATGACCCGGGAACCTCTAAACCACCAGGTTTTTCTAAACCAATGTGAAAAACGACGGCTCGTATTAGGGGAACATCATATATCCCTAGAAACTTGGCAAAATGAACCAAAATCGAAGAAGAAGAAACAAGCGAGTCGGAATAAGATAGTTGTATTCGTGTGGTGTAATATATGTAATATAGTGTGCTTATGCTTTATGATATATGTAAAAATTGCTTGTATTAATAAGTATTTTTTTTATGAATCTAACTCTTGTCTATTTTACAGTATAAAAACACAAAATGGATAGACAACCCAATATTTTAAGAGACCTACCCGGAGACATGATTGATGAAATCTTGTCTAGAGTCGGTCAGAATTCTTCGGCACAACTATTTAAGGCGAGATCAGTTTGTAAGACATTCGAAGAACGTTCCAAGAATGCCTTGGTTTATAAAAGGCTTTTGATAAGGCTAAAAAGGAACATATATTTCATAGCAAAATCCCCCAAGAAAGACAAGATTTTAGTTGCAATTGTTCCATTTTCAAGTAATATTCGTTTATTTTAAATAAGTGCGAAGACAAAAGGCGAAAACGAAGATTTGAAGACGCAAAGGTCCAAAAAGCTCAAAAGTACAAGATACAATCAAAAAGGTTCAAATTATTGATGAAGAACGTCTAAAAATGACAAGAGTACAAGTTACAAAACGCAAAGTACACGATATAAAATTGTACGAAAGGGCGTTCGAAAATCCGGAACCGAGGCATGAACCAACTTTCAGCGCTCGACGCAACGGTGTAAAAATTACGAGTCAACTATGCACAAGAATAAAATATAATATTTAAATAATTCATAATAAGAATAATATTAAATAATAAAAAGTTGTTAATTGAGCATAGTTCAGGGGTCATAAGCGAAAATTCAAATTTATAATTTGCCTATAAAGGCGACGTATTACGATCGATAGAGGGAACCTTTTTCGATCATTTTTTCTATACATTTTTCTATCCTAAATCTATATATCGATCCATCTATCTATTATCAATATCTATATTCTATATCTCTATCATAATGTTAACTTAATAAGATATAACAATAATCTTAATTTTAATTTTAAATTATAATAATAATAAGATTTATGATAGAGATCGTTTGAGTGTGTAAGTCGAAATTCTGTCCGTGTAACGCTACGCTATTTTTAATCATTGTAAGTTATGTTCAACCTTTTTACATTAATGTCTCGTAGCTAAGTTATTATTATGCTTATTTAAAACGAAGTAATCATGATGTTGGGCTAATTACTAAAATTGGGTAATTGGGCTTTGTACCATAATTGGGGTTTGGACAAAAGAACGACACTTGTGGAAATTGGACTATTGACTATTAATAATTGAGTGACAACTCATTGGAGTCTGTCGAACCTATCTTCAAATTAATTAACCTAATAATTAATAATGATTATGGTTGTCCTATTTAGTGACGTTCATATGGAATCTGTTATAATCATTTAATTAATCAATTGGGTTGGGTAATTGATTATTCATTCTGATCAAGTGGATGAATTAATATTCATAAACTAATTAAAATAGGGGTGGATTACATACAGTGATAACTGGTGTAATTGTTGACAGAAGTGATAACTGCGTCACAGTTTAAATCCTTAATCAGTTGGAATATTTGACTTCGGGTATAAGGGTAATTTGACGAGGATACTCGCACTTTATATTTATGACTGATGGACTATTATGGACAAAAACCAGATAGACGTATCAAATAAACTAGGACAAAGGACAATTAACCCATGGTAATAAATTAAAATCAACACGTCAAACATCATGATTACGGAAGTTTAAATAAGCATAATTCTTTTATTATATTTCTCATCGTATCTTTATTTACTGTCATTTTATTACTCGCAATTTTATTTACTGTCATTTTATTTATTGTCATTATTTTACACACTTTAATTATCGTCATTTATCTTTGCGCTTAAAATATAGAATCGACAAACCGGTCATTAAACGGTAAAACCCCCCTTTTATAATAATATTACTACTTATATAATTATATATATTTTGTATAAATATAGTTGTTAAAAATATAGTAAGTATCACCAGCTCCCTGTGGAACGAACCGGACTTACTAAAAACTACACTACTCTACGATTAGGTACACTGCCTATAGTGTTGTAGCAAGATTTAGGTATATCCCA
Organism: Rutidosis leptorrhynchoides; assembly: GCF_046630445.1. Taxonomy (NCBI): domain Eukaryota; kingdom Viridiplantae; phylum Streptophyta; class Magnoliopsida; order Asterales; family Asteraceae; genus Rutidosis; species Rutidosis leptorrhynchoides. The sequence continues at coordinate 22,284,753 of NC_092333.1, read as the reverse complement.
CTCTATAAATAATTAAAACTTGTGTCATATTTTGTAGTATTTTGTATTAAAAATAATACTATTTCGTACCCCTCACGCTACATCATCAAGTTTTTGGCGCCGCTGCCGGGGACTCGGTGAAACGCTATATTTTTAATATATATTTGTATAAATATATTTATATTTAAGTTTGAAAAAAAAAAAAAAACACGATTATTGAAAGATTGCTTCTTTGGTACTTTTATGCATACTCTTTGGGTGATTATTGCTTCTTTGGCCATAAAGTTGTTATTTTATTGTAATTGAATTTTGAGAACTAGTTGTTTGCTAACCAATGATTTAAAAAAAAAAAAATAATAATAATAATAACTCCACCATCAAAAGTTATATTTTCGGCCAACTTGACCCACTTGTTTCCCCAAGTGGGACTCTTTACTGAATTCTATATCATATAATGTCCACTATACTAGTCACTTGTTAAAATTATTACTTTAAAGGGTCCATCGGTCCATCATTTTAAAGGGTCCATCATATTAATTTAATTATCATAAAAAAAAAAAAAAAAAAAAACATAAAAAAAAAACGTTTTTCAAAAAAAAAAAAATAAAATAAAATAAAATAAAATAAAATTCTGTTGACTCGTGACACACTTTGTATCTACTCCCTTTTGTTTTTTTTTTTTTTTTCCTTTCTACTGGACCACCTCACACTCTTTTATGGTCATAAATAATGATACTTCTTAAATACCTAAACTTGTGGATATATACTATTTAGTCCTTTTGGTTTTATATGTATGGCGTGATTGGCGATCATAAATTTGTAGCTAGATTTAATTGGGTATTCAAATTCAATCAATATTTTTCCAATTTACAATTATATTAATATGCCACGAGACCTCCCCTTCACTTACTCACTTTATTTATTATAATTCTTATTTTAATTTTAATCAACAAAACAAAAGAGGAGGGCATCTAGTTGCTGTGCTTATTATCCCAGTTTCATTTTTAGCAACTAGAAACACACATATAATCTTGCCAAACATTACGTAGTGAGTTATCTTGCCTAATCTTATCATTTTTTTTTTAACAAACACCATTTCGTTACAATAATCATAAGTTATTACTAAAAAAAAAAAGTTATATTTTAAAGACAAAATCTTTAAACTAAATCCCTTTTAGAATATCGTTTAATTTCCTTAATTTAAAATTCCTTTGCTTTTTCGTTCATAGTTAGTTTTAAATATAGTTTTTGGCGTAGTTTATTTTTATTTCTAGATTTTTAGGCTTTGCCGTAAAATCCCTTAAGTACTTTTTCTTTAGATTAAAATTTAGGTGCTTTAGAATTTTGCGACGCCATTTTTCGTGCTACTTTCTTATTTTTCTTATTTTTTTGACGCTTTTACCTATGTATCAATTACAATTCCAATTAGTAATCTCTATTTGTAGTTTTAATTTTAAGATAGTGATCGTTATAAGGTTGGATTAACCGCGTGTTTACAAACCACTCTTCGTCTTTTTCATTTTTCGACACTTTTCGACGCGCAATCTTTTTTTCTCTCTCATTTCTCGCCATTCTAGTTTTTAGGACTTAGAATTTTTTCTACTTCTTCTCTAAATTTCTTAAAATTACGAAAATTTATTTTAAGTGGTTAAATTGATAGACATCAAAATTTTCTGGTTCGTAGTAATAGTTGGATTTGTACGTGGACCGGGTTATTGGAGCCAAACAGTACTCAATTATATTGAGACCAAACGAATCCTGCCCCTCTGCTGCATCTTTTGGCTATTCGAAACGTGGGCAAAATCAGAAAAGTCTATTGATTGGATAACTTATATAATTTTTCTTTCCTTTTTAAAAACTAATAGGATATTCAGTGAATGTACCGAGCAAGACGTTCACCACCTTTTGTACGTTCACCACCTGTAACTCGATCAAGACATTTAGCAAATATAACCGCCGTTGATTTTTCTTTAGAATCGTCATCCAGTCGACCAAGTACTCCAACTCAAATTTCCGACAATCCATCTTTTGAACCCGACTTCACAACTAAGAACCCGGAGGATATTCAAGGACAATTCAGAGATCCTGAACCACTAATTATTCCTCCTGAACCACAAACCGTTAAATCAGAATCTTCTAGTGATTCGAATTCAACAAATTCAAAAATGGAAATAACGGAACCTCAAAGCATGGAAGACCGAATGAGAGCCATACGCACGGGCCAAGGTCACGCCATTAATCAGCCAGGTATTAGAGCATCAGATTTTGAAATCAAAGGACAAATCCTACACATGATCACCAATCAGTGCCAATTTGGTGGTACAACAAAAGAAGATCCAAACGAACATCTTCGAACTTTTAATAGGGTTTGTAATCTATTTAAAATCCGAGAAGTTGAGGATGAAACTATTTATCTTATGTTATTTCCCTGGACTTTAAAGGGAGAAGCCAAAGATTGGTTAGAATCGTTACCTGAAGGGGCGATTGACACATGGGATGTTTTAGTTGAGAAATTTCTTAAAAGATTCTTTCCGGCATCTAAAGCCGTGAGACTTCAAGGAGAAATTGTTACGTTCACACAAAAGCCAAATGAAACTCTATATGAGGCGTGGACAAGATTCGGAAGGATGTTGAGAGGATGTCCTCAACACGGTTTAGATACTTATCAAATAGTACAAATATTCTACCAAGGTGTCAACGTTGCTACACGAAAAGACATAGACATAACAGCTGGTGGTTCCATTATGAAGAAAACCGCAACTGAAGCTTACAAAATCATTGATAACACAGCATCCCACTCTCATGAGTGGCACCAAGAAAAAGATATATATCGTTCATCTAAAGCGGCTAGAGCCGATTCTAGCCCTGACTTTGATTCCGTTTCCGCAAAAATAGATGCTTTCGAAAGAAGAATGGAAAAGATGAATAAAGACATTCACGCAATACGAATCAGTTGTGAGCAATGCGGTGGACCACACTTATTGAAAGATTGTCACATTGAACCAACGATGGAACAACGAGAGAATGTTTCCTATATGAACCAAAGGCCGGGAAATAATTATCAAAATAATTATCAACCGCCAAAGCTAAACTTCAATCGAAATCAAAACATTCTTTACAATCCAAATGGACCAAACAACAACTCGTATAACCAACAAGGTCCGAATAACCAACCAACTCAAAACAACACTTTCAATCAACAAAGACCTAGCTTGTATAAACCGCCACAACAACCCGAAGAGAAAAAGCCAAATCTAGAAGAAATGATGGCAAAGCTGATTGAATCTCAAACACAATTCATTACATCTCAAACCCAAACGAACGAGAGGTTTGATCAGTCATTAAGAACTCAACAAGCTTCCATTTTGAATCTAGAAAAACACGTAGGTACTCTTGCTAGCATGATGAGTGAGAGGGAACAAGGAAAGCTACCGAGTAATACTGAAGTAAATCCTCGGAATGAGAATGTTAATATGGTTTCAACGAATTCTGAAAAACCAGCACCAGAAGATGGGAAGGTTTTAGATGAGAGTAACAATGAAGAAGTTACACCACCACCACCCGAGTATGTAAAGCCAATGGTGGCACCATACAAACCACCCATCCCGTTTCCAAGAAAAGGAGTTGAGTATGAGCAAGTGATAGGTAATAAAGATTGTGATACCTCTAGAAAGAAGAAGAAGAAAAAGAATAAGAAAGTGCAAGAAACAAAAGCCGTAAATATAAACCCGGTGAAGACAGTTCCACCAAAACCTCCACCTAGGGTAGGTGATCCGGGTGAATTTATTGTTCCTTGTCTACTTAGTGATTGTGTCATGTGTGATGCACTAGCAGATTTAGGTGCAAGTGTAAGTGTTATACCTCTTTCCTTATATAAGAGATTAGGTGTAGGTAAGTTAAGTTCAACGGATATGAGTGTTCGACTCTTTGATCAAACCATTAAGCACCCAGTTGGAATTGCTGACAACCTACCCATTCAAGTAGGCAATTTAACCTTTCTAGTCGAATTCATTGTCATTGACATAGAAGAGGACCCAAACGTTCCTCTAATTTTAGGTCGACCATTCTTTGCGTCCACCGGGGCGTTATTTGATGTAGGAAATGGAAGAATGACACTTAAAAGTGGTGACAAATCGATCACCTTTATGATTCGAAAGTCTAAATCTCCACCAGCCAAAATCGTTGAACCAGTAAAAACAATTGGTAAGAACCATGTTGTTTTACCAACTCCAACGGTAATACTTAGCAATAATGAAACGCCTAAGTGTGGGGAAAATGAAGTAACACCTAATGATGACATGATAACAAAGAACCCCGTTGTTGATACGAAATTAAATGATCCCGTTATTAATAGTTCAATGAAGAAACTTTTTAAACGGGCTATTGATGCTAGAAGTAAGGGGAACTTTAAGTTATGTAATCGGTTAGTATCCAATCTGTCGCCTAAAGAAAGGGCGAAGCTAGTTGAATTATGAGATATTACGGAAGAAGCCGGGCACTGGCTTAAAGAAAAAGTCACAGATAGGCAAGTTGATTATGGACCAAGAGAAATTGACAATGAAGTTAATCACAATTTCAACACCACAGCTACCTAAGTGTGGGGAGATTCGAATGTTCTAAAAAGATAATGCTGTCTAAAGTTATTTGTTCTGTTCTCGTGTAGTTCCGAGAATGGAATCCGATTGGTCTTTTCCGCTAGCAGACACTAAAGAACTAGTTTTCTCCCTCCATTCTGAATTTTTGTTTTGTAGGTTTTTTATGAAATTAATATGCCTTTTAATTTAAGTTTTTAAAAACAAAATTTACTTTAATTCATTAAGTTGAAAAAATGATTTCTAAAATTCATCGTGAGTTGAAGACTAGGTCATTAAGCCGAAATTACTTTACCCGAGGGCGGGGCGACAAATTTTGTTATCATTATTTTTAATTTTATTGATTTAAAGTATGCCAAAAATATTATACTTTATAAATTTTTGAAAAGTGGGGTTATAAACCAAACTTCAAAAATATATATATATATATATATGTTTGTATTTTATCTTATGTACAAAACAGGGTAAAACAACGCACTTTCAAAGACTGTCATTAAAGTTCAGCAAAAGGTACTAATTTTGACGACAAGACGCAAAACAACAAATATGATATAACAAATGAAGGAATGAACGATGAGGCGCCATCTATCATTCGACGAGCTTTGTAATTACAAACTCGGTATTTTTAATCACTTTTCTACGCTAATCACCCTCATGAATTTAAATTTAGTCTGATTTCATGCAAATGAGGGCATTGCATGATCTCAAGTGTGGGGAAGGGTTATAAATTCTCTCGGGTTTATACTTGGCTTATTTTCTAAATATTATGAAAATTTTAAAATTTTTTTAACTAAATGAATTCAAAATCATGTTTATACATATTTATGAACGATAAAACTAGGTGTTAATGACGAAATTATCGTTACCTCGGAAAGGACATAAATTGAGAAACACCCTAAAACGATTGAATTCATTTAAAATGGAATAAAGGAGAATAAAAAGGCAAAGAAAGAAACTAAGTGTGGGGAGAATGTACCAAGTTATTCAATTAAAAACTATCTATCACATATCTTTGTACAAGATTATTGCAGGTACTTTTGTTTTGGATGATACTAATCAGTTTTACCCGATTTACTATAATACTTTTGAAAGAAAGATGGATCTACACGATGAATCAATTCCATCATTAAAAGGAAGTAAAGTCTTCCGAAAAAGAAACGCGCTTCTTGATTTAGGTCATGAAGTTGTCGTCTAGACCAGCTGTAGGTTGACGAAAAATCTAGAAAAGTCATCTCTAAAATCAGCAGGAAATCCACGGACCTCAGCATCAAACAGGGTCGCCAAGTGGTCAGACTTATCCTAACCATGAGAGGGTCTGTCTTGTAAAATGGGGAGGGCACCGTGCAAATTAGCTTGATAAGACTAATGAATCAGATCCCCAAAAAGGATAATCTCTTTAAAGATTAAAAATTAGCTTTTAAGACTGATATTACTTAATCCTAGAGATTGACCTTAAAGATTGAGAATTCAAACTCATGGAATTCAATGATATCTAAACTCGAGCTTGAACGAGAAAATATTTTGATCAAAAATACAAACCGATTTGTTTTCTGAAAACCCATTTTCAATGCGTTCATTACCATTGAACGTAAAATCCTAGGAATTCACCTAGAATTCATTAGGTCACCTGAACTAAATCGGGTGTCAACCGTAAGAACGGTGGTTGCATAGCATGGTCGGAGACAGGACCTTGTGCCAGACCGAAAAAATTATAGGATGATCTTTACTATTGCTCCTACCAAGGATAGTTCTAGCATCCGACACGTTTAAAAAGACCATAATCATCTGCATGTCACAGGACATTGCCTTAACAGTTTCTTGTTCATCGCTTTCCTTTACAACCGGACGGTAGTTTACCGAAAGGTAATATACGGAACAAGTAAACTGGATGTGTGCTATTCGATACCGGGATAGCAGTGGATTACACGAGCCTAAAAGTTTTCAGCCAAAATATTGATCCACAAATATATTTTGCAACACCGATGATGGATCAAATCAGAAAACTTGTCTAGAGTAAAATCTAGCTTGAATTTTCAAAAAATCAAATGTTTTCATAAAGATCCAATTTCCTTAAGGATCTACATTTTCATAGTCATGTGGGACTGTAAACCGCCTTTCAAATGTGCACTTTGCTTTGGAAACCAAAAGTAAATCGGCTATTTGATTGCAAGTGTCGTTGACCTAAACCCGAGGCAACTGTGGATGACACACCCACCTTTAACCATGGTTCTATTGTTAATATCATTGTTTATACCGCTCTATCAAAATCACTGATGTACAAAGTGTGAAGAATAAAGAAGTGATTCGTGTGATGTATTATATTATTTCAAGACTGTATTGCTTGAGGACAAGCAACGCTCAAGTGTGGGGATATTGATAAGGCTAAAAAGGAACATATATTTCATAGCAAAATCCCCCAAGAAAGACAAGATTTTAGTTGCAATTGTTCCATTTTCAAGTAATATTCGTTTATTTTAAATAAGTGCGAAGACAAAAGGCGAAAACGAAGATTTGAAGACGCAAAGGTCCAAAAAGCTCAAAAGTACAAGATACAATCAAAAAGGTTCAAATTATTGATGAAGAACGTCTAAAAATGACAAGAGTACAAGTTACAAAACGCAAAGTACACGATATAAAATTGTACGAAAGGGCGTTCGAAAATCCGGAACCGAGGCATGAACCAACTTTCAGCGCTCGACGCAACGGTGTAAAAATTACGAGTCAACTATGCACAAGAATAAAATATAATATTTAAATAATTCATAATAAGAATAATATTAAATAATAAAAAGTTGTTAATTGAGCATAGTTCAGGGGTCATAAGCGAAAATTCAAATTTATAATTTGCCTATAAAGGCGACGTATTACGATCGATAGAGGGAACCTTTTTCGATCATTTTTTCTATACATTTTTCTATCCTAAATCTATATATCGATCCATCTATCTATTATCAATATCTATATTCTATATCTCTATCATAATGTTAACTTAATAAGATATAACAATAATCTTAATTTTAATTTTAAATTATGATAATAATAAGATTTATGATAGAGATCGTTTGAGTGTGTAAGTCGAAATTCTGTCCGTGTAACGCTACGCTATTTTTAATCATTGTAAGTTATGTTCAACCTTTTTACATTAATGTCTCGTAGCTAAGTTATTATTATGCTTATTTAAAACGAAGTAATCATGATGTTGGGCTAATTACTAAAATTGGGTAATTGGGCTTTGTACCATAATTGGGGTTTGGACAAAAGAACGACACTTGTGGAAATTGGACTATTGACTATTAATAATTGAGTGACAACTCATTGGAGTCTGTCGAACCTATCTTCAAATTAATTAACCTAATAATTAATAATGATTATGGTTGTCCTATTTAGTGACGTTCATATGGAATCTGTTATAATCATTTAATTAATCAATTGGGTTGGGTAATTGATTATTCATTCTGATCAAGTGGATGAATTAATATTCATAAACTAATTAAAACAGGGGTGGATTACATACAGTGATAACTGGTGTAATTGTTGACAGAAGTGATAACTGCGTCACAGTTTAAATCCTTAATCAGTTGGAATATTTGACTTCGGGTATAAGGGTAATTTGACGAGGATACTCGCACTTTATATTTATGACCGATGGACTATTATGGACAAAAACCAGATAGACGTATCAAATAAACCAGGACAAAGGACAATTAACCCATGGTAATAAATTAAAATCAACACGTCAAACATCATGATTACGGAAGTTTAAATAAGCATAATTCTTTTATTATATTTCTCATCGTATCTTTATTTACTGTCATTTTATTACTCGCAATTTTATTTACTGTCATTTTATTTATTGTCATTATTTTACGCACTTTAATTATCGTCATTTATCTTTGCGCTTAAAATATAGAATCGACAAACCGGTCATTAAACGGTAAAACCCCCCTTTTATAATAATATTACTACTTATATAATTATATATATTTTGTATAAATATAGTTGTTAAAAATATAGTAAGTATCACCAGCTCCCTGTGGAACGAACCGGACTTACTAAAAACTACACTACTCTACGATTAGGTACACTGCCTATAGTGTTGTAGCAAGATTTAGGTATATCCCACTCTATAAATAATTAAAACTTGTGTCATATTTTGTAGTATTTTGTATTAAAAATAATACTATTTCGTACCCCTCACGCTACATCATCAGCTTTCATTCGAAAGATGGGGGATATCACATTGGGAAATCCATAAGTTACGATGTGTTTACTTTGACGCATATATTGCGGGGAACCCAAATGCTATTTTACGCAATGGGTTAAGAAATTATTTTGACTCAATATATCTGAATATTGGACTTCGTAATTTAGAAAAAGCGGCTAACATACAACATAAAGAAGCATGTTATGCTTACGGATTAGTAATGTTCGCTTCTCACCAAAGTGAGTACAAGAACATCGGGCTACAACTATTAAACAAAACGTTTCCACAAGTGACGGAGTCGGTAATTGGGGTAAGAAATGAGGTTTTTAGATTGTTACGGGACTGTTGGACATTACGTAACCCTCGTCCCTTTGACGACGTTACAACACGCTGTCTTATCAACGGCCATAACGGTTATGTTCCACAAGACCAAGGATGGGAAGTAATCCTAGTAAAACCAGAATGCATGACTTGTTTCTGGACGTATGAATTACGTGTCTTTATTGCCTTTGCTGAACGACTTGTGTAATAGCTAGAATTATCTTCACAACCATCTTGTATCAAATTTATTGTGTGCTATATTTCATGCTATATGTAAAATAAGCGGTATTGTAAGTTTGTAAAATATTGTGTAAAAGTTTGAACGCGAAATATTATTATAATCAGTTTTTCATATAGAATTGTAGTAGTTGAATTGTATATTAGCTACTAAGTATGAACTTAACGGGTAGGTACTACCCGAATTTAAACTTATAAAACGCTAATATGAAGAAAAAACTTTTATAAATGAGTTCATATTATGCTACGAAATACTATTAACTACTCTTAATATTCTGTATGATTAACTTGTTCCATTTGACTATTTTGAAGGAAATGGCACCGACTACTCGACACACCGTGAATATGAATGAAGAGGAATTCCGTACTTTTCTAGCTTCAAATATAGCCGCAGTACAGGCTGCGCTACATACCAACAATAACATTGGATCTAGCAGTACAGGAAATCGTGTAGGATGCACCTACAAAGAATTCACTGCCTGCAAACCTTTGGAATTTGATGGAACCGAAGGACCGATCGGATTGAAACGGTGGACCGAGAAGGTCGAATCGGTGTTTGCCATAAGTAAGTGTACTGAAGAGGACAAAGTGAAGTACGCTACGCATACCTTCACAGGTTCTGCGTTAACATGGTGGAATACCTATCTAGAGCAAGTGGGACAAGACGATGTGTAACAACCCAAACCAAACCACGACAATTCCCGTTAAATTTTACAACAAATAAAAAAAATTTTGCTGACTGACCCATTTGCGCGGCGCGCCAACAGGTTGCGCGGCGCGCAGAACCTGTCTGGCAGCCCGCTGTCCCGTTTTACTTAAAATGCCAAAATGTTTGACCCGTTCCCGATGTCTTTAGCCAAAACGCTTTTAACCATGAATTCATATATATAAAACTAGCACGTTTAATTAATAAAATTAAGTTTACGAAGCGGGTCCCACATCGACCCATTTTACCACCTTAAGTACCGAAATACAATATTTGACCAAAAGACTTTAATACAATACAAAGCCGAGCATGGCGATTGGGGATACGCTACCCAATCCTAAATGATCCAAAAGCAAGTCACTAAAGCAACTATGCACGTCTTCTAGTCCTCGCGCTTACCCGAGCCACCATATCCGCATGCGATCTATAAAAAGAGTCAACAACGAGAGGGTAAGCTAATGCTTAGTGAATGATAACATACTACATACATATATATGTATAAAATGAATACGCCACACAAAACAAATACCGCATACCGAAGCATCCAAGTATAAAGCATCTACACTAAGCATACCGTACGATCTAAGCAACGAGCTAATGATACAACACAAAAGATAGTCCGCCAACGACAAAGTAAACATCGCCAAATAGCTACACCCGGAGGGTTAGCTACAACACAACAACGCATTAATATAATACAATAATAATAATACACAAGGTTAACCCCTTAACCTCAATCACACGAACATTGGCCGAACAACCCGAGCCTTGTGAATTCGCACAACCCGAAATTCACTTCTCAACCATAAGATGACCGAACAACCCGAGTCATCGTGAATCCGCACTACCCGAGATTCACTACCTCAAATAAGGTGACCGAACAACCCGAGTCACCATGAATCCGCACTACCCGAGATTCATTTCACAATACTAAAACCCACGGTCACGGGATTATAAAATCCACCACACAACCATATCAACCCTTCGCCATTAGGGTTATAACAACCAAATCACAACCAAGTGTGATAACGTGCACACAAACGTGTACTTCGCCAAAGATGGTCAACCAAGACGCACAAACGTGCCAATTGGACTCATACACAAGTCCTTCAAATCCACCTATATGTGAAGTGAGCTCTATAACCGAGAATCACTTCACCCGACCCGCACCCATCCTACACATACATATGCATATAGGATATTATCACTCACCTTGAAGTCTTGAAGAAAGCTTCCAAGTAAACCGCAACTCGCCGATGGAAAATACCTATTCCATTATCACAAATACCACAACACAATTAGATTGGATTCACAAATTAACCCAATTCGTCACTTAGTGCCATTTCGACCCAAATGCACTTCCAAGCACAAACCGTACCCAAACTAACCAATAATCACTAACACAAGTGAGAATGGTCCTAATATGCCAATTAAACCCGAACACAAGTGCCAAACACGTGTCATACCCATTTTGACACTTAAACCCTAATTTTGACCCATAAAGGTCAAAATCTCATCCTTTACAAGTTTTGACACCAAAACACATTTAACTCGGTTCTATACTTCAACTTAATCCATTTTAAGTTTATAAACCTCATTAAATCGCCAATCGGGTCATAGTCACCACCAAACCCTAATTTGACCCAAAGTCAAAGTTAGTCAACCAAACAACCTCCAATGGGTTCCAATACTTCCATAATCGCTAACTAAAGTGATTAAACTAAATTTCAAGTTCTAAACATGGCCAATTTGTTCACCAACCCAAAATCCACCAACAATTAACAACAAACCCGATTACTAGCTTCACTAAACCCATTTCATCACATAAAAGGGTTTTACAACTAATTAACTCAAAACCCTAACTTGAATATCAAATTAAATAATTGAAATTCGGAGTTTGAGCTTACCAATACTATCACCGTGTAGCCGAGAACGAAAGGAACAACTTTAAAACCCGAGACTTTGAACGATTCGAGCTTCTTCTTCACCAAAACCTCCAATCTCTCTCTAAATATCTCTCTCTCTCTCTAGATATTTGGAAGGGATGAATGGACATGAAAAATGATCCAAAACTGATCCAAAGTAGCTAATATGGCACACAAATCCGGCCCCATGTGATTTTACCCTTTTACCCCTCATTTAATTAAATAAAAACAAGGGAGTTCTGTCAGCGCCATTTTGCGCGGCGCGCACCAGAACCGCGCGGCGCGCAACAGGCCAGTTCCAGCTTCTTTTGCCTTTTAACTAATACAAATAGCCAACGCAACCAAAACCCGAATGTTATAAGTACATAAGTACGTAATATAAATATTTGGGTCTTACAACTCTCCCCCACTTAAGCTCGATCACGTCCTCGTGATCCTCATCACTTAACCAAACGGACCCCACACACGGTCCTAAACATAAGTTTCAAATCCGACTTTCCTAGGAAATTCTTTCCAACGAATCGCCTTCCACAACTAAATCGTCACCCGCGATTTATCAAAACCACAATCCGAGCACTACAACCATGCTCCTTCCCTAACATCGGGAAAACTCAACCAATCTCGTACCGAGATATAACTCCCTTAGCGTACTATTACCGAGTACAACGCTAAAAGCAACCAAGTCTCAACCTAAGGTCAACAACCCGAAACGATGAAACCGAACCAAACGAATCCTTACGGATATCACCTAATCATTAAACATCCCTTGTAGTGCGCAATACGACCAATACGCGACTACCGTAACAACACAATCCACGGTTAGAAACCGATAGCGCCCAAAGCGGCTATGGGAACACAAATCCCAAGGTGTACGAAATCGTCCATCGTCACACCCGTAACAAACATGTGAGCGAAACACGGCTATCGCATCACTAATCATACCACGTGGTCCTCACGACCCCACCATCGACGCATAAAACGACCGATAGTTCCCACAACATGGTCCTTACGACCCCACCATTGGTGTATCAAACAACCAATAGATTACAACTCAACATGGCCGAAACAACCCGAGCCAAAACACATATGGAGGATGGTCGAAACAACCCGAACCTTAGTGAATTCGCACAACCCGAAATCCACCAACCCAATCCATATATCTCACAACGAAATGACCGCACAACCCGAGTCATCGTGAATACGCGCAAACCGATATTCACTACTACCACCACATAGTATAACCGAGGATGGCCGTACAACCCGAACCTTAGTGAATCCGAACTACCCGACATTCACTACCTCAAACTATGAGCCCAACCAACAGGGACATTCGTACTACCCGAAATATTGTGAATACGAACAACCCGATATTCACGTCCCACAACACAACCCTCTTGATGAAGTCAGCGGACCCCGAAGGTCATGCTCCACCAATCTCATTATCGGATGAAGTCAGCGGACCCGAAGATCATGCTTCACCGATCTCAATACCGGATAAAGTCAGCGGACCCGAAGATCATGCTTCACCGATCTCAACACCACGCTCATGACGAAGTCAGCGGACCCTAAAGATCATGCTCCATCAATCGCGTACTCCCATGATGAAGTCAGCGGACCCTAAAGATCATGCTCCATCACGCAACCATACTATAATGAAGTCAGCGGACCCCGAAAGTCATGCTTCATTAATCATCAATACCACGATGAAGTCAGCGGACCCCGAAGGTCATGCTTCATCAACTACATACCATAATCGAGCAAGAACCACCTATATCAAACATAGGTACCGAACAAGAATTCTCCAAAAGAGAACCCGACACACACCTTCCTTAACCGAAGGATTTCACCTTGCTCACCAAACACGTCCATTATCTCTCAACGAGATTTACCACATTACCGCCTCGGTGGGATTCCAATCCAAACCATAAGTACAATTTATCCGAAATCGCACTCTACCACGAATCGACCCAAAACTAGGTCTCGGTAAAAATTCCAGATCTACCAAAATCATCATCCGAAATATCACACTAACACCTTCCTCGCGCAGGAGTGCGACTCCCCCACTTGGAAACACGTTCCTATATCACAACTCGTACACCCGTACGATGCTACCAAAGGTAGACTTTACCAACAATTGGGTACACACGACCCATCACCACACCTTGCTCTAATCTTGAGCACACGAAGGATTTCAGTCAATCCTTAAACACTTCGAACGAAAAGTGGACCACGATTACACAAACCATACCCTCGCAATTATCCAATTGCTTTAGTTTGTCAAGTTTCACCTAGTCACTCATGTACCTACGGGTTTCTCCCGGTACCCTAAGTACAATGTAACCACAACACAATCGGAGTCGACACCACGCTAGTAGGTATAAAAGAGGCACCTAATGTCGCGTCATAAAGACTCCATTACCAACACACATCGAGCTTTTAAACACTCGGCCTCAAAGGTTCCAATCACCCGACGAACCTCATGGTTCATCACTTCAACACCAAAAGCGAACACGCGCTAAACAATCGAACACCAAAACCATTTCCGTGGCTTGGTAGTAACATTCCCCAAATACTAAGGAATGCTTGGTTACACCAAGTCTTACGCCCTTCGTCCAACAACCAAACATCACCATAGGGTACTTCCGTTAGGAACGTCACCCTGAACCATAACATGCAAATCACTATGCAATTAACAAGTCCGAACATAAACGCCACATAAATAAATATTCAAAGACATATTTATCAAAACGAAACGTACCTCAACGTCTCCTTGCGGCATTCGCCGCCGCCAACTCGGGACAATCCGGCTTGCGATGTCCCTCTTTATGACAATAGTAGCACATTCCGCCTTCACTTCTCGGCATCGTGCATTCCCACAACTTGTGACCCCTAACGCCACAATTGAAACATCTAGGCGCACGAGATTCCACCGCGCCCTTTACCACTTTACTCGTACTCGCACTCGGACCCTTAGTCCTCTTACTCGGAGCACCATAAGAAACAACCCTTCCCTCACTTGAAGGTTCGCCCTTTTTCGATCGCGTATAAGACTCGAAACCTCTAGCCACCGCAAATAACTCCGCAAACAACTTCGCGTAACCCCGGCTAATTTTGCTTTTCAAGTCATCGCTCAAAGTTCGATAGAAATCCTCCATCAACAAACGATCGTTCCCCAAATATTCCGGGCAAAAACGAGCCTTCGACATAAAAGTCGTCTTTAAAGTATTCAAGTCCATAGAACCCTGTTGCAAATTTCGCAACTCACAACGCAATTCCGATAAATCGGCTGAAGTTCGGAACTCCTCGAAGAATTCCTCCTTAAATTCGTCCCACGATAACGTCATAAACGTTTCACCACCGACAAGATCAATCTTGCCATCCAACCAATCCTTCGCCCTACCCCGCAACAAACTAGTAGCGAGTCTCGTCTTTTTCTCGGGAGGGCATTCCATAGTACGAAAACACCCTTCGACATCCGAAACCCAAGTCGTACTCACCAAAGGATCCGGTTTCCCATCATACATCGGGGGTCTAGTCCTCATGAAGCTCTTAAGACAACGCTCCATTTCACCCCTATTTTGGAATTCGAAATACTTCCCATCCATTTCTTCTCGAAACGCTCTCATTTGCTCCGTAACGGCGGCCGTAACTCTAGCGTTAAATTCCGTGTCATTTGTCTCGGTCTCGTTTCGCGTCGTCATTCTAAAGAATGCAAAACGATTAGTCCACGCACGTATAAAACGACACGCACAACACCACCCCATCTTGCTAAACACTCGTCGTACATCACTTGTTAGACACGATTTGCACCCGTAATAAGGTCTGCAAGTTCTTATTACACACACACGCCGCATCGACTTGTTAGTACAACGACCGCCTCGCTCGATGATATAAACAAACACAACCAAAATTCTACGCGGTACAAACACACGCGAGAATTACTATCACAACACAAGAGCATATTAATAATATCCGCATTACTAATATAAACGTTAGTCAACCTGTAAACAGGCACTAACTAAACCCATTCCGACCCGTAATCCTACAAGTCCCGCAACAAATTAAGCACACACAAAAGTCTAAGTCTAGGCACCTATCTCAAGTCACCTAAATCCCTTAGACCATGCTCTGATACCACTTGTAACAACCCAAACCAAACCACGACAATTCCCGTTAAATTTTACAACAAATAAAAAAAATTTTGCTGACTGACCCATTTGCGCGGCGCGCCAACAGGTTGCGCGGCGCGCAGAACCTGTCTGGCAGCCCGCTGTCCCGTTTTACTTAAAATGCCAAAATGTTTGACCCGTTCCCGATGTCTTTAGCCAAAACGCTTTTAACCATGAATTCATATATATAAAACTAGCACGTTTAATTAATAAAATTAAGTTTACGAAGCGGGTCCCACATCGACCCATTTTACCACCTTAAGTACCGAAATACAATATTTGACCAAAAGACTTTAATACAATACAAAGCCGAGCATGGCGATTGGGGATACGCTACCCAATCCTAAATGATCCAAAAGCAAGTCACTAAAGCAACTATGCACGTCTTCTAGTCCTCGCGCTTACCCGAGCCACCATATCCGCATGCGATCTATAAAAAGAGTCAACAACGAGAGGGTAAGCTAATGCTTAGTGAATGATAACATACTACATACATATATATGTATAAAATGAATACGCCACACAAAACAAATACCGCATACCGAAGCATCCAAGTATAAAGCATCTACACTAAGCATACCGTACGATCTAAGCAACGAGCTAATGATACAACACAAAAGATAGTCCGCCAACGACAAAGTAAACATCGCCAAATAGCTACACCCGGAGGGTTAGCTACAACACAACAACGCATTAATATAATACAATAATAATAATACACAAGGTTAACCCCTTAACCTCAATCACACGAACATTGGCCGAACAACCCGAGCCTTGTGAATTCGCACAACCCGAAATTCACTTCTCAACCATAAGATGACCGAACAACCCGAGTCATCGTGAATCCGCACTACCCGAGATTCACTACCTCAAATAAGGTGACCGAACAACCCGAGTCACCATGAATCCGCACTACCCGAGATTCATTTCACAATACTAAAACCCACGGTCACGGGATTATAAAATCCACCACACAACCATATCAACCCTTCGCCATTAGGGTTATAACAACCAAATCACAACCAAGTGTGATAACGTGCACACAAACGTGTACTTCGCCAAAGATGGTCAACCAAGACGCACAAACGTGCCAATTGGACTCATACACAAGTCCTTCAAATCCACCTATATGTGAAGTGAGCTCTATAACCGAGAATCACTTCACCCGACCCGCACCCATCCTACACATACATATGCATATAGGATATTATCACTCACCTTGAAGTCTTGAAGAAAGCTTCCAAGTAAACCGCAACTCGCCGATGGAAAATACCTATTCCATTATCACAAATACCACAACACAATTAGATTGGATTCACAAATTAACCCAATTCGTCACTTAGTGCCATTTCGACCCAAATGCACTTCCAAGCACAAACCGTACCCAAACTAACCAATAATCACTAACACAAGTGAGAATGGTCCTAATATGCCAATTAAACCCGAACACAAGTGCCAAACACGTGTCATACCCATTTTGACACTTAAACCCTAATTTTGACCCATAAAGGTCAAAATCTCATCCTTTACAAGTTTTGACACCAAAACACATTTAACTCGGTTCTATACTTCAACTTAATCCATTTTAAGTTTATAAACCTCATTAAATCGCCAATCGGGTCATAGTCACCACCAAACCCTAATTTGACCCAAAGTCAAAGTTAGTCAACCAAACAACCTCCAATGGGTTCCAATACTTCCATAATCGCTAACTAAAGTGATTAAACTAAATTTCAAGTTCTAAACATGGCCAATTTGTTCACCAACCCAAAATCCACCAACAATTAACAACAAACCCGATTACTAGCTTCACTAAACCCATTTCATCACATAAAAGGGTTTTACAACTAATTAACTCAAAACCCTAACTTGAATATCAAATTAAATAATTGAAATTCGGAGTTTGAGCTTACCAATACTATCACCGTGTAGCCGAGAACGAAAGGAACAACTTTAAAACCCGAGACTTTGAACGATTCGAGCTTCTTCTTCACCAAAACCTCCAATCTCTCTCTAAATATCTCTCTCTCTCTCTCTAGATATTTGGAAGGGATGAATGGACATGAAAAATGATCCAAAACTGATCCAAAGTAGCTAATATGGCACACAAATCCGGCCCCATGTGATTTTACCCTTTTACCCCTCATTTAATTAAATAAAAACAAGGGAGTTCTGTCAGCGCCATTTTGCGCGGCGCGCACCAGAACCGCGCGGCGCGCAACAGGCCAGTTCCAGCTTCTTTTGCCTTTTAACTAATACAAATAGCCAACGCAACCAAAACCCGAATGTTATAAGTACATAAGTACGTAATATAAATATTTGGGTCTTACACGATGCGTACGCACTACCGTGGTCAGCATTCAAGCACTTGATGAACGAGAAGTACCGTCCCAGAACCGAGGTCAATAAGCTCAAGACAGAACTTAGAGGGTTACGAACCCAAGGATTTGATATTACCACGTACGAAAGACGATTCACAGAATTGTGCCTATTGTGTCCGGGAGCATTCGAAGATGAGGAAGAGAAGATCGACGCGTTGGTGAAAGGATTACCGGAAAGAATCCAAGAAGATATAAGTTCACACGAGCCCGCCTCCATACAACAGGCATGTAGAATGGCTCACAAACTAGTGAACCAGATTGAAGAAAGAATTAAAGAACAGACTGCTGAAGAGGCCAATGTGAAGCAAGTCAAAAGAAAGTGGGAGGAAAACGGTGATAAGAATCACCAATACAACAACAACAGAAATTACAACAATAATCGCAACAATTATCCCAACAATCGCAACATCAATCGCAACTACAACAAACGGCCCAACAACAACAACAACAACAACAACAACAACAACAGCAACTACAACAATCATCCCAACAACAATAATAACCGCAACAACAACAACAATCAGAAGCAGCTATGCCAAAGGTGTGAAAAGTATCACTCGAGGTTCTGCACCAAATTTTGCAACAAGTGTAAAAGAAATGGTCATAGCGCGGCGAAGTGTGAGGTCTACGGACCAGGGGTTAATAGAACGAAAGGAACAAATGGTGTCGGAACGAGTAATGGCGGAGCAAGTAGTGTCGGAGCAAGTTATACCAATGTAGTTTGTTATAAATGTGGAAAACCGGGCCACATTATTAGAAATTGCCCGAACCAGGAGAACACGAATGGATAAGGCCGCGGAAGAGTTTTCAATATTAATGCGGCAGAGGCACAGGAAGACCCGGAGCTTGTTACGGGTACGTTTCTTATTGACAATAAATCTGCTTACGTTTTATTTGATCCGGGTGCGGATAGAAGCTATATGAGTAGAGATTTTTGTGCTAAATTAAGTTGTCCATTGACGCCTTTGGATAGTAAATTTTTACTCGAATTAGCAAATGGTAAATTAATTTCAGCAGATAATATATGTCGGAATCGAGAAATTAAACTGGTTACCGAAACATTTAAGATTGATTTGATACCAGTAGAGTTAGGGAGTTTTGATGTGATAATCGGTATGGACTGGTTGAAAGAAGTGAAAGCAGAGATCGTTTGTTACAAAAATGCAATTCGCATTATACGAGAAAAAGGAAAACCCTTAATGGTGTACGGAGAAAAGGGCAACACGAAGCTACATCTTATTAGTAATTTGAAGGCACAAAAACTAATAAGAAAAGGTTGCTATGCTGTTCTAGCACACGTCGAGAAAGTACAAACTGAAGAAAAGAGCATCAATGATGTTCCCATTGCAAAAGAATTTCCCGATGTATTTCCGAAAGAATTACCGGGATTACCCCCACATCGATCCGTTGAATTTCAAATAGATCTTGTACCAGGAGCTGCACCAATAGCTCGTGCTCCTTACAGACTCGCACCCAGCGAGATGAAAGAACTGCAAAGCCAATTACAAGAACTTTTAGAGCGTGGTTTCATTCGACCAAGCACATCACCGTGGGGAGCTCCTGTTTTGTTTTTCAAGAAGAAAGATGGTACATTCAGGTTGTGTATCGACTACCGAGAGTTGAACAAACTTACCATCAAGAACCGCTACCCACTACCGAGAATCGACGACTTATTTGATCAACTACAAGGCTCGTCTGTTTATTCAAAGATTGACTTACATTCCGGGTATCATCAAATGCGGGTGAAAGAAGATGATATTCCAAAGACTGCTTTCAGAACACGTTACGGTCATTACGAGTTTATGGTCATGCCGTTTGGTTTAACTAATGCACCAGCTGTGTTCATGGACCTTATGAACCGAGTGTGTGGACCATACCTTGACAAGTTTGTCATTGTTTTCATTGATGACATACTTATTTACTCAAAGAATGACCAAGAACACGGTGAACATTTGAGAAAGGTGTTAGAAGTATTGAGGAAGGAAGAATTGTACGCTAAGTTTTCAAAGTGTGCATTTTGGTTGGAAGAAGTTCAATTCCCCGGTCACATAGTGAACAAAGAAGGTATTAAGGTGGATCCGGCAAAGATAGAAACTGTTGAAAAGTGGGAAACCCCGAAAACTCCGAAACACATACGCCAGTTTTTGGGACTAGCTGGTTACTACAGAAGGTTCATCCAAGACTTTTCCAGAATAGCAAAACCCTTGACTGCATTAACGCATAAAGGGAAGAAATTTGAATGGAATGATGAATAAGAGAAAGCGTTTCAGTTATTGAAGAAAAAGCTAACTACGGCACCTATATTGTCATTGCCTGAAGGGAATGATGATTTTGTGATTTATTGTGACGCATCAAAGCAAGGTCTCGGTTGTGTATTAATGCAACGAACGAAGGTGATTGCTTATGCGTCTAGACAATTGAAGATTCACGAACAAAATTATACGATGCATGATTTGGAATTAGGCGCGGTTGTTTTTGCATTAAAGACTTGGAGGCACTACTTATATGGGGTCAAAAGTATTATATATACCGACCATAAAAGTCTTCAACACATATTTAATCAGAAACAACTGAATATGAGGCAGCGTAGGTGGATTGAATTATTGAATGATTACGACTTTGAGATTTGTTACCACCCGGGGAAGGCAAATGTGGTAGCCGATGCCTTGAGCAGGAAGGACAGAGAACCCATTCGAGTAAAATCTATGAATATAATGATTCATAATAACCTTACTACTCAAATAAAGGAGGCGCAACAAGGAGTTTTAAAAAAGGGAAATTTAAAGGATGAAATACCCAAAGGATCGGAGAAGCATCTTAGTATTCAGGATGACGGAACCCGGTATAGGGCTGAAAGGATTTGGGTACCAAAATTTGGAGATATGAGAGAAATGGTACTTAGAGAAGCTCATAAAACCAGATACTCAATACATCCTGGAACGGGGAAGATGTACAAGGATCTCAAGAAACATTTTTGGTGGTCGGGTATGAAAGCCGATGTTGCTAAATACGTAGGAGAATGTTTGACGTGTTCTAAGGTCAAAGCTGAGCATCAGAAACCATCAGGTCTACTTCAACAACCCGAAATCCCGGAATGGAAATGGGAAAACATTACCATGGATTTCATCACTAAATTGCCAAGGACTGCAAGTGGTTTTGATACTATTTGGGTAATAGTTGATCGTCTCACCAAATCAGCACACTTCCTGCCAATAAGAGAAGATGACAAGATGGAGAAGTTAGCACGACTGTATTTGAAGGAAGTCGTCTCCAGACATGGAATACCAATCTCTATTATCTCTGATAGGGATGGCAGATTTATTTCAAGATTCTGGCAGACATTACAGCAAGCATTAGGAACTCGTCTAGACATGAGCACTGCCTATCATCTACAAACTGATGGGCAGAGCGAAAGGACGATACAAACGCTTGAAGACATGCTACGAGCATGTGTTATTGATTTCGGAAACAGTTGGGATCGACATCTACCGTTAGCAGAATTTTCCTACAACAACAGCTACCATTCAAGCATTGAGATGGCACCGTTTGAAGCACTTTATGGTAGAAAGTGCAGGTCTCCGATTTGTTGGAGTGAAGTGGGGGATAGACAGATTACGGGTCCGGAGATTATACAAGAAACTACCGAGAAGATCATCCAAATTCAACAACGGTTGAAAATCGCCCAAAGTCGACAAAAGAGCTACGCTGACATTAAAAGAAAAGATATAGAATTTGAAATTGGAGAGATGGTCATGCTTAAAGTTGCACCTTGGAAAGGCGTTGTTCGATTTGGTAAATGAGGAAAATTAAATCCAAGGTATATTGGACCATTCAAGATTATTGATCGTGTCGGACCAGTAGCTTACCGACTTGAGTTACCTCAACAACTCACGGTTGTACATAACACTTTCCACGTCTCTAATTTGAATAAATGTTTTGCTAAAGAAGATCTCACTATTCCGTTAGATGAAATCCAAATCAACGAAAAACTTCAATTCATCGAAGAACCCGTCAAAATAATGGATCGTGAGGTTAAAAGACTTAAGCAAAACAAGATACCAATTGTTAAGGTTCGATGGAATGCTCGTAGAGGACCCGAGTTCACCTGGGAGCGTGAAGATCAGATGAAGAAGAAATACCCGCATCTATTTCCAGAAGATTCGTCAACACCTTCAACAGCTTAAAATTTCGGGACGAAATTTATTTAACGGGTAGGTACTGTAGTGACCCGAACTTTTCCATGTTTATATATATTAATTGAGATTGATATTTACATGATTAAATGTTTCCAACATGTTAAGCAATCAAACTTGTTAAGACTTGATTAATTGAAATATGTTTCATATAGACAATTGACCACCCAAGTTGACCGGTGATTCACGAACGTTAAAACTTGTAAAAACTATATGATGACATATATATGGATATATATATATATATATATATATATAGTTAACATGATACTATGATAAGTAAACATATTATTAAGTATATTAACAATGAACTACATATGTAAAAACAAGACTACTAACTTAATAATTTTTAAACGAGACATATATGTAACGATTATCGTTGTAAAGACATTTAATGTATATATATATATCATATTAAGAGATATTCATACATGATAATATCATGATAATATAATAATTTAAAATCTCATTTGATATTATAAACATTGGGTTAACAACATTTAACAAGATCGTTAACCTAAAGGTTTCAAAACAACACTTACATGTAACGACTAACGATGACTTAACGACTCAGTTAAAATGTATATACATGTAGTGTTTTAATATGTATTTATACACTTTTGAAAGACTTCAATACACTTATCAAAATACTTCTACTTAACAAAAATGCTTACAATTACATCCTCGTTCAGTTTCATCAACAATTCTACTCGTATGCACCCGTATTCGTACTCGTACAATACACAGCTTTTAGATGTATGTACTATTGGTATATACACTCCAATGATCAGCTCTTAGCAGCCCATGTGAGTCACCTAACACATGTGGGAACCATCATTTGGCAACTAGCATGAAATATCTCATAAAATTACAAAAATATGAGTAATCATTCATGACTTATTTACATGAAAACAAAATTACATATCCTTTATATCTAATCCATACACCAACGACCAAAAACACCTACAAACACTTTCATTCTTCAATTTTCTTCATCTAATTGATCTCTCTCAAGTTCTATCTTCAAGTTCTAAGTGTTCTTCATATATTCTACAAGTTCTAGTTACATAAAATCAAGAATACTTTCAAGTTTGCTAGCTCACTTCCAATCTTGTAAGGTGATCATCCAACCTCAAGAAATCTTTGTTTCTTACAGTAGGTTATCATTCTAATACAAGGTAATAATCATATTCAAACTTTGGTTCAATTTCTATAACTATAACAATCTTATTTCAAGTGATGATCTTACTTGAACTTGTTTTCGTGTCATGATTCTGCTTCAAGAACTTCGAGCCATCCAAGGATCCGTTGAAGCTAGATCCATTTTTCTCTTTTCCAGTAGGTTTATCCAAGGAACTTAAGGTAGTAATGATGTTCATAACATCATTCGATTCATACATATAAAGCTATCTTATTCGAAGGTTTAAACTTGTAATCACTAGAACATAGTTTAGTTAATTCTAAACTTGTTCGCAAACAAAAGTTAATCCTTCTAACTTGACTTTTAAAATCAACTAAACACATGTTCTATATCTATATGATATGCTAACTTAATGATTTAAAACCTGGAAACACGAAAAACACCGTAAAACCGGATTTACGCCGACGTAGTAACACCGCGGGCTGTTTTGGGTTAGTTAATTAAAAACTATGATAAACTTTGATTTAAAAGTTTTTATTCTGAGAAAATGATTTTTATTATGAACATGAAACTATATCCAAAAATTATGGTTAAACTCAAAGTGGAAGTATGTTTTCTAAAATGGTCATCTAGACGTCGTTCTTTCGACTGAAATGACTACCTTTACAAAAACGACTTGTAACTTATTTTTCCGACTATAAACCTATACTTTTTCTGTTTAGATTCATAAAATAGAGTTCAATATGAAACCATAGCAATTTGATTCACTCAAAACGGATTTAAAATGAAGAAGTTATGGGTAAAACAAGATTGGATAATTTTTCTCATTTTAACTACGTGAAAATTGGTAACAAATCTATTCCAACCATAACTTAATCAACTTGTATTGTATATTATGTAATCTTGAGATACCATAGACACGTATACAATGTTTCGACCTATCATGTCGACACATCTATATATATTTCGAAACAACCATAGACACTCTATATGTGAATGTTGGAGTTAGCTATACAGGGTTGAGGTTGATTCCAAAATATATATAGTTTGAGTTGTGATCAATACTGAGATACATATACACTGGGTCGTGGATTGATTCAAGATAATATTTATTGATTTATTTCTGTACATCTAACTGTGGACAACTAGTTGTAGGTTACTAATGAGGACAGCTGACTTAATAAACTTAAAACATCAAAATATATTAAAAGTGTTGTAAATATATTTTGAACATACTTTGATATATATGTATATATTGTTATAGGTTCGTGAATCAACCAGTGGCCAAGTCTTACTTCCCGACGAAGTAAAAATCTGTGAAAGTGAGTTATAGTCCCACTTTTAAAATCTAATATTTTTGGGATGAGAATACATGCAGGTTTTATAAATGATTTACAAAATAGACACAAGTACGTGAAACTACATTCTATGGTTGAATTATCGAAATCGAATATGCCCCTTTTTATTAAGTCTGGTAATCTAAGAATTAGGGAACAGACACCCTAATTGACGCGAATCCTAAAGATAGATCTATTGGGCCTAACAAACCCCATCCAAAGTACCGGATGCTTTAGTACTTCGAAATTTATATCATATCCAAAGGGTGTCCCGGAATGATGGGGATATTCTTATATATGCATCTTGTTAATGTCGGTTACCAGGTGTTCACCATATGAATGATTTTTATCTCTATGTATGAGATGTGTATTGAAATATGAAATCTTGTGGTCTATTATTATGATTTGATATATATAGGTTAAACCTATAACTCACCAACATTTTTGTTGACGTTTTAAGCATGTTTATTCTCAGGTGATTATTAAGAGCTTCCGCTGTCGCATACTTAAATAAGGACGAGATTTGGAGTCCATGCTTGTATGATATTGTGTAAAAACTGCATTCAAGAAACTTATTTTGTTGTAACATATTTGTATTGTAAACCATTATATAATGGTCGTGTGTAAACATGATATTTTAGATTATCATTATTTGATAATCTACGTAAAGCTTTTTAAACCTTTATTGATGAAATAAAGGTTATGGTTTGTTTTAAAATGAATGCAGTCTTTGAAAAACGTCTCATATAGAGGTCAAAACCTCGCAACGAAATCAATTAATATGGAACGTTTTTAATCAATAAGAACGAGACATTTCAGGTGTGGGGCCGCCAGAGGGTCGGTTTACCTTTTTTTTTTTTTGATCTAGTTGCAGTTTTTTTTTTTTTTTGGTTGAGTTAGTTAGGGCTCCTAGTTTGGTTATTTGTTTTTTTTTTTAAATTGAGCTCGTTCTTTCCTCCCGTGTTAGTTTGTTTTTAGGTCTTCAAGAAGTGTTTCCTAATTGTTATTTTTTTTCCTTTAGAAATAAATAAAAAAATAAGGATGAACTTGCGGGCATAGCCTAACGGTTCCCCCATATACTTAGTGTCATGGGATAGGGGGATGTTATGGGTTCGATCCTTAGGGATGACATGATTTTCTTTAAAACAATTGAACACCAATAATGGTGGTATATATTGACCCTATAGGGAGGTTTTACCGGATTCGTTCACGGACCTCTACCCAGGAATACTGTCCGAATGGATGTGTTCCCGAGTACCGTCGATTAGGTTCGGGTTTCCGCCCGAACGTGTGTGATACGTGCAAATGATGAGGGTCGTTGAAATAAATGATCTACTGATACCAAAAAAATTCGCCGTTCAAAAATAAAAATAAAAAAATAAGGAAAATTTTTAAAGGACTTAACTTGATTACATTAACCACATAATTATTTGAATCGATGCAATACTTTGATTCCTAATGGATAACAAAGAGTGGAATCTTTCTACACAAATTCCGTTTCTCCTAATTGTTTTACTCGGATTATATTATCCACAACTTAGTAGAATAATCCTACCACCATAACTACAAACTCACATGAAATCGCAACATAAGCGCTGTATCTAGCAATTCTACCGCAAAACGACGTCCATCGGCCTTCACGTATCTCCAATTTAAGCGCAACAACGGAGGCTACAAAGCTGTATAAAGCACAAGTGACGCCAATGATCACCACGTATAGTTTATAAAAAGGCTTGGTGTAATCTTTACGCATTATATTTACCGCCATCATGAACATTAAAATAAGCATATTTGAAGTACTAATGATACACATCATCATTCGTAAACGCTCAACCCTGGGAAAAAAGAAAATACACAAAAATAAAATAAATTTGTTTGTAACAAATTAATTATTAAAGGAAAAAAAATTACAAATTATAGAGTGACTAACGGATTGCTATCGCCTGGTGGTGGTGGCAATGGATCGGCCGGCTTGGGCTGCGTGACATCTTTATTCTCCATTTCTTCTGCCTATAAATGGATCGAGAAAATGGATTTTGTGTTAACCTAATTGAATTAGAAAGTAAAAAAAACGAATATTATATGTTAACACAACATTTAAGATGACATGATTGTGCAACAAACACCAAATAGAGTATATAACTCCCATAATCACCAAAAGTAAAATAGGACTTCATGCTTGTATTTTATACTGTACTGAACAAAAGTAATTATTTCAGACCCTTTTAATTTTTTTAAACAACACGAAAAAGGCACCATAAAATTAGTTAAACTGATCCACAATTAAGCCACTTTGATTCCGAAAATTGTAGTTAGCACCACCACACATAGCATAATCCATCTGTTTTACTACATAAACCAGAATTACTACTTTTATCCACCATTTAGCTACTACGTAAACAAAACAATTCATTACCGGAGTAAATTTTTTTTTTTTTTTTTTAAGGGCCAAAGAAAAAACAATTCAATATAAATTAGTTTTGATCCAACGATAATTACGCTTCCACGTCGTCAAGCTTTTTCTCAGAACCAGAGATTAGCCAGACCACGCCATAGGGGTCTTTTACCTTACCAATGCGCCCTCCGTACAACGCGCCATCACCTTCTGTTACCTCGCCTTCACCCTCAGCTACAACACCAGCTTTCACAGCCTGCTCCACAGCAGCTTCAACGTTCTCTGCCTCCAGCCGGAACACCAGCCCCGTACCAGTAGCTTTAACGGGAGCAGTAGAATCATCAACGATGTCAGAAATAAGAATCGAAGCAGAACCGCTTTTGATTTCAGCAGAGAGAAGCAATGGATGATTCACACGGTTCACTTCCTTACCACCGAAGGCGGATTTGTAGAACGAAACGGCGTCGTTCGCCTTTGAAGGTTCAACGAACACCTGCGGTTTTAGCGCCGTGAACGTACCTGATTGAGCCGTGACGGCGTTTGCTCCGTTTGTTGATTCGGTTGCCATTTGAGATGGTGAAAGAGAAGTTGAAATGTTTGAGATTAAAAGTAGGCGGTATGGTTGATAACTATTTCAGAACCTATTAAAAGTTGAAATAGTTAATCTATCAGTTTGATTTTTGAAAGAAAGAATGATAATCTATTAATGAAGGTAGGTGATAATTGTTTTCACATTTTGATTAAATGATATGCAGGAGAAAATTTTTTAAATTTAGAAAAAGAATAATTGTGTTTAAATACATTTATTAGGCGAATTTGTTTAAGTTATATCTCTTTTATGGTTTTGATTTATTTTTCATTATTATCATTTTACTTTTAATTGTTATTAATTAAGTGTATATAATAATTAAGATTAATTGTTATTAATTAAAAATTAATTAGATTAATGACATCAGCTTAAGGGCTTAGATTTTTTTTCTTTTTCTTTTTAATTTTTTCTTAACAGAGGAATTAGTATAATAATGACATCATCATTGTAGAATTTTAATAGAAACTATAGATAAAGAAAAGAAGAAAAATTCGGGTGCTAGTAATTCTTCTTGTTAAAATTATGGAAGGTGATCCTCACACACTGTAACATCCCGCGTTTTTCCGTTAAATTTAATTTTAACACCGTCTTTTTTTTTTTTTTTTAAAACATAATCTTTCGTATTTAAATTAATAGTTTCCGTGAGTAACGTTCATTATATTTCCGCTATTTAATTTTTACATCACCCGTTTACTCGAGCGTTTTAAAAATATTCGATCGGTTAAATCCCGCACCCGCTTTGAAACTCGAGGGACCGGAGTTGCCAAATGGGCAAACTAGTTGACTAGGTCAACTAGTCAACCCATTTCACCACCATTCAATCCCTCCATCTCTCTCTCTTTCTTTCTTTTTTTCTCTCAAGGACACAAACATAATTCATCATCTAAATTCGGATCGGGAAGCAAACTTCAAAACAAATTACATATTCGTGATCCTCTCATCATCCTCTTCGATTTGGTACCAATTTCATCCATTTTGGGTAACATTTCTAAAACTCTAGATTTCTTTAAATTCGTGTTTTTGACTTGAAATTGTGTTAGTTAGTGTCTATGGCTCGTGTCTAGCATGAATATATGATTTACTTGCTCGATTCGTTGTTTTGAGTAACTAGTTTGAACATTTGAAATGGGTTAGCTTAATCCTTGATTTTGGATGAGTTAATGTTGTTAGATTGTTAAAGTGCATGTTTTAATTGTGTTACTAGTATCACTAGCTTCGTTTTGATGCGTAGGTTGATTTAGGAAACTTCAAAAACATGAATATTGATTTTTGCGGATTTTAGTTAGGGTTTGATAGACTTAAAACGAGCTTTTGATGTTTCGAATGCCATGAAATGTTATTAGTAAGTGTTTAGTTGTAATGTATGCTTCATTACCTTCAAAACGGCATATCGTAGGTGTAAATTGGATTCCCGAATCATAAAATACGTTTTACGAACTTGAAACTTTGAAAATAAACCTTTCTTGATCAATTGACGAGTTTTCGGTTATTGTAAATGATGTTTTTGATTAATGATATGTGGTTAGTTGTATTCCTTGTCGAAATAGCTTTCCGATGATATAAAATACATGTTCTAATTGTTTGCGGATCATAAAATGTGATTGTTTGTGTTTTGGTTCGTGCATACTTTGAAAACTGACCAGAATTCTCTGGCCAGGTAGTGGCGCGGCGCGCCACATCCCCGCGCGGCGCGCAGAATCGCCTGGCCAGATTCTGCTCACTTTGGCGCATTTCACGCGAAATGTTTGACTAGCTATCGACCTCCGATTCACATGAAACTTGTTCTAATATGCTTATATATGAATAAAAACCTCAGAAAAATAGTTCGGGACCGAACCCGAACGTGTTGACTTTTTCGTTGACTTTGACCAAGTTTGACTTTTAGTCAAACTTAACCAAACTTTTATACAATCATTCTAACATGCTTTTATACTTGTTTCTTGTATGAAACTTGACAACGTGATTCACATGCTATACTTAATTGAGTCGTAACGAGCCATAGGACTAATTGAACACATTTCACCCGACCTTGTGTCGTAACCGGTTAATTGATACAACTTACTTGTTTAGGTCAAGGCTAAGCAACTTTCATGCATACGTTACTTTGTGAAGTACTTTTATACTCGTGCACTCGAGGTGAGATCATAGTCCCACCTTTTCAACAACTTTTTATACTTTAAATTGTGGGCTGAGAAACATATACTTTGTTACATTTTGTACTACTTACTTTTATACTTTGAACACAAGTACAAGGAAAACAAACATTCCACAGCGAGTTAGAACAAAAATCCTCAATTCGATTATCATTAGTTACACTTGCAGGGTGTAAGCGAGAACTTATATTGTGTGGCCATACGGGTTTGACAAACCCTCATTACGGACGGTTCGCTACCGTCTACGGATGAAATATATTTTCGGGAAACAGTGTATGTTCTAACACTATTGTGATGGGGTTCTATGGAAGGAAACGTTAAGTCTTGATAATTGGGTGCTCGCGAACCAACTTTTGGAATGCAACTTTTGGATGATCAATTTATGGAAATACTAAATCTTGTGGTTCAAAATATAACTTTTACTAATACACCTATGATTTCACCAACGTTTTTGCGTTGACAGTTTTCTATATGTTTCTCAGGTTCATACTTGGCTATTTGATACATGCTTCCGCGTACACTCATACTTGCTTGGGGTCAAGCATACATGCATACACTCTGATTATTTGCTTGGAGTCAAGATACATACATACATACGCTAGTGATAGCACCTTTGGATTTAAACTTTTGTTTACATACTTACGCTAATTATAGCAACTGTGTTTTTCAACTCACATTATGTCGCAAGTTATTTCATTTATACTTTATGACTTTTGTAAACTTAGACTTGTTGTCGAACGGTTTTGTAAACTAAACTTGCAAGTCTTGTACGTTTCAAATGAATGCGACATAATTTTGGTCAAACGAGTCTCATATAGGGACTATGACCACGCAACGGGACCTAAGTAGTCGGTGCCGTCAATGACGATTTTGACGGGTCGCTACAGATGGTATCAGAGCTGGTTTAACCTTAGCCGTAAAGGTAGTCACGCGCGCCGGCTGTCAGGCCGGGCACCCATACGGACTATGCTTTTTGGCGGGTTAATCGTAGAGGGGGTTCTCACAGTGTTACCTGTGACGAAGCATTGGCTCTTACCCCTTGCAATCCCTTTGTAGGAGGGTTGGCAGTTTGGCAGAAATGCGGGCCGTAAAATCAGTGTCTGAGGTACACTCAGTGGTCACCAAGCGGTTAGCTGGAAAGGCACTGGGTGGGTTTCTACCCCATCTGTAGCTACCTGTCGGGTCGCTACAGATGGTATCAGAGCGTTGGTTGTAGGGAACTAGGACGTGCATTAGTGTGTCTAACAGAGTCGTTAGGACGCATTAGTGAGTCTAGACTACAACCGGATAGTTAGCATTTGCATTCTGACATACATTTGCTATAGATAGCACTTACTTGACTACTTGTGCATTATACTTGACTCATTCTTAGGCAAACTTTTTAATGGTACCCAACCTTCATCATACGAACTCGTATTCCGCCACTTTTTGGTAACACACGTAAATTCATGATTCGTACACGTATGGATGACGACGACTTCATTAGTCACACTTGTTCGGGAACTCAGTCTCCCGGATTGTTATTTGCCACCGTTTCAACTTACTATCGGTTTCCCACTGGTGTTTCTTACTATCTACTTTTTGGTGTTACTACCATCACTACTCTAGGTGAGTATCGTCATCAACATTTATCGCTACGGTTGCGTGCTACTCGTTATCATGACTCGTTACTCTTTTCATACCTAAATACATTATTGTTTGAATCGAACCGATTTGACGTTAACAATCATTTATACACTTCCCGTGGGGAAACGCTTCTTTAGAGTTGTAGAAACTATTTCGATTTAATACGAGTCACGTTTGAGACGTCGTTACATTTTGTTCATTTTAGATTTTCGCGATGACACGAACTTGAATCTATAGAGTGATGTGGGAATGGAGGTATGAGTTAGCGTAATATAACGACACTCGATCAACGTGGTTATATTACGGTAAGACATACCAAAGTTCTAGTGACGCGTGATGGTGGTTAGACTCGATCAACCTAAACACCACCATGTGCCATGTACATGACTTCATCTTTTCAGGTTTGGACATCCGAAAACTCCGAGAATATTTATAACAACCATACCGGGGACACACCTTCAATTATTGTCAAATTATATTTATGCTTCCGAATGAATTACCGATTCCATTCGACTTCAACCGTATGTCACACGGGTATACTAGCTCGTCCTCGCACAGTCTTATTGACTAACTACAATTTACTCGTTATGCTCACATCGGGGCGGAAACTTCTTTTGCATCACCCTCGTACTTCCGGTTCAGGAGGTCCTTATTCTAAATTCTCAATGGAGGGCGACTCTTCACGTCATACAAGTATTCGCCGCGAGGGTGGATAGTCCTAACAATCGTTTTCAAAACCCGATAAGAACTTGCCCCGACGAATGTTTTTGGAAACCGATAAATCTTCCGCGACGCGAATTTTCTTGAGAAACTTGTCCTAGCTAACGTTTACAATTCCTAGCAAACTTGTTCAATATGCCTTAGGGAAATGTACCCCGTTTCGGATCGAGATCCTCGTTTCACTTCTAGATTTTGGAGTACCTTACAAAAAGCCTCGGGACCGCGTTTAGACATGAGTACCGCGTACCATCCACAACCCGACGGACCGAACAAACATGCGATTTAAACCTTGGAAACCATAATACAAGTTTGTATTACCAACTTCAAATTTACTTGAGAAAAGTATTTTCTTTTAACCGAATCCTCGTACTACAAAATTTTCATTCGAGTATTGACGCCACGCCTTCGAAACCACATGTGACCGGAAACGTCATCCTCCTTTTTGTCGAAACCAAGTAAACAATGATCAATTCACCGGGGCCGAGGTTATTCATGAGCAACCGAGAAAATTTATTCATATTCAGGTAAAACCCTACGCGACTCGTAATCACCAAGAGCTACGCCGATGTTAGACGTAAACATTTCAAATTCCACGTGGGAAACCGCGTCACGTTAAGAGTCGCACCTTGGAAAGGTGCAAACCGTTTCGGGAAAACGTAGGAAGCCAAATCCGCGATATTTTGATCCTTTAAATTCTTGGGGTGTTTTGGACCCGTCGCTAGCCGTTTAGACTTTTCCGACTCATTTGGGGTCTCCGTTTATCCTACATTCGATGTATCAACTCAAAGACGTGTTTTGCGAAACGAGAACTTGTTATCTCCTTTGATGAACTCACTATCGACGATAACCCTCACTTCCTAGGAGGACCGGTTGAAACCATAAATCGTGAAGCCAAACCTTAAAACAACATATGATCCCGACCGTCAAAACCCGTGGAAATACTCAAGGACGTACCTTCACTTATTCGTAGAATTTACAACGCAAGATCTCGAGTAAGATTCAACAACTACTACTTCCAACTAAATTTCGGGACGAAATTTCTTTTGAGGTGTGGATAATGTAACATCCCGCGTTTTTCCGTTAAATTTAATTTTAACACCGTCTTTTTTTTTTTTTTTTAAAACATAATCTTTCGTATTTAAATTAATAGTTTCCGTGAGTAACGTTCATTATATTTCCGCTATTTAATTTTTACATCACCCGTTTACTCGAGCGTTTTAAAAATATTCGATCGGTTAAATCCCGCACCCGCTTTGAAACTCGAGGGACCGGAGTTGCCAAATGGGCAAACTAGTTGACTAGGTCAACTAGTCAACCCATTTCACCACCATTCAATCCCTCCATCTCTCTCTCTTTCTTTCTTTTTTTCTCTCAAGGACACAAACATAATTCATCATCTAAATTCGGATCGGGAAGCAAACTTCAAAACAAATTACATATTCGTGATCCTCTCATCATCCTCTTCGATTTGGTACCAATTTCATCCATTTTGGGTAACATTTCTAAAACTCTAGATTTCTTTAAATTCGTGTTTTTGACTTGAAATTGTGTTAGTTAGTGTCTATGGCTCGTGTCTAGCATGAATATATGATTTACTTGCTCGATTCGTTGTTTTGAGTAACTAGTTTGAACATTTGAAATGGGTTAGCTTAATCCTTGATTTTGGATGAGTTAATGTTGTTAGATTGTTAAAGTGCATGTTTTAATTGTGTTACTAGTATCACTAGCTTCGTTTTGATGCGTAGGTTGATTTAGGAAACTTCAAAAACATGAATATTGATTTTTGCGGATTTTAGTTAGGGTTTGATAGACTTAAAACGAGCTTTTGATGTTTCGAATGCCATGAAATGTTATTAGTAAGTGTTTAGTTGTAATGTATGCTTCATTACCTTCAAAACGGCATATCGTAGGTGTAAATTGGATTCCCGAATCATAAAATACGTTTTACGAACTTGAAACTTTGAAAATAAACCTTTCTTGATCAATTGACGAGTTTTCGGTTATTGTAAATGATGTTTTTGATTAATGATATGTGGTTAGTTGTATTCCTTGTCGAAATAGCTTTCCGATGATATAAAATACATGTTCTAATTGTTTGCGGATCATAAAATGTGATTGTTTGTGTTTTGGTTCGTGCATACTTTGAAAACTGACCAGAATTCTCTGGCCAGGTAGTGGCGCGGCGCGCCACATCCCCGCGCGGCGCGCAGAATCGCCTGGCCAGATTCTGCTCACTTTGGCGCATTTCACGCGAAATGTTTGACTAGCTATCGACCTCCGATTCACATGAAACTTGTTCTAATATGCTTATATATGAATAAAAACCTCAGAAAAATAGTTCGGGACCGAACCCGAACGTGTTGACTTTTTCGTTGACTTTGACCAAGTTTGACTTTTAGTCAAACTTAACCAAACTTTTATACAATCATTCTAACATGCTTTTATACTTGTTTCTTGTATGAAACTTGACAACGTGATTCACATGCTATACTTAATTGAGTCGTAACGAGCCATAGGACTAATTGAACACATTTCACCCGACCTTGTGTCGTAACCGGTTAATTGATACAACTTACTTGTTTAGGTCAAGGCTAAGCAACTTTCATGCATACGTTACTTTGTGAAGTACTTTTATACTCGTGCACTCGAGGTGAGATCATAGTCCCACCTTTTCAACAACTTTTTATACTTTAAATTGTGGGCTGAGAAACATATACTTTGTTACATTTTGTACTACTTACTTTTATACTTTGAACACAAGTACAAGGAAAACAAACATTCCACAGCGAGTTAGAACAAAAATCCTCAATTCGATTATCATTAGTTACACTTGCAGGGTGTAAGCGAGAACTTATATTGTGTGGCCATACGGGTTTGACAAACCCTCATTACGGACGGTTCGCTACCGTCTACGGATGAAATATATTTTCGGGAAACAGTGTATGTTCTAACACTATTGTGATGGGGTTCTATGGAAGGAAACGTTAAGTCTTGATAATTGGGTGCTCGCGAACCAACTTTTGGAATGCAACTTTTGGATGATCAATTTATGGAAATACTAAATCTTGTGGTTCAAAATATAACTTTTACTAATACACCTATGATTTCACCAACGTTTTTGCGTTGACAGTTTTCTATATGTTTCTCAGGTTCATACTTGGCTATTTGATACATGCTTCCGCGTACACTCATACTTGCTTGGGGTCAAGCATACATGCATACACTCTGATTATTTGCTTGGAGTCAAGATACATACATACATACGCTAGTGATAGCACCTTTGGATTTAAACTTTTGTTTACATACTTACGCTAATTATAGCAACTGTGTTTTTCAACTCACATTATGTCGCAAGTTATTTCATTTATACTTTATGACTTTTGTAAACTTAGACTTGTTGTCGAACGGTTTTGTAAACTAAACTTGCAAGTCTTGTACGTTTCAAATGAATGCGACATAATTTTGGTCAAACGAGTCTCATATAGGGACTATGACCACGCAACGGGACCTAAGTAGTCGGTGCCGTCAATGACGATTTTGACGGGTCGCTACACACACCACTTTTTGATCCATCTATACTTAATTACCACTTTTACCCTTAATTATACTTGCAATAATAATATAAGTTCAACTCCCTGGATTAATCTAGGGGTATAACTGTAAGTTTATTAGATAAAAGTGTACATGGATCAAAAATTGGTATGTGAGGATCACCTCCCTAAAATTATATCCAATCTAATCTTAAACATGTTTCTCTCTATTATCTCACACACTTCTGTTGTTTGACGAACTTGCGGGCATAGCCCAACGGTTCTCTCCATGTACTTTGTGTCATGGGATAGGTAGAGGTCATGAGTTCGATCCTTAGGGATGACATGATTTTCTTTAAAACAATTGAACGCCAATAATGATGGTATATATTGACCCTATAGGAGGTTTTACCTGATTTGTTCACGGACCTCTACCCAGAAACATTGCCCGAATGGATGTGTTCCCGGGTACCGTCGATCGGATTCGGGTTTTCGCCCGAACGTGTGTTATACGTGCAAATGATTAGGGTCTTTGAAATAAATGATCTACTAATGCCAAAAAATCGCCGTTCAAAAAAAAAAAAACTTCTGTTGTTTGACAGGACCACCTGTGCTAGTCCTTTTTCCCTTGTGGCCGTTAGCTTTTGGACTGTTGGTGTTATGTTCTTAGGAGCTTGGGTGTTGCTGTCATTTCTTTGGTTCTTCAGGGTGCTTTATATAACTTTGGCTATTTAGGGTTCAAGTATAAATGGCAGGCTTTGGTTCTACACAACACATACAACATCTGCTTCTTCTCATCATCTTCTTCAAATCATATCTTCATCTACTGTTACACTCAAAACATTATTATCACTATCATCTCCATCGTATCTGGGAGATTATTGATTGTGTTCGATTATATTACATCGACTATTGTATATGCTATCAATTTTGGCACTTGGTTGTAATCTTGGTACTCGATTCTGTTTTTGATTAATAAAGTTTGGTCTGATTTATGATATTTATCACTTTTCTTTTGCGCGATCAAGAAAATGATGAAGTGTTTGAGGATTCGGGTGGTCTGGTTGGTGGCCTGCCTCCTTTGGGAGGTCAGGAGTTCGACCTCCGTTGGTTATATATTAACCCACAATTTCATCTCTGCCATGAAGTTCCACCCATGGCACCTTTCACACATTGCGTTGGGGAGGTAACGGGGAGGGGGTTTTACCGTCATGCCCCGTATGGGATTTGTGCGGGTTTTCTCGTGGGCACGCAGTTGGGAGTGGGTATAACTGTGTAGGAGATGAACGCGTGGGTGGTTAAGTCCCCCTTGGGTGATCTTAACAGCCGTCCAAAAAAAAAAAAAAAAAAAAAATGGGTGTTGGGAGATGATTTCCTTGTGAGGTACAAGACTGACTCTAGTGTAAGATGATCGCGGGATCTTCTTCTGGTTTTTTCGACTCCGTTATATATAAAGGACTTTGAGGGGCAGAAACTTTGAGGCCAAGTTGATCAATGTCAAGCCAAAAGATAAGTGGAATCGGATGAAGAAGGTTCACGGGTTGATTTGAGGGAATTCAACATCGATGACATTTTATATATTATTACTTGAGTAGAGTTTCTTATGGCGGTTAGTTTAATTTAGATCTCTTTTTCTTGTCGTGGTTATGGTTTGGGTTATTATTCTATTTTGGTCTAGTTGCATTGGTTGTTTCAGTTTTGTTTGGGTTATTCGGGCTTTAGTTAGGTCGGTTGTTTTGTTTAGGCTGAGCTTCTTCTTTTTTCCCGTTTGTTTTTAGATCTTCAAGATATGTTTCCTGATTATTATTTGGCTCTTGTTTATTTGGAAGAAAAAGAATAAGGACAAAATTTAAAGGAATTAACTTGATAATGGGGATCAATGATTAGATAAACAGATAATTATATAAATCGATGCATGACTTTTGATTGCTAATGGATAACAAAGAGTGGAATCTTTCTGCCCAAATTCAGTTTCTCCTAATTGTTTCACTCTTTTACTACTTGGATTATAACCGCAACTTACAGGAATAATCCTACTACGAGAACTACATACACACATGAAATCGCAACATAAGCATTATACCTAGCAATTCTACCCCAAAACGCCCATCGACCTTCAAGTCTCTCCAATTTAATCGCAACAATGGCGGCTACACCGCAGTAGAAAACACAAGCAATGTCAACGATCGGCACGTATGGTTTGTAGACAGGCTTGGTGTAATCTTTACGCGTTATCTTTACCACCAAGATGAACAATAAAAATAGCGTGTTTGAAGTAGTAATGAAACGCGTCATCCTTCTTAAGCGCTCACCGACCCTAAAAAAACAAATAAGTAATATATATGTAAATAAACTTAGTTTGTTAGTAACTTAGTAAAGAAAAATTTATTTTATTAATATAAATTATATTGTGAC
This sequence comes from Rutidosis leptorrhynchoides, assembly GCF_046630445.1. NCBI lineage: Eukaryota > Viridiplantae > Streptophyta > Magnoliopsida > Asterales > Asteraceae > Rutidosis > Rutidosis leptorrhynchoides. Next base: position 22,246,140 of record NC_092333.1, on the reverse strand, counting down.
TAACGGATCGCCATCGCCTTGTGGTGGTGGCAGAGGATGGGCCGGTGTGGGTTGCGTTACATCGGTATTCTCCATTTCTTCTACCTGTATATAGATGGATGAAGAAAAATGATTTTGTGTTAATTAATGTAATTGAACTAAAAACTACAAAAATCAATATTATATGTAAACACAACATTTAATATGGCAAAGTGTATGGAACTGAGAAAAACACACACACTGACACACGCACACAACTTTGATAATCACAAAATGTTGAAAAAGATCTCTTGCTTGTATTTTAGTTTCGGTTCTTATAGTGAATAAAGTAAGTATGTGGAACCTAGAAACTAGTAAAAACGTACATGTCAATCAAAATTCACAAAGTGAAAATAAGGCAATGTTACCTATGTATAGTGGCTAATGTTAAAATACAAAATTAGACATAAAAAACTAGTGTTGCTAAATTAGCAAGAAAATGTAGATCGAGTTTGTTTAAAGAGTAATAAACTCAAAAATGCGAATAACCTATGATGTTTAAAAAAATATTAAGTCAAAAAACATTCACAATGAGAAAAAGAAAGCTAATACCGTTAAAACAGATATAGTTTTTAAGTTTACGTTTAACAAAAAATCAATAACAAACAAGATGTTGAAAAAACAGAGATAGTACCGTTGAAACAGAGATGATTGTGGTTGTGAGGGTGAAGAGTGAAGAGGGATTCAAAGTTCAAAAACTCATACGAGGAGAAAACTAAGTTTAGAGTCATGAATTATAATATCACGTAAAATAGAAATAAAGTAGTAGTCAACAGATTCTGAAAAAGGCTAACACAGGATGCTATTTTGGAAAGGTAATTAAACTTGTGAAGATTTTGCATTGATATCTACTGTATGAAAAATCATTTTTGATCTTTGTTAAAGATAGGGGAATCCGGTTACCTGGTTGAACGCAAAGGGACTATGATACGAGCCCATGTGTCTATAGAAGCCCAAGTCCAGAGGCCCATTCGTGCTTAAAAGATTTTGGCCAGCTAGAATGATTAAAGGCCCAGCTATTATTATTTCCACTCCAGCATATTAGGTTGCACAATAAAGAGTTTGATTGCACGTTTACCGACTCGAATAGGTCGTTATCATTGGAGTTAGCGGTTGACTTAAATATACAATAGATATTTATTAACGCACTTAATCCAGTGGATATAGATATGGATGAATTAACTGAAACTAAATGAATATGGATTGATGAACTGAAACTAAATGATTATGGATACTGAGAAACAAAAATTAAATGGATATGAATATAGACGCGACATCATCCGATCCACATTTGATCTATTCATATCCCTAGTTGCATGTTATTTTTCGCTTATTTATCATTTTTAAACTAAAGATAAGTCAAATGTTTCAAACATATAAAAACAGGTTATTTATTTACAAAGAAACTTTAAATATTAATAAACGTACCTTGTTAAGTTTTTGTCAAAACAAATGTTGTAACTAATAAACGTAAGATATCATAATACTCCTTTTAGACGAATTGGATTTGAAATCCTAACGGAATAACTACTTTCGAGTTTTCATGCTCTTTTTGTTAATCAAACGGATGAGTTTTTTCGGTTTTAAGTTATTTGGGGACAACAAGTCACTAGACATATGTCGTTTAAATGAGTTATCATGTTTTTTATGTCATTTTGGAATGTGTTACTAATGAGATTTTCTTTTTGTTAACTAACGTTACAATTTCAAAATCATGGAATCATTTTGATTTATTGATTTAATTTAAAAGTGATTTCCTAGGTTGTAGTATACAATCTACCACCCTAATCTACTACTCTTCCATCTTTATAGTCTAATATTTATTTTTGAGTTGTTCTAAATTAATATTTCACTTTCATAAATAGATAAAAATAATAAAGTGAATTTTCTTTATACTCTTAACTTCTGCATATAAGATTTAAAAATAGGTAAAAAGAAAGTGGTAAACTGTAATGTAAAGAAAAAGTACATGTGACTTCACGCAGATTTAAAACCCATGAAAATTTGATTATAACATTTTCATGGCGTTCACCCTTTTTTTTAACCTACTTATTGGCAGGAGGTCCATTCGGAAACAATCTCTCTATTCATATAACATTGAGAGGGAGACTTTCTCTACTTCTGGGGTGTTTCACTCTTAGTGGAAATATGACTTCTCTTTATTCTAGGATAGGGGAAAGATTGTCTACATCTCACCCCTCCCACTTGTGTGGGAATGGATTTTGTTGTTGTTGTTGAGAAAATATTAAAAGATTGATGGTACAACTTGTTTTCTTTATAGGAAATAAAATAGGTGTATAAAACACATGTTTTTGCGCTTACATATATGTATAAAGCTTATCGAGCTCAAACAATCTTACAATCAGGACAAAGCAAATATGAATATTACAAGGATGCAACATACAAACGGTGATAATTATCATCCAGATTGTGACTTGTAAAAGTTAAATTTTAGTAAACAGTTAATATGATTATAAAATTTGATTGTTACAACATACCTCTTTAGCTCTATTTGTTCTTTGTTGCAATAATCTTAAGATGATATGTTTCTACGAGTGGTTAACTCGTGAACAGTCAAAAGTCAATACAAAATGCATGTCGGTTAACATCATGGTTTGAAGTAAGCAATCTCAAGAACACCCGGTAGACCATCTTAAAGCCGGTACTAAAGAAACACTATAACAGCAGATTCAACGTGCATTAGTAAATGTGACAATTTCAACCCACTTATGAGTGGGTCAAATGAGGTTATGTTTGATCTATAACACCCAACAGGCCAAATGACCGCCTTTTTACATAGAATCTCCTAAATCATTTTACCATAATAATTAGCTTATTTTTATGAATAACTGATTCACTAACTATATGTAAAAATGTAAGAAATTAGTGTTATGGGTCAATCAACCTAATCCCGTTTCAACCTGCACCAAACAATAAACAATTTTTGACTGGAATCTATTACCCAAACAGCTCCATTTAGACACCACTACAAATTTAGGCCGTACATCTTTTCTACCTGTTTACACACCTATACCCGTCAGTAAGGAGCGTCTGTATTGCACATCAGTTAACTACCAAGTAGCTGCCTGAATATCAGTATACGAGGGCAAAGAGCTATAAGACCAAGAATAACGTCTTACTTAACTATTTCGATATCGATGGCATTCCACCTTGGATGGCAGGTAGTCAGGGGATCAAGGTTTGCTTCAACATATATGCAAATGGCATACTTAATGTCTCAGCTGAGGTGACATCGACTGGTCATAAAAAAAGTATAAGAATTGCTAGCAATGGAGATTCATTGATGGATTTATTAAAAAGGTTGCTAAAAAGGGAAAAGGAATCTTCAAATTAGGAATACTGTTAGTTTTTGCATAATATTTTTAAAACAATGGTAGTATCAGGTACTGCTTTATTATTAGTACAAGCATGTTAATATGAATCACAAGTTCATAAAAGTATGCCACATAGTAGAGATAAGAGATCAACGGTTTACAGTAACTTGATTTCATTATTTGGTTTCAACTTTAAGTATGCCAATAATATGTCAATCTTGTAACTATCTATATATGAATCACAACTTCATAGACTAGAATAACTTTGGCCCATTCGATGAAAGTGTTTAAGTTCCACCTCTGATTGCAGAGCTTCCAACTCGTTTACCACTTTGACTATATTGGCAATAAGTCTATCGGCTAGGGTACGACTGAAATCTTCACGAATCACAACTCTAAGAACCGAGATATGTTGTGCATTTGGTGGCATGGTGTATGCAGGTATGATCCATCCAAATCTTCGTATAGACTTTGATATATCGAACACACTGTATCTAGAATCGTCTTTAAGAGAAATAGCAAATAAAGGGACCCCAATCTCTTTGGAGATTATATCAAACCACCCTATCTTTTCTAACCCTTCTTTAAGCACCATTGCGTTTTTGTTACAGTTCTCCATGACTCTCTTATAGCCCTGATTAATCAATGATAGCATCAACCGAAAGTGAGGACAGGGGCGGCAACCGGGGTCAGCTGCCCCCCAAAGATCGAATTTTATCTGTTTATTTATATGTTAAAGTTTGACTTTTTGTCCATGTTTTTTTTATTTTCTTTTTTCTCAAATATTCAACGTTTTGATCCCATTGAAAGAAATTCCTAGATCGGCCACTGCCTATGTTATGATTGATAATTACGGTAATCTCATTCGGCTAATAAACACATTCACTTATAAAATACTGTAGTTTATTTTACTTGTGTATATTTTCTGGTGCAGAAATATTACCTCAAAGCCGAGCCGTATGAACTGATAGTACTGTGCAATTATCTGGCTCGACCCTGCGTTCATGTTAATGAAGCCAATAAGTGTATTTATACATTTTTAATTCAAAAAACCGCTAGTTTGAATTATATTTAGTGTATTTATACGTTTTTAGTTTTACCTTTTGAGAAGTTGAGAGTCAAGGTAGGCTGATCAGATCCCTGATAGTTTATGTGAAACGCAAGCTCATCGGGCAAGTCCTCCTTCGTCCTCCACACAACCCAACCAACCCCAGGATACACGAGCCCATATTTGTGACCACTCACATTAATGCTCTTCACGAGTGGTAAACGAAAATCCCATTCAAGATCTGGGTACAAAAAAGGGGCAACAAATCCTCCACTCGCAGCATCAACATGAATAGGAGTGTCCCATCCGGTTTGTTTGTTTTTTGCTAATAAAAGATCGTTAAGGAGCTTAACGTCTTCAAACTCTCCTGTCATCGTTGTACCAAAAATCGAAGCAACACAAATTGTGTTCTCGTCAACCATTTTTACTGCCTTCATAGGATCCATTACATAGAAGCCTTCTATCACATTTACTACTTTCAAGTCAACCTCAAAGTATCTTGCAAATTTCTTCCAACAAACCTGTGAAATGCATGTCAAATCGATCAAAATTCCGAGTCTAATGAGCCGAGATTCAAAAAACACAAAGTGTAATCAAACCTGCACATTAGATCCAGTAACAATGTTAGGTTTATCACAAGTTTTTCCTTGTGATTTTCTTTTGGCTTGCCATTTCCGTTTGAAAGCGAGGCATGCAAGCATTATAGCCTCTGATGATCCCACCGTACTCACACCAACACCATTATCATCATCTCCAATGGAAGCATGGAACAGATGTGCAATCATGTTTACGCAACGATTCTGAAGTGTTAAGCAACACAAGTATTTGAAGTATAGATTAATAGATTGCCGCATCAGGCTCCTTAATTAGCAATTTTGGATCTTATAAACAATTAATTTTCAAACAATACAAGGCCTGGACATACCCACGGCCAAACAACAAAAACACATACAACAAGTAGAAACAAATTCTCTTATAAACAATTAGAAACTACACTTTGGGTGATATGCAACATGTTCAACGTACTATTTTTTCCCACATATACTCATTTCGTCCTAAATCTATCGTCCTGTTTTGACTGTGAAGGTTTTATTCTTTCAACTTTGTCTTTTAATATTTTTAACGATATAACGTTCATCAAACATTATGTAATACATAAAAAATAATTTAAAGTTAAAGTTGAAAAAAAAATGATTACTAAAGTCAAAACATTACAATAGACTTGTGAAGGAGGAATCTAATTGGCTAATTTGACCCACTATCATAAACTAAATTGCCCAAAATGAAAAGAGTTATACCCCTAGGTAGATTGATTCCGTAATAGACATTCGGCCATCTAAATCTCCCAATCTATTGCTAAATATGTCAAAATTGTGATATCCCTCCCTTATTTTTATGAAAAGAAAAAACAAAAATAAGTTTCACAAGTACAATAAATAAATGCCCTTTAACATTTCTTGGTTGTATAAGGATCGGGCTGGCCCATTAACATTTCTATTGGGCTGGCCCATTAACATTTCTATTTCTTTATCCATTAAGAAAAAACTCAAATTCATACTCCATAAAACATATGTACACATTGCTAGTGTGTTAAACTATATATTGACTCACTAAGTATAAGATATATAGACAAGATAGATGATCGAGACCTGAAGTTCAGTAGTTACCGGATACGCATCCATTTCAACATAGTTTTTATTTATAGAGGACATGATAATCTTATCGCACTCGGGCTCCATCCATGCGGTAAGAAATGAGTTTAAATTTAATCTTGGATTACCATCGAGCATTAGCTCATCAGTGACCATCTGATATGCTGTATCCTTCGGCATAGATTGATTAGGCATCTTAAACCAAGAGTTAATATTTAATATTAATATTAATATTAATATTAATATTAATATTAATATTAATATTATATATATTATGGGATAAGAAAGGTACTATTTAGAGAATGCATTTTAAAATAACGCGTGTAAACAATTTTTTTATTTAATTTCTGTCTTGAGAAAACGAAAGTAGAGTACCTTGGAGGAGATGTGCGAACATATTTTGAGGTGAAAGTTGAATGCGAATCTTGATTGACATCAACCTTCTTACTGCTGATCATCGTTTAATTTCTCCCACCCCCAGTTGACTGTGGCTTGTCAACGTTCCATATCGTTCACATTCGACTAACAATATATATGTAAATCTTTGAACGTCCTTCGAATTAAATAGAGATTCATGTCATGTATGGCAGATTTTGATTGAAACGGAAAACCTTATAAAATAATCGAAACCATCTACCACCGAGGCATTTGCCTGAGTGGTATCGCGGTGGTGTTTAACACCCTCGCCGGGTAAGAGGTCCAGGGTTCGAACCTGGCTTCTGAATGACCAAATTAAACATGGACTGAAATAGGCTCCATTGAGGTCAGCCCAAACGGAAGGTTTTACCGACCCGATCCGGGACTAAGGTCCGGCCCGCCTGCCCCTCGGGATGGTTTAAGGGTTCGGATCCCTGTGATCGTGGTTCGGGTTTCCTGCCCGAACGCGTGTGTGTGTGCAAATGATGACTAGGCTTCGGTCCGGACTGATGCAATCTTGCCGTTCAAAAAAAAAAAAAAATAAATAAATAAAATAGAAACCATCTATTTGGGGCAAGTTGCTGCAACTAAGATTATTGGGAAAGTAAATATAACGTGAAACTCAAATTAAAATAACATATCGTTAAAATCTTGAATCTTGATAAGCTTAATATATCGCTGACAGCTTATGCCCCGTTTGTTTTTAACAAGAAAAGTTACTGAAGTTGTTTGTTTTTTAGACCTGTCTCGGTTAAAAGAATTCAAATATGTATAAATTTTCTTTCAACTTTACTATTAATTGATCTTTAATTACAGCAAATTTTGTAGTAATATCTATTATCAAACGATTATTCAATGTATAATATAAATAATATTATCATTTTTCACAGTTATCATTATCCGTTCAAATGAGTAAACTTAATATAAGATCTCTTTATTAGAAGATGGACGCAAATTTTCATATATTTTCATAAATTAAAATTCAATAACAGTAACATGTCATTGATTCTTGATACGCGCGTACCTTAATATATTAGAACACTGGGAGTGATGACTGAGGTCACTTGGCATGTCAGGCCTGACTTCCTGAGTCAGAAAAAGTGGGGAGTGGTGACATCTGTCAGTTGGACATGTCAGTTTATATTTTTATTATTATTTTTATGATTTTAAATATAACATAAATGAATATAATTATAAAAATTAACATAAATAGAAATAACTTCCATTAAAATAAAAATAAAACATTACAATTCCTAAAAAAAGATTAAAATTCCTAAATAAAAAAACATTACAATTTCTATTTATTAAGAACAAATACGAAACGATTCAATTTCCACTTCGAAGCTTGGCCCGAATCGCCGCTTTCTTCGCTTGAAGAACCAATGCATCTTCTTCATCCATTCCCGCGATAGACATTTGTAGTATTTTCAAATCAAAGTAACTAGTCATTGAATCAAAAGTGCCGCTTGCACTTTCATCAAACGAGAATCTTGCGGAAGCGGCGGAGCTCGAAGACGTCTTTTGTGATTTTGATTTTCTTGATTTTCCAGGAGGTCGTGGTGTTGCATCCTCCCCATATAGCTCCGCATTTGGATTCTCTTCCGGTTCTTCCGGTTCCTCATCAAGATCACAATCATCCAAACTAATACAATCACGTTTGGTTGTTTTAAGTGGAGTCGGGTTGTTCCACTTTTGCTTGTCTTTTAGAAATTCCCAAACTAGGTAATTGTTAAACTTCTTAAACGTCTCCACCTTGTATTGTGCATCACAACGTTCCTTGAAATTGACATCACCATCGCCACTACGTGGAACTCGTTTGAGACGACTCACGATTCCACCATACTTTCTGCAACATTCATTCATTTTTGTTCATTTGGAGGTCAACATATCCTTTGTTCTTTTGTAAGGTGGACCCCTAGAATGGTGCTCATTCATAACCACGTTCCAAAACGAAGATGACTTTTGATCAATGCCTTGGTTTGAATCTTCAGAAGCCGCAATCCACGATTGAGCTAAACGTAGCTCATCTTCAGGTTCCCACAAGTACTCAGTTCGTCTTCTAGGTTGAGACGAATCGACCGCAACTTCTTTTCCTTTAGCCTTTGCTCTCGACTTGCATTTTGGTGCTTGTGATGTTTGTTGTGTTTGTTGAACTTGTGTTTGTTGTGTTTGTGAAACTTGTGATTGTTGTTGTTGTTGTTGTTTTTGTCACACCATTGCATTTGCTCGGGAGACATTTGTGGAAATGATTGTTGTGAAATGGCAAAATTTGAAAACCCGAGATTAGCCTCACCACCACCACTAGCTGAACCTTGAGCCGATCCAGGTGAATAGGGTGAGAGTAGACTCCATTGTGGATGATAATATTGGTTATTCGACATTTTTTTTTGTTAATGAGTTTTGTGTTTGTGTTTGTGTTGTATATATATAGAAAGTAAAAAAGGAAAAAAAAAAAACACAAAAAGCCCCCAACGGCTATGTATCCGTTGTATATATATATATATATATATATATATATATATAATTTTTTTTTATTCAACGTTTACATTTTCATCCGTCGCGTAGGCGACTGTCACAAGGGGGATGCAGGAAAGTGACGGGGTGAGGGAGTGGGGTGACGTGCGACGAGGTTGAGGACGAGGTTGGGGACGGGTTCCACTCCCACTGCTCTTACTCCTACAACTTCCATCTCTAGTTGTTCGTAAGACCGCTCCTTACGGCCCGTGGTTTTGCCCTATGCCTCTGATGATGAAAAATGACGAATATGTCCCTGATGATCGAAAACTTTACGGGGCGTGATATTTGGGCAATGCGTCTAGCATGTTAACAACGGCAACAATAACGTTAGTCAAGGTGACGTGTGTGATGACCCGAGAATTTCCGACCAAATTTAAACTTAATATTTATCTGATTTCGATACGATAAGCAAAGTATGTAATGTTGAGTCTAGAAAATATTGGAACGATGTTCATATATTCAATTGACCTTCGACTGTTCTCGACGATTCACGAACAACTAATTGTAAATAGATACATATATATTTAAATATATATATATATATATATATATATAATAATTTGAAATATTATTTGAAATAATATATGATTTAATGGTGGGAAATAATTATGTAGAATAATATGCGATTTAATGAAAACTACTATTACAAAATATATATGTATATAAATATGTATATAAATAGTACTTGTAAATATATAAAATAATATTAAATCTATTTGTTTAAAAATATATATTTATGTGATAAAACTTGTTATTTAAAACTGATTATATATAGAGAGAGAGTAAATGGAAAATGGATGATTTCGAACTTAATTGGCAAACGTCAGTAACACTTGGTTGATGTTTTATTAGTTTTAATATAGATATTATACATGTTCATGAAGGATTGATATAAAAGTTAGACTGTAAATCGATTACGAAGATGTTAGATTTGTTAAAAATATTATTACCTTTTTAAGTTTAAATATTAGTACTCCGTACATATAAAATAGAACAGAAAATAAATAATTATCGAACCTTTTTGATCAGGATTCAAACAGTTAATGAGTGAAATAATTAAAAATATTTAATCTAAAAATTTGAGAATTTTAGGGACACTTTTATACGTTAACTGTTTAGCAATGTACATGATATGGTCATCCGGGATAAACTGTCGGTAGTATACAACAAAATAAATATCACGAGATTTATCCAGGATAATGTTTTTGGATTCAAACCAACTTTGAATTATATAAATAATATTATATTACTATTATTATTAATACTTTAACAAATATAATTACATGTACATATAGAAGATCACATTTACATACTCAATCATCCAACACTTCTCTTCTTTAACTAACATAATCGAGGTTCAATCACCCACAACCGGATCCACCATCACCTCGCATCACCTTGCACCATCGGGAACCTTCACCATCTTCAACCATCACCTTCTTGAACAAAACCTTCATTTACCCGCCATCATTCAACAATCACTTACACGACCACCACCATCTTTCACGGCATCATACGAGCACCATTTATTGTTTTTGTTCTCCTCTTCGTGAACTACATCACCCCCTTGAATCACCACCATAGCACGACCATCACCACATGCTATATTGTTATCCTTACTATATTTCTGTGTTCCATCGAAAAGACCAAACCGCCTGTTTTGACTATTTTGTTCTATTCTAATTACCATCCATCTACGATCATCATCAAACAACCACGCCCATCATTTTTTTTTTATTTTTCGTGAAACCCTATCAAACATCCTCACTGTTGCTACTAATTTCTATTTTTGTTCCAGGCAGTCGAAACCACCACCACTTAATCGTTACACTACTGCAAATCAATTTGTAATTCGCTGTGATGGTTGCTGTAACTATCTGTTTCTGTTTCAGTGTCCGATCATTGGACACAACCATCATGAACCACCATTAATGTACCGGTTTGCCCCACCATTATTGATGGCTAATTTTAAACCGCCATCTATTCTTTTCTATTTTAATGTATGCGTCTGTTTAAACTGTCAAGCAACACCATTATATTTTTTTTCTTCGATGTTGCTCCTTTGCTTCCCTTCTATGTTCCTGCTATAATAATTAATGATGATATACAGTGAAGTTGAGGATAAGCAACTGTATGACGATGATGATGGCTGCGACTATTAAAAAATGGGAGTCGTATATGGCTGCTACAATTTGATTAACCCTATTACGTTCCCTTTATTAACCAAACTCTTTTCACTTATATTGTTGGGCTTGATTAGTTGTTTGGGCCGTTATACACAGCTTTTCTGTTTAGTCCAAAAGCCCACATAAACTAAGAATGTTGGTGTTGAATCGTGAAAGGTGATACGCAAGTGAGATTATGATTGATGATATACTTGATAATACTGGTTAAATATTTTTGGGTTAGGAGATATGATAGAAAAGTAGAATTGGAGGAATGGTTTGGTGGTTGTTTGTATTAATGAGAGGTCGCGAGTTCAATTCCAGGCTGGGGCAAATATTTTTCTTTTTCACCTATGAGGTAGTTATTCTACTTTTATCATTATTACTATTACTGAATTATTATTATTATTAATATTATCATTTTTTTACTTATTATTATTAGTAGTAAATCGTTTATATCAAAACTATCATTTTTAAATAAATAAATATTTTGTACATAAAACATACTTATTACATATACTACAATTATATTAATATTCCATATAACTATATATATAAATCATAATAACATTTCTTATATAAAAACTTACATACAACAAATTAGATATTTTTAATATAATACTAAATATATATTAATATAGCTATATTAATCTCCTTAAATAGATATACAAAGTTAGTATATATAACATATAATTTAAAATATAAAATAAAGTATATGTTTTATGGAATCTAGAATAAATCTTATATAACTGCAATATATATATATATATATATATATATATATATATATATATATATATATATATATATATATATATATATATATATAAATAATATGCATTAATAAATGAAATTATGATATTTCTATTATATTTCTTAATAGAAACATGATTGATATAGGTTCGTGAATCCGAGGCCAAACCCTACACATGTTCAAAGTTGTCATATGTATTTTTACTACAAAATACAGTATTGTGAGTTTCATTTGCACCCTTTTACTCTTTACGTTTTTGGGCTGAGAATACATGCAAATGCTTTATTAACTGTTTTACAATATTTATATGCGTGAGTTTCATTACTCCCTTTTTAAATGCTTTTGCAATATATATTTTTGGGACTGAGAATACATGCGCTGCTTTTATAACCGTTTTACGAAATAGACACAAGTAATCGAAACTACATTCTATGGTTGAATTATTAAATCGAATATGCCCCTTTTTATTTAGTCTGGTAATCTAAGAATTAGGGAACAGACACCCTAATTGACGCGAATCCTAAAGATAGATCTATCGAGCCCAACAAGCCCCATCCAAATAACCGGATGCTTTAGTACTTCGAAATTTATATCATGTCTGAAGGAGGATCCCGGAATGATGGGGATATTCTTATATGCATATTGTGAATGTCGGTTACCAGGTGTTCAATCCATATGAATGATATTTTTGTCTCTATGCATGGGACGTATGTTTATGAGAAATGGAAATATGAAATCTTGTGGTCTATTAAAATCATGAAATGATTATTTATGTTAAACTAATGAACTCACCAACCTTTTGGTTGATACTTTAAAGCATGCTTATTCTCAGGTACGAAAGAAATCTTCCGCTGTGCATTTTCTCATCTTAGAGATATTACTTGGAGTCATTCATGACATATTTCAAAAGACGTAGCATTCGAGTCGTTGAGTTCATCAAGATTATTATTAAGTCATTTATAGTAAGATATATTATGAAATGGTATGCATGTCGTCAACTTTAGATGTAATGAAAGATTGTCTTTTCAAAACGAATGCAATGTTTGTAAAATGTATCATATAGAGGTCAAGTACCTCGCGATGTAATCAACTGTTGTGAATCGTTTATAATCGATATGGACTTTGTCCGGATGGATTAGGACGGGTCCTGACAGTGTGACGCAATGTTATCGGCTGGAGAAAAATAGTCGTTTAAGGCTAACGGCATTAAGTTTATTTTTTATTTTTAAGGCTAACGGCTTTATTTTTATTTTATTTTTATTTTCAATTTTCAATTGTTTTATAAATCTATATTAAACTATAAATATAATTATATTTTATACAATTTCACTCACAACAAAAAACACAGTCACTCAAAAACATCTTGATATTTTTATCTTTTACATCATAAAATATTATGAAAACATATGACATTCGTTTGCGTCTTATTCTGACGAAGGATAAATTCATGCACTATTACGTGAAAAGACAAGTAGTTGATCTTGAGGAGCAACGTATCTCACGACATCGTACATACCTCTGAGAGAATGAGAAGTGGTTGCGCAACAATTATGGGATGATTATTTTTCAGAGACGTCAAAGTATCCGCCGAACCTTTTAAAAAGGTGGTTTCGTATGCGTTGTCAATTATTTCCTGTGTCGCACAAGGTATATATAACAACACTATTGGATCTCTTCCCAAGTATTTTAGATTATATAAGGAAAGTATGCATGCAACGTGTGATGACCCGGAAAATTCTGATCAAATTTAAACTTAATCTTGTATGATTAACGTTTCCGACACAATAAGCAAAGTCTATGAAGTTGAATCTCAAAATTTTAAACTATTCAATTGTTCTCAACGATTCGCGAACAATTATATGTAAATAGATACATATACTATAACTTGAAAACGTAGCAAAGTGTTGAGTATATGATACTGTGCGTTAAACTTATTGGTTTGATTATCTGATTGATATATTTAACTACGGAGTTAAAAGATAATGCCAAACGATTGAATTAAAAGATATTTATTAAGTCTCTTAATGATTATGATATTGTTACGGGTCTCTGTTGTGAGGACCACACTGATTTGAGAAATTATTCCCTTTTAACGGTATTCAGAATAAATGATAAAGTGTTTGTTTAAATAACGTAATTTGGACACATACAATAATTAGAATATTAATTGTTAAGAATTAATTATATGAATAACTTGCGATATGTATTTTAAAACGTGTTTATAAATATTGAGAATAGATGTTAACTTGGTTATGAAACGTTTGATAAATATTATTATATTAATAAATAACGAGACAATGATTTATAGAAGTAAATGACCAAAACACTCGAAAGATTAAGATATACTTTGAGTGGTATAGTTTATGGATAATTTAAGGCTATATTTTGACAAAGGTACGAGTCACAAAATGTAAATTGCGAGTTTTCTAAGCTTACGAAAATGCGTTCGAGAAACCGGAACCGGGGCATAAGTCGAGTGACAACGTACGAGACATCGGAACGAAAATTACAAGTCAACTATGCACGAGAATATAATATAATATATAATTAATTAATATAAATTATATATATTATATATTAATAAATAAATATGTCGACAAACAAGAAAACAAAAAATATGTGAGCTGGATCTGACGGCCATGCGATCGCATGGGAAATAGGCATAAAACCCATGCAAGTGCATGAGCTCATGCAAGTGCATGAGATTTGCACTAAAATCCCATGCACTTGCATGGGGTACTTTTTCAGGCCAAGTCCTATAAATTGATCGATTTCAGTTCTGTTTTCCTCACACTCTTTTAATATTACTCCGTAAGTATTTATTTATATTATTATTATTATTATTATTATTATTATTATTATTATTATTATTATTATTATTATTATTATTATTATTATTATTATTATTATTATTATTATTATTAAGATTAATATTATTATTAATCTTATTATTATTAGTATTATTAATTAGTATTATACATAAAGTACTACGACGAGGTTATGAGCGTGTCACCTTCAAAATGGGTTTTCGAGCGGGATAGAGCTAGGGAAATTATGGATTATAACTATGGAGGTTTTGGGTAATATTCGCAAGTCGAACCTAGTGTTTATCATCTCTGTTGCGTCTACGTACTTTTCTGAAATATTGAATCACAATATTGATACGTAAGCATTTATATTTTATCTTTTATAAATTAATAGTGTATACATGTCTAGTGCTCGAGTATATATATTTATACATGTTTGTATGCTAAATTTCTTCGTTAAACAGTTTATAATAAATCACGAATTAAATACATATATTACTGGTAAAAGGTATATGATATACATGTTTTTGGAAAGCTGGCGAAAAATCAATAACTTTTCATTTAGATATCGAATAGTTTCGATGAACGGATTAAAAGATATGATCAACTGAATTATGATGGACGTTAATTGAAATTGCTTTTGAATCTGCAATTAATATTTAAACAACTTGTTTATAAGAATTATAAATTGGATTTTTGAATATTACCAACCGAGTAAATGAATCCTTATATAAGGTATATCTCGTCTTGTTGAACTATTGTCAAAATTGACTTTTTAAAACGACTTTGGATAACTTTTGTATGTCAATCTTGAGCATTAGGATTATGATACACGATGACCTGACCTAGCTTGATAGACATTTATTGACCAACATATGTTCTCTAGGTTGAGATCTACGATTATTTGATATTCCGAGTTTCGGTCACATTACGATGAACAACTTTATGTGCTGCTAAGGTGAGTTTCATATGATCCCTTTTTAATTGCTTTTGCAATATATTTTTGGGCTGAGAATACATGCAAATGATTTATTAACTGATTTACAATATTTATATGCGTGAGTTTCATTGATCCCTTTTTAATTGCTTTTGCAATATATTTTTGGGCTGAGAATACATGCAATTTATTTTAAACGCAATGGATACAAGTACATACTTAATTCTACGCTGAGTTTAAACCGAAAATCCCCTAGCTTTGGTAACTAGTAACTGTCAGTACATAGGATGTGGACTGGTGGGCGCGAATAACAGTATATGGATCCATAGGGCTTGACATCCCCGTCCGAGCTAGAGCACTAGCCTTTTAACGGACGTGTGTTATTTGAGTTTAGGACACGTTGGTTTGCGTGTATTAAAACGAATGGGGTATTTATCATTATAACATTAAAGTTTAGTTACCAGGGTGCTCTGTTATGTAGAATCTATTGATAAATGTTTCTAGATGAAACAACTGAAATCTTGTGATCCACTTTTATATACAGATTATGCGAAACACTAAAACTATGAACTCACCAACCTTTGTGTTGACACTTGTTAGCATGTTTTTTCTCAGGTTACTAGAAGTCTTCTGTTGTTTGCTTACATGTTATACAAGCTATGTGCATGGAGTCTTGCATGCTTTATTCAAGAAAACGTTGCATTCACAAAACCATCATCATGTATCTATTTTGACTGCATTGTCAACGGAAGTATTATTGTAAACTATTATTTACGGTGATTGTCTATATGTAGAAATCATCAGATGTCGAAAACCTTGAAATTTAATATTCATTTATGGTATGCCTTTTCAAAAGAATGCAATGTTTACAAAACGTATCATATAGAGGTCAAATACCTCGCAATGAAATCAATGAATGACGTGTTCGTCCATATGGATTTGGAGCGATCGTCATAGTTAGTATCAGAGCATTGGTCCTAGTGAACCAGTTCTTGCATTAGTGTGTCTAACTGATAGTTGTTAGGATACATTCGTAAGTCTGGACTTCGACTGTGTCTGCATGTCAAAAGTTTGCTTATCACTTCTTGTCGGAAATTACCTGTCTATCATCTTAAGTCTAAACGTGTATTATTGCATTAATTGCATAGATAGTGTATAGACGAAATTCATATCTTAGCATATCTGTTACTGTAAACTTTTCCTGACAGCTTTTGAAAGTTCCTCCGTAATTTGCGGATCCCTTGTACTATATATAAGTATTCTATGTAATTAGAATATCATCCGATATCCAAAAATCATTTCATATCAAAAATCTTTTATCTAATCGTGTAAGATGAATTCCGCATCTAGTTCAAATTCCTCAGATTCCGACAGCAATTCCGATATGGATCTCCATTCGAGCTCTGAAAGTAGTGTGACCGGAATGGATTAACCAATTAGCCATCATCTATTCTGGATGAATTGGGGATGGGTTCGTAGCCTCCTTAATCATTGGAGACAAGAAGAAGGTGATCCCTTCCATCCACCACATTGCCCTCTAGGCGATGAACCTGAAGCACTCACCGGCGAACCTGTTCGTAATACCATTTTCTCTCTCATTTCCAGAGTTTCTCGTCATGACTATATACTATCTCGAATTTCAGATCTTATTTACTCGATCGTCCGAACCACCGATCATCCCGGTATAATAGAAGAAGTCAACGAGCTTCGTGCTCGGGTAGTGGCTTTGGAGAATATGGTGCGAAGGTTACAAACACCAGCAGCAGCACCAGCAGCATAACCGGTACCACCATCATCAACACCAACAATATCATTACCACCACCAACAATCACATCCGCATTCCACACCTCAACATTACAAACTGTACTTCGGATATCAACATCATACTCACCATAGGTACCAAGGAGTACCAACAACAATAAACGATGAAGTATTGATTCATAACTTCATCGGAGAAATATTATATGGTGATTATGTAATCTCTAAAATCTTAGAGATTATTTATCCTAGTTCTAATCATAAATCAGATGAGTAGAGAGGAGAATAGAAACTCCGATAGGAATGGTGCGTAAGGTACAAGCTAGACTTGTTTTACCAACAACATCAATAGTACCCTTAGCCTCACCAGCACAGTCAGTGCTGTCGACATCGCCTCTAACATCACAAGCTCCGTCAGTTCAAGAAAGCACTGTAGACATCATTACGAGTCAACAACGAGTATATTGTATCAATGAGTTATGAAGTATTAACTCAATTCCTCTAAAGAATTTATATGTATATCTTATATATAAATTTTAAAACCATCATAAATCTTTTCGTACTAAGCTATTATGTATGAATTGAAAAAGGGTAAATACTACTCGGTTAATTCATATTACTAATATGCTATGATGTACATCCTTTGTTAACGACTTAACCATCGTTAACTACAATCTCTGTTTCAACTCAATGAATTTCATTTCATAATAAACCAGGTGTATTATTCAATTACATAATTGATTTTACATTTTCATTTTCAATGTACTCGAAACTATCCAGAAAACATCATCTATGCCTTGTAAGGTTCAGAAAAATTCCACGAGCACCAACATCCTTCACCAAGGAATATCAATAAGAATAGATAATGAAGTATTGATTTCATTAGTAAAATACTCCGCGAAGATTATGTAATCTCTAATGTTTTAGAGATTAATCATTTCTAAGTCAAGCCGAAAATCAAATGAGCTTAATCTGATATTAACTCATTAAATCTGTATTACATCTGAAGAAAAATATACATACATGTATTTTCATAATGACGGTAATAAAAATTCTTTTGTACAAAGTATTAATTGTGAAATCTTTAACGGGTAGGTAATACTCAGGAAATATATAAGTTCACAATTAATATGTTATACTGTACATTCTTCAACTTTGATTCAAAAATTATTAACAATGCTCACAATGATATACAATCGTTTTCATACAAATTCGATTACATATTCTGATATTGACGGATCAGAATCCAAGTCATAACTCTGAACCGGTAACATCATTCTTAGATCTCTACATCTTTCAAAGCTATACTTTGATTTCAAAACTGTGCAAGATCCTTTAGCGTTGTTTTTACCGAAAATAATATTGCAATCCTTTTCAAATTATCTAGTTTTACCACACTTTCAACCAGTAAACTTTTCAGATTAGCCTTATTATAACCTTGACATATACGTTCTTGTTACTGGGGAACCTTTCATGTTCCACCACATTAGCAGTAAATTTACCAACAACTTCATTGATCTTTGACCTTTCGAAAAATCCTTATACTCATTGAAACCCTATCATGTACTCATCCACGTCTTGTAACGGTAATTGCCATACCAACTACCGGAAATTAGCAATCAGTATTTCAAATTTCGCAGCAATTCTACGCCAACAGTTATATATATACATATAATGTCTATCTTCTAGACTTACATACTCAGAATGTGAAGTTTCTGAAAAACACCCCAAACTACGAAACTAGTTCTCTGAAATTGGAACAACGCTGATGAAGCAGCAAAAACTGTAAACGACCTTAACAGTCAAAAGTTTGATGATAAAGAATAGTATGGTGGTAAAGCTGAGAAAAAGAGAAGATTTGGAACTGGAAAACGGATTGAGCAAAGTATGAAGGAGGCTGTGGATAAATCACAAAGACTGAACCTGCCTTCAAAGAATCCAAATGATTCAGTGTCTGCTAAAATCCTTAGAAAATACCTTACTCCTTACTCCAAAACCTTTGCGGACAATATTCTTCATCATCATCATCATTATCTTAAATATTCTAAGATATCAACGTATCTTTCATTATAAATATCCTCAATATTTCTGAAGATATTTTGTAACTATTCTTATCTGAAATCATTCATCTCTTCATGCTATCTGTGTTATATCATAAAAGAAACTATTTTAGTTTCTAAAATCTGAAAATTCAAAAAAAATGAATATTTTGAAGTAGTGTTGGGAACTGAAGCATGAATTAGTATAATATAATGACACTTGATCAACGTGATTATATTACAGTAAGTCATGCTGAGTTTCTAATGAAACGTGATAAAGGTTCACAGATCTCACCCTCATCATGAACCATGTTACATAACTCTTTCATTCTATATACTCTCTAAATATATCAAGAAAATATATTTCTTGATGATTCGGTCTTTTCCAGATATTCTGGTAATTTAACAAATCAAGATCGTGCCATTACAATTTCTTTCTTAGAACATTAACTATGTTCATTCCAAAATCCATACCTACGAATTTTAGACCATTATTCGCTTGACTTAAGGTCGGGAAGAGAAATCGAAAGCATAGAGCTCTGAAATATAAAGGAGAATATAAGCCCAATAACAACCCTGAAAATTTACAAACCGTGTATATCAATACGTATTGCAACGTAAAGATACGGGAAAATTAATAACACTATAACCCCAAGATAAAAGTAAAAGTAAATAAAATCCTCCGGTGGTAAATGAAAGAGAAGGATGACAGATATGAAGGTTAGGAGTATATCAAGAATCAGAACTGGATGAAGCATTTCACAATCTTTTGAAAGTATGAAATAAGGGAGAAGATTATAGGAGTGGTGAAAATAAATGAAATGGAAGAGGTCAATTTATAGCGAAATATCAGACATAGCAATCGAGGCTGATTACGCATTTAATCAAAGAAAATCTTAATTTCCTTAAATTTCGAAGAATCAAATCTTATTTAGATTATGAAGATTTTCTATTCCTTAAATTCCGGAAATCAATCGTTACTACGTCAAGAGATAAGACGCATCTCTATTCTCCATTTCATTCTATTACAATAATTTCCCTCGTACGCTTCGCGTAATCAGATTGTTTTATCCATATTATTCAGCGGTGATAAAACTCTATTTATCGACTCATATTCTTCATGAAAACATTTTTATTGTTAGCCATGACGACCTCACTCAAATTTCGGGACGAAATTTCTTTAACGGGTAGGTACTGTGATGACCCGGAAAATTCTGATCAAATTTAAACTTAATCTTGTATGATTAACGTTTCCGACACGATAAGCAAAGTCTATGAAGTTGAATCTCAAAATTTTGAACTATTCAATTGTTCTCAACGATTCGCGAACAATTATATGTAAATAGATACATATACTATAACTTGAAAACGTAGCAAAGTGTTGAGTATATGATACTGTGCATTAAACTTATTGGTTTGATTATCTGATTGATATATTTAACTACGGAGTTAAAAGATAATGCCAAACGATTGAATTAAAAGATATTTATTAAGTCTCTTAATGATTATGATATTGTTACGGGTCTCTGTTGTGAGGACCACACTGATTTGAGAAATTATTCCTTTTTAACGGTATTCGGAATAAATGATAAAGTGTTTGTTTAAATAACATAATTTAGACACATACAATAATTAGAATATTAATTGTTAAGAATTAATTATATGAATAACTTGCGATATGTATTTTAAAACGTGTTTATAAATATTGAGAATAGATATTAACTTGGTTATGAAACGTTTGATAAATATTATTATATTAATAAATAACGAGACAATGATTTATAGAAGTAAATGACCAAAACACTCGAAAGATTAAGATATACTTTGAGTGGTATAGTTTATGGATAATTTAAGGCTATATTTTGACAAAGGTACGAGTCACAAAACGTAAATTGCGAGTTTTCTAAGCGTACGAAAAATGCGTTCGAGAAATCGGAACCGGGGCATAAGTCGAGTGACAACGTACGAGACATCGGAACGAAAATTACAAGTCAACTATGCACGAGAATATAATATAATATATAATTAATTAATATAAATTATATATCTTATATATTAATAAATAAATATGTCGACAAACAAGAAAACAAAAAATATGTGAGCTGGATCTGACGGCCATGCGATCGCATGGGA
The DNA here is from genome assembly GCF_046630445.1 of Rutidosis leptorrhynchoides. Lineage (NCBI taxonomy): Eukaryota > Viridiplantae > Streptophyta > Magnoliopsida > Asterales > Asteraceae > Rutidosis > Rutidosis leptorrhynchoides. The sequence continues at coordinate 22,224,559 of NC_092333.1, read as the reverse complement.
AATAGGCATAAAACCCATGCAAGTGCATGAGCTCATGCAAGTGCATGAGATTTGCACTAAAATCCCATTCACTCGCATGGGGTACTTTTTCAGGCCAAGTCCTATAAATTGATCGATTTCAGTTCTGTTTTCCTCACACTCTTTTAATATTACTCCGTAAGTATTTATTTATATTATTTATATTATTATTATTATTATTATTATTATTATTAAGATTAATATTATTATTAATCTTATTATTATTAGTATTATTAATTAGTATTATACATAAAGTACTACGACGAGGTTATGAGCGTGTCACCTTCAAAATGGGTTTTCGAGCGGGATAGAGCTAGGGAAATTATGGGTTATAACTATGGAGGTTTTGGGTAATATTCGCAAGTCGAACCTAGTGTTTATCATCTCTGTTGCGTCTACGTACTTTTCTGAAATATTGAATCACAATATTGATACGTAAGCATTTATATTTTATCTTTTATAAATTAATAGTGTATACATGTCTAGTGCTCGAGTATATATATTTATACATGTTTGTATGCTAAATTTCTTCGTTAAACAGTTTATAATAAATCACGAATTAAATACATATATTACTGGTAAAAGGTATATGATATACATGTTTTTGGAAAGCTGGCGAAAAATCAATAACTTTTCATTTAGATATCGAATAGTTTCGATGAACGGATTAAAAGATATGATCAACTGAATTATGATGGACGTTAATTGAAATTGCTTTTGAATCTGCAATTAATATTTAAACAACTTGTTTATAAAAATTATAAATTGGATTTTTGAATATTACCAACCGAGTAAATGAATCCTTATATAAGGTATATCTCGTCTTGTTGAACTATTGTCAAAATTGACTTTTTAAAACGACTTTGGATAACTTTTGTATGTCAATCTCGAGCATTAGGATTATGATACACGATGACCTGACCTAGCTTGATAGACATTTATTGACCAACATATGTTCTCTAGGTTGAGATCTACGATTATTTGATATTCCGAGTTTCGGTCACATTACGATGAACAACTTTATGTGCTGCTAAGGTGAGTTTCATATGATCCCTTTTTAATTGCTTTTGCAATATATTTTTGGGCTGAGAATACATGTAAATGCTTTATTAACTGATTTACAATATTTATATGCGTGAGTTTCATTGATCCCTTTTTAATTGCTTTTGCAATATATTTTTGGGCTGAGAATACATGCAATTTATTTTAAACGCAATGGATACAAGTACATACTTAATTCTACGCTGAGTTTAAACCGAAAATCCCCTAGCTTTGGTAACTAGTAACTGCCAGTACATAGGATGTGGACTGGTGGGCGCGAATAACAGTATATGGATCCATAGGGCTTGACATCTCCGTCCGAGCTAGAGCACTAGCCTTTTAACGGACGTGTGTTATTTGAGTTTAGGACACGTTGGTTTGCGTGTATTAAAACAAATGGAGTATTTATCATTATAACATTAAAGTTTAGTTACCAGGGTGCTCTGTTATGTAGAATCTATTGATAAATGTTTCTGGATGAAACAACTGAAATCTTGTGATCCACTTTTATATACAGATTATGCGAAACACTAAAACTATGAACTCACCAACCTTTGTGTTGACACTTGTTAGCATGTTTTTTCTCAGGTTACTAGAAGTCTTCCGCTGTTTGCTTACATGTTATACAAGCTATGTGCATGGAGTCTTGCATGCTTTATTCAAGAAAACGTTGCATTCACAAAACCATCATCATGTATCTATTTTGACTGCATTGTCAACGGAAGTATTATTGTAAACTATTATTTACGGTGATTGTCTATATGTAGAAATCATCAGATGTCGAAAACCTTGGAATTTAATATTCATTTATGGTATGCCTTTTCAAAAGAATGCAATGTTTACAAAACGTATCATATAGAGGTCAAATACCTCGCAATGAAATCAATGAATGCCGTGTTCGTCCATATGGATTTGGAGCGATCGTCACACAACGGGTCGACAATCTTTGACAATATTACAAACGTTTATATTCTCCCAATGCCAGTTAGCTTATGAGACATCTGCAATATTATTTATTTCCATAAAACTATACATGAATGAACCATCTTTGGTAAATTGTTTGTCATTGACCTATACTGTAGTGAGTATTTAAGAGAATAAAATTCACAAGATATTGAACGTTTATATAGTAAACATGGGAAAAAATATGATTTTAAGGGGATGTTGAAAAATATTGATTGTACGCATTGAGAGTGGAGTAATTATCTTGTTGCATTGTCAATACATTAGGGTGATCTAAAGAAACCTGTCATCATGCTTGAAGTAGTTGCTACGTAGGATATGTGTATCTGACATGCATGTATTTGTAGGAATGCCCGATTCTAATAATAATATAAATGTTTTAAATGAATCACTTGTGTTCAATTCATTTAAGAAAAGAATTGTTCCACCTACACAATTTGATGTAAATGGTTATCACTACACGAAAAGGTATTTTTGAGCGGACAGTATATACTCCAATTGGGATACGCTAATAAAAGCGTATACATCTCTTATTATGAGGCACGAGCAAAATTTACTAGATTTCAAGAGAAAGAGTACAGAAGGATATTGAAAGGACATTTAGGGTATTGCAAAGTAGAATTTTAGTTGTAATGACTGCTTCACGTTCTTTGAGTGTCAGCAAGATACGAAGAGCTTTGTACACTTACGCGATATTGCATAATATGATACAAGAAAAGTGCAGTCGTAGAAGAACTTTGGTGGTTTATCAATGAGTCTACATAGTGTAAAGGTAATCTTTTTTCACATTCACTTCATCACTTATCATGTTGAAGTTAAAAATTATCATACCAAAGTAAGCTTGAAGGAATATTGTACGCGATTTTCCTTTCACATGTTGGCCATGAGAGAGATCGGTGTGGAGTCTCCAGAGGGTCGGTTCTAACCTTTTTTTAAGGAATATTGTTCTATCACGCAAGAGATATATTCTAAGTGATGCAGACATGATTAAGTAATTTTGCGGACATAAAAATAAACAGTCTTTAGTATTCAGTATCCAATGTTGTGCCTCTGGTAGCCTTCACTCTGTGCTGGCCAAACAGTTAACCTAAAGTACACTGGGTTCATTTCGGTGCGAAGGTTTGCGACGAGTTTCCTCCTAACGTGTGTGTGAGTAGCAAATGAGAGTATTCGATTCCGAGATTGCCGTTCAGAAAAAAAACCAAAAAAGTATTAAGTAAAACTATAAAGAAAAAAAGGAAAAAATAGTAATGTGTAACGTATAATGATAGAATTCAGTTTTTTCCGTGAATCAAGCCCCCGAGCGCGAGACCTGGTACCAGGTGAATTGCGCATTATGCGCACCCTCTAGTCACACTCCCTTTTTGAACAATTTGGCATAGCCAAGGATGGAACCCGGGTGGTGTGCTTCATTGGGATACTCGGTGGTCACTCAGGCAAGCCTGCGTGGTTGCAAAATTGTTTATTAGAGAAAATTTACAATATTTGCATCAACTTAAATTGTTTATTTATTCACTACTTTTTCAAATTGATGCATAGTTTCAAAATTGAAATTTAATAATATTTCCAAACAAATTACAGCTATCGTTGTTTAAGACTTGGTTGTACCTTATACGAGCAATATATAGTAACTAGTAATTAGGCCATATTGGGCCATGGCCCAATCCTGCTAATGTTTTTACCGAAAGCACTTTTAAAAGAAAGACAACAACCAAAAAAAAAAAAAACTACAGGAAGAAATTGCTGACGCCATGCTGACGTCAGCATGACGTCAGCCGGGTACTATTCCTACCCGTCGACTGATATACTTATTTGGAAATGAATGAAGGCCCCATTTTAAATCTGTTATACTTTTCTTTTGGATTAATCATAATCATGATAAAATCATTAAACTTTTATCTTTGCGTAAACCTTTTTCGTAAATTATTATATACGACTAATTATATATAACACTTTTCACAAATTTGATTCGAGTGATTAAATTCCTTTAAAAGTTTTTACTTGGTTTTAAAATTGTTTTCACTTGTAAAATCTTCTTTAGCAAATTTTTTTTTTATTTTTTTCAACGACCGTTAGAGTTGCTAGACAGTTAGAGTTACTGATGGGCCCAAACGCGATGTCAAAACTCATTCACCTGATCATTTTCTTTGTCTAACTATTAAAGTCCTACCGCTCATCGGGAAAAAACACCACGACAGATTCATACTGTACAAAAATGAGAGAAATTGTACACATACAAGCAGACCAATGCGTCAATCAAATCAGTACAAAATTCTGAGAAGTAATCGACGAAGAACAAGGAATCGTACACATACAAGCATACCAATGTATCACGTGTAGTTTTTATGGATCTTGAACCGGATAATATGGATAGTATTAGATCCCGCCCGAATGGTTAGATTTTAAAGGATTTGATCCGTACTTTATTCATTCAATCAAATGCCTATTTATACAACCTAGTACATAATCTATACAAGGAAGTTGTCTAACCAACTTTGCACTATACTAGGAAAATATTTGACAGCTAACAATAACAATATATACACATATATACAGCCAAACTAATTGATTTGCTTGTTAGGATTGAGTTGACTTTGGTTATGTTGCCTTATATTCCCCCTCGGTCGAAGCGTTCGTGTCGTGAATGCAAAGACTGTTCCGAAACTCTTCAATTAAGATACACGGCAGTCCCTCTGTAAAAATATCAGCAATTTGAAAACGAGTATGAACATGTAATACCCGAACTTGTCCACGTGCGACTTTTTCATGTACAAAATGAATGTCTAACTCGATGTGTTTCGTACGTTGATGTTGAACCGGATTACTCGATAAGTAAATAGCGCTGACATTGTCACAAAAGACAAGTGTGGCGTGACGAATAGGGCTATGGAGTTCGAGCAATAAGTTTCTTAACCAACATGTTTCTGCCACTACATTGGCAACACCTCGGTATTCCGCTTTGGCACTAGATCTAGAAACAATAGCCTGACGTTTCGATGACCAAGATATCAAATTGTGGCCTAAATAAACACAGTAACCAGATGTAGAGCGACGAGTGTCTGGACAACCTGCCCAGTCGGCATCGGTGTAAGATATGAGAGAAGAGGATGCATTCTTTGAGATGTGTAGCCCAAGAGGGAGTGTTCCTTTAATGTAACGAATAATTCGGTTTAAGGCAAGCATGTGTGCCTCATGAGGTGAATGCATGTGTAGACAGACTTGTTGCACAGCATAGGAAATGTCAGGATGTGTAAAGGTCAAGTATTGTAAAGCGCCGGCCAAACTACGATAGTGCGTTGGTTTGGAGTAAGGTTTGTCCATCAAAGCACTTTGTTTTCCAAGAGTATCGATGGGAGTGCTTACGGGGTTGCAATGGACTAGGTCAGCTCTTTCAATTATGTCACGTGCATAAACTTGTTGATCAAGAAACAAACCCTTGGAGTTACGTGTAACGGAATTACGAAGAAACGAGCTTAGGAGACCCAAATACTTCATAGCGAATTCGTGAGCCAAGGATTTTATCAGTTTTCTGAAGAAGAGGTTGCAAGGATGATGTCATCAACATAAAGTAATAAATATGCAATATCGTTACCTTGGTGATATACGAAGAGTGAGTGATCGCATTTGCTATGAATAAAACCAAGAGTAGCAACATAATCGGCAAACCTTTGGTACCATGCGCGTGGAGCTTGTTTCAAACCATAAAGAGACTTTTTGAGTAAACATACATGATTCGGACGGGTAGTGTCACGAAAACCCATAGGCTGATACATATAAGCTGTCTCATTAAAGAACCATGTAAAAAGGCGTTCTTGACATCAAGCTGATGTATAGGCCATGCTTTAGAAATGGCAATGCTAAGAACCGTATGAATAGTAGCCGGTTTAACCACCGGACTAAAAGTCTCATGACAGTCGACACCTATTTGTTGTGCGCGACCATCCCCAACCAAATGCGCCTTATAACGTTCAAAACTGCCATCAAATTTTGTTTTATGGCGAAAAATCCACGTAGAGCGAATGACATGCATATGTGGTTGGCGAGGGACAAGAACCCATGTTTTATTATCAACTAACGCATTGTATTCGTTGGTCATAGCATGGTGTCAATTAGGGTCGGTCAATGCAAGTTTAGGATTAGAAGGGAGAGGTGAAAGTGAAGTTGAGACAGATAGATTAAATGGGATTCGTGGTTTGAATATACCTTCCATGCCTCGTGTGGTCATGGTTCTGATGGGAATTTCAGGTTAAAGGATAGGTGAGGGAGTAGGACTGGGATTGTCAGTAGGAGTATTAATGTTTAAAGAAGGAGATGTAGGCTGTGAGGGAGAGGGCCCAGAGTTAGTGGGCTGAGTATTGAGTGTAGGTGAGGTAGGAGCTGTTTTAGATGTGGGCTGAGTTGGAATGGGCTCGTTTACGAGAGGCCCAGATTGGGGAGACAGATAAAAAAGAGGATTAATAGAATCGGTGAGAAATTTATATGTATCTTTGTGATTTTCGTGGGTTTTTCTGAAAGGAAAAGAGATTTCATCGAATAGTACATGTCGAGAAATAATTATTTTTCTATTAGTTATATCATAGCATTTGTAGCCGCGATGGTTGGCGGGAAAACCGAGAAACACGCATGGGGTGGATCGAGGTTGAAGTTTGTTAATTTTTGTTGATGGAATGAGTGGATAACAGAGACATCCAAAGACGTGTAAGTGATCATAGGTGGGGTTACGAGAATATAGGAGTTGTGTTGGAGACATGTTGTTGATGACTTTGTTTGGTAGGATGTTGAGTAAGTATGTGGCGTGTTCGAGAGCGTGAGGCCAGAATTGGGGTGGAACACATGAGTGAGATAGAAGGGTACGAATAATGTTATTAATAGCGCAAATTTTGCGCTCAGCTTTTCCATTTTGAGAGGAGGTGTAAGGACAAGAGAAACGAAACACCATACCGTTGTTGGCGCAAAATTGATGAAATTGTGTGTTATTGTATTCGGTTCCGTTATCGCATTGGAAGGATTTTATTTGAATGCCAAATTGTGTTTGAACATATTTGTGAAAGTTAAGAAAGATTTGGTAAACTTGGGATTTATGAGATAACGGGAAAGTCCATAAGAAATTGGTCTTGTCATCAAGAATAAGCATATAATATCGATGATCATTAGTGCTAAGAATTGGAGAGGTCCATAAATCACTATGAACGATATCAAATGGTGCATAAGTAATATTGTGAGATGCAAAAAATGGTAAACGTACATGTTTCCCAAAAACACAAGATTGACAAATATTTGTTTTATTACTAGAATTACAAGAAATGTAATTTTTATTGCTAAGAGATTTAAGAACATTAGCGCCCGAATCTCCTAGTCGATTGTGCCATAAATCTAAATGGTTGATAAATGAACGCAGCAACGATGGATGAAAAGGATAGAGATCACCGGTGCTATTACACCGTAGTATTGGGGTCCCCTTCGGAAATTCCTTCAAAGTAAAATCAAAAGGATCAAATTCAATAGATATACGATTGTCAATAGAGAAACCACGAACAGAGATTAAATTTTTAATTAAATGATGTGAGTGTAGGACGTTATTTAAGTGTAATTGGCGGGTGGCAGGTGAGGGTAAAAGAGTATGACCATAACCCTGGATTGGCAGTCCGTGATTACCTATAATAATACGTTTAGCACATGTTGTTGGATAATAAAACAAAAATTTACCTTGATTTGGAGTCATATGAGACGTAGCGCCCGTATCAAAGTACCAATTATCGTCAAGCGGATTTAGAGTCATCGTGTGCATTGTGGACTCAATGTCAGTGGGCTGAGGTTCAACTGAATGTGCATAATTCGAGCTGGGCCGAGGGCCCAATAAACTGGGCTGACTGTTTCCTTGAGATGGGCGTGGCCATGGATTAGTGGGAAAAGGGCAAGGTGGATTGGCCCAATTATTATTTGACCAGGCCCAAGGTCCATAATACCATGGTTGTGGTGGTGTGGATCCACCTGAATAATACACGGATGAACTTGACCCAGATGAGTGTCTACCTCGTCCCCTGTTCCCAAAATTGCTTCGATTACGATTGTCATTACCCCTATAATTACCTCTACCACGTTGATTGAAGGAGCGACTGGACTGATTGTTGGTGGAAGATTGATTTGGTGAAGCGGTGGATGAAATCAGTGCTGCAGCGGCGGTAGAGGCTGCCTGAGTTGCAAGCTTTTCTTTTTGAGATTCTTCAAGGAGAAGTATCGATCGAGCTTCGTAAAAGGAGGGTAATCTTTCACGATGAGAGATGATCGATTGAAGACTGGAATAGTTATCATCGAGTCCGGTGATGAGTTGCAAAACGAGGCAGTCTTCTTCAATAGCAGGTCCCACGTTGCCTAATTGATCTGTAATGATTTTCAATTCTTGACAGTATGAAGATGCGTCTGGAAAATCATCAATTCGAGTGTTTGCGAATTGATGGGAAAGATGAACTACACGTGAGTTTTTATTATCGTGAAACATACCCTTTAGTCGTTCCCAAGCTTGTTGTGCAGTCGATTGAGGCTTGAAAACGGTGTGAAGGAGATCATGTGATATTGTACCATAGATCCATTGGAGAACAATGGCATCAAGTCGGTCCCAATTGGCAGGACGTGTGGCTGGAGGTGTATCAGGAGACATATTGATGATAGAGGAAGAAGAATCATTAGCATTTGGGATGATATGATCAAGAACTTCGTAAGCACGACAATGAATTTCAAAGAGTCCAGCCCAGAATTCGTATTGGCTTTTCTCCATGGTTAAGGTAATAGGTATGAAGTTCTTGATATTGTTAACTGTTATTGCAGGATGTATTTTTGATGTATCAGACATCTTTGGTATTTTGTTTTGAGAGAATAGAATTGCAGAAAGAGGGATGTTTGTAGGTTGATAGGAGAAGGTTAAGCTGCTGATACCATAAAGGATTTGATCCGTGCTTTATTCATTCAATCAAATGCCTATTTATACAACCTAGTACGTAATCTATACAAGGAAGTTGCCTAACCAACTTTGCACTATAGTAGGAAAATATTTGACAGCTAACAATAACAATATATACACGTATATACAGCCAAACTAATTGATTTGCTTGTTAGGATTGAGTTGACTTTGGTTGTGTTGCCTTATAGATTTTTAGACCCGATAACTTTGTGTTTGGTTAATCAGGGGCTGGTAATAACTGGGTTAAAGGTCATTACACGGAAGGTGCTGAGTTAATTGATCATGTTCTTGATGTTGTTCGTAAAAAAGCCGAGAATTCAGATTCACTTCGTACTTGCTAATTTTTTTAATTTATATTTTCAATTTATATAATCTTTTTGTGAATTTTGGTTATGGTTGTGATCTAGATCTCATGGTACCTAAATTTGTTTTGTAAAAAGTTTCCGGCTTTAACAATCTTTTCAACTGTCTATGTGATATGGGTTTACACGTTTAGAATACCACGTGGCTCATTTTAAGCATATGGAAACTGAATACTTTAAATTATACTCCGTAGTGTATATATATACACTATATATGAAATTACATAATTGTCCATAATTCTCCAAATTTAACAACTTGTTATGATAAAGACATAAAGTGGATGACAAACTATGTTCATGATCACGGGTGTATTATTATTTCACCTAACTGCACAGTAAAATTTATAGTATAAATATAGGATCGAATGTAATGAGTTTTTGCACCATTCACTTCAATAAGATTTATTACTCTCTCCTTTCTCTTTAATATCAGTAGTCCATAACCAAGAGTCAGATCACTAAAGGTAGTTATAAACTTTTTAAATTATAACACGTTATCAGCATGAATATCTCAACATTTATACTAAATATGGTTGGCCCTGCCACCTAACTAATATATGGTAGGTTATACCACCTAAATGATATATGGTCGACACTGTTGCCTAATTTACATTTATGTTATCTAACATTTATTTATGTATACTAACATTTACAGTTATGTTCACTAACATTTATATTTATGTTATATATGGTCGGTTATACCGCCTGAATTATATTTCTGTAATCTAACTCTTATTAACTTCACTAACATTTATATTTATGTTATCTAACATTTATGATTACTTATGCAATTAATCATTATTTATTTCATGCATACTAATGTTTATTTTTATTTGAGCCTTCGGGGTCACACACATATACACCGAGACGTCAAATAAAATATATATATGATGTATATATATTACTCAAGTAACAAAATAGTAAATCGAAATTAATTCATTTACTATTCATATGAATAGTAAATGAAACTAAATTAATTAATTTACTATTCACATGAAAGTGACATGATAGAAATTATTAATTATAAGTTACATAACATACCCCTAAAGTATTTGAAAAATACGACTTTTTAAATACATAAGATTTTCAAAATCAACAAGTTGATAAATTGATCTCATATATATACTCCGTATTTTTTTGAAAGATTTTGTCTTTTGTTTTTTTTTTCTTTACGTATGATATAAAAAAAAAAAATCTTGTCCTTTATATTACTCATACGCGTTTTGATATAGTGACTTTATTCGTTAACGTCAACTAACGACGTTACAACAGTCATATATACATAACGATTGTTAACGTCAACTGACGACGTTACAACAACTATATTTTTCAAATATAAATTAAACATCCCCGTTTTCATATTTTCACAAATCAATCTTCATTTTCTCAAATTACTACTCTCAAATTTTTTTTTAAAAAAAAGATGATTAGCTCAAGGATGATTTTTCCTACTGTATTGGTCATAATAGCTATCATCCTTGTTGCTTGTACACCACTAGATGAACCTATATTTTATCCTTCCCTTATGGTTTTATTATTTGTAATCATACCATTATTCCTTTGTTTGCTACTTATGAATCTAAACTAATTCTAATTTCATGTTGTTATTTGTCTATGAAAAAAATTGATTATGATTATGATTTATGTTGTTCATCTTTCTGAAAATAGAAAATGTCAAACTTATCAAAGCTTGAGTTTGATGCCTTAGACGTATCGGGAACAAACTACACATCATGGGTTATGGACGTAGAAATAAATCTTGGATCATTGGGTATTCTAGAAACTTTAAAAGAAAACAATACTTGTTCCGATCAAGATAAATTAAAATCAATTGCTTTTATTCGCAAACATATTGATACCACCTTAAAACATATGTTTCTCACTATCAAAGATCCACATGTTTTATGGGAAAGTATCAAGAGTAGATTCGATAATCAAAAGGAAATATTACTCCCAGCTGCGAGGGAAGAATGGAGAAATCTAAGGTTCCAAGATTTCAAAAAGGTAAGTGAATACAGCTCGGCCATGTTCAAGATCCATTCAAAGCTTCAATTCTGTGGTCAAGAAATAAGTGATGCTGATATGATGGAGAAAACTTTCTCCACAATGCATTCTGCAAACATAACTGTGCAAGAAAATTTAAGATTGCAGAATTATAAAACTTTTTCCAAACTTCAAACTTATCTCTTAGTTGCAGAAGTTAATAAAGAATTACTGATGAAAAATCAAGAATCTCGTCCTACCGGTGCGCTAGCATTTCCTGAAGCTAATGCTATTAATAATAATAATAATAAAAGAAGAAATGCACATGGACGAAGGCGTGGACAAGGTCGTAGCCATATTGGCCAAAACCATCATCATGGAAATTACCATAACAATAATAAAAATCATAACTATGTTCGAAATCACCCTTACGGTAATGGTCGTGGTGGTGGTCGTGGTCGTGGTGGTCGTGGACAAAGAAATAATAATCCACAAAATTATAAAATTCAAACACCATACAATCCCACAAATCACAATGTTGAAGAAGGCTCTTCAAAGAATGTTGAAGATTCTTGTTACCGATGTGGTAAAATTGGCCACTGGTCTAAAAACTGCCGAACAAATCAACATTCTGTTAATCGGTATCAAGAATCCCTAAAGGGAAAAGGAAAAGAAGCAAATCTTGTGGATGACCTTGATACAAAAATCACTGAGCCAACTTGTGACTACTTTAATGAATAAATTTCTAATATCTATATATATAGATATCCTATTATATGTTCTCGTTAAATAAATGGTTGTAGATTTTCAATCTACACCATATCTAGTTTACTACATATTTCCTTATTATGTGCTATTGTTTGTAACATGTTTTGAATGTAATATATTGATGAATTATGTACTCATTATTTGTTTCTCATATTTTTTTTGAAGTTCACGATGTATACTGCTGGAGTAAGAAATCAGTCAAATGGTGGAGATATTTATATTGCAGACAGTGGTGCTACTCACACCATACTCAAATCTAAAAAATATTTCACAGACTTGAAAGCAACAGAAGGAACTATACATACTATATCAGGTCCTGTGGACTTAATAAAAGGAATGGGAAAGGCAAAATTCATGTTACCAAATGGTACGAATTTTATGATAAATAATGCCTTATTTTCTCCCATGTCAAAGAGAAATTTGTTAAGTTTCTCTGACATATACCAAAATGGATATGATTATCAGTCAGTGACAACAGAAAATGAAAAATATTTAAGTATCACTGATAAGAATCGTGTAATTGAAAAACTACCAAGACTTCATTCTGGTTTACATTATACACATATAAATGTACCTGAAGTAAATGTGGTAGTTAAAGAAAAATCATGTGATCCTATAATGATCAGTTTGTGGCATGAGAGATTAGGCCACCCAGGATCAACAATGATGAAAAGAATAATACAAAATACACATGGACATCCATTGGCGGATCAAAGGATCCCTCACGATGCACTTATCCCATGTACATCATGCTCACTTGGAAAGTTGATAATAAGACCATCACCTCTTAAGGTTGAAAAAGAATCACCAATGTTTCTTGAAAGAATTCAAGGTGATATATGTGGACCAATTCATCCACCATGTGGACCATTTAGATATTTTATGGTTCTAATAGACGTATCTAGTAGATGGTCTCATGTTTGTCTATTATCAAGTCGAAATATGGCATTTGCAAAATTTCTTGCTCAAATTATTAAATTGAGAGCACATTTCCCTGATTATACTATTAAAAGGGTGAGACTAGATAATGCCGGTGAGTTTACGTCTCAAGCATTTAATAATTTTTGCATGTCTATTGGGATTATTGTTGAACATCCCGTTGCCCATGTGCATACACAAAATGGTTTAGCTGAATCATTAATTAAACTATTGCAGCTAATAGCTAGACCATTGATAATGCGAACAAAACTCCCAATATATGTATGGGGCCATGCAATTTTGCATGCTGCATCATTGATTCGCATTAGACCAAGCGCAAGTCATACATATTCTCCCTTGCAACTTGCTTTTGGCCATCAGCCAAATATTTTCCACCTTAGAACATTTGGTTGTGCGGTTTATGTCCCTATCGCACCACCACAACGTACTAAAATGGGTCCTCAAAGAAGGATGGGAATATATGTTGGATATGAAACATCTTCAATAATAAGATATATTGAACCCATGACGGGTGATGTTTTTACAGCACGTTTTGCTAATTGTCAATTTAATGAAACATTATTCCCTAGATTAGGGGGAGAAATAAAAAATAAAGAAAATGATGTTTCATGGTGTGAACCTCAATTAATGTATCTTGATCCTCGCACAAAAGAATACGAGACCGAAGTTCAAAAAATAATGCATATGCAAGAACTTGCGAATAAATTGCCCGATGCATTTACAGATACAAAAAGGGTGACTAAATCATATATACCAGCAGCAAATGCTCCAGCTCGAATTGAAATTCCAAAAACTGGCAACAACGTCATTCTTGAGTCTTTGCCACGCCAGAAACGTGGGAGATCAATTGGTTCCAAAGACAAAAATCCTCGAAAAAGAAAATCAGCTGATAATGAGGTAAAAGAAAGTGTTCAAGAAGAACTACAAATCAATACTCCTTCTGCAGAGGAGATTGATGATGTCAATACGGAATTTTCAATCAATTATGCACATTCAAAAATATTATGGAACCGAAATGAAATGAAAAATCTTGATGAGATATTTTCATATAATGTTGCATATGACATCATGAATGATGATGATGATCCAGAACCAAAATCTGTCATGGAATGTCAAAATAGACATGATTGGGATCATTGAAAAGGAGCAATACGAGCTGAATTTGAATCGCTCAATAAAAGAAAATTTTTCGGATCTATCATTCTCACACCTAAAGATGTGTGCGAAAAAGAAATGAGAAAAATGAAGTTACAAGGTATAAAGCTAGACTTGTAGCTCAAGGTTTTTCTCAAAGACCAGGAATTGATTATGAGGAAACTTATTCTCCTGTTATGGATGCAATTACTTTTAGATACTTAATCAGCCTGGCAGTTTCTAAAAATTTAGAAATGCATCTCATGGATGTTGTGACTGCTTATCTTTATGGATCACTTGATAGTGATATATATATGAAGATACCTGAAGGATTTAAGGTATCAGAAGCAACCAATGCAAAACCCAAAGAAATGTACTCAATCAAGTTACAAAGGTCTTTATATGGGTTGAATCAATCGGGTCGCATGTGGTATAAACGATTAAGTGATTACTTGATAAGCAAATGGTATACTAATAATCTTATTTGCCCATGTGTTTTCATTAAGAAAACAACATCCGGATATGTGATCATAGCTGTTTATGTTGATGATCTTAATATCATAGGTACAAATAAAGAGATCCATGAAGCCATTCAACTTCTAAAGAAAGAATTTGAAATGAAAGATCTCGGAAAAACCAAATATTGCCTTGGTTTACAAATTGAACATATGCCTAATGGTTTACTTGTACATCAAACAACATATACTGAAAAGATTTTAAAACTTTTTAATATGGACAAGGCAAAACCATTAAGTACTCCTATGGTTGTTAGATCACTTAATGTTGACACTGATCCATTTCGTCCCTGTGAAGATCATGAAGATATCCTGGGACCAGAAGTACCATATCTTAGTGCAATTGGAGCTCTTATGTATCTTACAAATTGTACAAGACCTGACATTTCTTTTGCAGTTAATTTGCTGGCAAGATTCAGCTCAGCTCCTACCAAAAGACACTGGAATGGGATCAAACACATATTTCGATACCTTCGATGAACTACTGATTTAGGATTATTTTATTCTAACAATTCAAAACAAAATTTAGTTGGTTATGCAGATGCGGGTTATTTATCTGATCCACATAAAGCCAAATCTCAAACTGGATATGTATTCCTAAATGGCGGTACCACAATATCATGGCGTTCTTAAAAACAAACACTTGTTGCAACATCATCAAATCATGCTGAAGTGATTGCATTACATGAAGCTACTCGGGAATGTTTTTGGTTGAGATCAATGACACAACTCATTACTGATTCTTGTGGACTAGAACGCGATAAAAGCCCAACAACTATCTATGAAGATAATGCAGCTTGCATAGCACAGATGAAAGAAGTGTATATCAAAAGTGACCGAACGAAACACATACCTCCTAGATTCTTCTCTTACACTCAAGATCTCATCAAAGACAACCAGATTGAAATGAGACATGTTCAATCTAGCAAAAACTCTGCTGATCTTTTCACCAAAGCACTTCCAACTGCTATTTTCAGAACGCATGTTCACAATATTGGCATGAGGCATGTTCAAAACATGTGACGACTCAACGATGTCTACTTGAGGGGGAGTCAACTCTATGCTGCACTCTTTTTCCCTTGGCTAAAGTTTTTATCCCACTGGGTTTTTCTTTAGCAAGATTTTTAACGAGGCAGTACTAAGTTGCTCTTTAATAATTTGTCATCCAAGGGGGAGTGTTATGATAAAAACATAAAGTGGATGACAAACTATGTTCATGATCACGGGTGTATTATTATTTCACCTAACTGCACAGTAAAATTTATAGTATAAATATAGGATCGAATGTAATGAGTTTTTGCACCATTCACTTCAATAAGATTTATTACTCTCTCCTTTCTCTTTAATATCAGTAGTCCATAACCAAGAGTCAGACCACAGAGACTACCGGTAAAACTTTTAGAAGATAGGAACAACAATATAATCTTAAATAAATCACGTGAATAAACGATATAATTAACTCTAAATAAAACAATAGAAACCCAACAATAACTAAATTAAAAAGTACATATACTTGCATTAATTCTTAGAACCTAGAAAAAGCTTACAATAATTCTACATTTGAAGAAAAACTTTAAACTTCATGAGTGTTATCACAATCATAAGACTTGGTGTTACTTTCAACACTATAGACGCCCACATGGTAGTCTTTAGCTAGCCTCTTGATGTATGTTACGGACAAAAGATAGGAACCAACTGGTGCAAGTTTCACATTTCACAATAACATGTGACGACAGCGTACGTGGTCGTGCAGTTGTCAATAATAGGAGATAACGTCACCGTGCAATTGTAAATAATATGTGACTGAATGACCATTTCATTTTTTGCCAGAGGCATACTCGGAGCACAGGTTATCCTCTCACCTACATAAAAAGTTCATCGACAATCGACAATCAAGTTAATTTGTTGCGATATATAAAAAAATGATTAAGTATACCTTTGCAAATATAATATTATACAGTAATTATCATATACAGTACATTAATATGAAAATTTAAAATGAATATTAGAATGTAATAAATCATATAATATATTCTTTGTCAACAAGTGAGAATGCTCGCTCAATTGGCCTTAGACCCTTTGCACCCTGGCACCCTGCACACCCTATACACCCAGAAGCTTTGTAAACTCGGGGATCCAGCTGGACCTCAATCACCTACGGAGTATTTGACTTTGGAGTACGTCCCTTTAAGTTTAGGCCTTTCTAATTTTGTTTTGCAAAAAGAACTAACCAATAAAATAAGCAGCAATGTCAGGTTGAGTTTGTTCATGATTTTATTGATCATTTATTTACAGTACAAAACAAAATGCATGTGACAGGGGGAGCTCCGTGTTTCCAGGGAGGGTACCGGGTGTGTAGGTTGTGAAAGGTGTCCGAGGGCAACAAGGGGTACAAAGCCAATTAGGAGAGCACTTCCACATGACAAAGGGCGGGTGGCGCATGCAGTTTGGCGATGGCGTTCGGTAATGGTACTAATGATGGTGGCATTTTAGTGGATGGTAGTGGAAGAGATTATTAAGAAAGAAAATGAGAAACAAGTCGACTACTTACTGGAAAAGATGGAAGTTATTCACCAATCACCATTCTAGTCTAGTGGGGTATTTAAAAGAAAAAGATTACTAGCTGTATGTATTTTTCCATTTCTTTTACAGTAGCTCCTACAGCTACGTATAGTAAAAAAATTTATTTCTAGTCGAGTCCTTCAAGAATCAAGATGGTGACTAGACATTGAATTACAGTATGCATGTACACCCTCTTAGTCACATGTGACATGAAGATTTGACGTTTCACTTTTATTTTTTCGATTTATTACTGTAACACGGAGTACTACTAGTTTTTTTGTTTTGTTTTATACTCCTTTTAACTTCTACTCTTAATACGTTAACAAATTTATTTAATAAATAATTTTATCTAAATAATACGGAGTACGTATACAACAAACAATTCTGATGTGATTAAAGTTGGAAGACCAAAGTGATAAAGTCGTCGTATTTTCTAAATTTCTAAAACTAACGAAATGCATTCTAACTTGATATAATTAGAAAATAATTTTTTTTTTCAAACATAGTTCTTACGAATATGTTTAATTAATTAATACTTGAAAAAGTAATTGTACATTGGTTATAAATATAATATTTATTATAATTTATTATTCTTATTTATTTATGAAAATAAATAATTAAGTTGAGACAATTAAAATAGTGGATAATAAATATATAAAAGAATTTAGTACATGAAAATGTTTTTTTTTTTTTTTTTTAAACGGCGAAGAAGATGTATATAAATAATCAATAACTTCATCAAAACGATGAAAGTTATCTACCAAAAAGTACAATGGAACAAAAGGAAAAAACGAAATACAACATAAGTGCAATACTAGAAACAAAAGAACTATTGACAAAGTAGATACGGGTTTTGCTCCCAAACGTGTGCTTGAAGTCCATATACGAGCTTAAGATTAGAAGCCCAAAGAAACGCTTTAAGTTTAATATTCCGAACCACGATTGAACGACAAGTGAATTTCTTGTTGACAACAATATCGTTCCTTGATATCCAAATGGCCCATATAGTCGTCGGCCCGATCAATTTCCAAAATCTCGAAGCCTTTATGCCCATTCCATAGAACCAATCGAAAGAAAAATCTACAATGGAGCCCGGAATGACCAAACGAATGTTCCACCATCTAAATAAATCCATCCATATAGCCGACGACCATTTGCAATGAAGAAGTAAATGATCAACACCTTCAACATTGTTCATACACCAAATACATAAAATGGATTGATTAGGAGGCAAAATGTGTCTTCTTGATAATACCTCTTTGACGAGAATGCACTTTTTAATCGCAAGCCAATGGAAAATCATAACTTTGGAAGGAACATTATTACCCCAAACAACCTTAGGCCACACGGGATACGAAACATTGCTCGATTGAATCATAATGCGAACGGAATCCGCAACAGAGAAAGAGTCTGAGCATGCAGCAGCCCACTTAACCGAGTCAGGAACAGAAACAGTCAGCTTGAAACGCGATAAAAGAGCAGACAATTGACGAACTTTTAAAACGTTGAAAGATGATAAAGGTAGGGATAAGTTGAAGTCCCACCCCACCTGTTGTTCACGCATATCCAGGGGGTAACGAAATGATTTAACACATGCGGTTTTTTGGACACAAACAAAGAACAAAGATGGGAATTCATCTTTTATAATAAGCCCATCGACCCAAGTGTCGTACCAAAATAAAAAGCTTGACCCATCACCTAATACCCAATTCCAAACATTAGGGCCAACAATGCAATGAGCGGAATCAATACCTTGGAGGTTTATCAAGTCTTTCCAAATGGGAGAAATTTGAGAAGTGCTCAAAGACGAGACATTATTCATTAATTTACCACGAAAGGAAGGACCGAAAGAAGAAGCAGCGATGGCCTTCCATAAACAATGCTTATTTGAATTCAAACGAACCCACCATTTAGCTAGCATAGCTAAGTTTTTAATCCGAAGGGGAGTTATGCCTAATCCTCCCAAATCTTTAGGTAAACACACCGCTTCCCATTTTCACTAAACATGTTTTCTTTTTGAGACAATCGCCACCCCAAAGAAAGTTTCTTCTATACCTTTCAAGTTGTTTTAACACGGAAGAAGGAGCTTTGTAAATGGACATGTAATGAAGAGGTGTGACGACCCGAAAATTTTTGACCAAATTTAAACTTAATCTTTATATGTTTCCGACACGATAAGCAAAGTCTGTAATATTGATTCTCAAAATTTTTGAACTAATGTTATATATTCAGTTAACCTTTGACTATTGACCGACGATTCACGAACATCTATTTGTAAATAGATATATATATATATATATATACACACACACACACACACACCACACACACAATAAGTTGGAATATTAAGTATTCATAAATAACTTGCAATGCGTATTTGAAAACTGATTTATGTATATTAAATAAAGATATATACATATATATAATTTCAAGTTATTTAGTAAACGATAGTAACATTCGTTTATTGATTCGATTGATATTTAGATAAGTTAACTAAAACGTTTAAGATGAACAAGTAAAACACTATTTGTTACAGTAAAACACACTTTGCTACAGTAAAACACTATTTGCTACAGTAAAAAACGACTTTGCTACAGTAAAACACTATTTGCTACAGTAAAACACTATTTGCTACAGTACCCCCGATTTCCCTACAATAAAACACTATTTGCTACAGTAAACACTAATTGCTACAGTAAACACTATTTGCTACAGTAAATAAATATGTCGACAAACAAGAAAACAAAAACATATTGGGTGCGTACCAGCTGGTCATGCGATCGCATGGTAAATGGGCATGAAACCCATGCGATCGCATGGGGATCAATCTCAGCAAACATCTATAAAGCTCGCACATTTCTGCTTCGACACACACACACACATAAATTACTCTGTATTATATTTATATATTTATATTATTATTATTATTATTATTATTATAATTATAATTATTATTAAGATTAATATTATTATTAATCTTATTATTATTATCAGTAGTATTAATATTATTATTATTAGTATTATACATAAAATACTACGACGAAATACTGCTCAAATGATTTTAAACCGAGTTTTCAAATGAGTCAAAGCTAAGGAAACTATGGGTTATAGCTATGGAGGTTATGGGTAATGTTCATGGGTATTGTTCGCAAGTCAAACCTAGTGTTTATCATCTCCGTTGCGTCTACCTACTTTCCTACAATATTGAATCATAATATTGATACGTGAGCATTCATATCTTATCTTTTATACATTAATAGTGTATCCAGATCTAGTGCTCGAGTATATATGTTTATACATGCTTGTATGCTTTAATTTTGTCGTTAGATAGTTTATGATGAATCACGAATTTGATACATATGCTACTGATATAAAGTATATGATATGCATGTCGTTGGAAAGCTATCGAAAAATTAATAACTTTTCATTTATAAATCGCGTGATTTCGATGAACAGGTTAAAAGATATGGTCAACTGAATTATGTTTGACGTTAATTGAAATTGTGCTTGAAACTGTAAATTAATATTTAAACAACTTGTCTATGAGATTGATAAATTGGATTTTTAGATATTACTAATCGAATAAATGAATTTCTATATAAGGCACGTCTTGTAGCGACCCGACAAAATCGTCATTGACGGCGCCGTCTACTTAGGTCCCGTTACGTGGTCATAAGTCTTTAAAATGATGTTTGACCAAAAATATGTCGCATTCATTTCAAATGTAAAGATGTTTCAAGTTTACAAAAGTAGTTCAACGACTAGTTACATTACAACGTTTAACGTACAAATGAAACCTATGCGACACAATTTAAAAGTAAGTCAAAAGACGCTCCATGTATGCATGTATACTCGACATCCAAGCAAGTATCAAAATAGTGAGCGGAAGCATGTAACACGTATTGTTCAAGGACTTGAGAAAAACATAGAAAATCTGTCAACGAAAACGTTGGTGAAATCATAGGTTTAGTAAGTGAGTACGTAAGTAAGTAAGTTGAACCACAAGTTTAGTATAAGCCGATTATTCCAATCGTTTGAATTCCATAAATTTTGTTGTTTACCGAGCACCCAATTATCAAAGGTTAACTGTATCATTTACCTCAGCATAAAAGTGTTAGAACATACACCGCAACAGAATATATTTCATTCGCTTAACGGTAGCGACCCGTCCGAATGAGGGTTAGTCAAACCCGTATGGATCCACACAACATAGTCTCGCTTACCCCATGTGATGACCCGGAAAATTTTGACTTATTTAAACCAAATCTCTATATGATTTAATATTTTCGACATGATAGGCAATGAATTTTGACAAGTTTTAAAACTTTTAAAAATGATTTTTTTTATATATAACGGTTGACCACCCTGTTTGTCCAACGATTCACGAATGTCATAACATGTATTATATACATATTTTAATAAATATAAGAGTTTTCGATATATACGGAATCATGCGAATAATATTTATATACGAAATGATTAAAAATTTACTATTAAACGATGCTATTTCAAATTAAAATTTTTACGTATTAAGTCATTTTATTTTTATGATATAATTTTTGTAATTTTTTTTAAGAAACGAAGTTAAATTAATAATGTACAATTTGTAAAGCACAACGTACAATGTGTAGCTTAAATATTTGAATTTAAATTAATTCATTTACTATTCACATGAAAACGACATGATAGAAATTATTAATTATAAGTTACATAGAATACCCCTGAAGTATTTAATAAATACGACTTTTTAAAATTTTAATATTCGATTTACGTAATATTTAATATGTCGACGAGGTAACAAACAAATGCATGTGGGCTGGAAAAAGGAGCCATGCGATCGCATGGCCTCCCCTCACAATAACCATGCGATCGCATGGGATAAAAATCCTGGCCACATCTATATATTTCGACAGTCTTGGCTCGAGGGAAACACACACATAAAATTTATATTACTCCCTCTGTTATTTATTTTATTATCATATATTATTATTATTATTATTATTATTATTATTATCATATATTATCATATATTATTATTATTATTATTATTATTATTATTATTATTATTATTATTATTATTATTATTAAAGATTAATATTATTGTTAATCTTATTATCATTATTAGTATTATTACCATTTATACATAAAATACTACGACGAGGTTATGAGCATGTCACTTTCAAAATGGTTTTCAAGCGGGATAGAGCTAAGGAAATTATGGGTTATTGCCAAGGAGGTTATGGGTAATGTTTGGGGGTATATTTGTGAATCAAACCTAGTGTTTATCATCTCCGTTACATCTACATACTTTCCTACAATATTGAATCTCAATACTGATACGTTGAGATCTACGATTATTTGGTAATCCGAGTTTCGGTCACATTTTGGTGAACAACTTTATATGCTGCTAAGGTGAGTTTCATTTGCTCCCTTTTACTCTTTACATTTTTGGGCTGAGAATACATGCAAATGCTTTATTAATTGTTTTACAACATTTATATGCGTGAGTTTCATTTGCTCCCTTTTACTCTTTACATTTTTGGGCTGAGAATACATGCAAATGCTTTATTAATTGTTTTACAACATTTATATGCGTGAGTTTCATTTGCTCCCTTTTTAATTGCTTTTGCAATCTATATTTTTGGGCTGAGAATACATGCACTTTATTTTAAACGCAATGGATACAAGTACATACTAAATTCTACACTGAGTTTGAACCGAAAATCCCTTAGCTTTGGTAACTGTTAACTGCCAGTTATAAGAACTGGTGGGCGCGAGTAGTAGTATATGGATCCATAGGGCTTGATATCCCCGTCCGAGCTAGAGCACTAGCCTTTTAACGGACGTATGCTATTTGAGAAGCGTAGACGTTGGTTTGCGTGTATTATTAAGATGATTATACAAAGGGTACAAATTATATATACGTTAAGTTTAGTTACCAGGGTGCTCAATTTCGTAGAATATTTTGATAAACGTTTCTGGATTGAACAACTGAAATCTTGTGATCCACCTTTATTATGCGCAACATTAAAACTATGAACTCACCAACTTTTGTGTTGACACTTGTTAGCATGTTTATTCTCAGGTTCCCTAGAAGTCTTCCGCTGTTTGCTTATATGTTAGACAAGCTATGTGCATGGAGTCATACATGGCATATTTTTCAAGGAAACGTTGCATTCACCAAATCATCACCATGTATCTTATTTTGACTGCATTGTCAACGGAAGTATTATTGTAAATTATTATATTACGGTGATTGTCTATATGTAGAAATCATCAGATGTCGAAAACCTTTGATTTAAATATTCATTTATGGTGTGCCTTTTCAAAAGAATGCAATGTTTACAAAACGTATCATATAGAGGTCAAATACCTCGCAATGAAATCGATGAATGACGTGTTCGTCCAAGTGGATTTAGAGCGATCGTCACAGTTGGTATCAGAGCGTTGGTCCTAGTGAACCAGGTCTTGCATGAGTGTGTCTAACTGATACTTGTTAGGATGCATCAGTAAGTCTGGACTTCGACCGTGTCTGCATGTTAAAAGTTTTGCTTATCATTTCTTGTCGGAAATTACATGCTTATCATTCGTAAGTCTAGACACGTTTTACTGCATTGATTGCTAATGTGCGGAAAGTGGTATATGAATTTATCGTATGGAAAGTACCGGTTTTAAAGATTACACACACTAACGGGCAGTGTACCCGATCGTGTAGTAGTATAGATAATGGTAAAATCCGTGTATCGTTCCAAGGACAGTTATATGTGCAAATTAAGATTGTATGAACTAAATTGTGATTAAGCTAAAATAAAAGGAATCACACAAGTACAAGATATTGGGTTGCCCTTTAACGATGGGCAAATCAATAAAGGAATAAGTTTAAAGACAATAATTTTTGGTATTTTAGGTTTATGAAGATGAAAGATAGTTTTTATAACAAATAAAAGGAATATGCTCATCTAGACTTTTTACCCTCGATATTGAATGTAAGTTTTGATATTAAGGCCTGATTGAATAATTATGTGTGTAAGTTATCTAATAGGTTTACTAAGAGTTCTCTCGGAAAAACACGCAAACACAATAACAAGATCAAGGGTTCCCTTTTCACTATGGTTCTTGTATTTGTAATCAAACAACTATTATAAGCATGCTAATCGCCTAAATCGACCCGCCAAGAGTTCTCTTTAGCGAGTACTCAAACTAGAATTACTAAGCGAGGGTTCCCTATTACTTAGACCTTTTCGTTTGTGACTAGTTGATCAACAAGATCAAAGACTTGAATAACAATTGTCTTTGCGTTCGCTCTACACAATTCATTCCTATTTTGTTTAACCGTTTTAATCTAGTTTACCCCCTTGGTCCGGTTTAGCAAACAATCAATCTAAGACAAGTTGATTGTAAATCAATATGATACATCAATAAGCATGGTTCTTAATTCAAGCTTTAATCTATCACGCATAATACATTCAATCAATAAGATTACATTCAATACCTTGGTTATTAATCTAGACAAGCATAAAAGAGCTAGCTAACAATCATATTTAAAGACAATAACAAACTGGAAATAAAGATAGAATTCATTGAACTGAAAGAATCGACCTCTTGAAGCAATCTTGGATGATGATCCTGATGATTCTTGAATTTGGATTGGAATGATGGATTAGGTGATCCTAGATTACTCCAAGGATCACCTTGAATCGTCACCTAAGCTTCTGAAAATTCTGTTTCTGTACTCCCTGGTTCGTCCCCCTTTTAACTGATCTTCAATAATGAGGTTTTAAAGTGGAGAAAGTAGGTAAAAAGCACAAAAGTCGGCTGAAACCTACTACGGGACGGCGTCCTAAAAGGATGGACGGCGTCCCGTTTCATGGAGCAAGACGGCGTCCCATTTTCCCAGACGGCGTCCCAGTTTAAAGTTCAGGACGACGTCCCAAAACTCTAGACGGCGTCCCGGTTAAAAGGGCTGGACGGCGTCCCGAAGCCCTGAACGGTGTCCCATTGTGCTGGAAGTTACTGTTTCGATTTCTCTTGCAAATATCTTCCATACTTCTTCCATATTTCTTAATATCTTCCATATTTCTTCAGTTACACAATGATTCTAAAGTTAACTACAATACAATGAATTATACAAGGAGACTATACAAATACAAATGGAAAAACAATGAAAAAGACTTGATATTGCGACTAATGATATATCTATTTTGAGCAATATCAAAATCCCCCACACTTATCTCTTGCTTGTCCTCAAGCAAGTCTTGTTTTAAACACTCGAATACAAAACAAAAATATGAAACACACACACATTTATTGGATCACACATTTATTGGAATCACACTCACACAATATAGTACACAAGTCCACACTAATCACACGAAACACACACGTTCTTTTGGAACACAAAACTCACGCTATATGTTACACAATTGGAACACACACTCATTGAGTTACACACACAATATATGAAACACACGCACACATTTGGATTAATCGGGAGAGGTGAACTTCGTTGCAAGTATTGAAAATTTTGGATCCTTAGGGAAAAATGGATCTTAAGAAAACGTTTTATGATTTTGAAAATGTCATGCTAGTTTTTACACTAGACACGTTTTCCGGTTTTAACCTCAAATTCCGGTTGAGGGTAACTGAAAACCGAAGTCTCGGTCGGCGATTAGCAAGCTATCCGCCCCCATGATTGTAGTATCATGGAACTCTTAACCGGGCGCCCCCTGACGCGATATAAATATCGGTCTTTCATGACAATTTTGTACATTTAATATCAAGGGTTAAAACTGCGAAGACTAAGCTATCGCGCGGGACAGATCCTGCTCCAGCTTATACACCGTAATCGGTATTGCACTGGATAGCGACTTGGATTTACCCTACCAAGTTTATTTTCGGGTTTGAAAGTTCAAGACTTACCCTTCCCACTGTACCGTATATCGTGATATGATATTGGTATGAAATGACATAGTTTAGGAAGTATGCTATATCAAGTAAGACAAGAATTCAGAAGACTTTACTTCCTTCAAGGATGGACTAGATACATCCTTTAGGTTTAGTGACATTATTCTTTTTCCTTTCAAGCCAAAAGTACTTTAAACATTTTTCTTAATAAAATTTGGTGATAGTAATTCGAAAAGATTGGTAAAATCCCCCACACTTGGCTCTTTCGTTAAGACTTTTAGTTCAAAAATTTTAAAATTTCCCATTAAATTACGAAAATAAGCCAAGTTGAATACCCGCGAGAATTTATACCATCCCCCCACACTTAAGATTAAGTAATGCCCTCATTACTTAAAATCAGTAAAATTTAAATTTGAGAGGACAATAGTGTGAAAAGGAAGTTCGAAAAACCTATGTTCAAAAACCGGAGATCGTGGGATATAGGTGAGCGATGGCGCATCCTTCAGTCCTTGATCTTCATCACACAATTTCAAAGTTGATAGGTACCTTGCTGAATTTTAATGCTTGTGTCACTAAAACCTTGAAAAACCTCGTGCACTTTTATTAACGCGTCATGCACTCGACTCGACCCCAGAATTTAATGCCTAGTGGGGTTAAAGTCCCCCACACTTTATCGGACGAGACGTGAAGTCGGTGGAAAAAGTTCCACGAATCAAAATAGTGAGCCAATCATTTACACCTCGGGTGGTGTATATTATATGTGATAAATCCTTTTTCAGTTTCCCGAAAAAGGATGACCTAACCCGAGGGTTAACACATGACTCCCCTCCAAGTGCGGTTTTCAGTAACACTTTTATTCTTATTGGTGGATCTTGGTCAAATGGGTCTTTAAATATTGTATTCCCCAACTTGACATCCTCTGGAATAAGCATGGACCCGCTGTGAATCTCAACTATTGAGCGGGGCTCAATTTCCAGCTTCACTTCCTTTAATTCTTCAGTTGTAGGTTCATAACCATTAGCCATGAGAACGAGTAGCAAACCGTTTTCCTCCTTTAACACAATCTCATCTATATAACTAGAAGAGTAAGAATGTAACTCCGGGAAATCCTGCAAAAGCTCAGAAAGTGGATCTAAACGAGTACATTTTTCAACAACCAGTTCGTCTTGCAAAATAGATTGTGAAGTTACAAGTTGTGGAGCTAGACTGGATTCTGTCACATTTGAATTTTCCGGAAACAGAATCAACGGTGAATAATGATCGGTAGCATGTTGCATAGTGGGTAGGGGACTCGAATGTTTAACGTTCGGATTCATGCAACATTGCCAAGACCCATAAAAACACGGGCAGAAACCTTCGGCTATCATCCTTTCTTTCATAGACATGTTTTTAATGTTAACCACAACTTCATCTTCTTCTTTCTTTTGATACCCCTCGTTGGTAACACTAGGAGATAAATATAATTCGATTAGTTTTCTCCGTTCTACTCTCTTTCTCTCACCCATTGTCATATTCCTATGGTCAACCATTTTCCTGCAACTGACAAAAACAAGAAAAGAATAAAAGCACCGACACTAAACAGTGAAAGAAAAATAATAACAAAAAATTCTACAAAAAATGATAAAATCTAAGAAAATAATAATCACAACTTAGTCAACAATTCTTATCTTGACACAACTGTCCCCGGCAGCGGCGCCAAAAACTTGATGTGCGAAAAGTGGTATATGAATTTATCGTATGGAAAGTACCGGTTTTAAAGATTACACACACTAACGGGCAGTGTACCCGATCGTGTAGTAGTATAGATAATGGTAAAATCCGTGTATCGTTCCAAGGACAGTTATATGTGCAAATTAAGATTGTATGAACTAAATTGTGATTAAGCTAAAATAAAAGGAATCACACAAGTACAAGATATTGGGTTGCCCTTTAACGATGGGCAAATCAATAAAGGAATAAGTTTAAAGACAATAATTTTTGGTATTTTAGGTTTATGAAGATGAAAGATAGTTTTTATAACAAATAAAAGGAATATGCTCATCTAGACTTTTTACCCTCGATATTGAATGTAAGTTTTGATATTAAGGCCTGATTGAATAATTATGTGTGTAAGTTATCTAATAGGTTTACTAAGAGTTCTCTCGGAAAAACACGCAAACACAATAACAAGATCAAGGGTTCCCTTTTCACTATGGTTCTTGTATTTGTAATCAAACAACTATTATAAGCATGCTAATCGCCTAAATCGACCCGCCAAGAGTTCTCTTTAGCGAGTACTCAAACTAGAATTACTAAGCGAGGGTTCCCTATTACTTAGACCTTTTCGTTTGTGACTAGTTGATCAACAAGATCAAAGACTTGAATAACAATTGTCTTTGCGTTCGCTCTACACAATTCATTCCTATTTTGTTTAACCGTTTTAATCTAGTTTACCCCCTTGGTCCGGTTTAGCAAACAATCAATCTAAGACAAGTTGATTGTAAATCAATATGATACATCAACAAGAGTTCTCTTTATCAACAACATATCAATTAACTAGATACAAATGATTTTTAACATCAATAAGCATGGTTCTTAATTCAAGCTTTAATCTATCATGCATAATACATTCAATCAATAAGATTACATTTAACACCTTGGTTATTAATCTAGACAAGCATAAAAGAGCTAGCTAACAATCATATTTAAAGACAATAACAAACTGGAAATAAAGATAGAATTCATTGAACTGAAAGAATCGACCTCTTGAAGCAATCTTGGATGATGATCCTGATGATTCTTGAATTTGGATTGGAATGATGGATTAGGTGATCCTAGATTACTCCAAGGATCACCTTGAATCGTCACCTAAGCTTCTGAAAATTCTGTTTCTGTACTCCCTGGTTCGTCCCCCTTTTAACTGATCTTCAATAATGAGGTTTTAAAGTGGAGAAAGTAGGTAAAAAGCACAAAAGTCGGCTGAAACCTACTACGGGACGGCGTCCTAAAAGGATGGACGGCGTCCCATTTCATGGAGCAAGACGGCGTCCCATTTTCCCAGACGGCGTCCCAGTTTAAAGTTCAGGACGACGTCCCAAAACTCTAGACGGCGTCCTGGTTAAAAGGGCTGGACGGCGTCCCGAAGCCCTGAACGGCGTCCCATTGTGCTGGAAGTTACTGTTTCGATTTCTCTTGCAAATATCTTCCATACTTCTTCCATATTTCTTAATATCTTCCATATTTCTTCAGTTACACAATGATTCTAAAGTTAACTACAATACAATGAATTATACAAGGAGACTATACAAATACAAATGGAAAAACAATGAAAAAGACTTGATATTGCGACTAATGATATATCTATTTTGAGCAATATCAAAATCCCCCACACTTATCTCTTGCTTGTCCTCAAGCAAGTCTTGTTTTAAACACTCGAATACAAAACAAAAATATGAAACACACACACATTTATTGGATCACACATTTATTGGAATCACACTCACACAATATATGTAACATCCCGCGTTTTTCCGTTAAATTTTTTTTTTTTATATAATAATATCTTTCGTATTTAAATTCGTCGACTCCGTTGACGAACGTTCATAATATTCTCGTTATTTAATTATAACATCTCTCGTTAACTTGCGTTTTAAAAATATTCGATCGGTTAAATCCCGCACCCGCTTCTAAACTCGAGGGACTAAAATTGACACGGGGCAAACTAGTTGACTAGGTCAACTAGTCCACCCCAATCACCACCATTCAATCACCTCCATCTCTCTCTCTTTCTCTCTAGCAAGAACACACACACAAACACCCAATTCAATCATTCATCATCTAAATTCGATCTAGGAGGCTTACAACAAAACAAATTACATATTTGGAATCCTCTCTTCATCCTCTACAATTTGATACCAACTTCATCTCGTTTGGGTAATATTTCTAAAACTCTAGATTTCTCTAAATTCGTGTTTTTGACTTGAAATGGTGTTAGTTAGTGTCTATGGCTCGTGTCTAGCATGAATATATGAATTACTTGCTCGATTTGTTGTTTTGAGTAACTAGTTTGAACATTCGAAATGGGTTTGCTTAATCTTGCATTTTAGAAGATTAAATGTTGTTTGATTGTTAAAGTTCATGTTTTAATTGTGTTACT
This sequence comes from Rutidosis leptorrhynchoides, assembly GCF_046630445.1. Classification (NCBI taxonomy): domain Eukaryota; kingdom Viridiplantae; phylum Streptophyta; class Magnoliopsida; order Asterales; family Asteraceae; genus Rutidosis; species Rutidosis leptorrhynchoides. The sequence goes on along the minus strand of NC_092333.1, from coordinate 22,194,277 downwards.
AGTATCACTAGCTTCGTTTTGATGTGTAGGTTGATTTGTAAAACTTCATAAACTTGATTAGTGATTTTGGTGATTTTGGATTAGGGTTTGATAAGCTTTATATGAACTTTTGGTGCATCAAATGCTATGAATTGTTGTTGATAAGTGTTTAGTTGCAATGTGTGTTTGATTACCTTCGAAACGACATATCATACATGTAAATTGGTTGCCCGAATCATGAAATGCGTTTTTAGAACTTGAAACTTTGATTATGAACGTTTAATGCGGTTTGGGTTGTTGTAAGTGTTGAATTGCTTGATGAAATGTGTCTAGGTGTTTTCCTCGTCGAATTACCTTTCTAATGATATAGGTTATACGTTTTAAGTGTTTTCGGTGCATGAAATGTGTTATATTGTATTTTGGTTCGTGACTTGGACCATTTTTCTGCAAACTGCATGATTCCCATGTATTGCGCGCCGCGCATTTACCCGCGCGCCGCGCAGAATCAGAGATCCCAGATGTTTGCCTTCTTGGTTGAGTTCTGACCAGAAATTGCACTTGGGTGCGCGCCGCGCAACCCAGTGCGCGCCGCGCAAAAGCCCCAGGCCACTCTCTTTTGTTTTTAAATGTCACAAAAATGTTTCCGCTTAACTAAAACTCCGTTTAACATGAAACTTGACTATTAGGCTCTTATATGACTTCTCGTCTTGGGAAAATTGTCGGATACCCGACCCGACCCCGTTGACTTTGACTTTGACCGAGTTTGACTTTTAGTCAAACTTAACCAAACTTTTATGCAAATGTTCTAACATGCTTTTATACGTGATTCTTGCATGAAACTTGACAACATGATTCACATGCTATACTAATCGAGTCGTAACGAGCCATAGGACTAATTGAACACATTTCGCTCGACCTTGTGTCGTAACCGGTTAATTGATACAACTTACTTGTTTAGGTCAAGGCTAAGCGACTTTCATGCACACGTTTACTTTGTGAAGTACCTTTATACTCGTGCACTCGAGGTGAGATCATAGTCCAACCTTTTCAACAACTTTTTATACTTTTAAATTGTGGGCTGAGAAACATATACTTTGTTACATTTTGTACTACTTACTTTTATACTTTGAACACAAGTACAAGGAAAACAAACATTCCGCAGCGAGTTAGAACAAAAATCCTCAATTCGATTATCATTAGTTACACTTGCAGGGTGTAAGCGAGAACTTATATTGTGTGGCCATACGGGTTTGACAAACCCTCATTACGGACGGTTCGCTACCGTCTACGGATGAAATATATTTTCGAGAAACAGTGTATGTTCTAACACTATTGTGATGGGGTTCTATGGAAGAAAACGTTAAGTCTTGATAATTGGGTGCTCGCGAACAATACTTTTGGAATGCAAACGATTATGATAATCAACGTTATGGGAATACTAAATCTTGTGGTTCAAAAACAACGTTTATTACAAACACCTATGATTTCACCAACGTTTTTCGTTGACAGTTTTCTATATGTTTCTCAGGTTCATACTTGGCTTTTTGATATATGCTTCCGCGTTCACTCATACTTGCTTGGGGTCAAGCATACATGCATACACTCTGATTATTTGCTTGGAGTCAAGATACATACATACATACGCTAGTGATAGCACCTTTGGATTCAAACATATTGTTTACATACTTACGCTATTTATAGCAACTGTGTTTTTAAACTAATTATGTCGCAAGTTATTTCATTTATACTTTATGACTTTTGTAAACTTAGACTTGTTGTCGAACGGTTTTGTAAACTAAACTTGCAAGTCTTGTACCTTTCAAATGAATGCGACATAATTTTGGTCAAACGAGTCTCATATAGGGACTACGACCACGCAACGGGACCTAAGTTAACGGCGCCGTCAATAACGGTTTTGGTCGGGTCGTTACAGATGGTATCAGAGCGTTGGTTGTAGGGAACTAGGATGTGCATTAGTGTGTCTGACAGAGTCGTTAGGACGCATTAGTGAATCTAGACTACAACCGGATAGTTAATCATTGCATTCTGACATACATTTGCTATAGATAGCACTTACTTGACTACTTGTGCATTATACTTGAATCATTCTTAGGCAAACTTCTTAATGGTACCAAGTTTTCATCATACGAACTCGTATTCTGCAACTTTCTGGTAACACGCGTAAATTCAAGATTCATACCCGTAAGGATGACGACGACTTCATTAGTCACACTTGTTCGGGAACTCTGTCTCCCAGATTGTTATTCGCCACCGTTTCAACTTACTATCGGTGTCACACCGGTGTACCTTACTATCTACCACTTCTTGTTACTACCATCACTACTCTAGGTGAGTATCGTCATCGCTAATTATCACTACGGTTGCGTACTTTTTGTTATCATGATTCGTTACTCTTTTCGTGCCTAAGGGCATTATCGCTTGACTTGAACCGCAATGACGTGAACAATCATTTATACACTTCCCTCGGGGAATGCTTCTTTATAGTTGCACTAATTCTTTCGATTCAATACGAGTCACGTTAGAGACGTCGTTACACTTTGTTTATTTTAAACTTCACGATTACACGAACTTGAATCTATAGAGTGATGTGGGAATGGAGGTATGAGTTAGCGTAATATAACGACACTCGATCAACGTGGTTATATTACGGTAAGTCATACCAAAGTTCTAATGACACATGATGGTGGTTGGACTCGATCAACCTAATCACCACCATGTGCCATGTACATGACTTCATTTTTCTTGTTTGAACATCCGACAACTCCGAGAATATTGATAACAACCATACCGGGGACACACCTTCGATTTTTGTCGAACTATACTTATGCTTCCAAATGAATTACCGATTCCTTTCGACTTCAACCGTATGTTACACGTGTATACTATCTCGTCCTCGCACAGTCTTATTGATTAACTACAATATGCTTGTTATGCTCACATCGAGGCGGAAACTTCTCTCGCCTTACACTCGTACTTCCGTTTAAGGAAATCCTTTTATCTAAATTCTTAATGGAGAGAGAGACTCTTCACATTATACTAGTATTCGCCTCGAGGGTGAATAGTCATAACGAACGTTTTCGGAAACCGATAAATCTTTCGCGGCGCGAAATTCTTGAGAAACAAAAACTTGTTCAAAATATATCTTGTGGAGATATACTTCGTTTCGGATCGAGATCCTCGTTTCACTTCTAGATTTTGGAGTGCCTCACAAAAAGTCTCGGGACCCCGTTTAGACATGAGTACAACACATCAACCACAACCCGACGGACCGAACAAACATACGATTTAAGTCTTGAAAACCATAATACGAATTTGTATTACCAACTTCAAATTTACTTGAGAAAAGTATTTTCCTTTAACCGAATCCTCGTACTACAATGATTTTCATTCGAGTTTTAACGTCACTCCTTTTGAAACCACATGTGACCGGAAACGTCATTCTCCTTTGTCGAACCAAGTAAACGATGATCAATTCACCGGGGCCGAGGTTATTCATGAGCAACCGAGAAAATTTATTCATATTCAGGTAAAACCCTACGCGACTCGTAATCACCAAGAGCTACGCCGATGTTAGACGTAAACATTTCAAATTCCACGTGGGTAACCGCGTCACGTTAAGAGTCGCACCTTGGAAAGGTGCAATCCGTTTCGGGAAACGTAGGAAGCTAAATCCGCTATATTTCGATCCTTTAAATTCTTGGGGCGTTTTGGACCCGTCGCTAGCCGTTTAGACTTTTCCGACTCATTTTGGGTCTCCGTTTATCCTACATTCGATGTACCAACTCAAAGATGTGTTTTGCGAAACGAGAACTTGTTATCTCCTTTGATGAACTCGCTATCGACGATAACCCTCACTTCCTAGGAGGACCGGTTGAAACCATAAATCGTAAAAACCAAACCTTAATACAACGTAAAATCCCGACTATCCGAAATCGTGAAAATGTCCAAGGACGTATCCTCACTTACTTATAGCATTGACAACGAAAGGTCTCGAGCAAGAGACATCGACTATTACTTCCAACTAAATTTCGGGACGAAATTTCTTTTGAGGTGTGGATAATGTAACATCCCGCGTTTTTCCGTTAAATTTTTTTTTTTTTATATAATAATATCTTTCGTATTTAAATTCGTCGACTCCGTTGACGAACGTTCATAATATTCTCGTTATTTAATTATAACATCTCTCGTTAACTTGCGTTTTAAAAATATTCGATCGGTTAAATCCCGCACCCGCTTCTAAACTCGAGGGACTAAAATTGACACGGGGCAAACTAGTTGACTAGGTCAACTAGTCCACCCCAATCACCACCATTCAATCACCTCCATCTCTCTCTCTTTCTCTCTAGCAAGAACACACACACAAACACCCAATTCAATCATTCATCATCTAAATTCGATCTAGGAGGCTTACAACAAAACAAATTACATATTTGGAATCCTCTCTTCATCCTCTACAATTTGATACCAACTTCATCTCGTTTGGGTAATATTTCTAAAACTCTAGATTTCTCTAAATTCGTGTTTTTGACTTGAAATGGTGTTAGTTAGTGTCTATGGCTCGTGTCTAGCATGGATATATGAATTACTTGCTCGATTTGTTGTTTTGAGTAACTAGTTTGAACATTCGAAATGGGTTTGCTTAATCTTGCATTTTGGAAGATTAAATGTTGTTTGATTGTTAAAGTTCATGTTTTAATTGTGTTACTAGTATCACTAGCTTCGTTTTGATGTGTAGGTTGATTTGTAAAACTTCATAAACTTGATTAGTGATTTTGGTGATTTTGGATTAGGGTTTGATAAGCTTTATATGAACTTTTGGTGCATCAAATGCTATGAATTGTTGTTGATAAGTGTTTAGTTGCAATGTGTGTTTGATTACCTTCGAAACGGCATATCATACATGTAAATTGGTTGCCCGAATCATGAAATGCGTTTTTAGAACTTGAAACTTTGATTATGAACGTTTAATGCGGTTTGGGTTGTTGTAAGTGTTGAATTGCTTGATGAAATGTGTCTAGGTGTTTTCCTCGTCGAATTACCTTTCTAATGATATAGGTTATACGTTTTAAGTGTTTTCGGTGCATGAAATGTGTTATATTGTATTTTGGTTCGTGACTTGGACCATTTTTCTGCAAACTGCATGATTCCCAGGTATTGCGCGCCGCGCATTTACCCGCGCGCCGCGCAGAATCAGAGATCCCAGATGTTTGCCTTCTTGGTTGAGTTCTGACCAGAAATTGCACTTGGGTGCGCGCCGCGCAACCCAGTGCGCGCCGCGCAAAAGCCCCAGGCCACTCTCTTTTGTTTTTAAATGTCACAAAAATGTTTCCGCTTAACTAAAACTCCGTTTAACATGAAACTTGACTATTGGGCTCTTATATGACTTCTCGTCTTGGGAAAATTGTCGGATACCCGACCCGACCCCGTTGACTTTGACTTTGACCGAGTTTGACTTTTAGTCAAACTTAACCAAACTTTTATGCAAATGTTCTAACATGCTTTTATACGTGATTCTTGCATGAAACTTGACAACATGATTCACATGCTATACTAATCGAGTCGTAACGAGCCATAGGACTAATTGAACACATTTCGCTCGACCTTGTGTCGTAACCGGTTAATTGATACAACTTACTTGTTTAGGTCAAGGCTAAGCGACTTTCATGCACACGTTTACTTTGTGAAGTACCTTTATACTCGTGCACTCGAGGTGAGATCATAGTCCCACCTTTTCAACAACTTTTTATACTTTTAAATTGTGGGCTGAGAAACATATACTTTGTTACATTTTGTACTACTTACTTTTATACTTTGAACACAAGTACAAGGAAAACAAACATTCCACAGCGAGTTAGAACAAAAATCCTCAATTCGATTATCATTAGTTACACTTGCAGGGTGTAAGCGAGAACTTATATTGTGTGGCCATACGGGTTTGACAAACCCTCATTACGGACGGTTCGCTACCGTCTACGGATGAAATATATTTTCGAGAAACAGTGTATGTTCTAACACTATTGTGATGGGGTTCTATGGAAGGAAACGTTAAGTCTTGATAATTGGGTGCTCGCGAACAATACTTTTGGAATGCAAATGATTATGATAATCAACGTTATGGGAATACTAAATCTTGTGGTTCAAAAACAACGTTTATTACAAACACCTATGATTTCACCAACGTTTTTCGTTGACAGTTTTCTATATGTTTCTCAGGTTCATACTTGGCTTTTTGATATATGCTTCCGCGTTCACTCATACTTGCTTGGGGTCAAGCATACATGCATACACTCTGATTATTTGCTTGGAGTCAAGATACATACATACATACGCTAGTGATAGCACCTTTGGATTCAAACATATTGTTTACATACTTACGCTATTTATAGCAACTGTGTTTTTAAACTAATTATGTCGCAAGTTATTTCATTTATACTTTATGACTTTTGTAAACTTAGACTTGTTGTCGAACGGTTTTGTAAACTAAACTTGCAAGTCTTGTACCTTTCAAATGAATGCGACATAATTTTGGTCAAACGAGTCTCATATAGGGACTACGACCACGCAACGGGACCTAAGTTAACGGCGCCGTCAATAACGGTTTTGGTCGGGTCGTTACAATATAGTACACAAGTCCACACTAATCACACGAAACACACACGTTCTTTTGGAACACAAAACTCACGCTATATGTTACACAATTGGAACACACACTCATTGAGTTACACACACAATATATGAAACACACGCACACATTTGGATTAATCGGGAGAGGTGAACTTCGTTGCAAGTATTGAAAATTTTGGATCCTTAGGGAAAAATGGATCTTAAGAAAACGTTTTATGATTTTGAAAATGTCATGCTAGTTTTTACACTAGACACGTTTTCCGGTTTTAACCTCAAATTCCGGTTGAGGGTAACTGAAAACCGAAGTCTCGGTCGGCGATTAGCAAGCTATCCGCCCCCATGATTGTAGTATCATGGAACTCTTAACCGGGCGCCCCCTGACGCGATATAAATATCGGTCTTTCATGACAATTTTGTACATTTAATATCAAGGGTTAAAACTGCGAAGACTAAGCTATCGCGCGGGACAGATCCTGCTCCAGCTTATACACCGTAATCGGTCTTGCACTGGATAGCGACTTGGATTTACCCTACCAAGTTTATTTTCGGGTTTGAAAGTTCAAGACTTACCCTTCCCACTGTACCGTATATCGTGATATGATATTGGTATGAAATGACATAGTTTAGGAAGTATGCTATATCAAGTAAGACAAGAATTCGGAAGACTTTACTTCCTTCAAGGATGGACTAGATACATCCTTTAGGTTTAGTGACATTATTCTTTTTCCTTTCAAGCCAAAAGTACTTTAAACATTTTTCTTAATAAAATTTGGTGATAGTAATTCGAAAAGATTGGTAAAATCCCCCACACTTGGCTCTTTCGTTAAGACTTTTAGTTCAAAAATTTTAAAATTTCCCATTAAATTACGAAAATAAGCCAAGTTGAATACCCGCGAGAATTTATACCATCCCCCCACACTTAAGATTAAGTAATGCCCTCATTACTTAAAATCAGTAAAATTTAAATTTGAGAGGACAATAGTGTGAAAAGGAAGTTCGAAAAACCTATGTTCAAAAACCGGAGATCGTGGGATATAGGTGAGCGATGGCGCATCCTTCAGTCCTTGATCTTCATCACACAATTTCAAAGTTGATAGGTACCTTGCTGAATTTTAATGCTTGTGTCACTAAAACCTTGAAAAACCTCGTGCACTTTTATTAACGCGTCATGCACTCGACTCGACCCCAGAATTTAATGCCTAGTGGGGTTAAAGTCCCCCACACTTTATCGGACGAGACGTGAAGTCGGTGGAAAAAGTTCCACGAATCAAAATAGTGAGCCAATCATTTACACCTCGGGTGGTGTATATTATATGTGATAAATCCTTTTTCAGTTTCCCGAAAAAGGATGACCTAACCCGAGGGTTAACACATGACTCCCCTCCAAGTGCGGTTTTCAGTAACACTTTTATTCTTATTGGTGGATCTTGGTCAAATGGGTCTTTAAATATTGTATTCCCCAACTTGACATCCTCTGGAATAAGCATGGACCCGCTGTGAATCTCAACTATTGAGCGGGGCTCAATTTCCAGCTTCACTTCCTTTAATTCTTCAGTTGTAGGTTCATAACCATTAGCCATGAGAACGAGTAGCAAACCGTTTTCCTCCTTTAACACAATCTCATCTATATAACTAGAAGAGTAAGAATGTAACTCCGGGAAATCCTGCAAAAGCTCAGAAAGTGGATCTAAACGAGTACATTTTTCAACAACCAGTTCGTCTTGCAAAATAGATTGTGAAGTTACAAGTTGTGAAGCTAGACTGGATTCTGTCACATTTGAATTTTCCGGAAACAGAATCAACGGTGAATAATGATCGGTAGCATGTTGCATAGTGGGTAGGGGACTCGAATGTTTAACGTTCGGATTCATGCAACATTGCCAAGACCCATAAAAACACGGGCAGAAACCTTCGGCTATCATCCTTTCTTTCATAGACATGTTTTTAATGTTAACCACAACTTCATCTTCTTCTTTCTTTTGGTACCCCTCGTTGGTAACACTAGGAGATAAATATAATTCGATTAGTTTCCTCCATTCTACTCTCATTCTCTCACCCATTGTCATATTCCTATGGTCAACCATTTTCCTGCAACTGACAAAAACAAGAAAAGAATAAAAGCACCGACACTAAACAGTGAAAGAAAAATAATAACAAAAAATTCTACAAAAAATGATAAAATCTAAGAAAATAATAATCACAACTTAGTCAACAATTCTTATCTTGACACAACTGTCCCCGGCAGCGGCGCCAAAAACTTGATGTGCGGAAAGTGGTATATGAATTTATCGTATGGAAAGTACCGGTTTTAAAGATTACACACACTAACGGGCAGTGTACCCGATCGTGTAGTAGTATAGATAATGGTAAAATCCGTGTATCGTTCCAAGGACAGTTATATGTGCAAATTAAGATTGTATGAACTAAATTGTGATTAAGCTAAAATAAAAGGAATCACACAAGTACAAGATATTGGGTTGCCCTTTAACGATGGGCAAATCAATAAAGGAATAAGTTTAAAGACAATAATTTTTGGTATTTTAGGTTTATGAAGATGAAAGATAGTTTTTATAACAAATAAAAGGAATATGCTCATCTAGACTTTTTACCCTCGATATTGAATGTAAGTTTTGATATTAAGGCCTGATTGAATAATTATGTGTGTAAGTTATCTAATAGGTTTACTAAGAGTTCTCTCGGAAAAACACGCAAACACAATAACAAGATCAAGGGTTCCCTTTTCACTATGGTTCTTGTATTTGTAATCAAACAACTATTATAAGCATGCTAATCGCCTAAATCGACCCGCCAAGAGTTCTCTTTAGCGAGTACTCAAACTAGAATTACTAAGCGAGGGTTCCCTATTACTTAGACCTTTTCGTTTGTGACTAGTTGATCAACAAGATCAAAGACTTGAATAACAATTGTCTTTGCGTTCGCTCTACACAATTCATTCCTATTTTGTTTAACCGTTTTAATCTAGTTTACCCCCTTGGTCCGGTTTAGCAAACAATCAATCTAAGACAAGTTGATTGTAAATCAATATGATACATCAACAAGAGTTCTCTTTATCAACAACATATCAATTAACTAGATACAAATGATTTTTAACAGCAATAAGCATGGTTCTTAATTCAAGCTTTAATCTATCACGCATAATACATTCAATCAATAAGATTACATTCAACACCTTGGTTATTAATCTAGACAAGCATAAAAGAGCTAGCTAACAATCATATTTAAAGACAATAACAAACTGGAAATAAAGATAGAATTCATTGAACTGAAAGTATCGACCTCTTGAAGCAATCTTGGATGATGATCCTGATGATTCTTGAATTTGGATTGGAATGATGGATTAGGTGATCCTGGATTACTCCAAGGATCACCTTGAATCGTCACCTAAGCTTCTGAAAATTCTGTTTCTGTACTCCCTGGTTCGTCCCCCTTTTAACTGATCTTCAATAATGAGGTTTTAAAGTGGAGAAAGTAGGTAAAAAGCACAAAAGTCGGCTGAAACCTACTACGGGACGGCGTCTTAAAAGGATGGACGGCGTCCCGTTTCATGGAGCAAGACGGCGTCCCATTTTCCCAGACGGCGTCCCAGTTTAAAGTTCAGGACGACGTCCCAAAACTCTAGACGGCGTCCCGGTTAAAAGGGCTGGACGGCGTCCCGAAGCCCTGAACGGCGTCCCATTGTGCTGGAAGTTACTGTTTCGATTTCTCTTGCAAATATCTTCCATACTTCTTCCATATTTCTTAATATCTTCCATATTTCTTCAGTTACACAATGATTCTAAAGTTAACTACAATACAATGAATTATACAAGGAGACTATACAAATACAAATGGAAAAACAATGAAAAAGACTTGATATTGCGACTAATGATATATCTATTTTGAGCAATATCAATTGCATGAATAGTGTATAGACAAAATTCATATCTTAGCGTATCTGTTACTATAAACTTTGAGTGCCATCTTCCGAAAATTTCTCCATAATTTACGGAATTTTGGTATTATATATACATATGTAAATTATGTATGGAAGAGTACCAAACTAAATTCTATAATCTAATTCATATCAAAAATTATCTCCCTAATTATACAAGATGGATCCCGTATCTAGTTCAAATTCCTTAAACTCTGACAGCTATTCCGATATGGATATTCACCTGAATTCCGAAGACATTGTAACCGGAATGGATCAACCAATTAGCCATCATCTATTCTGGATGAATTGGGGATGGGTTCGTAGTCTACTTAATTATTGGAGACAAGAAAAAGGCGATCCCTTCCATCCACCACATTGCCCTCTTGGCGAAGAACCTGAAGCACTTACCGGCGAACCTGTTCGTAATACCATTTTCTCTCTCATCTCCAGAATATCTCGTCATGATCATATACTCTCTCAAATTCTGGATCTTATTCATCCGCTCGTCCGAACCGCCAATCATCCCGGTGTAGTAGAAGAAGTCAACGAGCTTCGCGCTCGGGTAGTGGCTTTGGAGAATACGGTGCAAAGGTTACAAGCACCAGCATCATCACCGGCATCAACAGTACCATCGACAACAACACCAACAGTACTATTACCACCACCAACAACATCCACATCGCAAACCTCAACTTCACAATCTGTTCCACGAGCATCAACGTCATACGCACAGTAGTTACTAAGAAATACCAGCAACAATAACCGATGAAGTATTAACTCATTTTCCCTGAAGAAATTTTAAGTATATTTAGTATATATGAATTTTGAAATCAAAATAAATCTTTTTGTACTAAGCTATTACGTGTGAAACTTAACTGGTAGGTACTACTCGGTTAGTTCATATTACTAATATGCAATGATGTACATCCTTCCTTAACAACTTAACCATTGTTAACTACAATCTCTGTTTCAACCCAATGAATTCCATTTCATAATAAACCAAGTGTATTATTCAATTACATAATTGATTTTACATTTTCATTTTCGATATACTCGAAACTTTCCAGAAAATATCATTTGTTCCTTGCGAAGTTAGCAAGAGTTCCATAAGCACCAACATGATTTACTGAGGAAATATCAATAAAACTGAATAACGAAGTATTGATTACATTAGTAAAATACTCCACGAAGATTATGAAATCTTTAATGTTTTAGAGATTATTCATTTCTAATCCAGCCAAAAATTAAATGATCTTAATATGATATTAACTCATTAAATCTGTGTTACATCTGAAGAAAATATACATACATATATTTTCATAAAGACGGTAATAAAAATTCTTTTGTACAAAATATTACTTGTGAAATCTTTAACGGGTAGGTAATACTCGGGAAATATATAAGTTCACAATTAATATGTTACACTGTACATTCTTTAACTTTGATTCAAAAATTATTAACAATGCTCACAACGATATACAATCATTTTCATACAAATTCAATTACATATTCTGATATTGATAGATCAGAATCCAAGTCATAACTCTGAACCGGTGAAATCATTCTTAGATCTCTACATCTTTCAAAGCTATACTTTGACTTCAAAAATGTGAAAGATCCTTTAGCATTGTTATTACTGAAAATAATATTGCAATCCATTTTCAAAGTATCCAGTTTTACCACACTTTCAACCAGTCAACTTCGACTTTTTAGATTAACCTTATTATAACCTTGACATATACGTTCTTGTTACTGGGGAACCTTTCATGTTCCACCACATTAGCAGTAAATTTACCAACAACTTCATTGATCTGTGACCTTCCGAAAAATCATTATACTCATTGAAACCCCATCATGTACTCACCTACATCTTGTAACAATAATTGCTATACCAACTACCGAGAATTAGCAATCAGTATTTCGAATTTTGCAGCAATTCTACGCCAACAGTTATATATATACATATAATGTATATCTTATAAACTTACATACTTCGAATGTGAAGTTTCTGAAAAACACCCCAAACTACGAAACTAGTTCTCCGAATTTTGGAAAAATGCTGATGAAATAGCAAAAACTGTAAACGACCTTAACAGTCAAAAGTTTGATGATAAAGAATAGTATGGTGGTAAAGCTGAGAAAAAGAGAAGGTTTGGAACTGGAAAACGGATTGAGCAGACCATGAAGGAGGCTGTGGACAAATCACAAAAACGAAATCTACCTTCAAAGAATACAAATGATTCAGTGTCTGCTGAAATCCTTAGCAAATACCTTGCTCCTTACTCTAAAACCTTTACGGACAATATTCTTCATCATCATCTTATCTTGAATATTCTATGATATCATCGTATCTTCCATTATAAATATCCTCCATATTTCTGAAGATATTTTTTATAACCATTCTTATCTAAAATCATTCATCTCTTCGCGCTATCAGTGTTACATCATAAAAGAAACTATTTTAGTTTCTAAAATCTGAAAAATTCGAAAAATAGACGTTTTGAAGTAATGTTGGGAATTGAAGCATGAGTTAGTATAATATAATGACACTTGATCAACGTGATTATATTACAGTAAGTCATGCTGAGTTTCTAATGGAACGTGATAAAGGTTCACAGATCCCACCCTCATCATGAACCATGTTACATAACTCTTTCATTCTATATAATCTCTAAATATATCAAGAAAATATATTTTTTGATGATTCGGTCTTTTCCGGATATTCTGGTAATTTGACAAATCAAAATCGTGCCATTACGATTACCTTCTCAGAACATTAACTATGTTCATCCAAAACTCCATACCTACGAATTCTGGACCATTATTCGCTTGACTTAAGGTCGGGAAGAGAAAACAAAAGCATGAAGCTCCGAAATATAATGGAGAATATAAAGCCCGATAACAACCTCGAAATTACAAACCGTATATATCAATGCGTATAGCAATATAAAGACAAGGGAGAATGAAAAACACTATAACCCCAAGGTAATGGTAGAAGAAAATAACTTCCTCTGGTGGTAGATGAAAAAGAAGAATGACAGATATAAAAGTTAGGAGTATATCAAGAATCAGAACAGGATTAAGCATTTCACAATCTTTTGGAAGTATGAAATAAGGAAGAAGATGTAGGAGTGGTGAAAATAATGAAACGGAAGTGGTTAATTTATAGCGAAATATCAGACATAGCAATCGAGGCAGATTACGCATTTAATCAAAGGAAATCCTAATTTCCGAAATTACCGAAGAATCAAATCTTATTTAGATTATGAAGATTTTCTATTCTTTAAATTCCGAAAATCAATCGTTACTACGTCAAGAGATAAGACGCATCTCTATTCTCCATTTCACTATTTTACGATAAATTCCCTCATAAGCTTCGAGTAATTGGATTGTTTTATCCATATTATTCAACGGTGATAGAAATTCTATTTATCAACTCATATTCATCATAAAAACATTTTTATTGTTAACCATGACGACCTCACTCAAATTTCGGGACGAAATTTCTTTAACGGGGAGGTACTGTGATGACCCGGAAAATTTTGACTTATTTAAACCAATTCTCTATATGATTTAATATTTTCGACATGATAGGCAATGAATTTTGACAAGTTTTAAAACTTTTAAAAATGATTTTTTTTATATATAACGGTTGACCACCCTGTTTGTCCAACGATTCACGAATGTCATAACATGTATTATATACATATTTTAATAAATATAAGAGTTTTCGATATATACGGAATCATGCGAATAATATTTATATACGAAATGATTAAAAATTTACTATTAAACGATGCTATTTCAAATTAAAAATTTTACGTATTAAGTCATTTTATTTTTATGATATAATTTTTGTAATTTTTTTTAAGAAACGAAGTTAAATTAATAATGTACAATTTGTAAAGCACAACGTACAATGTGTAGCTTAAATATTTGAATTTAAATTAATTCATTTACTATTCACATGAAAACGACATGATAGAAATTATTAATTATAAGTTACATAGAATACCCCTGAAGTATTTAATAAATACGACTTTTTAAAATTTTAATATTCGATTTACGTAATATTTAATATGTCGACGAGGTAACAAACAAATGCATGTGGGCTGGAAAAAGGAGCCATGCGATCGCATGGCCTCCCCTCACAATAACCATGCGATCGCATGGGATAAAAATCCTGGCCACATCTATATATTTCGACAGTCTTGGCTCGAGGGAAACACACACATAAAATTTATATTACTCCCTCTGTTATTTATTTTATTATCATATATTATCATATATTATTATTATTATTATTATTATTATTATTATTATTATTATTATTATTATTATTATTATTATTATTATTATTAAAGATTAATATTATTGTTAATCTTATTATCATTATTAGTATTATTACCATTTATACATAAAATACTACGACGAGGTTATGAGCATGTCACTTTCAAAATGGTTTTCAAGCGGGATAGAGCTAAGGAAATTATGGGTTATTGCCAAGGAGGTTATGGGTAATGTTCGGGGGTATATTTGTGAATCAAACCTAGTGTTTATCATCTCCGTTACATCTACATACTTTCCTACAATATTGAATCTCAATACTGATACGTTGAGATCTACGATTATTTGGTAATCCGAGTTTCGGTCACATTTTGGTGAACAACTTTATATGCTGCTAAGGTGAGTTTCATTTGCTCCCTTTTACTCTTTACATTTTTGGGCTGAGAATACATGCAAATGCTTTATTAATTGTTTTACAACATTTATATGCGTGAGTTTCATTTGCTCCCTTTTACTCTTTACATTTTTGGGCTGAGAATACATGCAAATGCTTTATTAATTGTTTTACAACATTTATATGCGTGAGTTTCATTTGCTCCCTTTTTAATTGCTTTTGCAATCTATATTTTTGGGCTGAGAATACATGCACTTTATTTTAAACGCAATGGATACAAGTACATACTAAATTCTACACTGAGTTTGAACCGAAAATCCCTTAGCTTTGGTAACTGTTAACTGCCAGTTATAAGAACTGGTGGGCGCGAGTAGTAGTATATGGATCCATAGGGCTTGATATCCCCATCCGAGCTAGAGCACTAGCCTTTTAACGGACGTATGATATTTGAGAAGCGTAGACGTTGGTTTGCGTGTATTATTAAGATGATTATACAAAGGGTACAAATTATATATACGTTAAGTTTAGTTACCAGGGTGCTCAATTTCGTAGAATATTTTGATAAACGTTTCTGGATTGAACAACTGAAATCTTGTGATCCACCTTTATTATGCGCAACATTAAAACTATGAACTCACCAACTTTTGTGTTGACACTTGTTAGCATGTTTATTCTCAGGTTCCCTAGAAGTCTTCCGCTGTTTGCTTATATGTTAGACAAGCTATGTGCATGGAGTCATACATGGCATATTTTTCAAGGAAACGTTGCATTCACCAAATCATCACCATGTATCTTATTTTGACTGCATTGTCAACGGAAGTATTATTGTAAATTATTATATTACGGTGATTGTCTATATGTAGAAATCATCAGATGTCGAAAACCTTTGATTTAAATATTCATTTATGGTGTGCCTTTTCAAAAGAATGCAATGTTTACAAAACGTATCATATAGAGGTCAAATACCTCGCAATGAAATCGATGAATGACGTGTTCGTCCAAGTGGATTTAGAGCGATCGTCACACCCCATCAGGTGTAACTAATGATAACTGAATTGAGGGTTTTCGTTCAAACTCGTCTGTATCTTTGTATTCGTATTTGTGTTCAAAGAATAAAAGTATGAAAAGTATATATACATATGAAATGTATATAAGTATGTAATGCATATGTTTCTCAGCCCACGATTTAAAAGTATAAAAGTTGTTGAAAAGGTGGGACTATGATCTCACCTCGAGTACAAGAGTATAAAAGTACTTCACAAGTAAACGTGTGCAAGAACGAATGCTAGTCTTGACCTAAACAATAGGTTGTATCAATAACGGTAAACACGATTGGTCAAAGTTGTTCAATTAGTCCTATGGCTCGTTACGGCTCGATTAATATAGCATGTGAATCAAATTGTCAAGTTTCATGAAAAAATCAAATATACAAGAAGATTAGAACGGTTTAAACAAGTATTGGTTAAGTTTGGACAAAAGTCAACTTTGGTCAAGTCAAAGTCAACGAAAAAGTCAACACGTTCGGGTCGGGTCCCGAACTATTTTTCTGAGGTTTTTAATCATATATAAGCATGTTGGCCAAGTTTCATGTTAATCGGAGGTGCGTAGCATATTTAGAATTAAACGAAAAAGTGAAAATTTGGACAGCCGGGTTTGGAGCGCCGCTCCATGTGTCTGTTCAGCAATTCTGGCAGTTTTAACACTTAATGCACGAATCCAACTTCAAACAATCATAATTAATGAACCGTAAACATTCAAAATATGTATCTTATATCGTTGGAAAGGTAATTTAACGAGGAATACAACTAAACATATTTCATCAATCAAATCCATCATTAACAACAATGAAAATCTCAATAAATGATCATTATTTAACGTTTTAAGCTCAAAAATGCAAACGGTGATTCAGGAATCCAATTTACGCATACGATACGCCATTTCAAAGGTAATTAAACATACATTGCAACTAAACACTTACTAACAACATGTTATAGCATTTAATGTATCAAAAGTTTATTTCAAAGTTCATCAAGCCCTAACCAAAATCAAGAATTCAATCATTTTGTAAATGGAGCTTTTCTAAATCAACCTACACATCAAAATGAAGCTAATGATGCTAGTAACACATTTAACACATGAACTTTAACATTTAAACAATATTTAATCATCCAAAATTCAAGATTAAGCACACCCATTTTTCATATTCAAGCTAGTTACTCAAAACAACAAATCGAGCAAACCGAACACATATTCATGTTAGACTTGAGCCATAGACACTAATTAACACTTTTATAAGTCAAAAACATCAAGAACAAGAAATCTAGTGTTTTTAGAAAGTTACCCAAACGAGATGAAGTCGGTATGAAATCGAAGAGGAAGATGCAAGGATCCCGAATATGTAATTTGTTTTGATGTTTGTTTGCTAGATTTGAAATGGATGATGAATTAGTGGAATGGGTGTTTGAGAGTAAAAATAGTAGTAGTGAAAGAGGAGGTGATGAAATGAATGAGTGGTGGTGGTGGTGGTGGGTGACTAGTCAACCAAGTTTGGCCAAGTGCCAAGATTAGTCCCTCAAGTTTGTAGTCGGGTGCGGGAATTAACCAACGAGTTATTTTGAAATACACGAGAGTAAACGGGAGATGTTAAAATTAAATAACACGAATATTAGGAATGCTAATTAATGGAAGATACGAATCCAGATACGAATGCATTATAAAAATAAAAAGACGGGCGTTAAAATAATTTAACGGAAAAATGCGGGATGTTACATTACCCACACCTTAAAAGAAATTTCGTCCCGAAATTTAGTTGGAAGTAATAGTCGATGTCTCTTCCTCGAGACCTTGCGTTGTAAATTCTACAGATGAGTGAAGGTACATTTTTGGTCACTCCCACGAACTTTGACAGCCGAGATTTTACGTTGTCTTAAGGTTTAGTTTTACGATCCATAATTTCAACAGGTTCTCCCATGAAGTGGAGTTTGTCATCAATAGTTTGCTCATCTAAAAGGAATAACAAGCTCCTGTTCCGCAGGACACTTCTCAAAGTTTGATACATGGAATGTAGGATAGACGGGAACCTAACTGAGTCGGAGGATCTAAACGGTATGTAGCGGGTCCATTACGCCCCAAGACTTCAAAAGGATCAATATTCCCGAAACGGATTACACCTTCCCATGGTGCGGTTTCTCATTATTACGCGGTCGTCCTTTTCAGACTTGAACGATCTTAATGGTTATTTCTTGAGTGAGTTCGGATCCGGCGATTTGCTTGTCACCTACTTCGGTCTAACGAAAAGGAGAATGACATTGCGGTCATATAAAGCTTCGAAAAGTGCAGCGTTAATACACGAGTTGTAACTACTGTGATAAGAGGGAAATAACTAAAGGCAACAATACATGTTTGTAACAAGTCTTTCTAAGATTTGAATCGTACGTTTGCTTGGTCCGTCGGTGTATGGATGATACGCGGTACTCATGTTTAAACGTGTTCCTAAGGCTTCTTGTAATACTAGGAGTGAAACGAGTATTGTGATCCGAGATAATTAACAATGGTACACCGTGTTGGAATAGAATTCTTTAAGATGTGTCTGAACAAGTTAGTTAGGGCTCGAAAACATTTGTTGAAACAAGTTTCTTATCGGCTACTGAAAACGTTCGTCAGGGCTATTCACCCTCGTGGTGAATACTAGTAATGCGTGAAGATTCTCTCTCTCCACTGAGAATTTAGATAAAAGGTTTTCTTACTCGGAAGTACGAGCACAAAAAGATAGGAGTGAAATGAGAATTTAGAATAGGATGAGTTTACATCTTGATGTAGCCATATCGCACATCTTGTGACCAAATGTTGAGACTTGGTGGGAACGAGATAGTACACGTAGTTGTATAGTTCGGAGTTGAGTAGTAGTTTGCCGTAAATCAGAAGCATAAGGACGATAAGTCGAAGAAGAAAGGGGTATCCTTGGATTGTGTGTTATCTTGGGTCCCAGTAATATCAGACGGAAATAGTGAAATAACAGAGTTATGTATCGTGGTACGTGGTGATGAGAAGATTGATCGGATCCATAATTAAGTATTCAAATTCTTCGTGTAAAGTAACGAATTTCAGTTTCCTTGATTTCGAGTCGAGAGAGTATGCGTTTCAGGCATTCACGTAGAAATATCTCCATATTTGAGTTCCATCTTGCGCTACACGAATTTAGCTAGTAAGGTTGGTGTGGATAATTACGTTCGAGGTTCGGATACAGAGAGATTTAAGGACGAGCGATACGAAAAAAGTCAGAAATGAGTCTCCGGTAACAACCGGCGAGATCCAAAATTTTACGAATACAAGTCGGAGTCGTGAGGGTTTCTCGATTACGTCGGGCTTTTATCTTTGCGGGATTTGTTTTAATACTTTGACCACTAACAATATGGTTTAGGAATTGGACTTCGTTTAACCAAAATTCTCACTTGGAGGATTCGGCATAGAGTTGCTCTTTTCTCAAGAGTTCGAGCGTAGGACGGAGATGTTGTTTGTTTTCTTCTTCGTTTGATTTGAATAGGTTAAGACATCACCTATGAATACGATAACGGGTTTGTCTAGATGAGTTTGCATACGTGGTTCAGGAGGTCCATGAATACAGACGGAGCCTTAGATAAACTGAATGGTCACTAAAAGAAATTCATAACTATCGTAACGAGTTCGGAAAATGGTTTTGGAGACATATTATGCCTTAACCCTCGATTGATGATAACCGGAATGGAGGTTGATTTGGAATACCCACGAGATCCTTGTAATTGATCAGGAGGTCATCGATACGGGGAAGAGGATATCGGTTCTTAACCGGAAATTATTTAGTTCACGATAATCTATGCATAATTGTATGGAAACATTTCTTCTTAACGAATAGGTTTTGGGCTCCCTAGTTCTATAGGTATCAAGTCAGTTTCAAATTCCTTACTCCAAAAGTTTAACGTACACCCTCCGATATGGTTCAGCCTGAAGGTTTTGTCGATCCGAAACATCCTAACAAAGTATGTAAGTTAAAGAAGTCAATCTACGGATTGAAACAAGCATCTAGAATGTGGAATCATCGTTTTAATGAGGAAGCCAAGAAATTTGGCTTCATTAAAAATGGTGATGAAGCTTGTGTATATAAGAAAGCTAGTGGGAGCACTATCATGTTCCTTGTATTATATGTGGATGATATATTGTTATTTGGAAACGATATTTCGACAATGCAAGGTGTTAAGACTTGGCTAAAAAGCTGCTTCTCCATTAAGGACCTTGAAGAAGCACAATACATTTTGGGGATTAGGATCTACAGGGATAGATCTAAGAAACTGATAGGTTTGAATCAAAGTGCATACATTGAAAAGATCTTGAAAAGGTTTAAGATGGAGAACTCTAAGAAAGGTTTGGTACCTATTCAAAGAGGAACGCTCCTTAGTTCATCTCAGTGCCCCACCACGAAAGATGAACAAGAGAGAATGAAGAAAGTCCCGTACGCATCTGCTATTGGGTCAATCATGTATGCAATGATATGCACTAGACCGGATGTGTCATGCGCTCTTAGCTTGACAAGTAGATACCAGAATAACCCAGGAAACAGTCATTGGATTGCTGTTAAAAGTATATTGAAATACCTTAGGAGGACTAAGGATATGTTTCTTATATACGGGTCTGGTGAGGAGGAACTCGCTGTAAAAGGTTACGTGGACGCGAGTTTCTAAACTGATCGTGATGATTCTCGATCACAATCCGGTTATGTCTTCACATTAAATGGATGTGCGGTCTCTTGGAAGAGTTCAAAACAGGATGTTGTTGCATTATCCACTACAGAGTCGGAGTACATTGCCGCCTCATTGGCAGCTCAGGAAGCTGCATGGATGAAGAAATTCATCGACGACTTAGGAGTAGTCCCTTCCATTCAGGACCCTCTTGAGATCTTTTGTGACAATGAGGGTGCGATTGCTCAAATCAAGGAACCTCGTGCTCACCAAAAGACCCGTCACATTGAGCGGAGATTCAACTACATAAGGGATGAAGTTGAAAAGGGAAAGATATGTATTCGCAAAGTTCACACAGATCTTAATATAGCGGATCCACTCACGAAGCTCTTACATGGTGCAAAACATCAAGGGCATGTTAGTGCATTAGGGCTTCGATATTCTAGTGATTGGTCATGATCTGTTTTAAGTATTGTAACGGAACAAAATTGTTCAAACTCATTAATATAATTATGGTATTAATTTATTTTGAGTTATGTTCCTATTTTGCATATTTTATCCATGAATAAGTAATTATTCTAAATTTCGTAGTCGATCACATTTGTGGGAGCAAATGTGAGGTTTAGACTATTATGAACTTGGATTGGTATACATTCACGGACTGAATGTGGGGCAAGGTTGCTACCAAGGTTCATAGATATTTGTGGGATACAAATATTGGAAGACCCGCTCTCAAGATTCACTAAATGGAACCTTTGTGGTTGATCACATGTAATCTTGAGTAGAGGCGAATATCATTGTATCCTCTGACCTGAGATACATATTGGGTTCAGATATTTGCCAAGTATTGTGCCTTGATTCTTTCCTTCGCTATTCTGAAATATGGTAGTTCATAAGGAGGAGCTCAGGTATAATGCAAGGTATATATTTAGGACATATGTAGTCAAGATGGAATTTGTCCCTCTTATTCGTTAAGAGTCGGATGTCTAAGGCCTGATAAAGTTGAATCTAGAAGAGAGTGATCACTCTGTGTCTCTTGGATTTAACATGACATCTAGGACGAAAGGATATAATGAAAAGATTCACCTAATCATATTCGAGATAGGAACTCGAAAGGGATGATGTTATTGAATGGCACAATGTCATAACATATTGGGGGTGATGGACGGTCGTTAGGTGGTATCCATCACTTGCATTAATTTCTTATGTTTCTCGTGCAAGTGGGAGATTGATGGTATTTCATATGCCCGAGAGTCATATTAAATTAATGTGGCCAACATGTTATGATCTAAGTCGGGTCATACCCAATAACAAGCTTACCAACACCTTATACGTATTTGATCTTGACGATTGGATCATTAAACAAATACGCGACACTTGGATTTTAGAAAATCGGGTTACTAAAATATTATCACTTGAGATAAATTATTTGGATAATTTATATATAATTGTTTATAGGTTTAAATGATTATATTGTGTTATATTTTATAAAAGGTTTTATAAAATGTATAAGTAACAAAATAATACATAAGTTTATAATAAGTTTATAAACTTTTATAAACTTACAAGTATTATTATATAAGATCATGTGTGTGCAGAATTTTGTGTCTCCAAGAATGATAAACACATGCTCTTTTGTTGCTTTCCATGTACACACTCCTTAAGGACATGCAAGGTTCCTTTTAACCAAGGTTTGACTCATGCTTACAAGTGATAAGGGCTCATAAAAACTGCAATATTCAGCTCCCAATTACCTATTCTGGCCGAACTGTTTATAGCACAAAAGGGAGTAGATTTTGCTTGTATAAACAAGTGATTAAGTGTCCTAAATCCTAACAAAATCAAAGGTGGTGTTGGTGCATCAAAAGCTTGGGGTATTACACACTTGAGGCTTCAAGTTAGAGGCTTTATTCCATCATCTTCTTCATCAACATTGCTGTCCAAATTCAGCTTTCCACTCATCTTAGAGGAGGTACAATTTACTTCCTTTGTTGTTATATGTAAGCATTATTTCATGACTTGATAACTATATGGAATTCATCTAATATGGTTAAACTCGTTTTCTCAAATGTTATGCTTCCGCTTGCTTTAAATCTTACTAAATCGGTTTAGTAATTATGTAAACAATAAGAACTTATTGCTTTAATGAATTCCATCACATTATTACGTTTAGTAATCAAAGCGTATAGTAGTAGACCATGGTTCAGATCAAAGGAATTCTTCATTTCGTAAAACTTAAAAAAAAAAAAAAATTCAGAATGGAGGGAGAAGACTAGTTCTTTAGGGTCTGCTAGGGAAAGACCATTCGGATTCCATTCTCGAGAACTACATGAAAACAGAATATCTAACTCTAACAGAAATATATATATTTCTTAAAATACTTGATTCTCCCCACACTTAGTTAGCCGTGGTGTCGAAATTGTGATTAACTTCGTTGTCGACTTCAATCGGACCTTGTATGTAATGTTTAACTCTGTGACCATTAACTTTAAATTCAATTTCATTTGAATTTATTAACTCTACTGTTCCATATGGGAAAACTCTTTTGACTATGAATGGTCCAGACCATCTTGATTTCAATTTTTCAGGAAATGGCTTGAATCTTGAATTGAAAAGAAGAACTCTGTCTCCTTCTTTAAATTCTTTTGAACTTCTGATTCTTTTATCATGCCATTTCTTCTTTCTTTCTTTATAGATTAATGAATTTTCGTATGCTTCATGTCTTAATTCTTCTAATTCGTTTAGTTGGCTTAACCGTAGACGTTCGGCTTCATGTAAATCAAGATTACATGTCTTCAAAGCCCAAAATGCTTTGTGCTCAATTTCTACTGGAAGGTGACATGCTTTTCCGTAAACGAGTCTAAAAGGTGTGGTTCCAATTGAAGTTTTGTAGGCTGTTCTAAAAGCCCAGAGTGCATCCTCCAAATTCATGGACCATTCCTTCGGATTTGATCCTACGGTTTTCTCTAGAATACGTTTTAAAGCTCGGTTGGTATTTTCAACTTGTCTACTTGTTTGTGGATGATAAGCGATTGAGATTTTATGAGTTACTCCATATCTTTTGAGAACTTTCTCAAGTTGATTGTTACAAAAATGAGTACCCCGATCACTTATTAAAGCTTTCGGTGTTCCGAACCTTGCAAAAAGACGTTTTAAGAAGTTGACTACAACTTGTGCATCGTTAGTTGGGAGAGCTTGTGATTCCGCCCATTTAGATACATAATCAATGGAAACGAGAATGTAGAGATTATTATGAGATTTTGGAAATGGACCCATAAAGTCAATACCCCAAATGTCAAATACTTCACATACTTGAATGACATTTTGTGGCATTTCATCACGTTGACTTATTTTTCGGCCCTTTGACAAGCATCGCAGGATTTACAAAGAAGGTGTGCGTCTTTAAAAATTGTAGGCCAATAGAATCCAGCATCGTAAACTTTTCTTGCTGTAAGTTGAGGCCCATAATGTCCTCCTTTTGGTCCTGTGTGACAATGATTTAAGATTTGACTAGCTTCATCTCTGAATACACATCGGCGTATCATTCCATCGGGATAACTTTTAAACAAATGTGGATCTTCCCAGAAATAGTGTTTTATATCACTAAAGAATTTCTTTCATTTTTGGTACGACAACCCTTTTTCAAGGAATCCACATACTAAGTAATTTGCATAGTCTGCAAACCATGGAATTTCACTATAATCTATCTTCAATAGATATTCATCAGGAAAGTTATCTTGTATGGCCATCAGCGGCGAGATTTTCTGCTCCCTTTTTGTCTCGAATTTCAATATCGAACTCTTGTAGGAGTATGATCCAACGGATTAATCATGGTTTGGCATCTTGTTTTGAAAATAGGTATCTAAGAGCAGAATGGTCAGTATAGACCACCGTTTTTACTAGAACGAGATATGAACGAAATTTGTCAAAAGCAAAGATAATAGCAAGGAGTTCTTTTTTAGTAGTCGTGTAATTTGTTTGTGCTCATTGTAACGTCTTACTAGCGTAATAAATAGGTTGAAATCATTTTTCAATCCTTTGTCCTAAAACGGCTCCCATTGCAAAATCACTTGCATCGCACATGAGTTCAAATGGTAAATTCCAATTTGGAGTTATCATGATCGGCGCATTAGTGAGTTTTTCTTTAAGAATATTAAAAGATTTGATGCATTCATCTGAAAAGATGAATGGAGCATCCTTTTCAAGGAGTTTATTCATAGGAGTGACAATTTTAGAAAAATCTTTTATGAAACGTCGGTAAAAACCGGCATGCCCTAGAAAACTCCTAACTCCTCTAACATTGGTGGGATGTGGAAGTTTAGCAATTATATCTACTTTAGCTCTATCCACTTCAATTCCTTCTTTTGAAATTTTATGACCAAGAACGATACCTTCTCTAACCATGAAATGGCATTTCTCCCAATTAAGTACTAGATTTGATTGTTCGCATCTAATAAGCATTCGTTCAAGATTAACTAGACATGATTCAAAAGTATCACCGAAGACTGAAAAGTCATCCATGAAAACTTCCATGCATTCTTCTATCATGTCATGAAAAATCGCCATCATGCACCTTTGAAAGGTTGCAGGGGCGTTGCAAAGTCCAAATGGCATGCGTTTGTAAGCAAAAGTACCATAAGGGCACGTGAACGTGGTTTTCTCTTGGTCCTCGGGTGCTATTGGAATTTGAAAATATCCGGAAAAACCGTCAAGAAAATAATAGTAACTATTCCCGGCTAATCTTTCCAACATTTGATCAATGAAAGGTAAGGGAAAGTGATCTTTTCTGGTGGCGTCATTTAATTTTCTATAATCAATACAAACACGCCATCCTGTTACAGTCCTAGTAGGAATAAACTCATTTTTTTCATTTGTGATGACATTCATGCCACCCTTCTTAGGTACACATTGAACTGGGCTTACCCATGGACTATCAGAGATTGGATAAATTAAACCTGCATCTAGCAGTTTAATAATTTCTTTCTTAACAACATCTTGCATATTAGGATTTAGTCTTCGTTGGCGTTGCACATACATTTTATGACCTTCTTCCATAAGGATTTTATGTGTGCAATACGAAGGACTTACGCCTTTAATGTCATGAATCTTCCATGCAATAGTTGGTTTATGAGCTTTTAGCACAGAAATGAGTTGAGATTTTTCATTTTCAGTAAGAGAAGACGATATTATTACAGGTAATTCAGATTCACCATGTAAATAAGCATATTCCAAATGGTTTAGAAGTAGCTTTAACTCTAATGTCGGTGGTTCTTCTATCGATGATTTGTATCGATATCTGTCTTCCTCTTTTAACATTTGAATTTCTTCTGTTGTTGGTTCATATCCATTAGCCATGAGTGTAGCTAACATTTCAGCTTCATTAATTGGTTCAGTTCCTTCTCCTAAAGAACATTCTCCTGTTCCTTGTAATTCTGGAAATTCTTCTAACAATTCTGCATGTGAATCTATAGTTCGAATATAATAACATGTATCATCTACAGATTGCGGTTGTTGCATGGCTTTATCAACAGAAAAGGTAGCACTCTCGTCCTCTATATTTAGGGTCAATTTCTTACCGAACACGTCTATTATTGCTTTAGCCGTGTTTAAGAATGGTCTTCCTAATATGAGAGAAACTCGAGAATCTTCTTCCATGTCCAGAATAACAAAATCTACTGGAAATACTAAAGTACCAACTTTAAATAGCATGTTCTCCATTATCCCACTAGGATATTTTACTGATCGATCGGCTAGTTGTATGCTTATTCGTGTTGGTTTCAATTCTCCGAGGTCTAGTTTAGCGTATAGTGAATATGGCATTAAATTTATACTAGCACCTAAATCTGCCAATGCTTCTATTGAACTAAGACTACCCAGAAAACATGGAATTGTAAAACTTCCTGGATCTGATAATTTTTCTGGTATCTTATTCAACAGCACTGCAGAACAATTAGCATTCATAGTAACAGCCGAAAGTTCTTCCATTTTCTTTCTATTTGTGATTAGATCTTTCAGAAATTTAGCATATCTTGGCATTCTTGAAATCACATCAATGAAAGGAAGATTTACATTTATTTGTTTAAACATATCCAAGAATTTGGATTGCTCGACTTCAAGTCTTTTTTTTCTCATTTTACTCGGGTAAGGAAGTGGTGGTTGGTATGGTTTAACATAAGGTTTAGCCTTAACTGTGTTATCTTCATTAACCTTTTCAACTACGGGTTCTGTTTCCTTATCTTGCTCAGGTTGTGGTTCTTGCGGAGTGGGAATAGAGTCATCAGAAATTACAGGCATTTCAGGTGGTTTAAGTGTAATACCGCTTCTTGTGGTAATGGATTTAGCTGTTTCATTCCGGGGGTTAGCATTTGTATCACTAGGTAGACTTCCCGGTTTTCTTTCACCTATCAACCTTGCTAGGTTGCTTATTTCTTGTTCCAGATTTTGAATAGAAGCTTGTTGATTTCTAAATACTTGTGCATTTTGTTCATTTGTTTGTTTCTGAGATGTGAAAAATTGAGTTTGAGATTCAACTAGCTTCGACATCATATCTTCTAAATTTGGCTTTTTATCATCGGTTTGTGGTGGTTTGTTTTGAAAAATAGGTCTTTGCTGATTGTAAGTATTGTTGGATACTTGTTGATTGCTAGGACCTTGTTGGTTGTTGTAGGGAATATTTCGGTTATAATTCTGATTTTGATTGTAGATTGGTCTTGGTGGTTGATAATTATTTCCAGGCCTTTGGTTTATATATGAAACATTCTCTCTTTGTTCCATTGGTTGTTCAATACTGAGACAACCTTTTGTCAAATGTGGTCCTCCACACTGCTCACAACTAATTCGTATTGAGTGAATATCTTTAGTCATCTTTTCCATTCGTCTCTCGACATCATCTATCTTTGCAGAAATGGAATCAAAGTCATGGCTAGAATCGGCTCTAGCCGCTTTAGATGATCTAACGATATCTTTTTCTTGATGCCACTCATGTGAGTGGGAAGCAGTGTTATCAATAATTTTGTAAGCTTCAGTTGCGGTTTTCTTCATAATGGAACCACCAGCTGCTATATCGATGTCTTTTCGTGTAGTGATGTCGCATCCTTGATAGAATATTTGTACTATTTGATAAGTGTCTAAACCATGTTGCGGACATCCTCTTAATAACTTTCCAAATCTTGTCCACGCCTCATATAGAGTTTCATTTGGCTTTTACGTGAACGTAACAATTTCTCCTTGAAGTCTCACGGCTTTAGATGCCGGAAAGAATTGTTTAAGAAATTTTTCAACTAAAACATCCCATGTATCAATCGCTCCTTCAGGTAACGATTCTAACCAATCTTTGGCTTCTCCCTTTAAAGTCCAGGGAAATAACATGAGATAGACCTGTTCATCCTCCACTTCTCGAATTTTAAATAGAGTACATATCCTATTAAAAGTTCGAAGATGTTCATTTGGATCTTCCTTCGGCGCACCACTAAATTGGCATTGATTAGTTACCATGTGAACGATTTGTCCTTTGATTTCATAATCTGGCGCATTAATGTCTGGTTGAGTAATTGCGTGACCTTGGCCAGTGCGTTTAGCTCTCATTCGGTCTTCCATACTTAGAGGTTCCAGATTTTCCATTATTGAATTTTTTGAATCTGAATCACTAAGGGATTCTGATTTTATGGTTTCTTCCTTGACAATCTCTGGATGAGTGATTTGTGGTTCAGGAGGAATGATTAATGGTTCAGGATCTCTGAATTGTCCCTGAATATCCTCCGGATTCTCAATTGTGAGGTCGGGTTCAAAAAATGGATTATCAGAAATTTGAATTGGAGTACTTGGTCGAATGGATGACGATTCTAAAGAAAAATCAACGGCGACAATATTGGCTAGATGTCTTGATCGAGTTACAGGTGGTGAACGTATGAAAGGTGGTGAACGTTTTGCTCGGTGCATTCACTGAATATCCTATTAGTTATAAAAGAAAAAAATTATATAAGTTATCAAATTAATAGACTTTTCTGATTTTGCCCACGTTTCGAATAGTCAATAGATGCAGCAGGTAGCCAGGACCCTTTAAATCGGAAGCCCACAACTCGCCACTAACAAATCCAACTATTACTACGAACCAGAAAATTTTGGATGTCTATCAATTTAACCACTTAAAATAATTTTTCGTTTTGAAATTTTAGAGAAGAAATAGAAAATTCTATGTCCTAAAAACTAGAGCGTCGAGAAATAAGAAAGAAAAAGAGTGCGTCGAAAAACGTCGAAAATAAAAGGTCGAAAAATAAGCGTCGAAAAACAAACCGTCGAAAAATAAAAATAAGAAAGAAAAGCGTCGAAACTTAGAATTCTAAAAACTAAAAATTAAAACTTACGTCTAAAGGTATTAAAGCTTAAAAGGAATTCTATATTCAAAACGGTAATAACTTAAAAAGTACTAAAATTTTAAAACGGTGTCGCAAAATTCTAAAGCATCTAAATCTTAGTCTAAAGAAAATGCACTTAGGGGATTTTACGGCAAAGTCTAAAAATCTAGAAATAAAAATAACTACGGCAAAATACTAAGTTACTAACTAATTTCGAACGATAAATATATACAAATTACGAAATAAACGATTAAAATATACAATTTATAAAAAGATATAAAAAATGATAAAATTACTTATTTTTATAAAAATATTATTTTTATATTATTATTTTATAAAACAAATTTAATTAAAACTTAAAAACTAAAAGAATAAACTAATTAAAACTAATAATAATAATAATAATTAAATCTAAACCTAATTGATTTAATAATAATAAAATAAATTACCCTAATTCCGTAATTAATACTAGGGTTTGGCCTGTCAGAGCAGCTCATGCGACCGCATGATTTGTAGTGCTTCTATCCATGCGATCGCATGGATCCAAAAACCAGGCCAGAATGTTGGGCTTCGACGGTTTCGGCCCAATTACACTTTTAATTATTTTTTCTTCTGTTTTTAATAAAATACAAATAAAATAACTTAAATAAAACTTATAAATAAAAAATAATTTACTTATTAGTTTTTATAACTTTTAAAAATATAAACTTTTTAATTTAAACACTTAAAAATATAGAAATGTAATTTTATTTTTCTTTTTATATTTTGTATTTTTAAAACGTATTTTTACAATAACTTAATTAAAACTTTAATAAAAATCTTTTTTTATAGCGTTTCGCTTCGGTGTTTAAGAGATTTCCCCGCAGCGGTGCCAAAAATACTTGATGTGTGCAGGGTAGTATACGAAATAATTATATTTTTACTACGAAATACTATTAAATACGATACAATTTTACACAAGTTATTTATTTATTTATTTATTTATAGAGTGGATATACCTAAACCTTGCTACAACACTTATAGGCAGTGTACCTAATCGTACAGTAGTGTAGTTTTTAGTAAGTCCAGTTCATTCCACAGGGATCTAGCCAAGTTTAACGCTATATTTTTTAACCTATAATTGTAAAAATATAAATATATATATATAAGTAGTATTATTATTATTATTATTATAAAAGGGGATTTTTACCATTTAATGACCGGTTTGTCGATTTTAAAACTTTAATCGCAATTAAAACCTAATGTAAAATATTAAAAATAAATATAACTTAATTTAAAGCGTAAAGTAAATAACAATAATTAAAGTGCGATAAATAAAATTGTGATAATTAAAAAGTACGATAATTAAAAATGCAATAAATAAAATGACAGTAAATAAAAGTGCGATGAAATATGAAATAAAGAAATTATGCTTATTTAAACTTCCGTAATCATGATGTTTGACGTGTTGATTTTAGTTTATTACCATGAGTTAATTGTCTTTTATCCTGGAATGTTTGATATGTTCATACGGTTTTGTCCATAATAGTCCATCAGTCATAAATATAATGTGCGAGAGTCTTCGTCAAATTATCCTTATACCCGAAGTCAAATATTCCAACTAATTGGGGATTCGAATTGTAACAAGGTCTTAATACTTTGGTTAATGAATACACCAGGTTATCGACTGCGTGTAGTCCAAGGTTTTACTACTTTGTTAACAATTACACCAATTACCCTTGAATGTAATCCACCCCTGTTTTAATGAGTCCATTAACTATTAATCCATTTCCGTGTCCGGTCAAATGAACGATAATTCGTATTTATAGATATCCCGCCCACCGTACCCGATTAAGCGTATGTGGTTATAAATAGATACATCAAATTGTAATCTTTATATTAAATTAACGAGGTATCGTTTAGTTAATATAAAGCCCATTAATAGCCCATAGTCCAATTTCCACAAGTGTCGTTCTTTTATCCAAACCCCAATTATGGTTCAAAGCCCAATTATCCCGTCTTTAATATTTAGCCCAACATCACGATTATTTCGGCTTAAATAAGCATAATAATAACTTAGCTACGAGACATTAATTTAAAAAGGTTGAACATAACTTACAATGATTAATAATAGCGTAGCTTTACACGGACAGAATTTCGACTTACACACTTACAACATTCGCTAACATACCTTTATTATTATTAATCTTAAATTAAAATTAAAATTATAAATTATATATATATATATATATATATATATATCGTAAGAGATAGAGAGGATAGAAAAAGATGTGTTATTTTCGGCCAAAACACGCGAACTTTATAGGCCACTGAGCTGATACAATGCACCATGCGATCGCATGGTTTTTGGTCTTCCTGGCCATGCGATCGCATGGCCTTCTTTTACAGCTCACATACTTTTGTTTTTTATTTGCCGATGGTTTTAATAAATAAATATAATATATATATATATAATTTTAATAATTATTTATATATTATATTATATTTATGTGCATAGTTGACTTGTAATTTTTATTCCGTTGCGTCGCGCGTTGAGAGTTGACTCTGGTCCCGGTTCCGGATTTTCGAACGTCCTTGCGTACAATTTAATATCTTGTACTTTGCGTTTTGCGGCTCGTACTCTTGTAATTTTTAGACGTTTCTCATCAATAATTTGAACCACTTTGATTGTACTTTGTACTTTTTAGCTTTTTGGTCGTTTGCGTCTTCAAATCGTCGAATCTTTCTTTTGTCTTCACCTTTTATTATTTAAACGAATAGCACTTGTAAATAGAACAATTGCAACTAAAAGCTTGTCTTTCTTGAGGGATAATGCTATGAAATATATGTTCATTTTTAGCATTATCAAACGCAATAGACACAAGTACATACTAAATTCTACACTGAGTTTGAACCAAAAATCCCTTAGCTTTGATAACTAGTAACTGCCAGTTATAAGAACTGGTGGGCTGTAACAACCCAAACCAAACCACGTTCGAACCCGCTTAAAGTATCACACAAAAAAAAATTTATTTTTGTTGCACAGCTATTGGCGCGGCGCGCAAAAAGGCCTGGACAGGCTGCTGTCCCAAAAAGTCAAAAACATGAAAATGTTTGACCACTTCCCGACGTATTTAGACAAAACGCTTTTCACAACATATTCATATATGAAAAACTAACACGTTCCATTCATAAAAAAAGTTTTATGAGACCAGGCCCACATCGGCCGTTTTACGACTTTCGTACAAAATACAAGTTTTCAACCACATGATTTTTAATACAAAATAAAGCCGAGCATAGCGATTGGGGATACGCTACCCAATCCTAATCGAATCCAAAAACATGCCTCTAAAGCAACTACGCAAGTCCACTAGTCCCCGCACTTACCCGAGCCGCCGCGTCCATGCAATCTATAAAAATGTCAACAACGAGAGGGTAAGCTAACGCTTAGTGAGTGAGAATATACTACATACATATATATGCATAAAATGGACACACCACATAAATATATAAATACCGCATACCGAAGCATCCAAGTATAAAGGCAAGCTAATCTAAGCATACCGTACGATCACTAAGCAACAAGCTAACAACATCAACAATGAGTAAGTTCACCAACGACAATGTGAACAAATGCCAATAAGCTACACCTGGAGGGTTAGCTACATCACGACAATACAACATTATACGTATACAATATTTAACATGCTAAACAATCACAAACACAATATGGTTAACCATAACGCTATGGTGCTACCGGCTCGTGGTTCACACCATACGTATTTGAGTCATACTCTTTTATAGTGCTACCGGCTCGTGGTTCACACTTCGACGCTACTGGCTCGTGGTTCACGCCTCGTTTTATAGTGCTACCGGCTCGTGGTTCACACTCGATGCTACCGGCTCGTGGTTCACATCTATTTTTATAGTGCTACCGGCTCGTGGTTCACACTCGATGCTACCGTAACATCCACAAACAAATACGCCATAAACATGAACGCATAATTATTCCACTCACAATATTAACCCTTCGCCATTGGGGTTATATAATCCACATCACCCGCCCATGTGATAACGTACACACAAAGTGTGCACCTCGTCAAAGGTGGTCAACCAAAATGCACAACCGTGCCAATTGGACCTATACACAAGTTCATCAATCCACCTATATGTGAAGTGAGCTCTATGACCGAGAACCACTTCACCCGACCCGCACCCATCCTACACATACATATGCACATAGGATATTAACACTCACCTTGTCGCCTTGAAGAATGCTACCGAATAATCCGCAATCGCCGATGGAATGTACCTATTCCATTTATCACATAACAAGTAACACAATTAGGGTGGATATGCAAATCAACCCAAATTGACAACTAGTGCAATTTCGACCCAAATACACTTCCAAGCACCAATCGAGCCCAAATTAACCAATAATCACTAACACAAGTGAGAATGGTCCTAATACGCCAATTAAACCCAATCATAGGTGTTAAACACCTATCTTGCCCATAATGACACTTAAACCCTAATTTTGACCCAAAGGAGTCAACATCGCGCCGTTAGCGAGTTTTGACACCAAAACATATTTAACTCGGTTTTATACTTCAACTTAATCCATTTTAAGTTTATAAACCTTATTAGATCGACAATTGGGTCATAATCATCACCAAACCCTAATGTCAAAATTAGTCAACCCAAATTCACCTAAAGTGGTTCCAACACTTCCATAATCACTAACCCTAGTGATTAAACTCAAGATTAAAGCCTAATCAAGGCCAAATCATCAACCAACCCAAAACCCGCCAAGTGATAAGAATAACTAGTCACCATATACCCATTTTATCATCTAAGAGGGTTTCACAACAAATCAAACTCAAACCCTAACTTGAATATCAAATCTAACAAATGTAATTCGGAGTTTGAACTTACCAATACCACCAAAATGATGCCGTTGACGAGTAGAACAACTTTAAAACCCGAGCTTTGGTGAGAATCCAACTCCTTCTTCTCCAATTCAAGCTCTCTCACTCTAGAACCCTTCCTCTCTCTCTAGATATGGATGAGAGTGTTTGTGTGGGTGAGAAATGAGCTCCAATGGAGTTCTAGATCAGTTTTGGTGACCCTAAACCGACCCTAAATGAAAAGACCAAAGTACCCCTCATTTAAACCTTTTAAAAAAGCTGAAAATTGCATCAGACGGGATCGGAGCGCCGCTCCATAAGGTGGAGCGCCGTTCCAACCTTCAGGTCAGTTTTCAGTTTCTTGTTTTGGCCATAACTTTTTGACCGTAGCTCCGTTTTCGATGAATCAAATATCGTTGGAAACGTAATAAGATTTTCTTTCCAATGGTAAGGCTTTGAAACATCAACTCAAACTTTATTAAGGGTTGAAAAGATACGTACACACCTTGTCACTTCAGACAACGTCCAGTTTCCTTCGACGTTCGAGCAAGCAACACGTACGTGCTTCGTACACTTCATACACGCATCGTACACTATAAATACATTATGTACAATAAATATTTGGGTCTTACAACTCTCCCCTACTTAAACTCGATCACGTCCTCGTGATCTTCTCCACTTAACCAATCCAGAACTACTCAACGGTCCTCAATCCTAAGTTCCAATCTGAACTTTCCTAGACAATTCTTCCCAATGAATCACCTTTAACAACTAAAATCGTCACCCGCGATTTATCAAAACCACTATTCGAGCACTAAAACGTGCTCTTTTCCCATTATCGGGAAAAACTCAACCAATCTCGTACCGAGATATCAATTCCTTAGCGTACCTTTACCAAGGACAACGCTAAAAGCGACCATGTCTCAACCTAAAGTCAACAATCCGAACGTTGAGGATCGAACCACATGAATCCTTACGGATTACACTTACCACTAAACATCCTTTGTAGTGCGAAATACAACCTATACGCCACTATCCTAACATCATAAGCAACGGCTAAAACTAAAAGCGCCCAAAACGACTATGGCAACGCTAATCCTAAGGTGTACAAAATCAACTATTGTCACACCCGTAACAACATGTGAGCGAAACACGGCTATTGCATCACTAATCACACAACACGGTCCTCACGATCCCACTATCGGTGTATAAAACAACCGATAGATCACACCACATGGTCCTTACGACCACACCATCGGTGTATAAAACAACCGATAGATCACTCAACACCGGATGAAGTCAGCGGACCCCATCAACGATCATGCTTCACCGATATATCACTACTCCCTTGATGAAGTCAGCGGACCCCGAACGGTCATGCTTCACCAATCACATACTCCCATGATGAAGTCAGCGGACCCCGAAGGTCATGCTTCACCAATCAACGATCTCATGATGAAGTCAGCGGACCCCAAAAGTCATGCTTCACCAATCAACGATCTCATGATGAAGTCAGCGGACCCCGAAGGTCATGCTTCATCAATCACATACGCACTTTTGGCCTCAAACAACGAGTAGTGCAACATCGCGCTCTGCTACACTATAGTGAACCCTACGGATACCACTAACCATCCACACAATCGAGCAAGAACCACCTATATCGAACATAGGCACAAAACAATAATTCTCTATAAGAGAATCCACCACGCACATCCCTTAACCGAGGGATTCCACCTTGCTTACCATACCCGTCCATTATCTCTCAACGAGATTTACCACATTACCACCTTGGTGATAATTCAAATCCAAAATCATAGGTACAATTTTACCGAAATTGTACTCCACCACAAATAGACCAAATCTAGGTCCCGACATAAATTTCGGATCTACCATAAGCATTGTCCGAAATCTCACACTAAAACCTCCTCGTGCGGGAGTGTAACTCCCCCACTTGGAATTACGTTCCATAACCGCATCTCGTACACCCGTACAATGCTACCAAAGGTAGACTTTACCAACAATTTGTAGTGACCCGAACTTTTCCATGTTTATATATATTAATTGAGATTGATATTTACATGATTAAATGTTTCCAACATGTTAAGCAATCAAACTTGTTAAGACTTGATTAATTGAAATATGTTTCATATAGACAATTGACCACCCAAGTTGATCGGTGATTCACGAACGTTAAAACTTGTAAAAACTATATGATGACATATATATGGATATATATATATATAGTTAACATGATACTATGATAAGAAAACATATCATAAAGTATATTAACAATGAACTACATATGTAAAAACAAGACTACTAACTTAATGATTTTTAAACGAGACATATATGTAACGATTATCGTTGTAAAGACATTTAATGTATATATATCATATTAAGAGATATTCATACATGATAATATCATGATAATATAATAATTTAAAATCTCATTTGATATTATAAACATTGGGTTAACAACATTTAACAAGATCGTTAACCTAAAGGTTTCAAAACAACACTTACATGTAACGACTAACGATGACTTAACGACTCAGTTAAAATGTATATACATGTAGTGTTTTAATATGTATTTATACACTTTTGAAAGACTTCAATACACTTATCAAAATACTTCTACTTAACAAAAATGCTTACAATTACATCCTCCTTCAGTTTCATCAACAATTCTACTCGTATGCACCCGTATTCGTACTCGTACAATACACAGCTTTTAGATGTATGTACTATTGGTATATACACTCCAATGATCAGCTCTTAGCAGCCCATGTGAGTCACCTAACACATGTGGGAACCATCATTTGGCAACTAGCATGAAATATCTCATAAAATTACAAAAATATGAGTAATCATTCATGACTTATTTACATGAAAACAAAATTACATATCCTTTATATCTAATCCATACACCAACGACCAAAAACACCTACAAACACTTTCATTCTTCAATTTTCTTCATCTAATTGATCTCTCTCAAGTTCTATCTTCAAGTTCTAAGTGTTCTTCATAAATTCCAAAAGTTCTAGTTTCATAAAATCAAGAATACTTTCAAGTTTGCTAGCTCACTTCCAATCTTGTAAGGTGATCATCCAACCTCAAGAAATCTTTGTTTCTTACAGTAGGTTATCATTCTAATACAAGGTAATAATCATATTCAAACTTTGGTTCAATTTCTATAACTATAACAATCTTATTTCAAGTGATGATCTTACTTGAACTTGTTTTCGTGTCATGATTCTGCTTCAAGAACTTCGAGCCATCCAAGGATCCATTGAAGCTAGATCCATTTTTTTCTTTTCCAGTAGGTTTATCCAAGGAAATTAAGGTAGTAATGATGTTCATAACATCATTCGATTCATACATATAAAGCTATCTTATTCGAAGGTTTAAACTTGTAATCACTAGAACATAGTTTAGTTAATTCTAAACTTGTTCGCAAACAAAAGTTAATCCTTCTAACTTGACTTTTAAAATCAACTAAACACATGTTATATATCTATATGATATGCTAACTTAATGATTTAAAACCTGGAAACACGAAAAACACCGTAAAACCGGATTTACGCCGTCGTAGTAACACCGCGGGCTGTTTTGGGTTAGTTAATTAAAAACTATGATAAACTTTGATTTAAAAGTTGTTATTCTGAGAAAATGATTTTTATTATGAACATGAAACTATATCCAAAAATTATGGTTAAACTCAAAGTGGAAGTATGTTTTCTAAAATGGTCATCTAGACGTCGTTCTTTCGACTGAAATGACTACCTTTACAAAAACGACTTGTAACTTATTTTTCCGACTATAAACCTATACTTTTTCTGTTTAGATTCATAAAATAGAGTTCAATATGAAATCATAGCAATTTGATTCACTCAAAACGGATTTAAAATGAAGAAGTTATGGGTAAAACAAGATTGGATAATTTTTCTCATTTTAGCTACGTGAAAATTGGTAACAAATCTATTCCAACCATAACTTAATCAACTTGTATTGTATATTGTGTAATCTTGAGATACCATAGACACGTATACAATGTTTCGACCTATCATGTCGACACATCTATATATATTTCGGAACAACCATAGACACTCTATATGTGAATGTTGGAGTTAGCTATACAGGGTTGAGGTTGATTCCAAAATATATATAGTTTGAGTTGTGATCAATACTGAGATACGTATACACTGGGTCGTGGATTGATTCAAGATAATATTTATCGATTTATTTCTGTACATCTAACTGTGGACAACTAGTTGTAGGTTACTAACGAGGACAGCTGACTTAATAAACTTAAAACATCAAAATATATTAAAAGTGTTGTAAATATATTTTTGAACATACTTTGATATATATGTATATATTGTTATAGGTTCGTGAATCAACCAGTGGCCAAGTCTTACTTCCCGACGAAGTAAAAATCTGTGAAAGTGAGTTATAGTCCCACTTTTAAAATCTAATATTTTTGGGATGAGAATACATGCAGGTTTTATAAATGATTTACAAAATAGACACAAGTACGTGAAACTACATTCTATGGTTGAATTATCGAAATCGAATATGCCCCTTTTTATTAAGTCTGGTAATCTAAGAATTAGGGAACAGACACCCTAATTGACGCGAATCCTAAAGATAGATCTATTGGGCCTAACAAACCCCATCCAAAGTACCGGATGCTTTAGTACTTCGAAATTTATATCATATCCGAAGGGTGTCCCGGAATGATGGGGATATTCTTATATATGCATCTTGTTAATGTCGGTTACCAGGTGTTCACCATATGAATGATTTTTATCTCTATGTATGGGATGTGTATTGAAATATGAAATCTTGTGGTCTATTGTTACGATTTGATATATATAGGTTAAACCTATAACTCACCAACATTTTTGTTGACGTTTAAAGCATGTTTATTCTCAGGTGAATATTAAGAGCTTCCGCTGTTGCATACTAAAATAAGGACAAGATTTGGAGTCCATGTTTGTATGATATTGTGTAAAAACTGCATTCAAGAAACTGATTTCGATGTAACATATTTGTATTGTAAACCATTATGTAATGGTCGTGTGTAAACAGGATATTTTAGATTATCATTATTTGATAATCTACGTAAAGCTTTTTAAACCTTTATTTATGAAATAAAGGTTATGGTTTGTTTTAAAAATGAATGCAGTCTTTGAAAAACGTCTCATATAGAGATCAAAACCTCGCAACGAAATCAATTAATATGGAACGTTTTTAATCAATAAGAACGGGACATTGTTGGGATTTAACAAGTTCATAATATACTTAAACCATTTTAAGAATTAAGAAAGCGGAAGCATGTTAATTACCAATTTTAGACTTGTTAAACTTTAACCAATTAAAGTTAAATCCCAATTAGGATCAAGTTGTGAAACACACTTACAAACTACAAGATAGATAAGAGATTATACCTTCTCCAAGCTATGTAGTTGATGATGAAGATGATGATGAAGAATAGAGCTTCAAATGGATGAAACCTCAAGTAGTTATACCCCAAACTTGTGCACCAACACCTTAGCTTTGGTTAGGATTTGTTTACACTTGAAAAATAAGCTTGCAAAAAGAAAATTGAACCTTCAAACCCCTTGAAAGTTTCGGCCAGCTCAAGGAGTGTGAGCAGAATTTTTTTGCTTTTGATGTGTGTTTTTGCAAGTGTGTGTCTTGAATAAGTCAAGCCTTGAATACATATGGAAATGGACTTGTAATTGACCAAGAAAGAATCTTTAGCACTCTTGCTCACAACTCCAAGGCCACTAGTCCATTTGTTTAATAAAATAAGTTTTATAAAACTTGTATTTTATAAAACTAATTTTTATAAAACTTCCATATAATTATTATGTACATTTTATTTATAAAACCAATTTTATGTAAAATGTATCATAATAAAATTAATTATTTAGCCTATAAATAATTAAATTCATATTATATAAATTATTCCATAATTTATATACACATCAAATAATATTTAAGAAAACCATTTTTCTTAAAGTTCAAGCGTCGCGTATTTAATCAACGAACCAATCGTCAAGATCAAATACGAATCAGGTGTCGGTAAGTTTGTTATTGGGTATGACCCGACTTGGATCATAACACATTAGCCACATTAATTTAATACGTCTCTCGGGCATACGAAATACCTTCAATCTCCCACTTGCACGAGAAACATAAGAAATTAATGCAAGTGATGGATACAGCCTAACACACCGTCCATCACCCCTAATATGTTATGACTTTGTGCCATTCAATAACATCATCCCTTTCGAGTTCCCATCTCGAATTTGATTAGGTGAATCTTTCATTATTTCCTTTCGTCCTAGATGTCATGTTAAATCCAAGAGATACAGAGTGATCACTCTCTTATAGATTTAACTTTTCAGGCCTTAGACATCTGACTCTCAACGAATAAGAGGGACAAATTCCATCTTGACTACATACGTCCTAGATATACACTTTGTAATATACCTGAGTTCTTCCTTATGTACTACCATGTTTCAGAATAGCGAAGGAAAGAATCAAGGCACAGTACTTGGTGAATATCCGAACCCAATATGTATCTCAGGTCAGAGGATACAATGATATTCGCCTTTACTCAAGATTACATGTGATCAACCACAAAGGCTCTATACAGTAATTCTTGAGAGCGGGTCTTCCAATATTTGTTTCCCACAAATATCTATGAACCTTGGTTGCAACCTTGCCCCACATTCAACCTATGAATGTATACCAATCCAAGTTCATAATAGTCTAAACCTCACACTTGTTCCCACAAATGTGATCGACTACGGAATTTAGAATAGTTGCTTATTCACGGATGAAATATGCAAAA
The DNA here is from genome assembly GCF_046630445.1 of Rutidosis leptorrhynchoides. Classification (NCBI taxonomy): domain Eukaryota; kingdom Viridiplantae; phylum Streptophyta; class Magnoliopsida; order Asterales; family Asteraceae; genus Rutidosis; species Rutidosis leptorrhynchoides. The sequence continues at coordinate 22,153,222 of NC_092333.1, read as the reverse complement.
TAGGAACATGACTCATAATTAAATTAATACCATAATTATATTAATGAGTTTGAACTAATTCGTTCCGTTACAATACATAAAGTAGATCAATTCCAATCACTAGAATATCGAAGCCCTAACGCACAAACATGTCCCTCATGTTTTGGCCCATGTAAAAGCTTCGTGAGTGGATCCGCAACATTATGATCTGTGTGAACTTTGTGAATACATATCTTTCCCTTTTCAACCTCATCCCTGATGTAGTTGAATCTCCGCTCAATGTGACGAGTCTTTTGATGAGCACGAGGTTCCTTGATTTGAGCAATCGCACCCTCGTTGTCACAAAAGATCTCAAGAGGGTCCTGAATGGAAGGGACCACTCCTAAGTCGTCGATGAATTTCTTCATCCATGCAGCTTCCTGAGCTGCCAGTGAGGCGGCAATGTACTCCGACTCTGTAGTGGATAACGCAACAACCTCCTGTTTCGAACTCTTCCAAGAGACCGCACCACCATTTAACATGAAGACATAACCGGATTGTGATCGAGAGTCATCTCGATCAGTTTGGAAACTCGCGTCCACGTAACCTTTTACGGCGAGTTCCTCCTCACCAGACCCATATATTAGAAACATATCCTTAGTTCTCCTAAGGTATTTCAATATACTTTTAACAGCAATCCAATGACTGTTTCCTGGGTTATTCTGGTATCTACTTGTCAAGCTTAGAGCGCATGACACATCCGGTCTAGTACATATCATCGCATACATGATAGACCCAATAGCAGATGCGTATGGGACTTTCTTCATTCTCTCTTGTTCATCTTTCGTGATAGGACACTGAGATGAATTGAGAACGGTTCCTCTTTGAATAGGTACCAAACCTTTCTTAGAGTTTTCCATCTTGAACCTTTTCAAGATTTTATCAATGTATGTACTTTGACTTAAACCTATTAATCTCTTGGATCTATTCCTATAGATCCCTATCCCCAATATGTATTGTGCGTCTCCAAGATCCTTAATGGAGAAGCAACTCTTTAGCCAAGTTTTGACCCCTTGCATTGTGGTAATATCATTCCCAAATAATAATATATCATCCACATATATCACAAGGAACATTATAGAGCTCCCACTAGCCTTCTTGTACACACAAGCTTCATCACCATTTTTAATGAAGCCAAATTTCTTTGCCTCTTCATTAAAGCGATGATTCCACATTCTAGATGCTTGTTTCAATCCGTAGATTGATTTCTTCAACTTGCATACCTTTTTAGGATTTTTCGGATCAACAAAACCTTCGGGCTGTACCATATAGACATCTTCCTCAAGATATCCATTTAGGAAAGCGGTTTTGACATCCATTTGCCATATTTCATAGTCATAGTGAGCAGCAATGGCAAATAATATCCTAATAGACTTTAGCATTGCCACTGGCGAGAAAGTTTCATCATAATCAACCCCTTGAGTTTGAGTGAAACCTTTTGCTACAAGTCTAGCTTTGTATGTATCCAAGTTTCCATGTATGTCGGTTTTCTTCTTGAAAAGCCATTTGCAATCAACTAGCTTGGAGCTAGGAGGTTGCACAACAAGTTCCCAAACTTGGTTTTCATACATGGATTGCATCTCGGCGTTCATGGCTTCCTGCCATTTATCTTTATCAATTCTTGATAAAGCATCTTTGTAGTTTGTCGGTTCATCCAAATCAACCGTATAGCAACCTTCCACGAGAAACCCATATCTCTCGGGAGGATTACTAATTCTACTAGATCTTCGAACGTCTTGTGTACCTTGATCATCCACTTGATCATTTTCAACATCCTCATGTTGAGTACTAGTGCCAACCAATTGTGTATCATCGGCTTGATCTCGTACCTCTACAAGATCTATCTTCCTTTCACCATCACCTTCCATAAGGAACTTGGTTTCAAGGAATTCCGCTTTCCGAGCAACAAATACGGTTTGCTCGGATGGATCATAGAAGTAATATCCCATGTCATCTTTGGGATATCCTATGAAGATACACTTTGTGGATCGAGCATGTAGCTTATTTGCTACATAACGCTTAGGATAAGCTTCACATCCCCATACTTTCAAGTATGAAAGAGAAGGAGGTTTTCCAAACCACATCTCATGAGGAGTTCGTTCCACCTTCTTGGTTGGGGCCATATTTAAAATACGAGCCGCGGAGCTTAGACAATAACCCCAAAATGATAGAGGCAACGAGCTTCTTGCCATCATAGATCGAACCATATCCATCAGGGTTCGGTTCCTCCTTTCGGAAACTCCATTAAGTTGGGGTGTTCCGGGTGGAGTAAGTTGTGAGATAATCCCACAACTCCTAAGATGATCTTGGAAGGCATCGCTTAGGTATTCACCTCCTCTATCGGTACGTAGTACCTTAATTGTCTTATTGAGTTGATTTTGTACTTCGTTTTTGATATTCTTTGAATGCTTCAAACGTTTCGTCCTTGTGTCTTAGTAAGTAGACATATCCGAAACGACTAAAGTCATCAATGAAAGTAACAAAGTATCTTTCACCTTTCCTAGTCATGGGTTTAAAGGGTCCACATACATCCGAATGTATTAATCCCAATAAATCTTTAGCCCTTTCATAGGTCCCTTTGAAAGGTGCTTTAGTCATCTTGCCTTGTAAACAAGATTCACATACTTCAAACGAATCCATTTCATTTGATTTCAAAAGTCCATTCTTTTGAAGTGTATGTATTCGGTTCTTGTTTATGTGACCAAGGCGACAATGCCATAAGTAGGAATCACTCAAATCCTTTTTGAGTTTCTTGGTGTTTGTATGGTACATTGAGCTACTAGATGATGTGTCATCATGAACCAATTCATAAATTCCATTTGAAGGCGAAGCCTTGAAATAGAATACATTATCTTTAGAAACATGAATATCATCATCAATAAAATTAACAACGTAACCACATTGTTTTAAGCGAGAAATAGAAATAATGTTTCTACACAAATCCGGAGCATACAAAACATTTTCTAAAATAAGTTCCAATCCGCTTGGAAGCTTCAAAATAAAATCTCCTTGAGCTTTAACATGCACCTTTGCACCATTGCCCATATAGAGACTTGATGTTCCCGCCTTATGATCACTTCTTTTGAACCCCTGCAAAGAATTGCAAATATGAGTTCCACATCCAGTGTCTAATACCCATGTATTAGAAGAAGTAATACTAAGCTCTATATATACCATATATATATTACCTGAGGTTTGCCCTGCATCCCTCTTGTCCTTCAACTCCTTAAGGTAGACCGGACAGTTTCGTTTCCAATGACCCATCTCACCGCAACCGAAACATGGGTCTTCCTTGGGGTTTGCCTTCTCGGCTACCTTTTGCTTCTTAGCCTTGTTGATGGTTGGGGTAACCATCTTCCCCTTCCCTTTGCCTTGATGGGCGGGTCCTTTTCTCTTAGCCACCTTAGGCTTAGAGGTGTTACCTTTGGATCCACCTTGATCGATTGCTAACACATGTAAAGCCCTTTTACCCATGCTAGTTTCCGCCGTTCTAAGCATACCGTGGAGCTCACCTATGCTCTTATCCATCCCATTCATATTGTAATTAATTACAAATTGATCAAACCTTTTTGATAGGGAGTTAAGGATAAGATCGGTGGCTAACTCATTAGATATGTTTAGGTTAAGACGGTTAGCACGATCGATAAGGCTTTTCATCTTAAGTACATAAGATGAAACCGATTGGGTATCGTCCATACGACAAGCATGTAGCGCCCGAACCGTTTCGAAGCGCTCGACACGCGCTTGTTGAAGGAACATCTCCTTCAATTGCGTTATCATGTCGTATGCACTATGGTGCTCGAAATCCTTTTGGAGTTCGGGTATCATAGTCCCAAGCATTAAGCATGAGACTTGAAGGGAGTCGTGGCAATACTTATCGTAAGAGGCCATTGCCTCCACATCATTCTCATCCGGTTGATCGGGAATGGGGTCCTCAAGTACATACGCTTTATCCTCTTGTTTGAGGACAATCCGAAGATTGCGGAACCAATCCATAAAGTTGGTATGGTTGAGTTTGTCTTTCTCGAGGAGAGACCGTAACGATAGGTTGTTCATGTTAAGTGGTGCGTTTGGAATGTTGTTGTTGTTATTGGCGGCCATCTACAAAATTAACAAAGTTCGTTTAAGTATTGATTTTAATTTAACATTCAATACCCTTTAAATCAAATTGAATTATTAAATTCTAGAATCCAACGGTAAACCAAATTTCGGTTAGGTGACCTTTATCCCGCAATTTGATTTAGCTAGGTAGTCAATAAATGACAATTGCAATCCATTTGCAACTTCTAGAGTATGGGATCATGCAATCCTTTTGCATGGCATATTTATCCCATCAACGCCTATTTGTTCCTCATGCTTCGGTGACCCTAAGTTCATGATTCCTAAATCAAGTCGTCCTACTTGTGTAAACATGTAGACTTAACATACAAGTGGTTAGGTGACCTTTATCCCACATGTATGCGAAGTGTACCTTATTCATATTAGTTCACTCATGACGGTTAGGTGACCTTTATCCCATCAAGAGATTCCTAATATGTCTAAGTGTTTCCACAAAAGGATGGCGTTTAACTTGTTTACCTTGTTTAAGGGATTTTAAGTTTTCATAAATTCTAGTTTAAGAAAACATTTGCCATACACCAACATGCATTTGGTGTATAGTTCATTATGAAAAGCCAATTTCATGTCTATAAACCATTTTATATATATGATCCTAATCATGATCTTAATAACCGTTTATTAATGTCCTTTTAGCCATTTTTAATTTAACCATTTAAATTGACGTTTTGCATGTCGTTAATTAATGTATAATTTAACCAATTAAATTGCCATTTTGCTTGTTGTTAACTTGTGTGATTAACTTGTAGCATACAACCATACAATCCACAATCATACAATAAACAACCATGCATGCAAAACAAATATGTTCACAATCAAGCCATTTTGGTAGACATTTGTTTAGCCGAAAACAAATGCCACCGGATAAGGGGTAATTACACAAAGTAGGAGATTTCAAATCTCCCACTTAACCTTGCATCCAAATGCTTCTTCATGTGTTCTTCAAGTCTTCATCATTCTTCATCATTTTACAAAATATATCCTAATACATTTTGTCTAAAAATGAAATTACAACCTAATCTATTTTACATACCAAATATAAAATAAATTACATAACCAAATGAATTATTACATGCCAAATGAATAAATATTATTACAAACCAATTGAATAAATATCAATCAACCATGCATGCAACCAAACACAAGGTCAAGGCTTAGATTGTGAACATCATCAACATAAGTGATAGGCAATACTGAATCACAAGTGATTGGAAACACAGAATCACAAGTGATCTGCAACACAGAATCACAAGTGATTTGCAATACAGAATCACAAGTAATCGGCAACACAGAATCACAAGTGATTGGCAGTACAGAATCACAAGTGATTTGCAGTACGGAATCACAAGTGATTGGCAGTACAGAATGCAGAATCACAAGTGATTTTGGCCAAAATGACAACCACCCAAAACCGGAAATTTTACATTCTACTTCATGCATGTCCATAGAATGCAAAATTATAGTGGGTTTAATAACCATCTCGAAGCATATTTCAACAACTTCGGCTCTAGATACCATTGTTGGGATTTAACAAGTTCATAATATACTTAAACCATTTTAAGAATTAAGAAAGCGGAAGCATGTTAATTACCAATTTTAGACTTGTTAAACTTTAACCAATTAAAGTTAAATCCCAATTAGGATCAAGTTGTGAAACACACTTACAAACTACAAGATAGATAAGAGATTATACCTTCTCCAAGCTATGTAGTTGATGATGAAGATGATGATGAAGAATAGAGCTTCAAATGGATGAAACCTCAAGTAGTTATACCCCAAACTTGTGCACCAACACCTTAGCTTTGGTTAGGATTTGTTTACACTTGAAAAATAAGCTTGCAAAAAGAAAATTGAACCTTCAAACCCCTTGAAAGTTTCGGCCAGCTCAAGGAGTGTGAGCAGAATTTTTTTGCTTTTGATGTGTGTTTTTGCAAGTGTGTGTCTTGAATAAGTCAAGCCTTGAATACATATGGAAATGGACTTGTAATTGACCAAGAAAGAATCTTTAGCACTCTTGCTCACAACTCCAAGGCCACTAGTCCATTTGTTTAATAAAATAAGTTTTATAAAACTTGTATTTTATAAAACTAATTTTTATAAAACTTCCATATAATTATTATGTACATTTTATTTATAAAACCAATTTTATGTAAAATGTATCATAATAAAATTAATTATTTAGCCTATAAATAATTAAATTCATATTATATAAATTATTCCATAATTTATATACACATCAAATAATATTTAAGAAAACCATTTTTCTTAAAGTTCAAGCGTCGCGTATTTAATCAACGAACCAATCGTCAAGATCAAATACGAATCAGGTGTCGGTAAGTTTGTTATTGGGTATGACCCGACTTGGATCATAACACATTAGCCACATTAATTTAATACGTCTCTCGGGCATACGAAATACCTTCAGACATTTCAGTTGGTATCCGAGCGTTGGTCTTAGAGAACCAGAAAATTTGCATTAGTGTGTCTTATCGAGTTTGTTAGGATGCATTAGTGAGTCTGGACTTCGACCGTGTTTTCTTTAAAAATGATTGCTTAACATTTTTGTTGGAAACTATATATTTTTATCATATGAATATTATGTGATATATTAATCTCTTAACGTGTTTGATATTATGTGATAGATGTCTACCTCTAGAACAAGTCCCATTGACTCACCTAATAATAATGAAGAGTCAAATGTAAATTGGAATGATTTGTGGACTGATTCACAAGTTCCCGAAGAGGAACCGGAAGAAGAGTCGGAACCGGAAGAAGAATCGGAACCGGAAGAAGAATCGGAACCGGATGAAGAAATAGAACCGGTGGGGGAAATAATAAAACGGTTAAGTAAAAGAAAATCCTCAACCAACCGACCAAAGTTAATTATGGTCAATGGTGTTTCCGCCAAGGAAGCAAAATATTGGGAGGATTACCAATTCTCCGATGAATCGGATTCCGACGAGAATTCCGATGATGTTATAGAAATTACCCCAACTGAATTTAAAAAGGCAAAAGAAAATAATAAGGGAATGGGCATAAAAATTGAGAAATCTAATTCCAACCCCGATGAACTTTATATGTATCGTTGATGTCAAAGCAGAGGGGTATAAAATACTATTAAATTTTAGCAGAAAATACTATTAAATACGATACAATTTTACACAAGATATTTATTTATTTATAGAATGGATATACTTAAACCTTGCTACAACACTTATAGGCAGTGTACCTAATCGTACAGTAGTGTAGTTTTTAGTAAGTCCGGTTCGTTCCACAGGGAAATCTTTAAACAAAGCTCAACGCTATATTAGTTTACTTTTATAAAAATACAAATATATATATAAGTGATATTATTATTATAAAGGGGGGTTTTTACCGTTTAATGACCGGTTTGTCGATTTTAAAACTTTAGTCGCAGTTAAAACCTAATGTAAAATATAAAATAAATACAAGACTTTAAATTAAAGCGTAAAGTAAATAACGATAATGAAATTGCGAATAATAAAAATGCGATAAAATTAAATTGCGATAATTAAAAGTACGATAATTAAAAGTGCGATTAAATAAAATAACAATAAATAAAAGTGCGATAATTAGAAGTGCAATTAAATATAAAATAAAGGAAATTAAATATGAAATAAAAGAATTATGCTTATTTAAACTTCCGTAATCATGATGTTTGGCGTGTTGATTTTAGTTTTATGCCCATGGGTTAATTGTCCTTTGTCCTGGATTATTCAATATGTCCGTCTGGTTTTTGTCCATAACAGTCCATCAGTCATAAATATAAATTGCAAGTGTCCTTGTCAAATTATTATTATACCCGAAGATAAATATTCCAACTAATTGGGGATTCGAATTGTAACAAGGTTTTAATACTTTGTTTAATGAATACACCAGGTTATCGACTGCGTGTAAACCAAGGTTTTACTACTTTGTTAACAATTACACCAATTACCCTTGAATGTAATTTCACCCCTGTTTTAATTATTCTAGTGGCTATTAATCCATTCCCGTGTCCGGTTAAATGAACGATTATTCGTACATATAAATACCCCGCCCATCGTGTCCGATCGAGTGTATATGGTAATTTATAGGGACGCCCAATTGTAAATCTTTATATTAACATTAACAAACTTTCATTTAGTTAAACAAATATAAAGCCCATTAACAGCCCATAGTCTAATTTCCACAAGTGTCGTTCTTTTGTCCAAACCCCAATTATGGTACAAAGCCCAATTACCCAATTTTAGTAATTAGCCCAACATCATGATTACTTCGTTTTAAATAAGCATAATAATAACTTAGCTACGAGACATTAATGTAAAAAGGTTGAACATAACTTACAATGATAAAAAATAGCGTAGCGTTACACGGACAGAATTTCGACTTACACCCTTACAACATTCGCTAACATACCCTTATTATTAGAATTATAATTAAAATTAAAATATAAATTATAAATATAAATATATTTACGTATGAAGAGGAAGAGAAAAAGATGTTTTTTTTGATCAGAATTCGGGTTGCTTTATAGCCAGGGTTGAAAATTGGGGCTCCGCGACTCGCGGCAAAATGCCCTTCAAACTCCGCGAGTCGCGGAGAGATATTTACAGCTCACACCCTTGGAGTTTCCTGCTGCCGACGGTTTTTAATATATATATATATAATATATATATAATTAATATAATTAATTATATATTATATTATATTTATATACATAGTTAACTTGTAATTTTTAGTCCGTTGCGTCGAGCGTTAAGAGTTGACTCTAGTCCCGGTTCCGGATTTTCGAACGTCCTCGCGTACAATTTAATATCTTGTACTTTGCGTTTTGAATCTTGTACTCTTGTGATTTCGAGACGTTTCTTATCAATAATTGGAACCTTTTTGATTGTCTTTTGTACTTTTGAGCTTTTTGGTCGTTTGCGTCTTCAATTCGTCAAATCTGTCTTTTGTCTTCACCTTTTATTATTTAAACGAATATCTCTTGTAAATAGAACAATTGCAACTAAAAGCTTGTCTTTCTTGAGGAATAATGCTATGAAATATATGTTCGTTTTTAGCATTATCAAATATTCCCACACTTGAGCGTTGCTTGTCCTCAAGCAATATCGTCTTGAAATACTAGAATCACTTCTTTATTCTTCACACTTTGTACATCAGTGATTTCTATACGGCGGTATAAACAATGGTAGTAACGATATGGTTTACAGTCCCACATGACTATAAAAATTTAGATCCATTAAGGAAATTGGATCTTTATGAAAACATTTGATCTTTTGAAATCTAGTTTTTACCCTAGATAAGTTTTCCGGAATAACCCTTTACCGGTGTTTGCAAAATATTTTTGTAGGTTTGGTGGGTTTTAGATTTGAAAATTTTAGCTCAAAACTTGCTGTTTTGTGTCACCCACTTGCTATCCTTGTATTTGGAAAGCAACACGTCCAGTTTACTTGTTCCGTATATTACCTTTCGGCAAACTACCGTCCGGTTGTAAAGGAAAGCGTTGAACAAGCAACTGTTAAGGCAATGTCCCGTGACATGCTTTTGATTATGGTCTATAACGTGTCGGACGCAATTACTATCCTTGGTAGGAGCAATAGTAAAGCTCACCCTTATAATTTTTCGGTCTGGCACAAGGTCCTGTCTTTGACCATGCTATGCAACCACCGTTCTTACGGTTGACACCCGATTTAGTTCAGGTGACCTAATGAATTCCAGGTGAATTCCTAGGATTTTACGTTCAATGGTAATGAACGCATTGAAAATAGGGTTTTCAGAAAACAAATCGGTTTATAATTTTGATCAAAATATTTTCTCGTTTAAGCTCGAGTTTAGATATCATCGAATTCCATGAGTTTGTAATTCTCAATCTTTAAGGTCAATCTCTAGGATTGAGTAATATCAGTCTTAAAAGCTGATTTTTAATCTTTAAGGAGATTATCCTTTCTGGGGATCTGATTCATTAGTCTTATCCAGCTAATTTGCATGGTGCCCCCCCATTGTACGAGATAAATCCTTCTCATGGTTAGGATAAATCTGACCACTTGGCGACCCTGTTTGATGCTGAAGTCCGTGGATTTCCTGCTGATTTTAGTGATGACTTTTCTAGATTTTTCGTCAACCTACAGCTGGTCTGGACGACAACTTCATGACCTAAATCAAGAAGCGCGTTTCTTTTTCGGAAGACTTTACTTCCTTTTAATGATGGAATTGATTCATCGTGTAGATCCATCTCTTCTTTTCTTTCATCGGGTAAAACAGTTTAGTTTAGTCCAAAGCAAAAGTATTTTCAGTTATTTGTTACAGATATATGTGACATATGTTTAAAATAACTTGGTAAATTTTCCCACACTTGGCTTTTATTTTCCTTTTTATCGTCCTCTATTCCATTTTAAATGAATTTTAACATTTTAGTTTGTTTCTCAATTTATGTCCTTTCCGAGGTAACAATAATTTCGGTGTTAAAACCTAGTTTTATCGTTCATAAATATGTATAAACATGATTTGAATTCATTTAATTGAAAATTTTTTTAAAATTTTACTAGAATTGGGTAGTCAGTATATAAGACTAGTGCTGTTCTTTTTTATCAGAGAGCACTAGATTCTAATACAACTACTGCTTTACTAGTATTTTTAATGGTAACCAAGTGTATAAAGTAAAAATTTTTAAAATCCGAAAGAATTTAACCCCTTCCCACACTTAAGATCTTGCAATGCCCTCATTTGCAAGAAATCAGTAACAATTTAAATTATTGAGGGTGATTTGTGTGAAAATGATTAAATTTTTACCAAAGTTTCCAAATATATTGGCGTTTGTTTGCTGAATGATAAATGGTGCACATCATTTGTTCATCCCGTCTTGTTGTTATTTCACATATATTTTGCATCTTGTCGTCAAAATTAGTTGCTTTTGCTGAACTTAATGCCAGTCTTTGAAAATGCGTTGTTTTACCCTGTTGTGTACATAAGATAAACTGCAAACATATATACATATTTTTGAAGTTTGGTTTATTACCCCACATTCAAAAATTATTAAAATCTAAGAATAAAAGTTAGATAATTATAAAAATGATTACAATATTAACAAAAGTATTAAACATATCAATAATTACAAATTACAAAATAATAAAAAAAATAATAAGTAAACTAAGGATGATATTGGTACCAATAGGGGTTCCAGGCATACCCATACGTGCTATAGAATGCTTCGGCAGGATCATACGTAGGATATGGTGGCTGCATCTCTATCGACCAAGGAGGGAAGACGGGTTTTGGTGTAGGAATATAGTTTCTACCTATATGTTGGCAATGCGCTATGATCTGGTTCTGATGAACTTGCCAATCTTCAAATGCTCTTTGTCTAGCATTTTCGTATTCCTGAGAAGCTATAAACCTATGCATTTCTTGCATCTCATTCCCCCCTCCTACATTACCTTGTTCCTGGTTTCTCTCTACCTGTGGATGTCTACCATTGTATCGTACTGCGGCGTTATTTCGCCGCTTCAAAACTTTCGCACCATGGTATACATTTAAACCTATAGTGTCGCGGGGTTCCGACTCTTCTACTAATAATCCCCCCCGACTTATATCCACACCGAGATATTCACCAATCAAAGTAATAAAAATACCACCTCCTATTATGCTATGTGGACGCATCCCCCGAACCATAGCTGATAAATAATAACCCACACAATATGGTATACTTACAGCGCTGTGTGGGTCTCGAATACACATATGGTAAAACAAATCTTGTTCATTTACCTTTTCTTTGTTTTTACCCCTTTGTGTAATCGAATTAGCTAAAAACCTATGTATTACTCTTAATTCGGCTCTATCTATATCCAAATAAGAGTAGTTTCCCCCCTTGAAACGGTGATGGCTTGTCATTTGACTCCACACACCGTGTGTATCAAAATTCTCGTCTATCTTTCTACCGTTTAGTATCAATCCTCTACAATCGGCAGACGCTAACTCCTCAGGCGTATATATACGTAAAGCCTGAGCCATGTCCAGTAAAGACATGTGGCGCATCGAACCGCCTAACAAAAATCTAATAAAAGAACGATCGGTTAAACTAGCTACCCGATCATTCAACTCTATACTACATAACAACTCTTCACACCATACTTTATATACAGGTCTGCGTATGGTGAATAAACATATCCAGTCATTAAAAGAAGAATTACCATACCTCTGTACCAGTAATTCCCTAATTGGCCCGGCCAATTCTACAGCTTCCAAGGGTCCCCATTCTATGACCCTCGGTACCTCAACAACCTTAGAGTGAAGAGTATGCAAACCCCGTTGATATTTTGGATAATCTATCCAAAGTCTGTCAAATCTCAGGTTCGGGTGCAGCTGTTCCAAGTGCATATCTGAAAAGGTCATGACTGGATGAGGTACATCCTGCTTGTAGTAGTTATCTACCTCCTGTTGTTCCAAGTTCTCAGCAGGAGCATGGCGGGCTTGGGATGAAGATTCACCCCTTTCATTCTGCAAAACACATCAAACACAAATTTTGTGCATCCAAATATGCATTAGTGTCAGCAAAATCATCAATCAAAATAATTACAATGACATTATTAATTTATATCAAACTTAAGCTTATTTTCACATTTTTATCAAATCTACACTTTTTCAAATAAGCATATACGAAAATTTTCGCCAAGTTCATAAGCATTCAACTTAAATAACATGTCAAAATAATCATTACTAGTAAATAAACAAGTCTCAAATGGCATTATCTTTCAAAAATCAAGTTCATGAATTTTGGACTTGAAAAAGTCCACTTTAATTCTCAAAATCATGTTTAGGCTCAAAGTTTGGATCATTTAACTACCTAGACATGTTACACTACTCAATTTAGCAACAATTCATGACAAAAATCGGCCATAACCTGTTTATATCAAAAAGCCCCAAATTGCTCAAGAACACAAACCCTAGATTATTCAAAATTTGAAGTTTAAGGCTTCTAATCATGTTAAACAGCATCAATCTAGGTTATACAAGCATACTACATAAACAATTTAAGTCTAATTACACTAAAAAGCATCAAAATCAAATTGGGGAAAAATAGCTCAAGAACACTAAAATTCGAATTAAATGGTGTTTAGGTGTAGAAATTTACCGTTTTTCTTGAGTAGTTCTTAGATATCATCCTTCTCAACATGATTTTAGCAAAAAATTTGGTGATTAACGGTTAAAAATTGAGATTTTTGGAGTGTTTTTGGGTGTATTTTCGGGTTCTTTTTCGCAGTTTGTTCGCAGTGTTTTTGTGTTTTGTGTGTACAGATCGTTCAGCTCTTTTTATTTTTTTTTCTGTAATTTGGTCCCTCCGCGAGTCGCGGAGGTTTGCACTGCAAACTCCGCGAGTCGCGGAGTTTACCCTTTTTTTTTTTTTTTTTTTTTTTTATATAATCTTTAACTTATAAAACAATTAAGAAATTAATTTTAAAATTTTGTTTCCCTTGTTATTTAGGACGAGGTCGTTTCGGATCGATGTCCTAGTCCGTCCTTCGACAAAATTTTAAAATTTGTCTTTTTGTAGCGATTGTTTTAAAAGCTAAGATTTTTGGGTTTTTTCAATGTTTTTGGCATACTTTAAATCAATAAGATTAAAAATAATGATAATAAAAGTTCTCGTCCCTCCCTCGGGTAAAGCAATTTCGGTTCAAAGACCTAGTCTTCAACTTACGACGAATTTTAAAAATCATATTTTTAACTTAATGAGATAAAGTAAATTTTTGTTTTTAAATTCACACAACATAAATATAAAATTCAAAATTAATATTAAAAATTCACACCAAACTTAATTTAAAAATTCATATTATAAATTCACATCAAACTTATATTAATTTTTCAAATATTTATAATTTTAAAAATATTGTTTATATAAAGTTTACAATATTAATTTAAGGTTTAAATATTAATTTTAAAAACATGGTAAAATAAAATTAAAAATCTTTTTGTCTTTTTATCCCACTTTAATCAATCAAATATTATCAAAAATATGCGCCCCTCTTTTCGGTAAAGTAATTTCGGTTCCAAGACCTAATTTAACTCATGACGAATTTTTGAAATATTTTGGGTTGATTGATTAAAGATATTTATACCTTAAGAATAAACGTTAAATTTCGCAGTGATGTAATAAATTTTTGAACGATATCAATAATTTCGGTCGCCAAATCTAATTTTATTTAATACCAATTTAATACTTTTTAGCGAACAAATTAGCGTTTATTATCAAAAGGTTAAAAATAAAAATAAAAATAAAAACTGTACAGACATACCTGTGAAATAGATTTCTTAGTTATATGATCTATTATATTCATAAGATAGTCGGTTTAATTGATTTTCCATGGCTGCATAGGCGTAACCTCGAGCATTCATTGTCTTTTCTTCTAAACATATGAACGGTCCGTCTCTGCATAAAGTAACAAATTCGGTATTTGAATAGGTTTGATTATTTGAACATTTACCTCCATGTGACCATTTCCCGCATTTGTGACATCGTTCTAGGTGTCGTGCTCTTCTTTTCGCTGCGGATTTTGATTTTCCTTTACCAAATTGTAACTTATTATCTTCGCATCTGGATCCTTTTCTAACTCCGTCCATTCTTTCTCTGATTACTGATACTATTTCACTCGGTAGTATGTCATTATTTCTTTTAGTGATCAAAGCGTGTAGCATTAGACCATGGTTTAATTCACAAGCAGTCTTCATTTCGTAAAAACCTAAAAAAAATAAAAATTCAGAATGGGGGGAGAAGACTAGTTCTTTAGGGTCTGCTAGGGAAAGACCATACGTGTTCCATTTTCGAGAACTACACGAAAACAGACAATCTAACTCTAACAGAAATACATATTATCCTTTAAAGATTTGATTCTCCCCACACTTAGTTAGCTGTGGTGTCGAAATTGTGATTAACTTCGTTGTCGACTTCCATCGGACCCTGTATGTAATGTTTAACTCTGTGACCATTAACTTTAAATTCAATCCCATTTGAATTTATTAATTCTATCGTTCCGTATGGGAAAACTCTTTTGACTATAAATGGTCCAGACCATCTTGATTTCAATTTTCCAGGAAATAGCTTGAATCGTGAATTGAAAAGAAGAACTCTGTCTCCTTCTTTGAATTCTTTTGAACTTCTGATTCTTTTATCATGCCATTTCTTCGTTCTTTCTTTATAGATTAACGAATTTTCGTATGCTTCATGTCTTAATTCTTCTAATTCGTTTAGTTGACTTAATCGTAGACGTCCGGCTTCATGTAAATCAAGATTACATGTCTTCAAAGCCCAAAATGCTTTGTGTTCAATTTCTACTGGAAGGTGACATGCTTTTCCATACACAAGTCTAAAAGGTGTGGTTCCAATTGGAGTTTTGTAGGCTGTTCTAAAAGCCCAGAGTGCATCCTCCAATTTAATGGACCATTCCTTTGGATTTGATCCTACGGTTTTCTCAAGAATACGTTTTAAAGCTCGGTTTGTATTTTCAACTTGTCCACTTGTTTGTGGATGATATGCGGTGGAGATTTTATGAGTTACTCCATATCTTTTAAGGACTTTCTCAAGTTGATTATTACAGAAATGAGTACCCCGATCACTTATTAAAGCTTTCGGTGTTCCAAACCTTGCAAAAAGACGTTTTAAAAAGTTGACTACAACTCGTGCATCGTTAGTTGGGAGAGCTTGTGCTTCCGCCCATTTAGATACATAATCAATGGCTACGAGTATATATAGATTATTATGAGATTTTGGAAATGGACCCATAAAGTCAATACCCCAAATGTCAAATACTTCACATACTTGGATGACATTTTGTGGCATTTCATCACGTTGACTTATTTTTCCGGTCCTTTGACATGCATCACAGGATTTGTAAAGAAGGTGTGCGTCTTTGTAAATTGTAGGCCAATAGAATCCAGCTTCATAAACTTTTCTTGCTGTTAGTTGAGGCCCATAATGCCCTCCTGTTGGTCCTGTGTGACAATGGTTTAAAATTTTACTAGCTTCATCTCCAAATACACATCGGCGTATTATTCCATCGGGACAACTTTTAAACAGATGTGGATCTTCCCAGAAATAGTGTTTTATATCACTGAAGAATTTCTTTCGTCTTTGGTACGATAATCCTTTTTCAAGGAATCCACAAACTAAGTAGTTTGCATAGTCTGCAAACCATGGGATTTCTTTATAATCTATCTTCAATAGATATTCATCAGGAAAGTTGTCTTGTATGGCCGATTCATTCAGAACTTCTAATTCGGGATTTTCGAGACGAGAAAGATGATCAGCGGCGAGATTTTCTGCTCCCTTTTTATCTCGGATTTCAATATCAAACTCTTGTAAGAGTAAGATCCAACGGATTAATCTTGGTTTAGCATCTTGTTTTGAAAATAGGTATCTAAGAGCAGAATGGTCGGTATAGACCACCGTTTTTGCTAGAACGATATATGATCGAAATTTGTCAAAAGCAAAGACAATAGCAAGGAGTTCTTTTTCAGTAGTTGTATAGTTCGTTTGTGCTCCTTGTAATGTCTTACTAGCATAATATATAGGTTGAAATCGTTTTTCAATCCTTTGTCCTAAAACGGCTCCCATTGCAAAATCACTTGCATCGCACATTAGTTCAAATGGTAGATTCCAATTTGGTGTTATCATGATCGGTGCATTAGTGAGTTTTTCTTTAAGAATATTAAAAGATTTGATACATTCATCTGAAAAGATGAATGGCGCATCCTTTTCTAGGAGTTTATTCATAGGAGTGGCAATTTTAGAAAAATCTTTTATGAAACGTCGGTAAAAACCGGCATGCCCTAGAAAACTCCTAACTCCTTTAACATTTGTGGGATGTGGAAGTTTAGCAATTACATCTACTTTAGCTCTATCCACTTCAATTCCTTCTTTTGAAATTTTATGTCCAAGAACGATGCCTTCTTTAACCATGAAATGGCATTTCTCCCAATTAAGTACTAGATTTGATTTTTCGCATCTAATTAGCATTCGTTCCAGATTAACTAGACATGATTTAAATGTATCACCGAAGACTGAAAAGTCATCCATGAATACTTCCATGCATTCTTCTATCATGTCATGAAAAATCGCCATCATACACCTTTGAAAGGTTGCAGGGGCGTTACAAAGTCCAAATGGCATGCGTTTGTAAGCAAAAGTACCATAAGGGCACGTGAATGTGGTTTTCTCTTGATCTTCGGGTGCTATTGGAATTTGAAAATATCCGGAAAATCCATCTAGAAAACAATAGTAACTATTTCCGGCTAATCTTTCCAACATTTGATCTATGAAAGGTAAGGGAAAGTGATCTTTTCTGGTGGCGTCATTTAATTTTCTATAATCAATACATACATGCCATCCTGTTACAGTCCTAGTAGGAATAAGCTCATTTTTCTCATTTGTAATGACAGTCATGCCACCCTTCTTAGGCACGCATTGAACTGGGCTTACCCATGGACTATCAGAGATTGGATATATTAAACCTGCATCTAGCAGTTTAATAATCTCTTTCTTAACTACATCTTGCATATTAGGATTTAGTCTTCGTTGGCGTTGCACATATGTTTTATGACCTTCTTCCATAAGGATTTTATGTGTGCAATACGAAGGACTTATTCCTTTAATATCATGAATCTTCCATGCAATGGCTGGTTTATGAGCTTTCAACACAGAAATGAGTTGTGATTTC
Organism: Rutidosis leptorrhynchoides; assembly: GCF_046630445.1. NCBI lineage: Eukaryota > Viridiplantae > Streptophyta > Magnoliopsida > Asterales > Asteraceae > Rutidosis > Rutidosis leptorrhynchoides. Next base: position 22,135,376 of record NC_092333.1, on the reverse strand, counting down.
TCATTTTCAGTAAGAGAAGACGATATTATTACAGGTAATTCAGATTCACCATGTAAATAAGCGTATTCCAAATGATTTGGAAGTGGCTTTAACTCTAATTTCGGAGGTTCTTCTATCGATGATTTATATCGATATCTGTCTTCTTCTTTTAGCATTTGAATTTCTTCTGTTGTTGGTTCATATCCATTAGCTATAAGTGTAGCTAACATTTCAGCTTCATCAATTGGTTCATTACCTTCTCCTAAAGAACATTCTCCTGTTCCTTGTAATTCTGGAAATTCTTCTAATAATTCTGCATGTGCATCTATAGTTTGAATATAATAACATGTATCATCTGCAGATTGTGGTTGTTGCATTGCTCTATCAACTGAAAAGG